>NC_080839.1:65747303-66388136 GCF_030435755.1 Ochotona princeps
ACGGAGGATCTCCTCTCTGTTTCTCCTCCTCTCCGTATATTTGCGTTTGCAATAAAAATAAATCAATCTTGAAAAAAAGTAACAAATATGAGCAAGATATTTATGAAAAATACTATTTAGGGACTCATATGTTGGTTCAACTTCAGTATGATGGCATAATCCTCTGCCTGCCAGCACTGGCATCCCATATAGTCCCCAGTTCATCCCCCCACTGCCCCATTTCCCAACCACTTCCCTCCTTATGGCCTGGAAAGCAGCGGAGGATGGTCCAAAGCCTTCGCAATCTGCACCAACGTATGAGACTTGGAAGAAGCTCCTGACTCATCATTTCAGCTGTGGCCATTGGAGCCATTTGGGGAGTAACCAGCAGATAGAAGATCTTTGTCTCTCTTTCTCCATGTAAATCTTCCTTTCCAAATACAAATAAACATTCTTTAAAAAGAAAAATATATTGGGCCTGGTATGATAGTGTAGTGGTTAGAGTCCTCGCCTTGAACATGCTGGGGTCCCATATGGACAATCCTGGCAACCCTGCCTCCCATCCAGCTCCCTGCCTGTGGCCTGGAAAGCAGTTGAGGACAGCTCAAAGCCTTAGGATCCTGCACCCACATAGGAGGCCCAGAGGAAACTCCTGGCTCCTGGCTTCAGATTGGCTCAGCACCAGTCATCGTAGCTGCTTGGGGGAGTGAACCATCGGATGGAAGATCTGCCTCTCTGTCTCTCCTGCTCTCTGTATATCTACCTTTCCAATAAAATAATAATAATAATAATAATAATAATAATAATAAAGAATAATATATTATTTGAGAGACATTTAAAAAATCTAAATAGAAATGTGTACCATGTTCATGGATGTGATAACTCAAAAAACACAAGCCATAGTAACAGAATATTGATACATTTAATTACATTGAAATTTTAAATGTCTATCAACACTCAAAAACCTTAATTAAAAGACAAATCCTGAGTAATTGTATTACAGCAAGTTAAGCTGCCACTTGCAAAGTAAGAGAAGATGGACCAAGTAGTTGGCCTCCTGCCACCCACCTGGGAGAAATAGCTTACCTCCCTGCTTTGGCCTGGCCCAATCTCAGCTATTGTGACTATTTGTAGAGTGAATGATCAGATTAAAGATCTATATCTTTCCCGCTTTCTGTCACTCTACCTTTCTCATAAAGAAAGACAGAGAGAGAGAGAGAAAGTTCACAGCATCTGGAAAAGTGGAAACTCTCATTTGCTACTGGCAGATTTCTAAAAGGACACAATGTCTTTGAAGAAAGATCCAGTATTATCCAACAAAATTGTAAAGGTAAACCTCCTGGGTGTTAGCAATCCTACTGCATACTATTTGCCTATTCAGTGTCAAAGCAATCATCATTAAAATTGCTGGTGCTGGATCTGGCGTGGTGGCCTAGCAGCTTAAGTCCTCACCTTAACACACCGGGATCCCATATGGGCACCGGTTTTAATCCCAGCAGCTCCACTTCCCATCCAGCTCCCTGCTTGTGGCCTGGGAAAGCAGTCGAGGACGGCCCAATGCTTTGGGACCCTGCACTCACATGGGAGACTTGGAAGAGGATCTGGGCTCCTGGCTTTGGATTGTCACAGCACCGGCCGTTGTGGTCACTTGGGGAGTGAACCGTCAGACAGAAGATCTTCCTCTCTGTCTCTCCTCTCTGTATATCTGACTTTGCAATTAAAAAAAAAATTGCTGGTACTTCAGAACAAGTCAAAGCAATGGTAAAGAATTGTCCTTTTGACCATCATTATATTCCTTGCAGCCATGAACTTAGAGTAAAATAAGAGTAACATTACCTAATCTTCCTTAACAATCTTATAGATTAAGTGATAAAAATTATTGATAAATTTGATTAACTCTCAAATCTCAAGTATCTATTTTTTAATATTTATTTTTAAATCTATTCTGATAAAATAGAGTTAGAGTTACAGAGAAGGGAGATACACAGAGAGAGGGAGAGAGATCATCCATTGGTTTACTTCCCAAATGATCGCAACAGCCAGATGGTGGCCAGGCCAAAGCCAAGTATCTGGAATTCTATGTGGGTGGCAGGGGCCCAAGTATTTGAGCCATCTTCTACTACTTTTTAGGTGTATTAGAAGAAAGCAGGCAAGAAAGTGGAAAATGTGGGATAGATGGGAAGCTGGGTGTGGCTTCTCCCTTTGTCTCTCCCCTTAAACCAGATACAGAAAAAAAAAAGATATTAGTGTGGAAAAAAAAAAGTGGAAAATGAACCAGCACCCATACAGAATGCTGGTGATTCTGGCAAAGCTGAACTCACTGTTCCACAACACCTGCTCCAAGTATATGTCTTTTTTTTTTTTAATTTTTAAAAAAGATTTATTTTTATTTTTATTGGAAAGTCAGTTATACAGAGAGAAGGAGAGACAGAGAGGAAGATCTTCCATCCGATGATTCACTCCCCAAGTGAGCCGCAATGGCCGGTGCTGTGCCGATCCGAAGCCAGGAACCTGGAACCTCTTCCGGGTCTCCCACGTGGGTGCAGTGTCCCAAAGTCTTGGGCCGTCCTCAACTGCCTTCCCAGGCCACAAGCAGGGAGCTGGATGGGAAGTAGAACTGCTGGGATTAGAACCGGTGCCCACATGGGACCCCAGCATGTTCAAAGCGAGGACTTTAGCCGCTAGGCCACGCTGCCAGACCCTTATATGTCTTTTTAATAGCAATATTCTGTCTAATGAAATGGGAAATTCACATGAAGCACTTTCTCTCAAGGAAAAAACACTCATGCATTGTTTTGAGTTATGAACTGAAAGAGCCATTTTGTTCATGAACTACCACTTCATGAAAAATGATTTGAAAGATCGACTGTGGTTATTCAGACTTGGGAATTTGGTAGACATTTTCTTAACAAATGAACAGAATGGGCCTGCCACTTGAAGGGGGGAAAAAAAGCAACTGACTACTCTATTGCCAATGATAAATTCTGAACTTTCCAAGAAATATTAGAATTCTGGAAAACTTGTGTTTACCACCATGAACTTGACAGTTTCTTAGTTTTAAAAGGTTTTTATAATTAAATTGGTGGTGACATAACTAAATGTTTCTTTCATATTATAGGATGAAATCTGTCATCAGCTGTACAACATGCACAATTCACAGAATCAATGTTTTTTTTTTTTAATGACCAGGAAAGATCAGTGGATGCAGTGTGAGAATCTGTGAATTATACTGAGATGATTTCATATTCCACCTGCAGCTAGCCTTCAAGAGACTATCACTAAGGGTGGGCAGTTGGTGGGCAGAGCACGTAAGCTGCCACCTGGCGGTGCAGGAATCACCTGTCAGGGCACCTGTTTGGGCCCAGCTGCCCTGCCTCCTCTCCAGCTTCTTACTAATGGGCACTCTCTTTTTCAAATAAAAATAGAGACTACTACTTGACTTCCGATTAAGACTTTCTCTAATGAAGAAAATTAAAAATTATTACAGATCATTAGAATACTCTTCCCTTTTCAACTGTATAGCTTTGTGAGGCCTGTATTTCTTCATATACTTCAGCCAGACAACATTGCGACAGATTGAATCCAGAAACAGATAAGAATACAGCTGACTTTTATTAAGCCAGACATTAAAGAGATTTGTAAAAATGCAAAGCAATGCCACCTTCTCATTAATGTTTTTTTTTGGTTGGTAAAATGTAGTAATTTTTCATTTTTAAAATGTCTGTGTTGAATTATAATAGTCTTATTTTCAAATTAATATTTAAAAATTCTTTTTAATTACAAGCACAATAACTATCAATAGACAGAATCCACATAATTTTAATGATGTATAAAGACTGCAAGAACAAAACTTGGAAAGCCATTGCCATGGAGATAATTTTCCACACGTGCCCTCAGAGATACAAAACTGCCCACTGCAGTAATGTTTGCTATCTGCCCCCCAAAAACACACACAAATTGAATTATTCAATAGCTATCAATCAGGGTGGATAAATGGCCTTCGATAGAGCCATCTAATGAAATATCTTTCTGAAGCTTAAATGCTTGACTGGCATATATTAGCATGGGCAATTACGATATGCAGCACAGTGGGAGTACAGAAGGTTGCTCCTACCTTGAATTCCAAAAACATATCAAAGGATATTATTGCTATGGACACATTCACATAAGATGATACACCCTTGGTTGTCAATACCTGGGGAAAAGGTACCAATTCAAACATGTATGTGAAACCTGATAGAACAGTATGTGAAATGAACGTGGCATAACATTACGGTTCACTCATCTGGGGCTGTAGTATTGTTCTGTATGTCTCTGGACATTCAAAATCCTACAGTATTAAAATATACTGTTTTGAAATGCCTCTGTGAATTTTCTCTCAGCAAAGAGAAAGTTGACTGCCTGGTTCCCAGTGGAACACAATTTCCCCATCCAGGCCAGGGCTGAAAAGCCAGCTGCCCTGTTTTTGCCAGCTGCCTGTTGACCCTAATAGACGACTGGGGGATATTTGAAGGGTAATGTCCTTGCTGTCTGCAAAGCTCTTGATCCTGGGTTCTCAGTCATGGCTGCAAAAGAAATTCTCCCTCAGATTTCTTACAGAACTGCTGCAGCTGTCAGGCAGGGCAAGAAGCCAGAATACCCAGGGAACGAGTTGAACAGGCATCAGCACAGTTCCCAGCTCAGAGCAGGACTCCCAACACAAAGTATCCTGTTCCTGTTCCTGTTCCTTTTGAAGCTAGAGAGCAAGTCTTTGATGTGTGTGGTGGTGATATCGTGTAGCCTGCTGGGTATAGCTGAACTCTGGGCGTGGAGCTGTGAGCCACCTCATTCCCCCAGCATTCCCCAGGGCCTCCAGAGCCCTTGAGCAATTCCACAGTGGAGTCCAGAGTCTAATTTTTCTTTCTTTCTTTCTTTTTTTTTCTTTTTTGCCTTTAAAGTCACGCATTTGGTCTAGAAACTGCTCAGCTTCCTGGCATTTTTATTAAGAATGCCCTTGGCGACAATTTTTGGACTTCACAGCCTCTGATAAGGAAGAGAGAGCTTGATATTCCGGTTTTGTTTCTGTTTGGAAAGTGCATCCTCAAAGGAATTGTATGTGTCCCAGATTCAACACAGCTGTTAATTAGAGCTGAGAACACTTGGTTGACCCCCGAGTGGCTAATTGCTAGAACTGAGAAGTGTCTCCAAGGGCCTCCGCTGATAACAACTGAAAATTGTACTGAGCCTCACCTAACGCTTCTGAATCCAATTCAGGACGGGAAGCAATAGGCTCCCCGCAGTTTCTGGCACAGGAGAGAGAGCTGTGTGCTGAAGGAGCAGGATGAAGGATTCTCTTCAGTGATTAAAACACCCACATTTCACTTTGCATGTGTGACTTGAGGCACTGAGCTCAGAAGGGCTGCTGGGAGAGCTCAGAACTGTGTGGCAGGGCACGTGTGGCCTACTTCAGAGGAGGACTTGCATGGTGGCATCTGTCACCGCAGCCTGACACCACTGCCGCCCCCACTTCCAGGTTGGGGCTACGGTGACAGGAGCCCCCTTCCGACCCGCCATTCTGCTTCCCCACCTCGAGGGGACAGCCAGGCCTCTCTCTGAAAATGAGAAAAATGAATGGAAGTCACCGTGCGCCATGAGAGTGGCTGTTAACTCCCTGCTGCTCACCAACCACCCCCCGCCCCAACACACACACCCTCCTCCACCCCAGACAGCGCAGGGTTCTGGTTGATTCCACTCTCTTGGCCTGGTCCAAGGAGGGTGGCCTGGAGCTAGCAGGGTAAAGACAGACTCATCATCCCTTTTCCAGAGAAGGTTCAAATCACGGTCCCAGTTCTAGGAAGTGACAGCAACACAAAAGTAATCAACATCAGCCTTGCCCAGGGCCAGCTTGGAGACAGACTCAGGAGAAGCTAGCAGAAAAGGAATCAAGTTCATTGTCTTCTAGACCCCCAGTTACCTGTCAAGGACCCTGCACTAGGGAAAAACTGGGGACTCCCTGGATCTTGAGTCTGAGTTGGATCTTTCAGAGCCTCCTCCTCCTAACAGGTACTTCTCACCACCGTGATGGAGACCTCCTACGGGCTCAGCATGGGTCCAGCAGGCTGCTGCCACAGGGAAGGTGTCACACAAGGACACTGAACACACCAGGACTCAGTTTCCCAAAAGAAGAGCATCAGTTGAAGCTATGCAGTGCTAACAGGCTTTAGTCAGTAGGGACTGGAAGGGCACCAGTGAGGCCATCAGCAATCTGGGAGGCCTCACAGAGGAGGTGGGACTCCAGGACAGCCAGCATTTTGAGGGTAACAATCAAGTGACCAGTCTTTATTTGAACAAACTGGCAAGGTTCATCTCATTCAACAGGAAGATTCCTTCTGCAGCATGAGAAGTCATGGGTCTTCATTGCTCTACATTTACATGAAATTTTGTTTTGAGACTGTGTAAGTTCTCATAATTATTCCCCATAAGATTTTTGAGAATTTTTTTTTTAACTTTCAGAGCTATGAACTAGCTTAGATTTTATAAGTGCAGGCTCCCCATTGCTTCATCTGAGAAAATGAGTCCCAACAAGTGACTAACTCAACTCAGGTCTTCCTTCTACTCCACTAGACCTCCAGAAAACTGTACAAATTGCCATTTTGTTTTCACTTATGTGAAATGACTTCAGTAATAAATACCTCAGTTTAAAAGGAACAATTTTAAATGTTTCGATTTCGAGAGCCAGTGTCTCCAGTCCCCTTGAAGGAGAAGCATTTTAGACAGGATAGTGAAACAGGGAGAGCTGAAGATCTGGAGGCCAAGGATGTAGGAACTGGCCCTATTATTACTAGCCGTGTGACAGTCTATCAGTCAAGCAACTTCCCAGGGCTTTGGTGTCTCACTCACAAAGTGATGTGGGTCCAGCGATCCACTTAGGGTGTCTGCTCTGAGTCTGGACTTCAAAAATCAAGCACTGTAAACTTGGAACAGTTACATAAAACAAAACAAAACAGTATCTGATGTTTTTAAAGGAATCTAACAGCCTGCTAAAATAGGCCTCTTCCTCTCTCCAGCGTTTTTGGCTGAGGCTCCAGCGCTGAGAACAATAGGCTGAAGTTCCCCACCTCCACATTTCTAAGTGAGGTACAAGACCATCTAGGCAGGACTTGCAAACCAAGTGGCCTAGAGCCAGTTGTGTCATGACTAGAGCTCCACACATCTTCAGGCTTCTGACATAGACGCTAAGGGAAAGGAATCAGAGGCTGCCTCTGACTCCACTGAAACAAAGTCCAGTGAAAGGCTGGCAGGTGGCACCTTGGGTACCGGGGATCTGGTAAGAACAATGTAGGCTTTAGAAGCAGTGGGGAAGTTTGTGCCAGGTGGGAATGAGGGTTGGAACTGGAGTCATCTCATAGCCCTCCTCAATGACTCTAGCATAGGAAACACGAAGTGGGGTGGTCTGCTTGGAGTCCAGAGGGGAGGTGTAAGAGACTAGCCAATGTGAGCGTTGTTGAACCACAGGAATGCTCTATCAGGAAGTGCAGACTCAAATGCACCCCATTAGGGAAGTGCCCATTTGGTCTGCTACTCACAAAAGATGCTGTGATTATAACTGCCAGGGTTTCTTAAGACCTGGCCTCTTCTCGTCTGATCCCCTCTCTTGTGGATCAGCTAGCATAAGGCAAAGGGAAACCAAAGAAAATGGCCATAATTTCCTTCTTCACCACGTTTGCAAGTTTGAGTGCATCCCACACTAATAGCAGAGAGAGCTTTGATTTGGGTAAGAAATTCAAATTTTCACATTAGGCTGGACTGAACTTTTCAGTAGTTGATGGTCACCAGAAAACCACGGGTAGGAAACAAAGATTGGACAGAACAAATTACGTTCTGCTTGGACCTTCCTATCCTGTTACAGAAGCATAACTATGGTGAGTTGGGAGAGGATGTATTGCCAAAGGGAGAGAGGCTAGCAACCGTTATCTAGAAGTCAACTGAGAAGGCAACAGGAACTGAGGGTATTCCCAGGGTAAACCTGCTGGAAATTAATGACCACTTAGATGTAGAAAGGGATATATATACGGTGGATGACTCATAGGAGCTTCTAAAGTCTCAAGGCAAAGAGGCCAGGAGATGGTAACTTGATGGATGGCAAGGCTGCTGAATATGATCACACACTTAGGTCAACGGTGTTGTGTTTTTGGAACTCTTCAATCGAGTTCCTTCTGAGCCAATGGCTTCTGTGCCAATTTGTGAGTCATACAAAAGAATCAATCTCATTACTTTTCATTTCTTTATTTTTTTCATTTAATCCATCATTTAGCAAGCTTTTGTTACGTGTTCCCAATGCATTATGTGCTGTGCTGGTCACTGCAGAGAAAATGCAGCAGGACACGAGGTCAGTCCTCAAGGATCCCTTGTCTGTTCCACCTACCCTGGTTGAACATCAGGGTTAACCTGGCTTTTTTGGCAGTAGCCCCCTTTAATTTCTTATGTCATTGAATTGTCATTCAAAAGGAGCCAAATGTTATGCAAATTGGGTGTGCACCATCTTGAGAACATGATCTTAACACATTTTGTTGAAGTTGCTTTATGTCTTGCTAGATTTAGACTGTTACAAATGCATGGTCCAGAAATTTGATTTTATTTTTTTCCAAATTTGCACTTCCTAAATGTAAGCAGACCCTCAGAATAAGTTTAAAAATCATTGGCATAAACTATATCAAAATAGGGCAAGGGGATAGGCCCAGGAGGTCAGTTATGGTGTAGAAGGTAAGGGTGTCCCCTACAAGGCCAGTATATCTTACGGATACTGGTGCTCAACTTCTAGTTGTTCCGTTTCTGATCTGGCTCCCTACTTACAACTCAAGGAATGCAGCAGAAGATGGCCCAAGTTCTTTGGCCCCTGTCACCCACATGGGAGACACATTTAAAGTTCCTAGCTCCTGGGCTGGCCTGGCCCAGATCTGTTTGTTACAACCATCAGGTGAATGAACCAGTAGTTGAAAGATTCTCTCTGTCTCTCAATTAAATAACTAAGTATATTTTAAATTAAAGGAAATAATCATTCTTTGAGAGCCTATTATGTGGCCGGCACCTTTTTAAGGCTATTTAAGGATGTTCGACTTTTATTTGAGTTCATCTGCAGTTTAGGAACAAAAAAGCATCTGGCATTGGTGAGCATGGTGGGAAAGTTAGTTGCTAGTGGTTCTTTAGTTTCAGGAGTCTGGGAAAAACTTTTTAAGAACCTGACATAAAGCAAGACCTGAACAGAAGGAAGGAACAGAAGAAGGAAGCCCATCCTGAGAAAGAAGATGTGGAGGAAGAGCATCTCGACCATAGGAAACAGCTACTGTGAAGGCTCCAAATGTGGAGCTAGACGAAATGGAAAGAAGGCACAGGTGCCTAAAACACCATGAGGAGAGTGGACCATGTTAAGGTAGGAGGGGGGCCAGCGATCGGATAAGGCAAAGCTGGATTTTAAAATAATATGTTTGGCAGATCCTTAAGTACGTGGTACACACACACAAAGTTCCAAAAATATCCCAAGCATTGGCAGAACTGCTGGAATCTGTGACTACTCTGGGAGAAATAATGTTCATTTGGATGAAGTTTTAAAACTCATTATATTCACATCTGATTTGACTACACAAATCTAAAGAACAAAAGGATACGTGCAAATTGTACATGATCTCTGGGCTATACCCATGGCATTACTGAATAGTATGAAAGTAAGAGGCTCCATAGCAATTTGTAGGGTGAATGAAGCTTGTGCTGTGTCTCAGAGGTTGGGGGCATTTAGGTTACCTTCGTATCGTTGGTTCTAGAAGAGGCTCCTCTTCTATTTTGTACTGATTTTTACCAGTCTTCACTCTATGGGTTTCACCTCTGATGTTTGGGAAATATCCTCAGATACTTATCTTCGATAGGCAGATGCATGGGTTGCTTTCATGGTACTGTTGGTGACCTTGCTCTGTGCCTTATTTATTTCTCAAAAGATTTCTTAAAGATCTGTACTTGTGCTGTGCATGGATAGAGCACAAGGAGAACATAAGCACAAATGCAGAGTTGAGCTGAATTACTCTTTGAAGGGACATGATTGTCCTTCTCTGCCCTCAATCAACAATTATTTATTAATTGACAGCTACAGGAGACATAAGTTTTTCTTCATGAGGTCAAGGTTTTATTTCATCATCAAAGTACTTCAACCAAGCAGGTACCTGCTGGATACAAGTGACTTTCTTTCCCTGAATGACCTACAATTGTATTCTTGTTTCGTAACCACAGTCAGCACTCACAGAGGTGGCAGACTACCCAGGACTTTCGTGTAACTCTGTTCTTAGGGACTCAGAAAACTTTAACATGGACAGCTTTTCCAGGTTCTCACTCTCCATTTTCAGAGATCACAAGCTTCCTCACATTTCAGATCAGGTTCTTTCAGGATGACACTTACAAGGCTGCTCACCAGAGCACAGTGGGTAGCACTAGGATTATGTCAGGAGTTGAGTGTTTTATTAGCAAGTATGGTAGAACCATAAATTGGATACATTTTAGCTATGGTTGGTTTTGCCCTTGGGTTTAAAATAATTACTTTCCTAGACATGTGGTTCACATATGAAACTCATGCTGTGATTTGATTTTTTTTTAAATGCAAAAAGAAAAATATTCTCTAACAGAAATTCATCACTAACATGTTAAGGAATTTGATGCCTAAAAATAACCTTTCCACAGAGTACTTTAATGTGGTGTGCAGACTTGGGAAGAGCAGAAACACATCAGGGAGTTTTTATACAAAGGAATGACATCAACAATTAGCTGGGGGAAACTTCTGACTTGACTGACATTAAAGGGCTATCTCAGGTGACCAAAAAACTGGAATCTATTAAACAATAAATGACATTAAATATGTACTATGGATACTAGGTATTGAATCAAATTGATTCCCTAAAGGCAAGATACAAACTAGGGAAAGTCCACCACAAGACACCCTCAGCATCTTGATTCTGAATGCAATCTTTAAATGTGACATTTGTCAACTCCATACACTGCTAGGCAAACCCACTCTTTTCCATAAGAAAATAGGGTTCCGGGCTTGGCAGCGTGGCCTAGTGGCTAAGGTCCTCGCCTTGATCCCATATGGCCGCTGGTTCTAATCCCGGCAGCTCTACTTCCTCTCTGTCTCTCCTCCTCTCAGTATATCTGACTTTGTAATAAAAATAAAATAAATCTTTAAAAATATATATAAAAAAAAAAAAAAGAAAATAGGGTTCCAAGTCCCTGGAGGAAAAAACAACTTAGATGATTCCAAAGTAGAGGAGTCCTAAAGCCAGGAATTACCAAGGAGCTGGTTAGTGACAAAGGGGAATGGAAGATGACCGCTATCACACTGACCTATTTGAACACTGAGTCTCTAAGACCGTTATTAACATTCTGGGGACCCGAGTCCAACTTTAGTCTGAAAAGGTGCAAATTTTCTGCTTCTGCTTTTGTTTTAGCTCCAACACATGGGATCTTTTTCTGTTTTTGTTTCTTAATGTCCTAAGGGGCTGAAATCCTGAGACCAAGTTTCCCCATTTCTATTGTCTTATAGCCCCTCATGATAGTTAACTTTCTGTGCCAACGTGGGTGAGCCATGGTCCCCAGATATTTGATCAAACATTATTCTGGATCTTCTCTGTGAGGGCTTTTTTTTTTAATGAATAAGATTACCATTTAAATCATTAGACTTAAAGACAATTATCTTACATCATGCAACTGGACTTCATCCAATCAGTTGAAAGCCTAACAGAACAAAGACTGATCTCCCCCAAAGCAAAAAGAATTCCTTACCCAAAGACTGCCTTTGGACTCACACTGCAGTTCTTTCTGAATCTCCAACCTGTCCACCTACTTCATCAGAGTTCAGACTCACCAAACCCCTATAATCAAATAAGCCAATTCCTTAGGTTTCTCTCCCTCCGTCCCTTCCTCCCTTCCCCTCTCCTTTTCCCTCCCTCTTTCTCATACATGAACACACACACACACACACACACACACACACAAACACACACACACACACAAACACACACACACATCCTGTTGGGTTTATGCCTGTGGAGCACTGGATACAGCCTCTCACTCATTTAGGTTACCTACCTGAGTGGATTAATGGAATTCACAAGGACTGCTTAAACAAATGTGTTCTGTTTGAAAGGTGGTTTTAATTTGTGACACCAAACATCTATCTTTCACATATCCCACCATCAGCCTGGGGGAGGAAAAGCGGACTGACACTATAGAACATTAAGGCAAAAATGCAGATATCAACATCTTGACCTTTTAGCACTGCACACTAGAATGTGAACTCGGCCATGGCAGTGACATCCTACAGTTTGCTCATGTCTCCCCAGGATCTAATACCATCTCTGGCTCCTAGGAGATAGTCAGTAAATACTTGTTGAATGAATGAGTGAGGGTACTATGGCTTCTACCTTAATCCGTGCAGATTTAAGTCTGGAGGTCGGTTATGAAACTTCCCAGAGATTTTCCTGTGAACACATCTGCTGTCAATCTTCAGGCAGTGTGTATTTTTCATGTACAGAAAGATCAGAGGCGTTGAGAGTGTACTGTGTCCTCTGTGTGAAAGCCTCTACATGAAGCAAGAGTTGAGGCTCTCACTAGAATCAACAACAACAACAACAAAAAGCTAGGAAGGTAACATAGCAAAAAAACTACTTTTCTGTTCTTAAATTAGTCCTAAAAAGCAAGGGGGAGGACAATAAACAACCAGACACAAGGAAGGGAGAAAGTCCCAGGCTTCTGCCCCAGTGACCTTTCTCTGGACTGGTTAGCTCAGTTCTATCCAGCAGAAATAATACAATCCACATGTAATTCTGAGTTCCCTAATATCACATTAAAAAGGTTTTAAAAGGAACTATTGGAGTTGATTTTAGTAATAAATTTCCTTTAACTTAATATATGAAAAGTGACATTTCAACATACTCAATATACTCAAACTCTATGTCATTTCAAGTGCCCCATAGCTGCAATGTAGCCAGTGACAATCATATTAGACAGTACAACCCAATATCTTAAATCCATGCCTAAAGCTTCCCATCACCCTAATATTTTCTTCAAAGATCTTGAGTTCTCTTGCCATCAAAACTCAACTCTCCCAACTATATCCAAATCTTATGTTTTTCTTCTCGTTGGCATTTAGCACACTGTCTAGTACACAGAACTGCTCACAAGCGGGTGACCTAGGGGCATGTGAATAGCTTTGGCAGGGCCCAAGCAGAGTGAAATCAGGAATGCCAGGTTTCCTAAACTGGCTGTCCTGGTATAGTGGGTCCTCCCCTGGAAGACAAGCTTTCCCACATGTGGCGTCCCACTCCAGGTTGCTGGCTTCCTGAGGGCAAAGGCAGGTTGACTGGTGTGGCCCGGAGCCTCCATACAGCAGGACCCATCAATAGCTGAGTGTTGGGAGACATTAGGAGGTGAGGCCAGGTGGGACCTGTGAGAGGTACATGGATCATGAAAATGCTCCCCTCTTGAGTGGCAGATGGATGAGCAGACTGTCATAGCAGTGCATCAACACCCCATCTCCCAGAGGGGCTTTATTATGAAAGTGAGCTCTCTGTGACTGGCCCACTCAGTCTGACCACGAGATGCCCACCCACCCTCGCTCCATGGCATGACCCAGCAAGACAGCTCATATGAAGAGCCAAGCAAATAATGGTGCCATGCCCTTGTACTTTGAGAACTGTGAACTATATAAGCCTCATTTCTTCATAAATTCGCCAGCCTCAGGTAATCTGCTATTACAAGGGAAAAAAAGACTAACTTCAGACCAAAAAAAAGTATCCAACTGGCGAGCCTGGGCTGGGACCCGGCTAGTGGGAGTAGGAGGGGGAAGCAGCTGGGAGTGAACCCAGCAGAGCTGTGCAGCTGTGTGAGGGAAAGCCCTCCTCTGCAGCTGGGGCGTGGGGGCAGGGGTGGAGGGACCAGTCCACAGTGTCTGCACAGCGCATCCTGGCCATGACAGCAGGGGCAGCAGCCATCCCAGCAGGCCATTCCACACAGGGTTCTGGGAACTGTCCCTGGAAGCTTGGCCCCAAGCCCGCTCTTCCAGCCCTTCCAATGTTCTGAGCTATTCAACAGCTTTCTCTCTGTCTATACTGGTTAGTATGGATTTTACTCTTGAAACCAAGAACCTGACCCAATTTTGTCTGGTGATAGTACTGGTCTTAGGGTTAACCTGTTTTTCAAATAACCGGTTAATTGATATATTGCCTCAAATGAAATCTTTGGACCCTTTGCTTATAGCAGATTAGGAAATCAGCATATTAATCCTCTTCTTTTATTATACAACTTCTCTTTGGACCTAAAGTCTCCAAATTCTGGGCAGCTGGCTTTCCTGGATGACTCCTATAAACAGTCATAATCCCAAACACCATACTAGACTTCTTGGTGCCCAGTAACCTGACTCTCTCCACTACAGACAAAACTTTCTTTATGCTGCTCTCTAGATGGGGGCAGGGAGGTGCTCCACCACCCAAACCCAGACCGTCCAGCTGTCTGCCCAGAGCCTGGTATGTCTCTTTGGAGGATGATGACAAAATGGCAGACTTAGTCTCTTTTTAGCTCTAAGTTTCTCCGATACAATCACATTCCTGAGCCATACGGCATGGTGTGAAAAATTTATTCTGAGCCTGTTTCACCACAGGTAGTCATTAGGAAGAGACTGACCTTGTATGCTAGTGAAGACCATTTCTCAAAGTGAGGAAAAAAATCACCCAAGATCCATAATCACAACCTCACAAATGTTAAAAACCTCAATACAGCAATAACTACCACAAAGACAGACAAAAGACACACAAACTGGGGAAAATGCTTGTAACTTACATCACAAAGGGCTGACTTCCTAATACAAAGGATTCCTAGAAATCAATATGGAGCAATAGTGCCCAAAAGAAGAATGTGCCAGTCATATGGATGGAGAATTTAGAGAAAGAAAGCACAGGGAACACAAGACAAATGGCTCTTAGATACACTCAAAATTGGTATTTAAACATACATTCAGTTTGTTCCTGTTGTTGTGGCTATTGTTCTAACTCATACCAGCTGTTGACCAGTTGTTTCATGGCTTCTCATTTATGGAAATATATAGTGATGGGGTCTACCATATCCAGATGTGGGGGTACAATGCAACATGTATTCCTGCTTCCAAACCAAAGATGGACTCCCAATGAAACTGTTGAAAATATGTAGACAATGGGATGCCGGACTGTCTGACACTGTCTGTACCAGCAATGTTGGGGCACACTTAAATAAGAGACTGATGTAATTATGACTCCTCATGAAGGACTATACTATTGTAGCAATGTGGGGAAAAACCTGTTGGGGATGGGATTTTGGGGGAGGAATCCCAAATAAAATAAATAAATAAATACACATACGTTCAGACTTCAGTTTTCACCTCTTAAAACACTGCAGATCAAAATATGTGATTAAACCATTATGTCAGCAAGGGGGAAGAAAAGGAATGTGCTTATGTGAATACAAGTTGGTACAGCTTTTTTAAAAAACAATTTATTTGTTTTTATTTACAAGAAGGAGAAAGAGAGCAAGAGCAGGATGGGAAGTAGAGCAGCCAGGACATGAACTGGTACCCATATAGGATATGGATGCTGCAGATGGAAGATGAGCTTGCTATACCCTGTGTCTTCCCTGGAACAACTTCTAGAAGGGTATTTTGGTTTATATACTTAAGTTATGATTGTACATACCCTTTTAACTAATATTCCAACAGAAGAATTCATTCTATAGTTATATCTGCACACACATACATACACAAACTGAGTTAGGTACAGCTGTAGCCTAAAACACCCAGGAACAGCGAGAACAGAAACTGCATCTTGAAATGAATGAGCTTCTTTCTCTCCTGAGCCTCAGTACATGCACGAAGAAAGGCTGTTTGCTATCACGATGATCCAGTTAGAATCAGACAGCATTCCAGAGCACGGGAGGTTCCACAGTGAATGGGGCAGAGCGGGCAGGATTCAAATTACTAAGCACAAGTGCATGATCCAGGTTGCAGAACCAGCAACACCCTGCTCCGAACTAGCTTCTGCACAGCCACCAACTGACTCTCCCCTGTGCCCCGAGTGAGACCAGGGTCAGGGGCAGCGGGAGGGCAGCCAGCCACTTTCAGACTATGACACAGGGTAGGGGGCAGCCCTGTAGTCGCTCACTTTGCTCTGAAGAGAGGAAATGCCAGACCAGCTCAGATCCCAGTGTACCCACAAATCTCTACTGGGTTCAGGGGGGCTCAGGCAGAGGCATGGTACCCAAGTATTCAACAAAAAGGATCTCTGGGCAGGAGGTCTACAGCAGCCACTGTGCATAGTGTACTTTACGGGAGTGGCGCCCCCTAGAAGGAATCCAATTTGGATGTTGTCCACCTGCCCTATTACGAAGGTGAAAAATAATTGACAAGGAAAACAGCACAGGCCTTTGAAAAGAGAAAGAAAGAAGAAATTACAAGGTTAAAAAAATACAAAGAAAAATATTTCCAAAAAACTGGTAAAAATCATGACCAAAGAAATTATGAACTCTAGGAATTGAAGTAAAAATGATTTCTTAAGGTAAGAACTCAAAGCAGAAATGAAAGGGTTCAAGAGGAAAAACAAAATTTAAGCTGGCAATAACTTTTTTCCTTTGAGATAGACTTACGGTGGAGTTTTATATGTATAAAAATTTACATTATCTTAAATCATCAATTTTTTTAGGTAACCATACCCGTGCAGCTGCCACTCTAATAAAAACATGGAATATTATGCACAGTCAAGAAGATTTCTTCATGCCCCCATCAAAGGAAACCAATATCTAGATCTTCATCACTCATAATAAATCTGTTGTTTCCAACTGTTGACTTTTAAAAGTGAAAAACAGGGCGCAGCGTGATGGCTCAGTAGCTAAATCCTCACTTTGCAACCACCAGGATCACATATAGGCACCAGTTTGTGTCCCGGCTGCTTCATTTTCCATCCAGCTCCCTGCTTATGGCCTAGGAAAGCAGCAAGGGATGGCCCAAAGCCTTGGGACCCTGCACCTGTGTGGGAGACCCAGAAGAAGCTCTGGGCTCCTGGCTTCGGATCAGCTCCGCTCCGGCCATTGCAGCCATTTCGGGAGTGAATCAGTGGATAGAAGATCTTGAAGATCTTTCTCTCTGTGTCCTCTCTCTGTAAACTTGCCATTCCAATAAAAATAAGTAAATCTTTAAAACAAGAGTGACAATACATAGCAGGTGTGTTATGGAGTGCAGCCAGTCATAGCCAGCACCCATTAACAGTGAGCAAATGGAATGTGGCTATGTCCTCTATCCTCTGTCCTAATAGTGGGTTCTAACAGCAATGGAATGTTAATTCCATCCTCAGTCAATTCCCCCATCACCTAGGTATTCATTCCTGCCCAACTGTGACTTACCTATCATCTGAGAGGGGATAGTATTGCAAACTACTCCACTCATAAGCCCCTTTAAAAGGCTTGTGAAGAGCCCAGTGCAGTGACCTAGCAGCTTAAGTCCTCGCCTTGAGGGGCCCGGCGGCGTGGCCTAGCGGCTAAAGTCCTCGCCTTGAACATGCTGGGATCCCATATGGGCGCCGGTTCTAATCTCGGCAGCTTCACTTCCCATCCAGCTCCCTGCTTGTGGCCTGGGAAAGCAGTCGAGGACGGCCCAAAGCTTTGGGACCCTGCACCCACGTGGGAGACCCAGAAGAGGTTCCTGGTTCCCGGCTTCGGATCGGCGCAGCACCGGCCCGTTGCGGCTCACTTGGGGAGTGAATCATCGGACGGAAGATCTTCCTCTCTGTCTCTCCTTTCTGTATAACTGACTTTGTAATAAAAATAAATAAATCTTTAAAAAAAATAAATAAAGTCCTCGCCTTGAACGCGCCAGGATCTCATATGGGTGCCAGTTCTAATCCCGGCTGCTCCACTTCCCATCCAAAGCCTTGTGACCTTGCACCCACATGGGAGACCTGGAAGAAGTTCCTGCTCCTGGCTTTGGATTGGCTCAGCACGGCAGTTGTGGTCACTTGGGGAGATGAATCACTGGATGAAAGATCTTCTCTGTTTCTCCTCCTTTCCGTACATCTGACTTTGCAATAAAAATAAATAAATCTTAGAAAAAAAAAAAAGGCTTGTGAAGTAGGGGCTCGCTCTCTTTTTGATCGGGTGCTTCCATTGCTCTGGCACCTCAACTCTTGGCTGACCCAGGACAGGTAATCCCCTGTGCATGGTCCCTGTGTACTACTTAGAAGGGACAATGGATATAATGATGTTGTTTCTGGTCTGTGTACTATCTGGAGTTCCAGGAGAGGTGAGGCCTAGCAGTAGTGTAATGTGGTCAGAGAAGCCAGGGAAAGGTTAATGAGTGCAGCTTTGTAAGTGTGTCCAGGTTATTTGTTGCATGTCTCTAAGGATAACTTATAATGCTGGGGAAGCTGGGACATAGGTCTTCAGCTTAACGCATGGACTTAAGGGTAATGACTGTTCCTCTTAGGGCTAAATTTGGTTGGATTATGGTTGGATTTTTGGTTGGATTATGATTGGTTGGATTGCCATATGGAGATGTGATTCGCTATTTCTAGTGGGCTCTGTTATCACCAAGCTTGGTTAATAAAGACTCCTTAATAAACCTTAGACATGTCTGGTGTGTTCTCGCTCGCATCCTGTAACAAGTGCTCTTATACAGTTCTCTTATAAGCTCTCTCACTGTAAGTCTATGATGTCCATACACATTACTGTGGATCAGCACTTCTTTTCACTATTACACAAATGTGTCCCAACGTATTTATCCAGGAATGCTTTTGATTTCTTCCAAATTTTTATCATTGCAAATAAAAATACAATTAGAATTTTTTTTACTTTTTAAATTTTTTTAAAGATTTATTTATTATTATTTTTATTGGAAAGGCAGATATTCAGACAGAAAGAGATACAGAGAGAAAGATCTTCCATCTGCTGGTTCACTCCCCAAGCAGCTGCAACGGCTGAGGCTGAGCTGATTCAAACCCAGGAGCCAGAAGCTTCTTCCGGGTTTCCCACGTAGTTGCAGGGTCCCAAGGCTTTGGGCCGTTCTCTTTTTTTTTTTTTTTTTGCAGGCCACAGGCAGGGAGCTGGATGGGAAGTGGAGCAGCCAGGATTAGAATTGGTGCCCATATGGGATCTTGTCACATGCAAAGTGAGGACTTTAGCCACTAGGCTACCATGCTGGGCCCAATAATGAGCATTCTTGTATACGTCTTTTGGTGGAGTTCAGGTTACACAACAGCCAGGGAGCCTAAGTAGCAGGAAGCATTCACATAAACCTATTTGCACTCCTTAAATTTCAAGCATGAGGACAAATCACCTAAACAGAACTCTAAAGTTTCTCTGCTGTGATATTACCAAGACAGCTGCATCCTACACCAGGGAGGTGCTCACTGAAGAAAACCTTTCCTTAGTGCAATCAGTGTGTCTACCCTAAGAAAGAAGTGGCTGGCCATCATTTGTAAGCATCAGCTGGGAACACTGCAGGTGAACAAACTCATAGGCCACTTGCTTAATGATAACATTGTCATGGTCAATCACAAAGATGTCTCAGCCCTTGATAAGACCCTAGAAGGTCAATGAGCACAGGATTACAATTGATAGGATAATATTTGTGTGAAAACAACTGGATGGATACCTTTTGTATAACTGATTGGACATCATTTATGAAAACAGCTGAGTGGACAGCATGTGAATGAGAACACTTGGTGGGAGACACAAAACCAAAGAGCACCAAACAAGAGTGTAGAAACAATTGATGGGTTTTGTTGATAAGCTCAATACTCCTCCCTTACCCCATATGATCCTCGTTGTATAAAGTCTGATGCCACTAACTTCAGCTTTCGACCATCAGTCAGAGTCCACGCGTGTTATTATCGTCTCGTGCACCAAGTCTATTGCTGCAGGACAGTGGCAGTAGACTGCTAGGTGGACAGCAGCAAGGGTCACCATGGGGAGGGCTGGAGGCATTGACCCAGGAACTTTTTGAAGGGAACCATGTCTTTGCAGGCATCTTCATTTCTAGGCACATGTATCCCTCAGCCAGACACACCCACCCTGGCCACACAGCAGGGTCAGCCTTCGGTGCCTGTCCCCCATGAGGGTGCTGCTTAACCAAAATAAATAGCTGGAGAAATTCAGGCATCACATTGTAAGACCATCACTTTCACATGAACTACAAAATCCAGCAGGACCAGCTACCCCTGGGGACACCAGCATCCCATACTGGAGTGACGGTTCAAGTCCCTGTAATTTCATAATTTCACTCCCTGATCAAGTTCCCTACTAATGTCCCTCAGAAAACATCGCAAGAAAGCCCAAGTGCTTGGCACCTGCCACCAATGTGGAAGACCTGGATGGAGTTTCTGGCTCCTGGCTTTGGTCTAGACCAGTACTGGTCGTTGTGGCCATTTGGGGAATGAACCAGCATATGAAAGAGTCTCTCTCTGTACATCTCTACCCCCTTCTCTCTGCTTCTCTGTCATTCAAATAAAGAAACAAACAAGTGTTTCAACAAACGCAAGGGAAATGGAACTGAAAAAAACAATCTTAGCATCAGAGTTGGGTGTAGCATGTGAAGCCACCTCAAATGACACCAGCATCCCATATGGGTGCCGTTCCAAGTCCTAGCTGGTCCAGTACCCTGCTAGTGGCCTGGGAAAAGTCGTCCAAGATGGCCCAAGTGTTCTGACTGCAGTCTGACCCAGCCCTGGTTACGCAGTTTAGGGAGTGAACCAGTGGATGAAGGGTCTCCGGTTCTACCTCTGTCTGTCCCTCTTTTTCTCTAACTCTGCCTTTTGAATAAATAAGTAAACCTTCAAAAAAGAAATACCCCCAGAGCACACTATCATTATTGTAATAATGACAGTGTGTTAAGTATGTAATATTCAGAATGCTGATTTAAACCTCTTGGGTTGTATTGTATGACAAGGAGATACTATTATTTGAAAAGAGGGCAGTAAAGGGCCCGGCGGTGTGGCCTAACGGCTAAAGTCCTCGCCTTCAAAGCCCCAGGATCCCATATGGGCGCCGGTTCTAATCCCGGCAGCTCCACTTCCCATCCAGCTCCCTGCTTGTGGCCTGGGAAAGCAGTCGAGGACGGCCCAGTGCATTGGGACACTGCACCCGCGTGGGAGATCCGGAAGAGGTTCCAGGTTCCCAGCATCGGATCGGCGCGCACCGGCCCGTTGCGGCTCACTTGGGGAGTGAATCATCGGACGGAAGATCTTCCTCTCTGTCTCTCCTCCTCTCTGTATATCTGACTTTGTAATAAAAATAAATCTTTAAAAAAAAAAGGAAAAAGAAAAGAGGGCAGTAAAAATATTGGACACTGCTAGTTACGAAGGCACTTATTTCATAAGTATTTGCCATGCTTAACTTCTGCAATTCATTCAGTATTTAAATGTCTTGGTCATAAGTGATTCTTATCTCTCTGTCATAAGTTAGAAATTTATTGTTTCAAGTAAGAGAAAAATATGACCTAAACACTGGTTTAAACAAAATCACAACTCACTCAATTACATAACTGAAAAGTCCAGACGCAGGCTTGGGCTATCTCAGCTTGAAGGCTGAGAAGCACAGCAGGGAGGTGTGTGTTCATATATGTGAGCACATTATGAACATATATGTTCATGTTCATATGCATATGTGTTCATATGTGCACGTGTGTTTCTGTGTGCACACAGGTATGTGTGTGTGTGTGCGTTCCCACTTCCGTTCTCAGACTGCTTCCTGCTCAACATGTGAACAGGCTGCAATGTCTCGTTTCACGTTCCTTCAGGACACAGAGGCACTCTGTCTTCCAGCCGCCCCAGCCACAGTGTCCTTCCTCATCAGCTTGGCCACGGGCATGACCATGCGGATTGACTGGGTTCTCAGGCCCTCTGCCCGAGCCCAGGATGAGGCCCTGGCAACAGCAGCCACTCTGTGGAGACAGGGCTTTCCACAGAACAGTGACTGCGTGGTGGGCAGCGAGGAGAACAGCTACTGGTAAAAACTGTAGCCTGAGGTAACTGGTGTGCAACGGAAGCCCAAGAGACAGCGGGGGCTGCCAAGGACAAAGAAAGACGCACTGACAGGAAGAGGGTCGACTATGGGAAATGGGTATATCCATCACTTGATGTTAATCTTTTAAATTACAGAAGTCACTGTTTCTGGGTTTGATATGTAATTTCAAAAAGAAAGAATAATTAATGTTTCTGGACTTGACATGCAATTTCAGAAAGAAGGAATAATTGCTTTATTCTTAAAAGTAAAATTTTTTAAAAAAAGAACTTCATAAAATGAACTTTGAACAGCCGATTTTATCCTGAAAATCACTGCAAATATGATTACCCTCGTCTAAAAGCATGTCAGAAATAAAAAGACAGTACTGGGAATCAGCCACTGTCAATTCTAGATGGAATGCCTAATTTGAAAATGATTTATTCTTTTCCATGTAAGGCTCTTCTAGAATATGTAAATTGGAGGTGCTTCGTATAACTCACAGAGTCGGAAAGTAAGACAAAGTAAGAAGTTTTGGTTAGAAGTACTGTGACTTTATTTTTTTAATTGCAAAGTCAGATATACAGAGAGG
Source organism: Ochotona princeps (assembly GCF_030435755.1). Lineage (NCBI taxonomy): Eukaryota > Metazoa > Chordata > Mammalia > Lagomorpha > Ochotonidae > Ochotona > Ochotona princeps. Next base: position 65,769,901 of record NC_080839.1, read on the forward strand.
AAGATCTTCCGTCCAATGATTCACTCCCCAAATGACCGCAACGGCCGGTACTGTGCCGATCTGAAGCCAGGAGCCAGGAACTTTCCTCCAGGTCTCCCACGCGGGTGCAGGGTCCCAAAGTATTGGGCCGTCCTCGACTGCTTTCCCAGGCCACAAGCAGGGAGCTGGATGGGAAGTGGAGCTGCTGGGATTAGAACCGGCGCCCATATGGGATCCTGGTGCGTTCAAGGCGAGGACTTTAGCCTTTCGTGGCAAGTCACTTAGTTCAAGAAATTACCTAAGTCACTGCACAGAATTGATAATTATCAAAGGAAGAAAACAGTTTCTGCAGTGGCATTTTCCTGCTCCCTGACATAGGGCCCAGGGGCATTTAGCCTGCATAATTTCCCCAGAGCAACTCTGGCAGGCCCTAAGGGTAGCCTAGACAGGTGACCTCCTACTTTTTTGAATGTACCTAAACAAATCAAACCCATAAATGAAATAAAAGCTCTATTTTCAGCTGGTAATGGTGTGCCCAGGTTCAGGGACTTAGCAAATCATGTCACTTTCCTCGCCCTGCTGTTAGTCTAACGAGGGCATCTGATCAAGTTCGAGCCCTAGAAGTGTGCTGGGAGCTTGGTTTTTCTTTCCGCTTCGGAAGGCTTTCAAAGAATTGAAACAGAAAGCCGTTTGGCTGTCTTCCTTCCTGTTTTGGCGGGGCCCTTTGGGGTGTTAGAGCAGCTGCGCCATCTTGTGGCCAGAACGGGGAAGGCCAGAGGAACAGCGAATTGGCGACTGGACATCATCCAGCTGCCCAATCACCCTGGATGTTATTGACCTTGTGTTTAGTGGCAGGCACACGGTCACGTGGAGGGAGCTGTGCTTACTTGGAAATTCTGTTGCTCCCAACAAAGTCATTCCTAAATGATGTAGTTCCTCCTTGCATTTTGGATGTGTGGTCACCACATTGAACACCACAGGACTCAGCGTGGAGGTGATGCACTTGCTCTGCAAAACACATTTTGGAGGAGTCGTGTTTCTTACACCATCCTATTCACTTAGACTTTTATGCCTGAGATTAACAGAAACCGAGCCAGTCCCTTTTCACATTCCCTTTAGAATGTCATTAAATAAATATGCTAATAAAGTGACAGCCTAGGGCCAGTATCCCATAGAGAGTCTTGGTTGCTCTGTTTCCAGCTGGGTGCCATGAGGAGGCTGGGAAAGCAGTGGAGGGTGGCCTCAGGACCTGTGTGCCTGCTGCCCACACCAGAGACTTGAGTGGGACTCCTGGCTCCGGACCTTGGTCTAGCGCAGCCTTGTTGTGGGTCTTGGTGGAACCAACCAGTAGTAGTCATTTTCTCTCTCCCACATCGCTTTTCAAATCAATAAATAAATCTTTACAAAATGAAAAAGAAAACAGCGTCCTTTCACAGCCGCCACTTGTCTCATCCCTGAGCAGTGAGACCTGAGGAGGGAAGTTGTTCACTCCAGAAGAGCTGCCATGGAATCCAAACAGCCCAGCCAACATCATGACAGGAAAAGATACTTAAGGGCCCCAAACTTCCCCAACGGCCTGGGCTGCGCTGGGCTGGAGCTGAGCTGGGGCCTCAACCCAAGCCTCATCACAGGTGGAAGGAATGCAGCCACCGGACCTGTTCCTCCCAGGGACTGCATTAGTGGGAAGCTGCAATTAGAAGCACAAGCAGGACTCGAACTCAGAACTTTGACATGGCATGTGGGTAGCTTGACCAGCATCTTAACCACTAGGCCATATGCCCACCCTGTTCTCTATTTTTAACTGCTAGAGATTCTGTCTGATTATTTTAAATTCTGTTTCATATTGTTTTTTTCTCTGAGCCAAAATACTTAAGCTTCATATTTATGTCCTTGAACTTCATAAGCACAGTTGCTTTGCCATCTGCAAATCTTTGAGGGTCTGCTTCCATAGTCACTTGTATTTTATTTTTCTTGTTCATGCTTGTTTATTTTCTTCATCATTTTGTGTGCTTGTGGTTGTTTTCTGGGTCCTGACCACTGTATTTTATGTGTAGAAATAATTGGAGGCCTACCTTGAGGTTCTCTTTCTTTAAGAAGGGATTTTTTTACTTCTGCTTGGCAGTTTGGGGCCTTTAGCAATGCAAGGTCATCCTTTAGATTGTCTGGGATGCCCAGATATTCAAAGTCTAACCAAAGTACACGGAGGAGCAGGTTTTGTTTTAATCTTTTTTTAAATTTTTGTTTCTTGGAAAGGCAAAGGGGTCAGAAGAAAGAAAGAGAAAGATAAATAGAGAGTTCTTTCATCCACTATTTCACTCTCCAAACATCCAGACAAGGATGGACTAGGCCACAGCCAGGAGCAGGGAGTTCGGTTCATGTCTCCTGCAATGGGCGGCAGGCATCACCTGTTTACTCCCAGGCTGCGTGTTGGAAGGAAACTGACAATGGGAGGTGTCCAACTCAGGCACTCCCACGGGAGGAAGGCATGCAAGTGGCCTCCCAACCACTGTGCCAAACATCTACTCGGAGGAGCTGGGATTCTTTGAAAGCACCCTTGTTTCTGGTGTCTGTCCATTATATCTTTACTTGAGATTTACTCATTTATTTGAGAGAGAGAGAGATCTTCCACTTGCTGGTTCATGCCCCAGAATGTCTGCAACAGCTGGAGATGGACAAGATTTGATCAGGCCCTCCACCCAGGTCACCCTTGTGGATGGCGTGGACATAGGTACTTGGACCAATATCTACTGCTTTCACAGGGGTATTAGCAGGAAGCTGGACTGCAGCAAGGGATCTGGGACTCCAACCAGCGCTCTGGTATGGGATGCCAGCATCACAAGAGACTGCTTCACCCGCGGCCCCACAGAGCAGGGGTGAGTCCAGCTTACCCCACAGTGGACTGCAGACCTCAGCTTCTGGACCACCTGACTGGCCTCAGGCCTCTCTCAGCGCTGCAGGGAGCCGGCTTTTGGGCCTCAGCCTCCTTCCTCATTAGCGTCTCTTTGCTATCCTTAGGATGGTGAGTGTGCATTTTGACCAGCTTCTCAGCTGTCTTCAGTGGGATCATTTGTCTAAATCACTTAACTGGTCCTTCCTAGCAGCAGAGAGCCGATTTCAGCTTCTTCGCTTCCTCTTTGTATCATCACTTACCTTTGAGGCAGAATAGGAACAGGGAAGAGTCGGGTTTGGGTATTACCTTTGCTTTGTTAATTTGCTGCACAGTTTACTACCGTTGACTCTCAGTTTTGTAAAACCAAGCAAACAAACAAACAAAAAACAACCTTCCCTTTTCTTTAAGAAAAGTAAACAGAAATTAATTGACTTAAGGAAAATGTTAAAGGACATTAAAGCTTAAAAAAAAAAAAAAGAAAGAATTTAGTCCTGAAAGAACTTGTGTGTTTTCCTCCAAAATATTTTAGTCTGTGCTGATAAAAATAGTGATTTTCGGACCAGAATCATGGCACTGCAAATTAAACCTCCACCTGCAGTGCCAGCATCTCCTATGGGTGCCGGTTCTAGCCCCAACTGCTCCACTTCTGATTCAGCTCCGAGTTAGTGACCTGGGAAAGCAGCAGAGGATGGTCCAAATGTGTGGGTGCTTGGACCCACATGGAAAACCTGGAAGAAACTCCCGTCTCCTGGCTTCTAACCAGCCTAGCTCTCTGGCCATCGTGGCCACTGGACAGTGAGCCACTGAGTAGAAGATTCTTTCCCCCTCTCTCTCTCTTTCTCCTTCTCTCTGTAAGTCTTTCAAATAAAACTAAATCTTTTTTTTAAGTGATTTTACAACTTAACAGAGCAAATAGCTCTTCAGACTGAAGCGAGATCTCAAGTAGAAGCTAACTTTGATTATGTTTTGCACCAATCATAGTTGACAAATTCTCTTTGGCCTCCTTTCTTGCTTAAGAAAATAAGAAATTTCTTGGGTCTGGTTAGCCTAGCGGCTAAGGTCCTCGCCTGGCATGCACCAGGATCCCATACGGACACCGGTTCCAATCCCAGCAGCCCCGCTTCCCATCCAGCAACCTGCTTGTGGTCTGGGAAAGCAGGTCCAAAGCCTTGGGACCCTGCACCCGCGTGGGAGACCTGGAAGAGGTTCTGCTCTCCTGGCTTCAGATGGGCACTACTCTGGCCATTGTGGCCACTTGAGGAGTGAACCAGCAGATACAAGATCTTTCTCTCTGTCTCTCCTCCTCTCTGTATACCCGACTTTCCAATAAAAATCAATAAATCTTTTTAAAAAGAGAGGATAAGAATTCTCTTTTTACCATCAACATTAAAAAAAAAGATGGAGATGTTTATCTCACACAAATTTTAAACTTGTATGTGTATATGAGTGTCAAAGATCCTAAACTGTGTTTTAAGTAACTGCAATATTGAATCCTGGCTAGTGTGGGAGCAGCACTGCTGAGGAACCAGCCCCATATTCCTGCAGCTTGAGTCGTTCAGGTTTATTTTTCCCGTACACAGAGTCTGCTGTGAATACCGGGCTCTTTCAAACATCTCCCTGCCCAGGGAGCTCTCCCTTCTCTCAGCTATGCCACTGCCACGTGTGGCCTCGCTGCCACGTGTGGTCTCTGGCTGTGGTGTCAGGAAGAGACGGAGGCATCCAAAAGTCACGAGCGCTCCTCTCTCCAGGCTTCGTCCCAGAAGTGACACACGTCACTTCTGCTCACAGCTCGTTTGTCATAACGACTCACAGAGGCCCATCCAAATGCAAAGGAGCTGGGACTCGTGGGGGAGCGACTAATGGATGAGCAAAGACTAATAAATTACAATAAATTATGTCACTTTGGATGTCGTTGAACTTAAAGCGAACTCCTGGAAGTTTCTCCAGCTAAAAGTTATTACCAAAACAACGTGGGTGCCATGGGGCGACCTCTAGTATTTGCCGAGACAGACCCTTTACTGGTACTCCCTGTGCTGCTTCATTTTCTTAAGAGGCTCTTACGGCTTCAGAACACAAAACACAGTGTGGAGCTCCTTGGATTCTTGGATACTTGCCCCGTCTTTAAAGGAAGAAATTGGACTGAATGGTTGCTAATATTAGTCACTTAAGAGCCCTTGAAATTATTGTTTAATTACCACAAACAGTTATTTTTAATTTTGACTTGAAATATTTTTCCAAGAGTCTTGGTTTTCTAACAAAAACTGTAATTAATGTACTTCAAGTTCTATTCTCTTGAAAAAAGAAATAAATAAGTGAATTAGAGACCTGGGTGAATTTGGGGCAGCTGGTTTGTCACACACGAAGTCTATTCAGGGCCAGTGCTGTGGTAAGGTGGGAAGGTCACTGCCTGTGGCACTCACATGCTATACGGGGACCAGTTTGAGTCCCAGCTGCTCCACTTCCAATCTAGCCCCCTGCCAGTGTGTCTGGGAAATCAGCAGAGGACCACCTGAGTGCTTGGGTCCCCATACCCCACATGTGAGACCAGGAAGATCCTCCTGGCTCTGGGCTTCAGACTGACTCAGCTCTAGCCATTGCAGCCATTTGGGGAGCAAGCCAGCGGATGAAAGATGTCTCTGTGTGTGTGTGTGTGTGTGTGTGTGTGTGTGTGTGTGTGAGAGAGAGAGAGAGAGAGAGAGAGAGAGAGAGAGAGAGAGAGAGAGAAAACCACTGCATTTCTTTTAAAAAAGAAAAAAAAAGTCTATCCAAGCACCTTCACTCTTCAGGTAACATAGGATGGAAGCTCAATTCCCCAGGAGGAATACAATGGGCAAGATCAGTTTATTTAAACAGTTAATGAGTGCTGATATCGTTATAACTTTGGGTGCCTGGGTTTTAGAGAAAGGAGTGTGCTGAATTTGTTACTAATATTTCCTATTTTCTGTTTTACTAATAAGAGACTGGGAGATTCTTGGTAACGGTCTCTGAACGCATGTTGCTGCCATTAACATTTGTATTAAATAGCCAGACCCTTATTTGGAACCCACTGAGTAACCCGTGTGCTGTGTAGTGATGATACACAGAGCCCCAGCCACGATCACAATCTGACAGAAGAGGCAAACTTACAAACGAGCCCATCACCCTGTGATAAATGCATTAGCAGCTAGAGAACAACTACAGAGCACAAAGGCAGGAGCCCACAGCTGCTCCACTTCCCATCCAGCTCCCTGCTTTGACCTGGGAAAGCAGTCGAGGATGGCCCAAAGCCTTGGGACCCTGCACCAGCATGGGAGACCTGGAAGAAGCTCCTGACTCCTGGCTTCAGATTGGCACAGTTCTGGCTGATGCAGCCACTTCTAGAGTGAACCAGTAGATGGAAGTTCTGTTTCTCTCTCTCATAAGAGACCCCAAGTAGCTAATAATAAATAGTAACAATAAAACTGAAGGAATTACAACAACTGACATCAAGAGATTACAGCACAGTTATAATCAAAACAGCCTGGTACTGGCACAAGAATGAATGGAACAGACTAGAGGGCCCATAAATTGATCTACACATCTACAAATAACTGTTCTTCGACAAATGAGCTAAAATCACTCCCCAGAGCAAGGTCAGGCTCTTCAACAAATTATTCTGCAAAAGCTGGATCTCTGTATGCAGTATATGAGACAAGACTCCAGTTTATATTCTATACACCAAACAACTCACTATGGATCGTGCATCCAAGACCAGAAACCACCGAGCTGCTAGAGGGAAGCACAGCTGGAACACTGCCAAGACACTGGGATAGGCACAGACTTCTTGGATAAGACCCTGAAGCATAAACGATTAAGACAGAAACAAAAAAAATAGGGTTACATCAAGGTAAGAAGCGTCTACACAGCAAAGGAAACACTCAACAAAGTGAAGAGGCAACAGACAAAATGGGAGAAAACATTTGCAATATTTTACCTCACACCGAATGAATTCCCAAGATATAGGCGCCTCAGGAAACAATCCTATTAGGAAATGGGCTCGGGATATGGACAGGTATTTTTTGAAGGATGAAATACAAATGGCCGATAGATATATGAAAAGATGCTCAGATTTGCTAACCATTAATACAAATAAAACCACAATGAGGTTTCAGCTCATCCCAGTTAGAATGGCTAACATCCAAAAATCAGAAAATGACAAACGCTGATGAGGATGGTATCTAAAACATGGCTGATGGGAACGTAGCCTAACACAACCAATATGCAGATCAATACGGAGATTCCTCAGACACCTGAAAACATACGGTGTCGCCATGTCCACTCCTCTGAATTTACCCATGGAAATGAACACAGTACATGAAAGGGTACCTATACCCCCACGTTTATAGCAGCTCAACTCAAAAAAGCTGAGATACGTGATCAACCCAGATGTCCATCAACTAATGACTAGATAAAGAAATCGTGGAATGTACACAAAATGAAATGCTACTCAGCCATAAAAAAGAAATTCTGGGGCCCGGTGTAGAACCCTAGTGGCTAAAGGCCTTACCTTGCATGTGCCAGGATCCATATGGGCACTAGTTCTAATCCCACCAGCTCCACTTCCCATCCAACTCCCTGCTTGTGGCCTGGGAAAGCAGTTGACGATGGCCCAAAGCCTTGGGACCCTGCACCCACATGGCAGACCCGGAGGAGGTTCCTGGTTCCCGGCTTGGGATCAGCGCAGCACTGGCCGTTGTGGTCACTTGGGAAGTGAATAATTGGACGGAAGATCTTCCTCTCTGTCTCTCCTCCTCTCTGTCTATCTGACTTTGTAATAAAAATAAATAAATCTTTAAAAAAAATAAGAAAAGGAGAAGTAAGGGGAAAATGAGAAAGGAAAAAAGGGTAAGGTGAGAAGTGCCTTTTTAGTCTTATAACTATATATAGATAAGAAATTTATTCTTTTTGTCGATGAAAAAGGAAGCATTAAAATTATAATCAATTATTTTTTTTAAAGACTTATTCATTTTTATTACAGCCAGATATACACAGAGGAGGAGAGATCTTCCATCCGATGATTCACTCCCCAAGTGAGCCGCAACGGGCTGATGCGCGCCAATCCGAAGCTGGGAACCTAGAACCTCTTCCGGGTCTCCCGCACGGGTGCAGGGTCCCAATGCACTGAGCCGTCCTCAACTGCTTTCCCAGGCCACAAGCAGGGAGCTGGATGGGAAGTGGAGCTGCCGGGATTAGAACCGGCGCCCATATGGGATCCCGGGGCTTTCAAGCGAGGACTTTAGCCACTAGGTCACATCGCCGGGCCCTATAATCAATGATTTTTAAAACATACACAAACGTGTCATTTCCATGATATTAATAAGATCACAGATTTTTCTTTTTTAAAAAAGATTTATTTATTTTTATTGAAAAGTCAGATATACAGAGAGGAAGATTCTCCATCCAATGATTCACTCCCCAAGTAACTGCAACGGCCAGTGCTGCACCAATCCGAAGCCAGGAGCCAGGAGCTCTTCTGGGTCTTCCACACGGGTGCAGGAACCCAAGGCTTTGGGCCATCCTCGAGTGCTTTCCCAGGCCACAAGCAGGGAGCTGGAAAGCAAGTGGAGCTGCCAGGATTAGAACCTGCGCCCATATGGGATCCCAGGGCATTCAAGGTGAGGACTTTAGCTGCTAGGCCATCGCACTGGGCCCAAGATTACAGATTTTTCTATGTATTTTTGTTCAACTTAGCTTTCTCTTCTATAAAGTTCCTGTTCTAATCTTTGCCTATCTTATGCTTTCATTTTCATCACTTCTTACCTCTCAACTTACCACATTCTTTATTATTATTTTTTTTTTTTTTACAGATGCATTTATTTATTTGAAGAACAGAGTGGCAGAGAGAGAGAGAAAGAGAGAGAGAGAGAATCTTTTGTCTACTGTTTCAGTCCCTAAATAGCTGCAATGACCAGGGCTGGGCCATGCTGATGCCAAGAGCTTGAAGCTCCATCTGGCTCTCCCACACTGTGGCAGGGCACCAAGTGCTCCTCCAGGTATATTACAAGGAGCTGGACTGGAACCAGAGCAGCAAGAACTCAAATCAGAACTCTGACATGGGAGGCTGGCAAGGCAGGTGGCAGTTTGGCTCACTGCACTACATCACCAGTGCCAGGACTTTTAAAGAAAAACATGCCACAGTAAGATAATGTTATCAATTTTTCTCTTATTGTTTATTTTATTTATTTGAAAGGTAAAGGGAGAAAGACTGAAACAGAGAGAGGTCTCCTTCGTGCTGGTTCATTCTGTAAATGCCTGCACAGTTGGGGCTGTCAGGCCCAAGCCAGGATCCCAGGTCTCCTGATGTGTCCTGGTGTCCCAGGCACTTGAATCACCACCTCCCTAGCTCCGGAGTCCACATTAGCAGGAAGCTCGAATTGGAAGCACAGGGAAAACTTGAACCCAGGCACTCTGACATGGGATGCAGGTATCCCAAGCGATGACTTCTTCTTCTTCTTCTTCTTCTTTGACTTATTTATTCTTATTGAAAGGCAAATTTGCAAACAGAGAACGCGTAACTGAGAGAGTGAAGTTCCATCTGCTGGTTCACTCCCCAAATGTCCACAACAGTTGGAGCTGGGCTGGTCTGAAGCCAAGAGCTTCCTTCGGGTCTCCCAAGTGGGTGAGGGAGCTCGAGGACTTAGGCCATCATTTCACTGCTTTCTCAGACACATTAGCAGGGAGCTGGATCAGAAGTGGAGCAACGGGCACTTAAACTAACATTCATACGGGATCTGGCACCACAATCAGAGGTTTAACCTACTATACCATGGTGCTAACTCCCATGCCAAACGCCTCTTCTTAAGGCAATATTAAAAAAAGATAAGAATAAAAGAAAAAAAGCCCTTCAAAGTATGTTTGTCCAGAATTCCCCAAAGTGTTTTAGTAATCCTAAATATACTGAATTTGTACGTTTAAATCAAGCAGGATAATATTTTAAAGTATCCAAACAACACACAGGTATTACTAGGGCTTCCTTCTTTTTATTTTTTTTCCATTCAAAATCTCCCTTGATACTGAGCCTCGTTTCTCTAGCAAGATGTCACGGGGAGATCACACACCAAGTCTCCGTGTTAACAATGGGACAGAATTGAAGACAGAAAAGCTTTCTCACAAAAGCACATAATGGAGGATGAACCTTGATAACAGCATTACTGCAAAGCAGTTTGCTACATGGAGAGTTTGTTACGCACCTGCTTTCCTGCTAGGCTGGGACAAGGGTTCTGCCATGCAGACAAGGGATTAGTCACTGGAGGAGCCACCGTTGGAAGGGATTATTCTCATCTGGATGGACTGTTAGAAAAAAAGAGCTGGGTCCTTGCCCCGCTCTGGCTTCTCATCTTCCCACTGGGTCTCCTCTGCACGCACTCCCACCACCCTGAGGCCATCTGCCATGAGGCTGTGGTTGGAGGCCAGACAGAGAAGGCCCACAAATGGAACAGTCTAGCTCACAAACTGTGAGCTAAGTAAACTTCCTTATAAAGTACCAGTCAACAGAGAACAGACTAATACACTCCTTTGTTTCAAAATTTAAAAAAGGATTTGAGCTGCCTTACCAAGTGAATGAATCAAAAAAGGGCAAATTAAGAGGAAGTCAGTCTGAAACTCAGTCAAAAGTAATATACAAGTATACCAACAACAGGATGCTCACCACTCTCCAGAAATATAAGGCAAATTTAGCTGAGAGCTTTCTAGTAGCCATTGCAAAGGAAGTAGCAAAGTTGCAGCTGGGTGCCTACAGTACTCTTACAAGTTTCCTGATTCTATGAACTGAGAAAATGTTCTCCCATTTAGAAGAACACAGCAGGGCGGGAATAGTGAGGGAACAACACTTGGCACAGACAGCAACAATTTGACACCAGCTTCTGGCAGCCTTAAGACAGAGAGCAGAGAGGGTCTGCTGCCCGACACGGGAGTGGCCTTCAGCTGACTTCTGAAGAGAGGACAGCAAGAACAGAGGGAGTGAGGAGGAATTCACAAAATACTAGCAAGATTCTAGCCAGAACTTTCAAGAACTCTTTTGGAGGACTCTTACAAGACAATAGAATATTTATAAAGGGGAAAGAAAAGGAAAACATGACTGAGTTTTAGTCTTAATTTTTGACCATGTGTTATATGCTTTTCTCTTCCATCTTTTAGAAATTAAAACAGAACTATTGGCTTAAAATTGGAAAATGGCAGAATTAAACCCCTCTGATCTTATACCCCAAATTTCTACTACTCTTAGGTAAATTCTTTGAACATTATTTTGGCCATTTCTTCTGGTTTCACCTCCATGTACCTAAACTATGGTTCATTTGTTGATTGCTTTTGGTGTTACTATTGACTTACTAATACTTACACTAAATGAACATTACAGTTCCTTAAATCACCTCCCTCCAATATATTCACTCACATAAACCACTTTTAAAGCCACCCTCTAGAGCCAAATCAGGCACCAATTTATTTAAGGAGGCAAAGGCTATGGACAGTACTGCATATGCACTGAGCTGGGAGTGAACTCATTTATGACTCCGTGAACTGCAACAATGTGGCATCCTGCAGGTCTACCCAAGATAGGTCCAGGTAGCCCTCAGACCTGACAGCCAGCAGATCAAGAACTCTGGTAGTGGCACACCAGGCACCATTTTGTACAGTGTGGGAAGACTTTAAGACTGCAGGGACAACAGTGAGCTGCGCATGTGCTAAGCTGGGAGCAAACTCACTGAGCTCAGTGCATTGCACTGGTGCCACAGAGAAAATAATACTGACTTTGGCGTCATATGGATCAAAATAGGCCCATGTGGCCCTCAGACCTAACAGCAAATAGGTTCTGGCAAGATCAGCACCACCAATAATCTAGTTATATAGGACACTTGGTGTCTTCCTAATCCTGGGACCTACTCCAACCAGAAGTGGGAGAAAGATTGTACAGACAACGGTGCAGCCTCAGCACAGTATCACAGGAGGTGGAGACTGGTAAGCCACGAGCTGGGGCTACAGAGACCATGCTGGAAATATAACATAAGAACCCAAGCCTGGAACTCGCTGGAGGGAGTGGCACATGCAACAGACTGCAAAGAGCCATGTATCAACTGCAATAAGTAAAATCAAACTGTAGACCTCTGGTGACACAGCTGAGAAACCTGCCCCAAGAAGAATCTGATAACCTGAAGTACAATGACCAAGAGCAAAACAGGAGACAAACATACAATGAATATTACTCAAGACTCCCCTGCAAAAGCTTTTGCCAACCTCAGAGTTCACTGAGGAATAACTGAGAAAATGGGAGATACGGAATTCAAAACACTTGTCACAAAATGTCTTCTCAACAACATGAAGCATGTGAAGTAGGCATTCGAGAAATTTAAGGAACATGTCACACAAAAAATGAATCAAATTAAAGCTGATATATCAGAAATGAAGAATGCAGTAGAGCAAATTAAAAGTACAGTAGAGTCTCCAAAATAGAATGAATGAAAAATCAACTGACATGTAGGATACAGTGCAGTATGCATCTCTACTTCCAGATCAAAGAATGACTCCCACTGAAACTGTTAACTATATCTTGACAATAGGATGCTGGACTCTTTGCCATTGTCCATGCCCACAATGATGGACATATGACTATTTATGAAGAACTATATTACAGTAATAATATAGAGGAATTCAGTGGTGAGGGGAAGGAATTTGGGGAGGGAGTAAGGGAAATCCCAGGGCCTATGGGACTGTACCATAAAATGATAATAATAGTAAAAAAAAAAAAAAGGTAAAAAAACAAAAACAAAAAGAGAGACATTCTATTATTTATTTGAAAAGCAGAGCAAGCAAGAATATCCTCTCTCCATTGGTTCACTCCCTAAATGGTCAGAACCAAGCTGAAGAAACCAGGAGCCTCGTGGGACCTCCCCACGGGCATCAACTATTTTGTCCGTCTTCCATTGCCTTCCCAAGAACACGAACAGGAAGCTGGAGCAGAAGCGCAGCAGCTGGTATTCAAACCCACACTCCCATAAGGGGTGCTGTCATTACAATTAGTGGCTTCACCCACTGCACCACAATGCTGGTGCTTTGGTCCTTGTCTTTCTTTTTTTTCCTCATTAAACTTTGTTTTAATTGGTCTCAAAATTTTGTGACAGATTTTTGGTCAAATTGTTACCATTACAAAGTATTGATTTTAAAAATGAATAACTTAAAATTGACACACACACACACACACACACACACACACAAATGGTTCACAAAGCATTCCCCTTTCCTTCTGAAGTTTTTTTTTTTTTTTAATGATGTTTGCATAGTTGATCAGGGTGGGAAGAATCGAGGGTTAGGGAAAACTGAGTGTGATCATTGTTTCCGAATTTTCTATTTCTTCTTCCTGATTCTGGAGAAAGGAGAAGATAAGGGGAAAAGCCGCACTCAACCATACCTATCCTCCCAACCACCCCAGTACCTGGGGATGGGGCCTGGCCACCTGATATCAACCCATGGTCCTGATGTGACGTACAATCTGAGGGTTCTGCCCACATGGTTTCAATAGTTCTGAAATGTTGTCAATCTTACCGATCCAAGGATGAGGAACCCCTTTCAATGTCAATTGGCTGACACAGTCAACCTTAGAGTCTAGATGTTTGCTGTCATCATTTGGCTGGGGTAGTTGTCTAATTTGTTATGTCTTCCTTCCTCTGTTGTGATACCTGATGTCCTCTGCAGGCCACAATGGGCTGCCATATCCTCCATGTGCATCTGGACATAACATCCACTACTCCATCTTTTCCACTGAGTAGGCCCAGCTCTGATACACGCACTCCACAGTCAGACCACCAATCCTGGATGTGAGACTTCAGGTCCCCAATGTCCCCACCTGTGCATCCCCAGACTCCTGCAAGCCCACAAATCAAGTCCCCACAAACATGCCCCAGGTGGCCAGTGAGCTTCACCCGGCAACATCGGTGCCCTGCGCTGCCTAACCCAGGCCCTGTCGGACCCCCACATCCAGGGCTCATGAACCTGGCACCCACTACACAGGCAGACCCAAGGACCCAGGCCATCTAACCCAATCCCCCTGCCAGACACCCCTGCCCCTGGGGCTCATGGAACTGGTACCCACTGTGCAGGCAGGCCTAAGGACCTAGACCAGGAAACCCAGGATCTGCCAGATACCCCTTCAAACCCCAGGGTTCGTGGACCTAGCACCACCTCGCAGGTGGGCCCAAGGACTCAGGCCAGGTAACCCAGGCCCTGCCAGATCCACTACCTTCAGGGCTCACAGACACAGCACCCACTACACCCAGACTAGCATGGCTCACCTCACATTGGCATCCACCAGCGGGTGCTGCAGCCTGGCTCGGTCCAGCCTTCTCCCCGTCCCAGCTCCTGCTGGTGGGTGCTGCAACCTTGCCTGGCCCAGCCAGCCCCCAGTCCCAGCCATAATGTGGACTGGCTGGTGTTGTGGTCCAACCCAACCCATCCTGCATGTACCCTGTCCTGACTCTCAGATCTGTCAGTGGATGTTATGAACTGGCCCAGCCTGGCCCACTCCCAGATCTGACCCACATGTATGCCAGCAGGTGCTACAACCTGCAGCCTGGTCTGGGCTGCTCCTTACTTTTGTTCTTGCGCTCACCTGCAGGGACTGCATCCTGATAAAGGAGTTCCCCAAGTTCCTCTATCAGATGTCCCAGTGGCAGATCTTACGTACACTGGTGGGTTGTTGGCCCAGGCTTACTTAGTCCACCTCCTGTTTTGGCAGGAACAGTAGCCTTGCCCAACTGGCCCACACACATTCCGGTTCTTACTGTTGGGTGTTATATCCCAGCCACATTTAATCGAAGCCAAGACACAGCTCTCATGTGGTTCAGCGGGAGCTGAGACCTAGCCCAGCTTGTTTTACACCCACCCTGGCTCTCATAAGTACCAATGGGTGCTAGAGTCTAGCTCAGTCTGGTAAGCCCCAGACTCAGTTCATACCTATGAACCACAGCCATGGAAAGAGGGAGACTGCAGCCATGTCCAGCCCAGACCACTGCCCCCATTCTGGCTCTCGCAGTGGCCTATCCCAGCCGGGGCACCCTCTTCGCTCCCCAACCATGTATTCCTGTTACCTCTAGCAACTCTGCTAAAATGAGAATAAAATTTTTGTAATGAAGAAACAGTAAAAGGATAACATGAACATAGTGATCTAGTTAATGATCTAAATTCCAGTAGAAAATAGACTGACACTAATAACTGAATAAAATGTAGTAAGATTATCCAGAGAGAGTGGACAGAATTATGAGAAACGATATGGGGTGCTCAAGTACCCAGGGTTAGAACCACAAGAAGTTGTCTATTCTTCAGCCTGAAGGGCAAGCAGAAAGAATGATTAAAGCTCTTAAAAGAAAGAAAAGACAAAAAAGGAGCAGGAAGGGATGAAGTGGGGAAATGTCCTCTTGCAACACTGGTATCCCATATTGGAGTGCTGGTTCAAGTTCCAGCTACTTGCTTCCAATCCAGTTCCCTGCTAACACACCTGGGAAGTCAGCAGAAGATGGCCCTAACACTTGGATCTCTGTTACCCAGGAGGGATTCCTGGATGGATTCTTGGTTCTTGCCTTAACCTGGCCAAGTCTTGGCTGTTGCAGTTTTTTAAAGAATGATCCAGTATGTAGAAGATATTTCTCTCTCTGCCTCTCCCTTTCTGTACCTTTCAAATAAATGTTTTTTTAAATAACTAAAAATAAGGTTATTTAATCAACAGCATGCCACTTGACTCAATATTGTGTGAATCTTATATAATAATATAAGCATAGTAATAAATAATTATTTAGTTAAAATGAATCCAAGTATATTGTCAAATCTGAAGAGAGGAAAGGGGGTTCAAGTGTGCTAATTCTGTTACTATGCAATAGGAAACTTGACAGATAACATAAGTAACAAAATAAGAATATTTTTAGAAATGCAGAAGTGAAAAAGCAGAAGAAATGACTGAAATAACTTGAAGCTTTTCTCTGGGGGTGCAGGCTTTGGGGAATGATGCAGGTCCTACTGCCTTCATCATAAACTGTCAAGCATGGCATTAGACTTTCTGTTTTTAAATAATTTTATTTTACTTTTGATGTTGTTTAGACAGTTGACAGGAATGCATGCCCATGAGGACCACTGATTAAGATAGGGAGGGTCAAGGCATAGGGAAGGTGGGTGGAACAAATGCTTCTAATTTTCTTTTTCTTCCTTTTTTTCCCTGTGTCTAAGGGGTGGAGGAGTTAAGAAGGGGGAGGAGGCTGCTCCCAACTGCCAAACTACATCAGTACCCAAGGGTGGGGGATGTCCATTTGATGTCATCTTAGAAAACTTGAGGCAGAGAAAAATGTTCTGAGGGTATTGCTTGAATGATTTTGATAGTTCTGAGATGCTATTGGTTTCATTGCTCCAAGGCTGAGAAAATCTTTCCAAAGTTCCTTGGCTGACAGAGTCCACCCCAGGGCATCCACTCACCCAGACACTTGCTACTAAAGCTCAGCCAGGGGAGTTGTCCAATCTGTTCTGTTCTGTCGGGAGCACTGCACGTGTGCCCTAAGATGGCGCTGAGACCTCTCCTCCCTCCGGAGCTTGGCAGTACACAGGTTTCAGGAAGTGCCTTCTGATTGGCCCGTAGCTGCATGCTTAGCGCGTGTGCTACACGTGATCAGAGCCATGATTGGCGTGCCTGCCGCGTGCATCGGTGACCTTTAAGCTGATTGGACTAGGATTGTATTTAGCGGTGGGGGTTTCAGGAAGAAAGGGGGCCAGCACAGGAAGACGGAGACAGAGACGGACGGACTGAGACGGAGGACAGAGTACGACTGGGACGGATGGACGGACGGACAGACAGAAGACTAGGGGTGACGAGGAGGTTGGGGAAATGAAGCGGAGACAAACGGGAGGAAAAGGGAGAAGTCGAGTCAACTGGCTGGGAAACGGACTGGTTGGAAGAATAAAGTGCCTCAAGATATAGAACCTGGAGTGTCGGGTGAATTCTTCTGCGGGACGGAAGACCCCGACACTGTTCTCCATCTTCTGACACGGCACTCACCATACTTTGCAGGCTTGAAACAGCTGGCCATCTTGTCCCCCATACGTACCTGGGCATGCCATCCACTGCATAAGCATCAGAAATCGAGGCGGCCCAATCCCAACACATGCATGCAGTCCAAGGTCAGACCACAAATCCTATGATCTTCCCTATGGCTGGAGTTTTGAGTCCAGTGGTCCAGCTGGGGAGTCCCCCAAGAAACCTCACCTGGGGTGATCCCTGATCTGATTCTTGCACATACCAATAAGCAGAAGGTCCGGTTCAGTCTGTCATCCACCTCAGACTACGCGCATACTGGCAATAGTCCAACCCAGAGAAAGCAGTGATAACAGAGTTGCAGGGAAATGGCGCCAGGGACTATGAGTTGTCTCAAATTCTACTCTGTACCTAGACTTCCAAATTGTGTTAACTTCCTCTTGCTTACCCTAAAGTTTGTCTAACTGAAGAGTCTGAAGAGTCTAAACTCACATTTCTTTTTCTTTTCTTTTTTTTTTTTTTTCTGTTGCAGACAGAAAAGTTCATTTGCGAAGGAACCAGGTGAGCAGGGAAGGGAGAGGAGTGGGGGAGCACCTCCTGAGAGAAAGCCGGGAGGTGGGGTGCCTCTCCAGAGAAGAGGGAGAGAGACACCCTAAACTCACATTTCTTTAATGATTTCCATCAAACTAACTGCAGGACATCTCACTGAATTTCCTCCACCTTTGATGGAAATCTCCACTTACTATGTTTTTCATTTTGCTGTCTTGTTTTGTCATACAGAGGTTTTTAAATGCCGACAAGTTAAATTCTCATTTTTCCCCCTTATGGTTCCTCTTTAATCAACTTAGAGATAATTTCTTACCTAAAATGTTATGTAAACATCCATATTTATTTGGATGGTATTATTCCCAGTATTTCTCTTCTTTTCAAAAGTTTAGAGTGGCAATTCCTGCTGGTGGGGACCAAGGGTCAAGGGCAGGAGGAAATCTCTCTTTACATCCTATTGACTTCCATATAGTTTATGTGAGAGCATGAATTTTATTTAAAATAAAATATTTTTCCACAAGAAAACTTAATTAGTTTCCCCCAAATCAAATACTTAGCCAGAAATATTTTTTTGGTATTTTAGAGTTATAAGTGGTAGGTTCTAGGTAATAAACTCATATGGTTTAACATCCTGGTAGAGCTAAAACATCAAATCTTTATCTTCTTTTTTTTCCACTTACTCACGAATATTAAATCTATTCCATTTATCAGCCCAAACCAGTGGGCTCAGGGATGAGGATGCGGCCAAATCAAAGTCAGGTGCTAAAAATTCTATGCAGGTATCCCACTGGGCAGTAGCAGCGCAGGCACTTGGGCTGTAATCTACTACCTCAGGATGGAGCTGGATTAGCAGCGGAGCAGCCGGAACTCACACTGGCACTCTCATAGAGGATGCCAGTGTCACAAGTGGCAGCTTAACCTGCAATGTCACTCTGGTGTCACTGGCCCCTTGAAATGGCTTCTTCAAATTGTATCTTTTTTTTTTTCCATATTCTCTTTTTTTCCTTTCTTTATCTGGGTTAAGGGGAAAGACAAGCAGAGAAGCCACACCCAGCCTCCCAAATGCCTCTGCACCCTGGGATGGAGGCCAGTCACCTGACACGACCCCAGGGTCCCCAGTGGGGAGGATGCTCTGAGGGTCCTGCTCAAGAGCTTTCAATAGAGCAATATTCTGAATTACTGCCAATCTCGCCACTCCAAGCACGACGAAATCGCTCCAGAATTCACTGGTTGACATAGTTCACCTAGAGTTTCTGTTTGCCCAGATATTCACTGCCAAGACTTGGCTGGGGTAGTTGATCAGTTTGTCCTGTTCTCTGTCATGGTACCAGATGTCTTTTGCACGTTCCAAAGGACATACCCTCCATGTGTGCCTGGATATGCTGTTTACTACTCTATCTGAGCCACTGAAGAGGTTCAGCTTTGACACATGCACTCCACGGCCGGACCATGGAACCAGCAGTTCTCTCCATGATTGGGGCTCTGAGTCCAGCGATTCAGTTAGGAGGATCCCTAAAGAAACTTCATCTGAGGTGGTTCCAGACCTGGTTCTTGTGTGTGCTTGCCAATACCCGGTCTGGCACAGTATGTTGCTCAAATCATGTTGCACATGCTGGTGGCTGCAATTGCTGGGTTCAGTTCTGCCTCCAGTTGTGTCTTTTACACAAACCAATGGGTGTTGGAGCCCAGCCTGATCCTGCCTGCAACACAATCGGCCTTCACGTACACTAGTGGGAACTGCAGCCTAGTTGGAGTGACCTGCAATAATCCCCACCAGGCCCAACCCCTACTCTGGTTCCCTTGCTTGCCAGTATGAATAGCAGACTAGTCCAGTCTGTCCCACATCACACCCAGCTCTCATACATGTTAACGGGCATTGAAGCCTAATTCAATCCTAGCAGCCCCACTATCCAGCCTACACACGTGCTGGCAGGTGCCACTCTCTGTCTAGCCATGTCTGCCCCAGTCCTGGTTCTCATGCTCATCAATGGGAGTGGCAACCCAAGAGGGAGATGCTCAGATTGTATCTTAAGATTCAGTCTAAGGCTCAGTTTAGGTTGATCTGCAATTAAAGTCTGTGTTACCTATATATTATCCCAAGTCTATTGGCTATTTTTAGTTAATAGATCTCACTTAGATCTGTACCTTCTATGTCTATGTAGGACTTAGTCATTAAGAATACCATTTTTATTAGGAACAGTCTGTAGGAAGATAGTTTTCCTTAAAATATAATTTAAAAGTTACCTGCATGGGAATCATCTTAGGTAAGCCAGTACTGCAGAATAGTGAGTAAAGCTGCCGCCTGCATAGAGGCATCAGTTTGAATCATGTGAACTCCACTTCTAGTCCAGCTCCCTGCTAATGTGGCTGAGAAAGCAGCAGAAGATAGCCCAGATGCTTGGGTCCCTGAACCCACAGGAGAGATGGAGAAGAAGCTCCTGGCTTCTGGCTTCAGACCAGCCCAGTTGCACCCATTACAGACATTTGGGGAGTAAACCAGCAGATGGAGAATCCCTCTCAAATAAGTAAATAAAGTAAAATCTTTTAAGCTTTAAGAAATATGTATTACAAACACGAAGGGATTGCAGATCCATGTGGGCCTCTGATCAGAATCGAGAGGGAGGGGGTGGGGTAGGTCAGACAAATGTTTCAGTTTTCCCACCTGTTTTGGGGTGAGGAAGGAACAGGGGTAGGAAAAAGGGGCCAACTACTCCTTGCTGTCAGGCTGTAACAGCATCCAGGGACAGAGAAGGTTGTCTGATGTCACCTTAGAGACCCCAATGAGGAAGTGAGGAATGTTTAATACGATCTGAAATTTTTTTTATTGAAAAGTGATCAGGAGCTAATTAAAAAAAAAAAAAAAACTACAAAAGAATCACCTTAGAGCTGGTGCAATAGATCATCAGGCTACTCCTCTACCTGCAAGTTGTCAGCATCCCATTGACTGACAGTTTGTGTCCCACCTGCTCTACCTCCAATCCAGCTCCCTGCTTGTGGCCTGGTAAAGCAGTCGAGGATGGCCCAAAGCCTTGGGACCTGCATCTGCTTGGGAGACCCAGAAGAAGCTCCTGATCCCTGGCTTCAGATTGGCTCAGCTCTGGCTATTGTGGCCATTTGGAGAGTGAACCAGAGAATGGAACATCTTTCTCTCTGCCTCTACTTCTCTCTGTAAATCTGTTTTTCCAATAAAAATAATTAAATGACCCCCCTTTAAAATAATCATCTCAGGATGCTTGAGAGACAAATGCTGTCTTGGCTCTATCCAATCTCTAAAAAACCATAAATTTTTGGTATGGGGTCTATGAATTTGCACTTATATGTGCTTAAAGAGAAATTATGTTTAGATCTTTAGCAATTGTATTTTATGAAACACTGGCTGAATTTTATTCACTTTGTTGAGATGGGGCTTTTCCTGATGATTCCCAGAGCTTTGGAGAATGGAACAATTGAGATTGTCAGGCTAAAGTAACCCACGTTGGAATGGCTGAAGGAATAAACAAGGACCCTCGATTTAGATTCAATAAAACAAGACACAAGGGGAAAAGGCCTTCATTTTCAAAGATTTAGGTTTAAGGGATTATTCGATAGGGAAGAGTTTTCGCTGGGTTGTTTCCAGGAGGAAGGTTAGCATTCTGTGTTATTATACCTGGTTGATGAGTCAGGTGAAGGCACCACATGGTATAATTTTAATTGAGATACAGACCAGAGAATGCCTTCTCAAGCAGTGTATAGCAGCGGTTCTCAAACATCATGCTTCTACAAGAAGAGCCTTGTCTCCAGGACTTCTGGTTCAGAATGTTGCTGGGGAGAGCCCAGAATCTTTTTTAAACAAACAAACAAACATTCTAGGATAATTTCTATGCAGGCAGTTCACAGAAAACACTGAGAAAAATACTTGGGTTGTACTTCATAAAAAATTTCCTGACCTAATTCTTGGGCTCCCTGGGTATAAAAAAGGCTGCACAACCCAATTCCTAAGTCCCAAATGAAGAACAAGTATGGACTGAAAAATGAGCTGCATGCAGGTGCACCCAAGGCATTTCTAATAAGCTGTTAAACTCCCTTGAGAGCAAAGTGAAACCCTTGCTTTCCTACCGGTTAACAGCAGCACACACAATTGGCTGTTCAGTGGTGTGTGCTCACGCTAACCTCTAGGGGGAGCACCAGTATTCCTTATACAGGCGCAACTGTTCCGGCAGGAAATCAAAAACAGGTCAAGGGCGCTTGGAGGCTTTGTTACAAAGGGTGGAGCTAAGAATGGAAGGCGCTAAGAGGTTCAAAGCATTTGCTTACGCACGGAATGTCCTTCTATGCCGGGTCCTATTTAAATCTTTGGATTTTCTGAAGTAGTTCTCTGATTGGTCTGCACTGGATTTGCCTGGGCTGTTAAAAGATAAAAACTGCATTCGGAGAGCTATTAAAATGGAGTCTTACAGTTGGAGAGGGAGGCGCTGGGAGCTCAATCTCTGAACACGTCGAGGGTTAAGTGGCAACTTAGAACCGAGCGGCAGAATCGGCAGCCTCTCTGGTTGAAAGACAGGGCCACATCTGCTAAATGTCAGGTCTTAAACTTAAGGAACCTGATCCCATATCAAAGCCAGGGAGTTTCTCTTCAAGCTTATCTAGCAGGATTCTTGTTGACACATGGGCTGGGCAGGCCCAGCAAGGCCAGGCCAGGCCAGGCCAGGGCACAAGGTGAAGGTCTAGTCCAATCAAGTTTGGTCATGGAGAATCTTAAAGTTCTTTTCCTCCAGTTTAATTCTTCTTTATTTATTTATTTTTAAAATTGTTATTGGAAAGGCAGATTTACAGAGAGAAGGAAATACAGAGAGAAATATCTTCTGTCCACTGATTCATTCCCCAATTGGCCACAACAGCCAGAGCTGAACCAATCTGAAGCCAGGAGCCAGGAGCCTCTTCCAGGTCTCCTATGCGGGTGCAGGGTCCCAAGGCTTTGGGCCGTCCTTGACTGCTTTTGCAGGTCACATGCAGGGAGCTGGATGGGAAGTGGAGCAGCTGGGACATAAATCAGCGCCGATATAGGATCCTGGGGCTTGCAAGGCGAGGACTTTAGCCACTAGGCTACCACACTGGGCCCTAAGAAAGTTATCTAATTCTTCCCAGAATATGATCAAAGGATGGCCCGGAGGTCAAAGTGAACTTGGCTCTTGCCCCCTTAATTCAGGACTCTAGACACCCTAGAAACTCAAAGGCCTCCTGATGTGTTTGCCATTTTCTTCCCCTAGAAAACCTTCCCACCACATTCGTTAATGACAGGTTACAGTCATAAAGTCAGGTTACTAAATCACCATCTGTTAAGCTGTTTGTTTGCGTGTTTGTGTTTAAACAGGCTTTACCACTTAGGTGGTCTGAATCAGTTTCAACTAGATCAAGACCAACCAGCTGGACAGTGAGCACACAAGCAAAAATGAAGAGTATGACTTGAAGATGACATCCAGGATCAAAGTTGTGCCTCCTGCTTGAAGAAGCAAACACTGGAGAGTGGAGTAGATCAGAAGAGCCCAGCAGCTCTGGGAAGCCAGGCTTGTGGAGATTACAACACCCATTGACTGGACTCTTCCACACATTGAGTATACATGGTCCTGCCCCAGTCCCTTCCATCAGATACTGCCTGCTTGACATGTATTTGCCCTGACCCGTGCAACCTTCCCCAGACCCAGGGAGTCATACTGGAACATTGCTCTCGACTCTTTGCTTGGTCATCTTGTAATAAACTTTCTCTCTACAAAAGACCTTGGCTGGGTTGCAACTTAAGCTGCCACCTTCAGTGTCAGCACCCTATATGGGCACTGGTTAAAGTCCCAGATGTTCTACTTCCAATCCAGCTCCTTGCTAATATGCCTGCGAAAGCAGTGGAAGTCCTTGGGCTCCTGCACCCATGTGGGAGATCAGAAAAAGCTCCTGGCTCCTGGGTTGTGCTCACCCAGCCATGGTCCTTGCAGCCATTTAGGGAGTGAACTATTGGGTGGAGGAGCTCTCTTTCTCTGTTTCTCCCTCTCTCCATAACTCTACCTTTCAAATATATATAATATACCTTATTTATAAAAAGGTCATGGATTTACTGTTTGACCTGCTAGCACTGAGTAAAATGACTGACTTTTGTTCAGTAACAAGAGAAACTGGGGGCTTCTTTTCACCAAGGCTTTGAACTGTTCGTTTTTCTTTTTTGAGAGGCGACAGGGAGAAAGAGCTCTTACGCAGTATTCATCTTCCAAATGCCTACAACTGCCAGGGGTGGACAAAGCTAGAGGCTGAGCCAGGGCTGAAGCTGAATCCCAGGAAGACAACCTAGGTTTCCCACGTGGGTGGCAAAGATCCAACTTCTTGAGCCATCACCACTGCCTCTCAAGTTCTGCAATGGCGGTAAACTGGAGTCAGAAGACAGAAGCTAGTACCAGGAATCAAATGTAGACACTCTGCAGAGTGTGATGTGGGCATTTTAACCTGCTTCAGCTAGCAGATTAGCATGAGGATGACGCCAATTTTCTGGCCTGTAATTCAGTAAATATTGCCCTTATCCTCCATTCACATGTACCATCCAAATGGTTGTCGGGAGTATTTGGGGATTCAGAATCCAGTATCTTCTTTTCTCACACAACTTATTAATGAAGATGCTCCTAGGACTTGGAATGGAATTATATCTCAATAAAGACATCTCAGGTTGAACCAAAATGCACCTACCCTATCACTGGAACTTGATTAACATAATAGATTATAGACTATTAGTTACTTCCTCTTGGGATTGTGTAGTTGACTGGGAGGTGTGAGCTGCTGTTTCCACCTCATATCACAATAGATTATCTTAATGTATATTGCTGGGAGCAATATATTAAGATACAAATATTAAGATACAAATATATATTGTTGGGTGGGGGATGGATAAAAATTCAAAACCTGAAGTAAGATTTTCTATTGAATGCATTTTACTTAAAAAAATTTTTTTTTTACTGGGAAGGCAGATATACAGAGAGAATGAGATACAGAGAGAAAGATCTTCCATCTACTGATTCATTACCCAAGTAGCTTTAACAGCTAGAGCTGAACTGATCCAAAGCCAGGCGCCAGGAGCCTCTTCCGGGTTTCCCATGTGTGTGGGGATTCCAAGCCTTTGGGCGGTCCTCAACTGCTTTCCCAGGGCACAATCAGGGACTGGATGAGAAACAGAGCAGCAGGGACACAAACTGGAGCCCATATGGAATCCTGGTTCACGCAAGGTGAGAGTTTTAGCCTCTAGGCTATCATGCTGGGCCCAAATGCATTTTACTTTTGCACCACTATAAGGTTGGAAAATTGTTAAGTCACATTGTTTACCACGGACTCAGTCATATTCAGAGCACTGTGTACATAGCAGACCATTTGTACTAAACAACTGAAACTAAGGTAAATAAAATCACACACGCATACACACACACACACACACATCTTGAATGTTCATATATATTTAGATAATTTCTGTAAACCTACAAAATAGGTTGAATAGTATGTCCACATTTAACATACAACTCCCTAGAATGTGTCCAGCTTCCTGCTACTGCTGGCCCTTTTGAGAGGAGAAAGATGATGATGCAAGAGATTAGGTCCCTCCACCTACTGGGAAACCTCACTCTGTCCCCACCCTGCCCTGGCCATCACAGGTATTCGGGGCATGAACCAGCAGATAAGAGCTGTCTGTCTCTTTCCCCTCAAAGAAGGAAATATAGTTATCTTTCTTACATCTATTTGGCAATTTTTCTTTAAGAGCTGTATTACCAGGGTTGTTTATCTTTTAGTTAAAAAAAAAGTCTTCAGGGTCAGTGCTGTGACACTGCAGGTTGAATTGCCTCCTTGAGACACAGGCTGTCTTTCTTTTTTTTTTTTTTTTAAAGATTTATTTTATTTTTATTACAAAGTCAGATAGACTGAGAGGAGGAGAGACAGAGAGGAAGTGGAGCTGCCAGGATTAGAACCAGCGGCCATATGGGATCAAGGCGAGGACCTTAGCCACTAGGCCATGCCACCAAGCCCCAGGCTGCCTTTCTTGTAAAGTTCTTTGACCCTCTGCTTCGCTGGCTCCAAAGCTCCATTTGTCAGCCCACCCCAGATTACCCACCACATCAACCAAACTCACAGTGTCTGATGAACTAACTGGGCCAATGTATTCAGTGCTTTAATTTGTATTAAGAATGATTACACTCATATGGGCCAGGTAGTACTCCAAGCAGGACCAGCATATTTTTCCCCCTGTGAGATAGTCTGCAAAGGGAACCAAATTATGATTAGAATGTTGCTTACCCAGCCCAGAATTGCATCAGTGGAAGATGATAACAAAAAGTTTAACCGACAGGCTGGTATTGTGGGTCAGCACAGGAAGTCAGTATCTGTCATGCCAGCATCCTATATGAGTGCTGGTTTGAGTTCTGACTGCTCTACTTCCAATAGAGGACCTTGTTAAGGCACCTGGAAAAATAGTGGAAGATGGCCCAAGTACTTGGGCCCCTACCAGCTATGTACAAGACCTGAGTGATCTTGCTTCTGGCTCTGGCCTGGCCTAGTCCCAGCTGTTGCAGTCATTTGGGAATGAGCCAGCAGATGGAAGCACTCTCTCTCTTTCTCTCTTTCCCCTTCTCTCCCTACCTCTCCTTTTCAAATAAATTAATCTCACAATAAACAGTTTAGTGAACCCAGCTAAAACAAACAGGTAATCTCTTCAACAATCAATATAATGGAAGTATAAACACAAAAAATATATATATATAAGATTTTCTCTTTCCTCACAGTGGTTGATGGTGCAAGGATATGGAAAAGAAATTGCAATCATTTCTGCTATTCTGCTCTCACAATACAGAACACTCCTGTGAGCCCAGATATGCTGCAGTTCCTTTAGCACACACCCAGGAATCACTTCCTCAGTTGATTCTGACTCAACCAGGCTCTGACTTGATTAAATTATGCGATTGTCTATCTGGAGATAAAACCAGACCACAGAGGCTGAGGACTCAGTCCTACAGGACTGTCTCCCACTTCAAATGCCAGTTGCAAATTCAGGCCCCTGGCAGTTCTGCTTATAAACTGCTTATAAACTAGAGTTCTTACAGCCTCTCCTTGGCTTTGATTAATCTACTGGCATGGCTCAAAGAACTCATAGAAATACTCTACTTATGCTTACCCATTAATTACCAAGGATACTGCAAAGCCCACAGATGAAACAGCCAAACAGAAGGGAGGCATGGATGGGTCAAAGCCTGTGGGGAGGGCATGGCGCCTCCATGCCCTCTCTGCACATGCGTCCTCCAGAAACCTACCTGAAAGCTCCCGGATTCAGTCCTGTGGGGCATGCATGAGGCTTCATTGTAGAGGCATGAGTGATTACGAGCAGCTCAACCTCCAGTCTCTCTCTCTTCTCTCCAAGGAAAAGGCCTTTAAGGAGACCTGAAAAGTCCCAACCATCTAATCCTGCCTTCATCTTGTGATCAGCCCCCATCTAAAAGCTACTTATGGACTTACACCCACCAGTCAACTCATTAGTGATATATTTTTTTAAAGATTTATTTATTTTTATTGCAAAATCAGATATACAGAGAGGAGGAGAGACAGAGAGAAAGATCTCCCATCTGATGATTTATTCCCTAAGTGACCACAACGGCTAGTACTGTGCTGATCTAAAGGCAGGAACCAGGAGCTTTTCCGGGTCTCCCACGCGGGTGCAGGGTCCCAAGGCTTTGAATCATCCTGTACTGCTTTCCCAGGCCACAAGCAGGGAGCTGGATGGGAAGTGGAGCCGCCGGGATTAGAACAGGCAGCCATAATGGATCCCGGCGCATTCAAGGCAAGGACTTCAGCTGCTATGCTAATGCGCTGGGCCCATTAGTGATATTCTTATCACTGTGGAGAATCAAAGGGTTTTAAGAACTGTCAATCAGCAAATGGAATAACCACCACATATATATCTCACAATATCAAGAATGGGCACTGCCGAAATGTATCTCAGAGACTGTCCTTTTATTTTCCTGCCCAGACTATGATCAGTGCCATGGTGCAGTAGGCTAAGCCTCAGCCTGTGGTGCCAGCATCCCCAACGGACACCAGTTCATGTCCTGGTTCCTTGACTTCAGATCCAGCTCTCTGCCTCTGGCCTGGGAAAGCAGCAGAGGATGACCCACATTGGAGACCTGGAGGAAGCTCTGGCTCCTGGCTGCAGGCTCCTGCTTCGGATCGGCTGAGCTCAGGTTGCCGTGCTGTGTGGGGAGCTAATCCCTGGATGGGAGCTCTCTGTCTATGTCTCTCCTTCTTTCTGTGCAACTTCACCTTTGATATACAGATAAAATGAATCTTAAAAACAGAAATCTGCCCAGACCAAGAAAGCACCATTTCTTCAGATTGCAGCCTGCACACCTGTGGCAGTAGATTGCTCTGACTGTTTTATATCTGTCGAGTAATTCTTGCCTATCTCCCCCTGTAACTGTATATTTGGGTAGTTTAACTCCGAAAATGATCTTATTTCCTTCCTGTTCTGTTTTCAAAGTCTATATCATTCATATACTCATAAATAGAAAATTTGTACACTATAATCATAATTTAAAAACTAATTAGGAAAAAATTGCAAATCTGGGGAAAAAATCATAAAATCTAGAAGGTTTTGGGTAAAGAAGACCACACAAGGTGTTCTACAAGTGCTGATTTGCCCCTCAGGATCACAGTAAGAAACCAAGCCCTTACTGTACAGGATGGAAAATACAGGTCACAGCACTCTCTTAAGGTGGTCACAAAGTAGTGCAGC
This sequence comes from Ochotona princeps, assembly GCF_030435755.1. Taxonomy (NCBI): domain Eukaryota; kingdom Metazoa; phylum Chordata; class Mammalia; order Lagomorpha; family Ochotonidae; genus Ochotona; species Ochotona princeps. The sequence continues at coordinate 65,798,113 of NC_080839.1, forward strand.
CTCATCAGGTTCTGCCTTAACTGCCCAGAGTTTCCATGATTGGAACCAAAACCCACATACTCTACTCTACATTCTGAGTTATGAAAAACATGGCACACGGTGTGGGTTTGCCAAAAGGCAAATGAAGCACACTGCCGTGTGCTTCACTGTCATGTTGGCAAAGCAAAGTATGCCTCATGCACACAGATCTGTCCGCTATGCAACATTCGAGGGTAAAAAAAAAAAGGACTGATAGTTACACAAAAGTAACAAAAAAACACAAATCACAAAACTCACTATATTTACTATATACCATTCTTGTTGTTATTGTTATGTGTGGATACTTTAGTTTTTCGGATCTCTAACCTCCTAACCCAAAACTGGTGATATAAATTCTATTACTTCTACAGCTTTTAGTATTAAAACCACTTTACCTGATGTTCATATTCACCAGGCAATTATATCTCCATATTCTCAATTTCAACACTTCTGAGTCATGTGATACATTCCTGATTCCTTTTAGGAAGCCATGAACAGCTTTTCACATTTTACTTTCTTTTTTTCTTTATGCTTTATGTAAACTTTCTGTCCTTGGGCTGCAGGTGGTTTCTTTTTCTTTCTTTTTTTTTTCATTTTTAAAATTATATGTTTGACAATCTTTAAATAGTTAATTAGGACATAAAGGTTCAAGGGCCACAGGAAAGTGGGTAAGATAATCATTTCCACACATTTTTTTCTATCTGGGGTCAAGGGAGAGGTAAAGGGAGAAGCCCCACCCAGTATCCCACCCATCCCAGGTCACATTTCACTTTCATCTCATGTTGAAACAGCTATAAAAATTAATAATACTTAGAGTCAGGGTTTTGTGCCAAACACTCAATACCTAACCATTAATTATTATTTTCCAGGTATTGAAAGTACACTATAAGCTGTTAAGTACAGGTTAAAACCTGGTCCTGGTTCCACTGTTTACCATAAAAATTACAAGACCAATTCAATTTAGACTACATACTACACCAAGGCTAAACTTAAAGGGTGCAAAGTTCAAGGACTTTTCTATATATTCCTAAGAAGTTAATAAAATTCTCACGGGAATTTGTTAGCTTGAGGGTAGAACTTTGTGTTTTTGTCTTAATCTAACAATGCTACCACAGCTGTCCTGGAAAGAACACCGAATGCTAGAATTGTATACAGCTTCGGTTACTTTTTCTTGTTGTTCCAAACAACAAAATAAAACTTTAATAGGAAACTCCTGACATCACCAGATTCTTCATAAGCATCAAAGTGAACTAAAATATATCAAATCATCTTAACAATATTCACAGATGGCATACCACAAAGAGAATTTTAAAATGGACTTTGTTAGAGTTACAGCCCAGTTTGAACTATCCTAAAATTCACCAAGTTCACTAAAAATCATGCTTCAATGCTGTAAGCTGCTAAATAGAAAAATGAAAATAGGCACGAGACAGTTGAATAGTATCCTATAGCGATTTTAAAGTATGTAGTAGCTGGTTGTAAATAAACTAAGATTGAAATGTCAGTGAAGTAGTCGCAAGATGTGGTTAAGAACTTGCATTTTCTAACATATTGGTCACTCAATACCATGTCAATTAACTGCATGATGTTGTAAAATGTGTTTGATGTCATGTTGTGGCTTTTCATTGGAGGGGATGATATTCTGCCAGCTCTGCTTTTAGACCAGAGATGGTCTCCCCAAGAAACTGTTGAATTTATCTGGACAATAAGAGGCTGGACTTTATGCATGGTACATGCCTACAATGAAGGAATCATGACTGGATTTGAACTGTACTACTGCAGCAATATGGAGGAATCCAACATGGGGGGAGGGCAAGGGGAGGGGTTGGGGGGCTCCCAGAATATGAAATTGTGTCATAAAATGAAATAATAAAAAATAAATAAAAAGAAGAAATCAGAGAAGAAAAAAAAATGGACTTTGTTTTTTAGAGTAGTTTTGGGTTCACAAGAAAACTGGGTGGGAGACACACAAGACTTCCCCATATTCCCCTTGCCCATGCATGGCCCTTTCCAGTATCGACCTCCACTACCAGAGTGGTACATTTGTTAAACTCAACAAACCTATTTTGACTCAATATTATCTCCCAAGTTTCATAGTTTACAACAGGCTCGTCCTTGGGTTGAACTTTCCACGGACTGTACACATTTGGAATGACATCTATCAATTACTAAACAGAGTGGTTTCACTGTCTGCAAAGTCCTCAGTGTGACACCATTCATCCCTCTGAGAACAGTAACACGGCTGCACAGATGAGGACAGAAGGTACCTAGACAGGATTGGTCCCTAGTTCCATTTTGCCTTGTCCCATTCCTGTCCTTGGCCACATTGGCACACTCGAATACCTTCTTATATGTAATTAACTACTGCTTTTTCGGTTGAAGCATCTTGAAAGGATCCCTGTTATTTCCAACCAAGCACCTTAACTGTTGCAAATAGCTGGCCATTCTGATACACCATTCAGAGTGTTATGTTTCCCTATGCAAAGACATAAGAAAGCACTTGTGCAAATTACTGAAATGGGGTTGGAGCTAATTCTTTTTGAAACATAAAAAAACTTACCACCGTAACCTTTAACTTAAAGAAGTTTTGTTCAATAGATGTTAATGAAGAAGTTGTGTTCTGTAAGAATGACAAATATCTACTTAGTGTAGCTTTCTTTCAAATGTATGAAAAACATCAGATCCAAAATTGTAAAATAAAATAGAGACCGTTAGTATCTTATGCAATGAAAATAAGGTCACCAGTTTTTGTTTGGATAGGTCATACAAAGTAGTAATAGTTAACTTTTACAAAATAATGCTATTAATACTTGACATCTTATTAGAAAACAAACTTCATGGAACTTGGAAAAGAGCCACCTGACTATTCTGATGGAGGTGGATATGAGAACTCACCTCAAGGACTTCAGTGAATTAAACTGAAATGCAGGTGGCATTATCTTCTTTCATAATACTTATCTTTCCTTTGTTGTTATCTAATGGCATTTATTGGGTACTTAACAGAGCTAGGTTCCACACTATCTTATTTACACTACATTAAGTGTTTGAGGCCCCTATATGGCAGACCTAGGAAAAGTTCCGGCTTTGGACCAGCCCAACTCTGGCCATTTTGGGAGTGAACTAACAAATGCAAGATCTCTCTCACTCCCTGTCTCTCCTCTTTCTGTAACTCTACCTTTCAAATAAAAATAAAAAGAGGCCAGCAGAGTGCCTCAGATTGGCTAATGCAACACCTGTAATTGCCAGGATCCAATGTTAGCGATGGTTTATGTACTGGTTGCTCCACTTCTCATCCAGCTCTCTACTTGTGGCCTGGGAAAACAGTGGACAATGGCCCAAAGCCTTGGGACCCTGCACCCATGTGGGAGATGCAGAAAACAGCTCCTGGCTCCTAGCTTGTATCAGCTCAGTTCCAGCCATTTAGGGAGTGAACCAGCAGACAGAAAATCTTTTTTCTTTTTCTCTTCTTCTCTCAGCGAATCTCCCTTTCCAATAAAAATAATCTTTATATCCAAAATAGAAACAGTTATTGTATTTTGGGCCAGATATTTGGCCTAGTGGTTAATATGCTGGTTAGGACAACTCACATCCCATATTGGAGTGCCTGGCTTTGATACAACATAGCAATAGTAAAACATTCAAATTGTCTGTATTTTAATCTATTCAGGCTATTATAAAATATTGTACATATGCATCTTATAAACAACTGAAATCTATTTTTCGTCTTTGAGAGCCTGGGATTCTAAGGTGAAGGCAACTGGATCAGAGGTTAAGATGCTGATTAGAGGGCCCAACATAATAGTGTAATGGCTAAATCCTTGTCTTGCACCCACCAGGATGGGCAGCCAGTTCATGTCCCAGCTGCTCTACTTCCCATCCAGCTCCCTGCTTGTGGCCTGGGAAAGCAGTCGAGGACAGACCAAAGACTTGGGGCCCTGCACCCGCATGGGAGACCCAGAAGAAGCTTCTGGCTTGTGACTTTGGATTGGCTCAGCTCCAACTACTGAGGTCACTTAGGAAGTGAATCAGCAGACAAAAGATCTTTTCTGTCTCTCCTCCTCTATGTATATCTGACTTTCCAATAAAAATAAATAAATCTTTTTTTTAAAAGATTCCTGATTAGGAATCCCAACCCCCATCAGGATGCCTGGACCTGAACCGCTGTACACTTCTAATTACTGTGCCATGCTGACGCCACCCCCAGCAAGCAGTTGTGATGGCTCAAGTCATTTGGGAGAGACCTGATTCAGTTCCCGGCTCCTGGTTCCCGGCTCGCATCTGGCTCCCGGCTCCTGGCTCCTGGCTCTCGGCTCCCGGATCCTGGCTCTGCTCTTCTAGCTGTTGCAGGCATTTGAGGAGAGAACTAGTTGACAGACACTCTCTCTTTGTTTCTTGACTTTTGCCTCTGAAATAAAAAAAAAAGAAAATCAAAAACTATTTTAAAAGAAACTATCAATAATCATTTTTATGCAATGCCATCCTGAAAATTAATCCTAAGGAAGAACACCAAAAAAAAAAAAAAGGAAAACAAAATATATTAAAATGCTTATTATGTGTATGCTTAAATATGTACAAATGAAATACTACTTATAAAAAGCTAGAGGTGTTTGGAACTGTGGCTAAGGAGGCAGCCAGGATTCTCATATCCCAACTCAGAGTGCCCAGGTCTGAGTCCTGGGCTGCTTCCAACTCTAGCTTCCTGCTAATGTGGACCCTGGGAGTGGCGGATGATGGCTCAACTACTTGGCCACCTGCCACTGGTGGGAGAGAACTAGTCTGAGTTCCTGGCTCCCAGCTTCAGCTTGGCCTAATTCCGGCTGGCTGTAGATATTTGGGGACTGAAATGCAATTGGCAGTTCATTTTCTCTCTCCCTCTGACTCTCTCTCTCCTCCTCTCTATGTTTTATATTCTTTCTTTTTTAAAAGATTTATTTATTTTTATTGGAAAGGTGGATATATGGAGAGGAGGAGAGAGAGAGAAAGATCTTCCGTCCAATGGTTCACTCCCCAAGTGAGAGCAACAGCCGGTACTGCGCCAATCTGAAGCCAGGAGCTTTTCCAGGCCTCCCACACGTGGGTTCAGGGTCCCAAGGCTTTGGGCCATCCTCGACTGCTTTCTCAGGCCACAAACAGGGAGCTGGATGGGAAGTGAGACCGCCAAGGATTAGAACTGGTGCCCATATGGGATCCTGGCATGTGCAAGGCGAGGACTTTAACCACTACGCTATCACGCAGGGTCCTCACTATATCTTAAATAAAATAAATATAAACAATAAAAAATTTCAAATAAATTTCTAATCACTCACTAACAAAAAACTCATTAAGTGAGTTACGGTACTCCAGACAGTAGATATGGTGTTGTTAGAATATGAAAAACATAAAATAAAAGCATTATGGAAAAATGTTTATGATATAGTGTTAAGTAAACAAAACTAAAACATTTAGATTATATTATCATTACAGTCGAATAACAAATATTCCTGGACACAGTCTTAGAAGAAAAGTAATGCGGCTTAACTGTTAGAATGATGCTACATTATTCTTCAGAATACAGATGTAACTTTCTTTTATTTAGAATTAATGAGATAATTTTGGAGGTGATAGAAGTGAAAAAAGTCTGTTCTGAAGAAAACAAGTTAATTTTACAAAAAAGAACACTGAGGACAGATAAGATTTGTTAAATGCAGGTAGTTTGGTCAACAACTTTAAGTGCCAAATGTCTGCACATTTCAGAATATGAAAATTAAAATTCTTGGTATAAGAAAACTTGAAATTACTTTTGGAACAAATTGAGAGATGGACAAGAAGAGGTATGAAGTTACACCAAAAGTTTTTCATTAAATACTTCTTGATGAAAATGATATAATAATAGACCATTTAACAGATCACCTCTTGAATGTGACTAATTTTTAAGAATTGCCTTCTCCTGTAGACAAGTAAACTCTGGAAAGGCTATTTCAAATTATGGTGGGAACTCTCTTGCTTTAAAATGGACTTTATACAATATTACCCAGAAGTAGCCAAACATAGAAGGGTATGCATGATAGGACTTGTATAAAAACCTGGGAACCGGGTCTGGTGCAATAGTGTAGTGGTTAAAGTCCTCGCCTTACACATGCCAGGATCCCATATGGTCACCAGTTCTAATCCTGGCAGCTCCACTTCCCATACAGCTCCCTGCTTGTGGCCTGGGAAAGCAGTACAGGATGATTCAAAGCCTTGGGACCCTGCACCCATGTGTGGGAAACCAGGAAGAAGCTCCTGGCTCCTGGCTTCAGATTGGCTCAGCTCTAGTCGTTGTGGCCACTTGGGGAGTGAATCATCAGATGGAAGATCTTCCTCTCTGTCTCTCCTCCTCTCTGTATATCTGACTTTCCAATAAAAACAAATCAATCTTTCTAAAAAAAACCAGGGAACTGACAAATTTATGATGTATGCAAATTATGCGTTAATAAACAAAAAAAAAAGGCCTTGTATTCAGACATGATTTCACCCACCTGACACTCACACATATTCCACAGGCTTCATTTTCCTTAAACTGCCTGATTAGAATGTAATACAGCTTTTCTAAGTCTTTTGAGGAACCTGTCTTTACTGAATTTTCTTGGGTCAAAGTGCATGGCCACAAAGGCAAGATGGTCATTTAGTGAATTAAAAGCTCACACTGGTCAGACTGGACATCCTGAAGGCTCTACTGCCTACTTCTCAAAAGATTGAGCAGGTCCTACGTTCCAGAGTGACATCGTCTAAATGACTGAAGTTTAAAGGAATCTCAGGAAAAATAGTGCCAGAAGCCTAAGAATAACCTAGAGAATTCAGGGCCCTGTGCGGAGAGAGGAATGGGCAGACTCTACCATCCCCAAGGACGTGAGCGCAGGCTGGAGGTGTTCACACCTCCCTGTCTTCCGTAACTGTTCTTCCAAGACGCAGAATTCTGAAAGTTCTTCAACACAGAGCTGAGAAAATGCTGATCCCTGTATAGAAGCACCATGAATGAAAGTACTGTAGTGTAGAAATAGCATGGACTTCAAGCACTTGAATTCCAGTTCTCTTAATTCCTGAATGCTAGAGCACCTCAACAAGTTATGGGGAAAAATGTAAAAAGATAAGTTTATGTGGGGGCATAAAAATTTGAAATCCATGCATGTTTTTTTCACAATGAAGTTTTTAAGTACAGCTGTATATGTGATTGTGAAAAAAATTTTTCAACTTTCCAAATTTCAGCTTCTTCATGGGTTACATGAGGCCAATAATGTTTGCCATAGAGTGTTAGCCCAAAGACTGGAGAGAATACACATGTATGTACACAGGCGATTACCTGGCACGCTCAGGAACAGTGGCCATGGCAACTAAGCGTCTCCACAACTGGAAACCAGCCACTGTCAGTTGAACTTACAGTTGAACAGTTTTGTTCAAATGCTAGAGTCTCTCTGATATTCAGGTTTTTGCATTAAACATGCACATGCGCGCACACGCGCAAAATACCCTTCTGTTAAGGATGGCTTCTGAGGTTAAATCAATTTGCAAGCAGTTTACTGTTATTCTGTTTTGCCCTACTACCTGACTCTGCTGAATTATGTGCTCTCAAACTAGAGGTATTAGAAAAGGAGGGGGATATTAATTTACATAACACAAAAGGAAACAGGCAGAAATAGTAAATAACACTAAGTATCCCAATCTCAGCGTCTACCTGGACCTCCAAGCCAGAAACCTCTCCTTATCTGGCTGTGTGTACATCATTAAACAATGAAAATCTGGCCTTACATTTGCCTGTAATTTGCCTTCCTGTATGAATTCTCTCCCCAGGCTCAGAACACATGCAGCTATCATGCCCTTTCTCTTTCCAAGGCCTTGGGAGGTGTTATTTTTTTTTGCTTAGGGATAAGAAAGCAGCAATAATAGAAATAAATAAACAAAAATGTTTGGCCAGCCTAGGCCAAGAAGTACAAAACCATCTGACCCATGGTATATTTTAAAAGAAAACACTGTTGCTATTTGAACTCTAAAGAGCACTCCTATGTTCCCCTATTTAAAGGTGAAAAAGAAAGCCACAACTAGACATGGGAAATTTCCCCAAACGCCTAGCTGAAGCCTAAGTTTCCCATTCCTCCGTACCAGCCAGGGTTACATGATCACAAATACTTTACTCTAATACACAACCCAGGATTGTGGTGAGGATTCAATAACAAAAATACCCTGCAGAGTGCAAAATGCTGTATTAATTTTAGTTAGGTTATTACAAGAAAGGAACTGGTATGACTCCAAGTTTGTCTGTAGACATTAACAATGGAAGAAAAAAAACAGTCAGCCATATCTGTCATACAGGAAGCATGTCTGACTCTTGAATACAGGCTGGATTCCCTTCGGCTGAGCTGCACCTGCCAGACTGGAAGCCCCTGGTGCTTCAGTCGTGAATGAGCATGTCCTGTCCAAGGGCCTTTGGTTCCACCCTGCAGTGCTGGCTCAGGGCCAGGTCTGGGCGTATTTTCCCCTTCAGCTTGCCAGGCTCTGCCTTTCCGTAGCATCTGGCCTCAAGCCAGAGTCTCAAGTCATGTACCACACAAGTGTCCATGCTAGGGCTGGGGGATTTCCCATCCTTTCTTTTGCCCCTTAAAACCCTTCCCATTTCTAATTCTCTGATTTTCTTTTAGTACAAATTCCCAAATGGGATCTGTGACATTAAGAAGTTGAGAAAAGGGCCAAGGACAAATTTGTCCCATGGACCATCCTTGTGAACCCAGTCCCCGCCACCTCTCAACAGGACGAAATCCTTGCTGACGCCTTATTTTCAAAGCTGGCATCTCGTAGGTTCTTAACACCTGTTTAATGAATGGAACTAATATGTAATTTTGAAGTGACAACTACCTGTCAGGTGAATCCTGAGGCTTTTTCCTGTACCCGAATTTCCTCCTGGCCTGCTTTTCATTTGGTTTCCTAGGCTGGCATCCACTTTTAACTCTTTATTCACAAAAGACCACTGTCACATATTTATTTTCTGTATGACATTTGAGGGCGAAAAGCAACTGAAAAAGGAACAAATTACTCCCAAAGGGATGGAATCAGTGTGACAAAGACGCTCTAGTGTGTGTATGTGCTTGGACCAGTCTTCAGAGACTCCGAGCTTGTGTTTTTGCTCACAGGAGACTAGAAAACGGTAGCTCACAATAGAGGCAGGTTGTGTCAAAGACAACACACTCCCACGCCACAATTGTTAACGAGACAGGACAGAAACAGCCCCTCCTGACCTGACTGTACCCAGCTCCAGCTCAAAGTCAATCAGGAGCCAGGATCGTCCAGACCCTCACTGCAAAGACCCTCTACCATCCCACAAGCGACTTCCCCAGGGTGAGCACACGCCCAGATCATTCTAGTATGACTGAGCTGTGGGGGATGCGGTAGTGAGGAACACCACCATTCTGAGTTCGTTATGTGGAAAAAAAAAAGTAACTCCAACTGTGCAGAACACTCAGGCTGGGTGTAAACCCAGCTGAGAGGGCATGGTCATGCTTAGCTGGGCAAAACTGCAACTGTTCAGTTCCTGTTGGGGCACCAGGTGGTAGGACCTCTTCCTGCTCTGTTGTTTCACTATGTGTTCAGCAAAAAAAAAAGCTTCCAATAAACCTGGTTTGGGTTGAAGGTTGACCTCTTGTCAATTTCTATTTGCAAGTAAGCCAAAGATTTTGAAGGTGGTATAACCATTTTCAGACCCCAGGCTGATCTGATCTTTGACATCTTGTGGATCAGGAAGGGGAGAGGCAGGATTGCTATGCTGTAGTGCAGCACTAACAGCGCTATTGTACCAAAGAGTTAAATATACATGTAGTCAGGATACTAGAGGGAGATGAGAGAATGAATTAGAAGAAAGTCTTGGAAAAAACTAACAGACATTTCTTTCTTTGATGAAAGATAGAAACTTGGAGATATAGGAATATGTGATTGTAAAGTAAAAGCAGTCAGAATAAGCACAAAGAAGTCAATCTGATGCACATCATAGTCAAATTATCAAAGTCAACAATAGAAGAAACTCTTGAAAGCAGCATGAGAAAATGACATATTTCATATCAGATAACAATTATTTTATTAGACGCCAACTTTTCATTTGGAACTGCAAGGCCAGGAGGTGGTTATCGATTCAGACACTTCCTCTGACACCTGCTTCTCATATCAAAATGCCTGGCTTGGAGTTCTCCAATTCCAGCTGCCAGCTAATGCACAGCGTGGGAGGTAGCAGGTAGTGGTGCAAGCGGTTGGGTCCCTGCCACCCACACGGGAAACTTATACTGAATTCAGGCCTACTGGCTTCAGCTTGGCCCAGTCCCAGCTGTTGCAGATATTTGGGGAGTGGATGGGGTCTTCTCTTTCTTTCTCTCTCTCTGCCTTTTAAACAAGTTAAATACACAGATAAATATAAAAAATAAAGCTGCCATAAGAAGAGAATGTGAAAACATTGCTAAAATACGGAAAGGGGAAAAAAAACCTCTAAACATGTTAGCCCAGAATTCTACACTTGATCTTAGCCCAAAGGCCGAGAAGCGGTTATCCCAGAATTATAGATGCAATGAAGATATCATTCATGTGTGAAGGCAAAAACAAAGAAACAAACATATTTTCAGATAAAGTAAGAGAATTGGTGACCAGAAGATGAAGATCGACACTGTAAGAAACACTAAAGGAAGTTTTTTAAAGGAGAATAATATCAAATCCTCAAGAAATGATAAACATTTAGATGAATAAAGAGTATTTTTGTTGCTGAGATCCTTTTAATTTCTTAATGAAGTACTTGCTTCGAACTACTATCTTGGGGGACCTGTTACTGGTGGAAGTGGTACACAAAATATGACCTCCAAGTCCTCATGGCCTTCTGGCTCTATAGGATAACACATACTTTACAGAATGCTTGGAATTTGGAATGCCTTCTTTTATCTGTTCTAGCCTCTTTCTATCACTGCAGGTTTGCTTTTGGTACATTTTGCAGGAATGACACGAAGAATGAACCCTTTGAAAACTAACAGCAGAGCCTGATAGCACATAGGATATATATGATTGGAGAGGAAAATCAAAAGCATGGAAGTGGAGCAGGTAAAGATTAAATATTCCCATGGTAAAACTTAGCTTGCTGGATACAAATGTTAGCCTCCTAGACAGTGACAGAACTAAGGGAAGAAAAATGGAACATACCTAGTCCACTGCCTGACCTCCCAAGCCCCTCACTCTATGATGATAATTACTAATCTGTAGACTTGACCAGAACAGTTCTACATGTTGGATAGGACTTGGTTCCCCCACGCACCTGTTCCCTAGACGGTGCAGTGAGTCAGTGGAGGTGGTAGGTCTTCGGGAAACTATGAAGGAACTCTACAGATACACTGAGAGGAAGTCAAGGAACTGGGATGGTAGATGTATTACTGATGAGAATCATAAATATTTGAAACAAAAAGGATGATGAGGGTTCTGTGTGCAAATGGCTGGGTGCTCCAGGAGCTGAAATTCCCAGTAAACATGGTGAGTGCCCTGGACGTTGAGTCAGGATGTGGTAAGCCAGCAAGGAGAAGTTTGTACAAGTATAGCTCCGGAAGTAGGAGGAAGGACAAGGAAGATGTTTCTTTGACTACCTCAAACATTTGGGCTTCCCTCACACAGTCCATTTTTTCCTTGTTAAATAGAACCACCTTTATCTAGCCCTACTTGAGAACATTCTATTACTGCATTTAGATCACATGTTTGATATTGTCCCAATTCATCTTTGAATGACATACGGTGGAAGGTATGTGTGAGACATGATCCTGGGATAGAGTTGCTTTGTTGCTTGGGATACTTTAGGCTTTAAGGAGGACAGTGCTAGGGCCATTTTGTGTAGCCCATCAAGAAAAAAGAGGGCATTGGCTTCCTAGCTCTACTCAGAGATAGAAACTACTGACTGGCGACAGTCTCACAGATTGTAGAAAACTCCCTTTAACAATAAAATCTTGCAGTGACAAGCATGTGTCATTTATAGTTCAACTCACAGCCTCTCAGCCAGCCTGTTGTTCTCTTACCAGCCTTAGTAACTGTCACCCTAACTAAAATGGACTGAGACTACAAGCGTAGCCTTCAGATGAGAGTCTGTGTTCTGGCTGTTGTCAGTCCCCACCTTGCCTGTCCAGCTTCTGCCTCCTCGGAGTGTGTTCCATACGTGTAACTTTGCTCACTCTCTCTGGTGAATTCTTTTTAAAAAAGATTTATTTATTTTTCATGGAAAAGCAGATATACAGACAAGAGATAGACCTTCTGTCTGCTGGTTCACTCCCCAAGTGGTTGCAATAGGTAGAGCTGAGCAGATCCAAGCCAGAGCCAGAAGCTTCTTTCAGGTCTCCCACACGGGTGCAGGGTCCCAAGGCTTTGGACTGTCTTCTGCTGCTTTCCCAGGCTACAGGCAGGGAGCTGGATTGGAAGTGGAGCAGCCAGAACATGAACCAGCACCGACATGGGATCCGGGCGCATGCAAGGTGAGGACTTTAGCACATTGGACCACCATACTGGGCCCTCTCTGGTGAATTCTTATCACCACCTGGGATGTAGGCCTCAACTGTTCACTTCCTATAGCAGTCACGTAAGGTTCCAACTCTCATCAGGGGTTTGTTAGAATTTTTGGTTTATTCTGAGAAACTTCTCAACTTTTTCCTGTTATCCCTTCACAAGTTTTGCTTTGTACAGATTCTACTTTTGTTTTGGCCAAGGATTTGGTACACACTTTTGAAACAGGACCTGAGGTAACTGCACCAAAACTGGAACTACAAAACCAAATGACATAGGTTACATGATGGGAGGGAAATGTAGACTAGCTATCAGCCTACTAGGGATTAAAAAAGAACAATAACAGGTTTTTGTCTTACAGGCCAACTCTCTGGAGCATTATGTTATAAAGAATTCTGAGGTTTAGACAGTTGAATATGGGCTCTGAGATGGAGTATTATCTGCAATTAATCAGTGAAGCCTACAGTGGGAGGACACCATGTGCTGGACAGTACTCTCCCTCACTTTGCTTTTAGATGTGAGGGAGGCAGGGAGTCGGTGAGGGACAAGTTGCTTAGGACTACCGTCTCCCAAGCTGTGAGCAGAGCCCAAATCCTATCCGCTTCCGTGGCCATCCCGTACAGCTGAAAACTCAGCACACCCACTCTCGATCACAAAGCCAAGCCTCACTTTCTGCCATGACACCTCAGATATCACTGCGTGTACTACAGCCCCTCTACAACCCCTGTCCCCATTGGATCTTTAGTCAGGTTCTGTGCCCACCCCACTCCTCTTGTCCTGTAGGAAGGACAACCCTCAGCTTTACAGAGGAATTCATTCTTGAGACTGTCTACAAACCATGCCTGCATGTGCACTATCCCCTGGCCTTTTGATAAGTCCTGCTTTTCTTCTCACCCTCATTTATGTCTCCCAGTCGGATTCTTACACATGGGAGGACAGGAAGCTGGACTAAATTGGGGGAGGGGGCAGGAAGGGAGGATGTCTCTCTGAGTCCAGGTGGGATTCCTGGGAACTCTTAGATGAAGAGCAATCAGCTAGGGCCTCTGTGTCACTGAAGGACCTGTCTGTCAGGTCCTGACAGAGTTAGGGGAAACACTCCAGCAAGCGGGAAAAGCCTGTTCATGCAACTGATGTTTGCTAAATTCCTCACCTGAGTCGGCCGGCTGGCTCACACAGGGCTGGGCTTTGCAGCCATCCCTCTCAAGTCAACCTCGCTACGTCTCCCTTCTCCTGTCCCAACAGGTAAGGAAGCCAAGGGATCATTTAATCTGCCCAGATTCCCTCCGTGCCAACAGAGATGGGCATTTGTGTTTTGTACCTAGACCAGTCCCCATTCTGCCTCTTAAAGCCAACAGAAACCTTGGCCCTTAGACCCCCATTCTGTTACATTCAATAGGAACTGCTGATTTTCTACCTCACCCTAGCCACAAGGCAATCGTTCCCTTCCCGCTCCCTGGGAGGAGTGTGGGGTCAAGGGGAAGCCCTTGGTACACAGTGATGACATGAATTCCAGTCTGTTCTTTAGTAAGGAGATCAGGAGCCGGAAGGGGAGAACCGAGGAGAAACCAGAGCTGGAGCTTCACTAGTCGGTTGGCTCAGGGATGGGGAAGCAGGGTTAGCTCTGAGGGTGTTGGGTGGAAGTGGATAGTGGGTCACTCTGGGTGAACAGGGGTGGCCATTTCTGAGGAGAATGAGGATGGTTAAGGCCCTGAGGGGGATCCCTGAAAAGGTTCACTGGGGTCTGTTAGCAGACACAGGAACAAGGGTGAAAACACCTTCCTCTTTCTCACCCCCCACTCTGCACTCCCAGGAAATTTCATGCTCCTGAGAAGGTTCTAGAGAGCCTCGTGTCAGCGCAACAAGGATGTGCCAGATGCGGGTGCCGCTTGGCCCTTTCCAAACGCACCATCCCACCTCCGCCTGTCACCTCAGGGAGGAGTCACAGGTGGGTCTTCGCAGCTCCAGAACTGGCTGCCTGGTCCGGGACTTCGGAGCCTCCCCGAAGGCAAAGAGGAGCACGTCGCAGGAAGCCCGCAGGGTCCGGGGTCTCGGGGATCCCAGGGTGAGCGGCTGCGCCCAGGCAGCTTCGGGCTCCCGAGGGTGGGGAGTTGGTGCCGGCCGGGCGGGCGGGCCGCCAGCTGCCGGGCCCGTCGCCGGCCTCCCCGCCCCCCGGCTTCCTGCGGAGGCCGCGGCCGCCATGTTGTTGTGGGGCTGAGGCGGCGCCGGCAAGAGCCGAGCGCCCTTGACAGGCTACGCAACAGGTTCGCGCTGGCGGCGGCCTGACGACCGGCCCGGGGGCGGCGGCAGAGCAGGGTCTCCGGCGGCCCGCCCGCGCGCGCGCGCGCGTTGCCGGTGCCGAGGAGCGCGGGGTCGCGCCGTGACGTGCGGGAGGCGCGGCGCCAGGTGGGTGAAGGCGCTCGGCAAGCCGGGGCTGCCGCAGGGTGCCGGGGCAGGTGCGGGCGCTGCCACGCCGCGCCGCATCGCGCTCGCCGCCCGGAGGCTCCGAGGGCCGGGCTCAGGCAGCTGTGCGTCCAGGACGACCGGGACAGGTCCTCGGGAACCCCCGCGGCCCCCGAGCTAGGCCCCTGGCGGGCTTGGCCGCGCGGGGCGGAAACCTCCGGCTCCGGGTTCCTGCCCCCGCGGCGGGGCCGGGGAGCTGGCCGGTTCTTCCTTGCTGCGGAGCCTGGGCCGCTGACCGCGGCCTCGTCTGGCAGGTGGCGGACGCGGCTGAGGACTGGGGTCGGCGTGGCCCCTCGCTTTCGGAGTGCGGGCAGGCGAGACAGAAAGAGCCCTTGGGCGCACTGCACGCTTTCTCGGGGCCCCATTTTATTTCGGCGGAGTTGCTTTTCTCTGTGGGTCACGGCTGGTGCGGAATGTCAGGTGAGCCGCATCCCGGTGCGTCAAAGTGGCCCCAATCGCCAGGAGTACAGTGGGCGGATGCTGGGCGTCCACGGCTCGCGTTAGGCTGAAGTTGGGAAAGGCTGAAATTTGACTTAGGCGTTGCTGACTTCAGGTACACTGGAGGCACAGAGAGATATGATTTCCGACACCAAAGTTGATTGCTTATTTAAAATAAATTTTTAAAACCTACGTTTGCATAGTGGGTGGATAAACTGAGGCTGAAACTGTAAATGATCTGTCGCTGCGTGAGTGCTGATAGCAAGTTTGTTTTTATTTAAAACTTGTACTAATAACCTATTAGGAGTGGTTTTGGTGGAACCATCCACTTTAGGAATTAAGGATTAGTACAGAAATGACAGCTTCACTCCCTGCTGCTAGTTGGTCTTGGTAGCGTTTATTGCTTGTCTGTTGGGAGACAGGCAACGTGTGACTTGAGATTTTGTGGTGTTGGTCAGCATGATTTATGTAGCCGACTGACAGATTAAGCTTCCTAAGCTGTTCAGGAATATTAAATGCCTCCCTCGTGTTGTAAATAAGTGATAAAACCTGCCACCCAGAAGCATCACATAAAATCTTTACCTGAATTAATGGTGATACTCCTGAAATTTAAAAATAGTATCAGCACGATGTGCTCACCCTCAGGTTTATCAGTTATGGCCTTTATTCCCTTATGATTCTAAAAGTTAATTAAAAATATTTATGTTTTTGAGGGATCCGGAAAAATGTGCACTGCTGCTGTTTTGAGACAGTGTTAACTGGCAACCAAAAAGCTTTTTCTTTCACCCTTTATTGGATTAATAATTATTCATTTTGCTTGTGTTTACAATGTAAGGTAGGCTGATCTGAGAAAACTTGACCTGTATTGAATTGTTGAACAGGAAGAAACTATTGTTAGTTTAACACATCTCAACGCAAAAATTCTAATCTCTCTTGAAAATGAGGTAATGCGTTCAGCACTTTGAGAATTGGATGTATAATTTTTTTTAAATGTATCTTCATAAAACCAGACTGGTGTACGCCCACCAGCTAAACTCAGCAGCTTCCAACATTTCCCTTTGCCATCCTTTTTTTCTTTTCTGATTTTGTATCTTAAGTCATTTTACCCTGTAGAATTGTTTTCATGTGGAAGATTTCTTACATAATCCAAGGGTTTTTTTGTGTGTGTATGTTTAATATAATGTATGCTTTATATAGAGTTTGGCAGATCTCCATTTTTCTTGTAAGAGAAACAGAATATTTGGTGTCTCCTTTACCCTTGCTGGTACATCCTTCAGTGTTAAAACACACTCACTGTGATTGTCATTTATCAAGCGTGTGCTGAATGTTCTATATCATTTGAAGCTCACGAAGATCCTCTGTGTAGATGCTAAAATGAGAGGGCTCCAACAAGTTCAGGGAAGGGACAAGCCTACGTGCTTGGGATGCCTGCCTCGTGTTTAGGAGAGTTCCTAGGTTACAGTCGAGGCTCTGCTTCTAGTCCAGCATCCTGCCGGTGCACATCATGGGGGTAGCAGGTGATGACTTCAGTGTTTCTGCCACCCGATTCAGAAACATGGACTACTGGTTTCAGCCTGGTCTGTCTTTGGCTGCTGTAGGTGTTTGTGAGGGGGAGTAAGCCAGCAGATCTTAAGCCAGATGTCAGCCAGCCTTTCTGTAAATTTAGTCAATCAATAATCATAGGAAATGTATACATGGAAATATGCATTAATTTCAGATTTTTTTTTTTGCTGTAAAATAAAACTTTCAGTTTCCTCTTCTCTTAAAGTTAAAAATAGTTTATTTATTTGAAAGAGCTAGAGAATGAGTTAGATCTTCCATCTACTGGTTTACTCCCCAAATGGACACAAGAGTCAGAACTGGCCCTGACTGAAGCCAGGAACCCAAAACTCAATCCATGCCTTCCACATGGAGGCCAGGGACCCAGGCACTTGAGTAACCAGAATGTGGAGTGCAAGTGTCCCCAAATGTCAGCTTAATCCTCTGTGCCACAGTACCTGCTCCTCTTCTCCTCTATAGATCTGACTTTCCAATAAAAATTTAAAAATTTTTAAAAAGTTTATGTAGGAATTCCAGTGAATACCTACTGAGTATATGAATACATATTCGTTGATAGATAAGTAACTAGTATTTTTTATATATTCAATTTACTTTGTAAGAAATATTAACAAGTTCTAGAAATAATTCAGAATAATATTCAGATATAATATAATATTCAGATATAATAATTCAGATGTATTATTTTTTGGAATATTATTTGAAAGAGAGAAAGATCTTCCATCTGCTGGTTTACTCTCCAAATGGCGGCATCAGCTGAGGCTGGGCCAGGCAGAAGCCAAGTACGTAGACTCCATCTGGGTCTCCCCCCCCGCCGTACGGTTGGCCTAAGCACTGGGGCCATCTTCTGCTGTTTTCAGAATCAGCAGGGAGCTGGATGGGAAGTACAACACCTGTAACTATTTTTTTTTTTAGATTTGTATTTTATTTTTATTGGAAAGTCAGATTTACAGAGAGAAGGAGAGGAAGATCTTCCATCCGATGATTCACTCCCCAAGTGACCACAACAGCCACAGCTGAGCCGATCCGAAGCCAGGAGCATCTTCCGGGTCTCCCACATGGGTGCAAGGTCCCAAGGTTTTGGGCTGTCCTCGACTGCTTTCCCATGTCAAAGCAGGGAGCTGGATGGGAAGCAGGGCCACCGGGATTAGAACAAGCACCCATGTGGGATCTCAGCATATGCAAGGCGAGGACTTTAGCCACTAGGTTACTGTGCTGGACCCACCTATAACCTTTTGTGTCACAATAATGGCCTCTTTTTTTTTTTTTTAATACCCTATGTCCTTATGTATTTTCGGAAGCATTTATAGAAAAGCTATTTTTGAAGAAAGATTCAAAATGGCAGACTTTTTTTGTTTGTTTTGGTGCTAATTTTTTTTATGTAAGATTTATTTATTTTATTATAAAGTCAGATGTACAGAGAGGAGGGGAGACAGAGAGAGGAAGATCTTCCGTCCGATGATTCACTCCCCAAGTGAGCGCAACGACTGATGAACCTCTTCCAGGTCTCCCACAAGGGTGCAGGGTCCCAAAGCATTGGGCCGTCCTCGACTGCTTTCCCAGGCCACAAGCAGGGAGCTGGTTGGGAAGTGGAGCTGCCGGGATTAGAACCGGCGCCCATATGGGATCCCGGGGCTTTCAAGGCGAGGACTTTAGCCGCTAGGCCACGCCGCCGGGCCCTGTTTTGGTGCTAATTGTTAAGCCAGGATTCCAAATATAAAAAGCAGAAAGGTAAGAATGCTTAGAATGAATTGTGTGAATGAACAGATCTCAAGTGCAGCTGCGTCAGGAATGCTGTCATTTTGACTTGAGTGCAGTGTTTGAGTTTGCTTGTGCGTACAGCGACAGGGCAGAGACCAACCCTGGCCTTCCTCGGGCTGAGCCTGCACTTCTTGAGAAGGGGGAACTGAACTGTCTTTAAGGATGTGAAGGCAGAGAGGAAGTGGGGGAGGAAGGGAGGAAGCTGCACAGAAATAGGACAGTGGATAGATCAAGAAGTGATGGCTTTTCACAATCTGAAGGGGCAGTGTGTTTGATTTGTACAGTGCTTGGTGCAATTTGGAGAAGTTTGTTTAGAAGATAATTCCACAGCTACCTCAGAACACGGGTGATTCACTTCTTCACTGTGCGGCAGCTTTTCAGCACGCAGTATGACAACATCAGGGTGTCTGTTTTCAGATGGGTAGACATTTGATTTGTTTTAGTTAACCAGCTGTTTTATGTATCTGAGATCATTTTCTTCATGAATGCATTATTCGCTTTAGAAAAAGTTTGTATGACTTTAGTAACAGGTTTATGTAATGTTATCATAACCATGCTGGATAAGAGCACTGGCTGTCAAGTTGGACCTCTTGTTGCCAGCTCCAGTGCCAAAGATCTGCATGACCTTGGGCAAGTCTTTAGTTCTATAAGCTTCTTTTTTTTCAGCTGTAAAATGGGAATCGAAATAGCACATATCTTACGGTCTTGTACTTCAGTGTACTGTCAAGTGCTTAGCATAGTGACTACTGCTCAGTGTAAGTTCCTCCAAATATTACCTGTCATCATCCCAGCTTGCTATAATGAGGCATTCCAAACTAAGTTAGCTTAGGGGTTTTTTTTGGGGGTGGGGGGTTGTTTTATTTAATACTAGATAGTAATAAATACTAAACTGGAGAATATATTGACTTTTTTCCCCTTTAATTTAAGAAATGAATTTAGTTATTTGAAATGCAAAATGACAGAGTGAGGGAGAGCAGACCTCCCGTGAGGGTGGCAGGCACCCATGTACTCAGGCCAGCGTTGCTGCCTCCCAGGAGCATCAGCAGGAAGCTGGATCAGAAATGCCAAGGAGCTGGGTTTTATACCACACTCTGAGATGGGATGCAGGCGTCCCAAGCAGCAGCGGGGTGACCACACCCACCCCTGCCCTTTATTTTTAATCTTACCATCAAGATAATCTGGATAAGAAATCTAAAAAATATATGTGATACCATTTTCCAAAGAACAAAACAAAAAAACCTTACGCTTTTATTCCCCTTAATTTGGAGGAAGAAAAACAGTCCAAAGAAAGAAAGCATTTTATATCTGTAAAAGAAACTGCAGCTTTGGATTGTCACTTCAGAATCATTCTTTGAACTGAGGTGCTAAAATGACTTGGGCTTTCCGTGTGAGTCGTACTTGACTAAGTGGGAAGCTGATGTGGGACAGCAGTGTCACACTGCAGAGGTTCAGTGAGGAGTCATTAGATGACATAGCCTTCGCTCTATCCTTCAGTTTTTGCTTAGCTGCATTGGCATACTTGGCTCTTCTACTCAGCACCCTCCCACCCCTCCTTACTAAGCTTTCCACCTCTGCCTCTGTGACACTTGTGAAAATGACAGCTTGTATTTAAGAATGGAAGAGCTGGGCCCAGCACAGTAGCCTAGTGGCTAAACTCTTCACCTTGCATGCACTGGGATGCCATAGGGGCACCGGTTCTAATCCCACCAGCCCCGCTTCCCATCCAGCTCTCTGCTTGTGGCCTGGGAAAGCAGTTGAGGACAGCTCAAAGCCTTAGGACCTTGTGCCCATGTGGGAGACCTTGAGGGGGCTCTGGGCTCCTGGCTTTGAATCAGCACAGCACTGGCCGTTGCAGCCAACTGGGGAATGAATCATCGGACGGAAGATCTTCCTCTGTCTCTACTTCTGTGTGTAAATCTGAGTTTCCAATAAAAATAAATAAATCTTAAAAAAAAAAAAAAGAGAAAGGTCAGGCCTTAGCTGAGGGGCTGAGATGCCTGCGGTCCCTGGAGGAGGATCTGGCTTTGAGTCCCCACTCTGGCCCCTCACCCCAACCTCCTGCCTCTGCCGACACCAGGAGACAGCAGCGGGCACTGCCGGAATGAGGTTCCTGCCACCTGGATTCCTACTTTGCTGGCCTCTGGGGGTGAACCAACACGTGGGAGGAGCTCACTTTATCTCGCTCTCCTTCTCAAAAAAAAAAAAAAAAAAAAAAAACCAAACAAAAAACCGAAATTAAGTAGTTCAAATTAGTAATTGAAGATTTATGTAGTATTTGAAGGTTCCACTTTTTAGTGAGAGTGAAATTTTTTTTTTTGGAAGTGTGAGGCAGAACTATAGAGATTAATAAAATTTGCTGAAAAATAGGGCCCGGAGGCGGCGTGGCCTAGTGGCTAAAGTCCTCGCCTTGCATGCCCTGGGATCCCATATGGGCACGGGTTCTAATCCCAGCAGCTCCACTTCCCATCCAGCTCCCTGCTTGTGCCCTGGGAAAGCAGTCGAGGACGGCCCAATGCATTGGGACCCTGCACCCGCGTGGGAGACCTGGAAGAGGTTCCGGGTTCCTGGCTTCGGATCGGCGCAGCACCGGTTGTTGCGGCTCACTTGGGGAGTGAATCATCGACGGAGGATCTTCCTCTCTATCTCTCCTCCTCTCTGTATATCTGACTTTGTAATAAAAATAAAATCTTTAAAAAAATTGCTGAAAAATATACAAACTGGGAGTACGTGTCTAACATTCCTTCTCTAACCTTTGTTACTAAACAGTTGGTAGAAGGGAAATCTCCCTAAAAGCGTCTTAGGCTTGTCCTTTGCCAAAGTGAACTGATTTTGTCTTGCTGCGGGGACAATCTGTATTGGAAGACTCTCCTGCCTTCTCGTCCTCCTCGTCCTGGTTTTTGGATTCCAGTGATTGTGGTGAAGACTTGATGTTACTTGCTTCTCTCAGCATCCTGGTTCCTACCTTCAGGCTTCCCCTGGGTCCCAGAGAGCTAATTGGAGTGGTTGAGGTGACAGAGCCATTCAGATCTGGTATAGGAAACCCCCCTTTCTCTTTCTGCACATCACCCTCCAGTTCCCGAGTTTCATAGTCCACATGGCATGATGGTTTTCAGATTGAAAGCCCACATTTGGCTGCTTCCTCTTCAGTCCGTCTTTGGTCTTCCTCTTCTTACCATGGTGGCTTGTCCTCATGTTTGTCTTTGCAGGGGCTTCAAGGACCCTCTACCCCCCCCCAAAAAAAAAGAAAAAAGAAAAAGAAAAGGCAGAGGCTCTGTTTTCTCCTTTGTCTGCCTTCTGCTTTGATTTCTTTTTTTTTTTTTTAAGATTTATTTATTCTTATTGGAAAGTCAGATATACAGAGAGGAGGAGAGAGAGAGAGGAAGATCTTCAGTCTGATGATTCACTCCCCAAGTGGCCGCAACGGCTAGAGTTGAGCCAATCCGAAGCCAGGAGCCAGGCTTCTTCCTGGTTTCCCACACGGTGCAGGGTGCCAAGGCTTTGGGCCGTCCTCAACTGCATTGCCAGGCCACAAGTAGGGAGCTGGATGGGAAGTGGAGCTGCTGGGATTAGAACCGGTGCCCATATGGATCCCAGCACATGCAAGACGAGGACTTTAACCACTATGCTATCGTGCCGGGCCCTGATTCCTTTCTTTATGCCTATCTTTGGGGTCTCTCTCTTTTTTTTTTTTTTAAAGATTTTATTGTTATTGGAAAGCCGGATATACAGAAAGGAGGAGAGACAGAGAGGAAGATCTTCCATCCGATGTTTCACTCCCCAAGTGAGTCGCAATGGGCCGGTACTGCGCCGATCCAATGCTGGGAACCTGAAACCTCTTCCAGGTCTCCCACGCGGGTGCAGGGTCCCAAAGCCTTGGGCCGTCCTCGACTGCTTCCCCAGGCCACAAGCAGGGAGCTGGATGGGAAGTGGAGCTGCCGGGATTAGAACCGGCGCCCATATGGGATCCCAGGGCTTTCAAGGCGAGGACTTTAGCCGCTAGGCCATGCCGCCGGGCCCGGGGTCTCTTTAAAAGGTAACACTAGTAGAACTTACTCATGCTTCATGATTGGAATTCATTCTTTATTTCTGTTTTCAGTAGCTGCTGAGTGCCTCCATGCCAGGGACTAGTGCATGTCCTGAGCCTGTGGCCAGGAGCAGTACACACACACAAACCCCTGCCCATGCCAGTGCTGTTCAGGAAGAGGGAAAAAACAATACCAAGTCTAAAGTTAGAATTTGCCGAGTGCTGTGGCTGCGAGTGTGGGGAATATGTGTTTTGAGGGAGCACGTAAATGAGAAAAGTAATTGGCCTTATTCCAAATTATTAAGGAATTCAAGATTGGAGGATTATAGTGCACATTCTGTGAGTGAATGGTGGCCTTAATGTAAAATGAGGAGCTGAATAGTGTTTCAGGACACAATATTTAGCATAAATATTTGTCATTTAATTAGTAGTATTTGATGTACACTCAACAGATCTCAATATTTATATTCTAATCACTTAGAAAAAAAGGTCAACCCCAGGCATAGAGCAAGGTATGAAGTAGTGGTTTTTCAAATGGTTCAGAACAAACAGCTAAATTTGGTTTTTCCTACAAGTTCTGTATTATGTCTGTTTTAAATTCGATTGACTTTTGTATATACTGTTTTGATTGTGATGAGTAATGTATATTCCTTGTAGAAAATTGGAGAGCTGTGGGGAGATGTAAAGACAAATCCAAGTCATTAGTTATCATATTAGAGACAGCTGTTGTTACTATGTCTTCCAGACCTTTTCTTTGTAGAAAATGGAATTTATTATGCACTCTGCTGTGTAACCTGCTTTTTAGCTTATCGGCATTTTCCGAAAGAGGACATATTTATTACATGTTCTCTATAATATTTTATTGGTTAAATAATACTGTCTTGCTATGATTGAATGTTAATGTCCATTCTTTATAGAGCACTTATTTTATCTTAGTTATTTTTTGAGATACTTAATATACTTAAACTCATTTTGTCTTTAATCTGTGAGAGGTGTTCTGTTATTATTTATTTGATAGTTGTGAATAGTTAGCAAGGGTAAACTTAATGGTTTTGCCAAGATCACACAGCTCATGAGTGGTACACCTTGGATGTGAATGGCGTCTGGCTGTAGATTGTAGTTAGGTTTTATTGATTCTGTAGCTTTAAGGTAGTTATACCCTTTTGCCACTCATCAGAGGTGGGGAATCTTTTTCCTGCGAAGGACTGTCTGGATACTTCATTCACAAGCCACACAGAGTTATCAACTTAAAAATCAGTCTGCAGTACATTTATGGAATTTCCAGTCCTACCTGCGGTTGCCTTTGCAGGACCAGACCAAATGATTTCATTCGTGGCCCTTCCTTGCACGGCCTGCAGACTGGACATCGCAGCCGTGCAGTCTAAAGCGTGTCACAGTTAACATCCTTGTAGATGTGTTTGTGTTCACACCTATAAAAATTTCATTGGAGTCAGTTTTAATAGCATGGTTATTCAATCCAAAGATACGAACACCTTCTAAGGCCATGTAAATATGTAACTTTCCAAGTTGTCTTCCAGAAAAATTCATCAGTACCTCAGTGTACCTCTAAATGGAACCAGTCCTTGGAAACACGTTAAAAGATTTTTATATCTTCTCAATTAGAAAAAATAACTTTGCTTTGATTTGTCTTTTTCTGCTGTTAACAAGGTTATGTTTGTTTGTTTTGTGTCTTTGGGAAGTGCTGGTCTTTTTTTTTTTTTCCTCATTTCGTTGACATGTTCCTTTCTGGTTAATGACAGGTTTTTGACAAGGTGATGGAAAATTGGTGCTTTGAAAAAACTATGCATGGATTTAAAAATTTTGGAGCCGTAATAAGCTTAATTTGAATTTCATTTTTCATGAACTTTTTAAAAGTTTCCTTGTATTTATTTGAAAGGCAGAGAAAGAGATTTGCCGTTTATGGATTAGCTTCAGAAATGCCCGCAACGCAAGCAATAGTCCATACTGAAATCAGGAGCCCTGGAACCCTGTCTAGGCCTCCCGCTTGGGTGACAGAGACCCAAGCCTTTCTGTTTACTTTTTCACTGAAGTCATTGTTATCTCCCAGGGTGTGCATGAGCAGTAGCTGGATCACAGGCAGAGCAGCCTGGACTGCACCCAGGCACGTAGATATGGGATACAGGCAGGGGACAGCTTGACTTCTGTGTGCAGTGGCTGCCCCTTCCCCTCATAGTTCCAAGAATGTTCGCATGTAACTGTTTGCCATAAAAAATGTAACATTTTTTTGAAGTTTGTGTTTAGTTTTGTTTGTGGATTTCAATGATAGTAGCTAGCATTTATGTATTACTTCCCATGTGAAGCATATTCCAAGTGCTTTTCATTTATTGACATATTTCATTTTCCAGCAGTCATATACTATTGTTAGCCTCATTTACCAAGTCCTTTGATCATGCCTTTTAAGTCTCCAGTGACTGTTTCTGTGTACCTTTGCCCATTTCTGTTCCCAGCACTGAAAAATCTCTTTTTTCTTTGTAGCCTCCTATTTGATACTCAGTGTGTAGTCCTTCATTACTCATTAGGAGTCATTTCCTCCGCGATTGCTCATCTAATAACTTTCTAGTTCCCTAAGGCAGTTAGGGGCCTGTCTTTTGTCCTTGTTTCATCCCTTTAGTACTTAACATGGAATTTTAACTGTTGGGTTTTTTCCTTCTGCATTTCCTACCCATATACATCTGAGGACTCAGTATTTGTTGATTGGAATTACAGGTACAGTGCTGTTGGTGGTGTCAGGGAGGGAATCAGCCGTCCAAGACTGAAGTAGCGCAACTCAGGCTGAGGACATGGCATTGGAAATGGGCTGTGAAGGCCTTGGGGAGAAGGGAGCAAGGCCCAGAGAGTGAGAACGATTTAAACAGGAGTAGGAATGTCCCATTCCGGAAGCAGCACACTAGTTAGAGTGATTTGGGAGGATGGCTGACATGTCCTCTGGGAACGCCTGATGGAATGACTCCCTCTTGCAGCCCACTGCACCTGTCTTGGTGCTTAGAATGTTTGGGAGATGGCTGACATGTCCTCTGGGAACGCCTGATGGAATGACTCCCTCTTGCAGCCCACTGCACCTGTCTTGGTGCTTAGAATGTTTGAACCTGCTTTCCAGACTCTCTATCATTTTACCTATCAGACAGAATTGAATTTCTCTTCTGACCTCTCCCCTCAGACTAATATTCTAGGAGAGGCTGGAGGGGCCCGATGTGATCTTAGGAAGGACCGGGAAAGTGGTGAGTTGGTGAGCAGTCCTTTGTCAGAAGTCCCAGAGAGGGCCTGGCACTGTGGCCTATCGGCTAAAGTCCTTACCTTGAACGTACCAGGATCCCATGTATGCACCAGTTCTAATCCCAACAGTTCCACTTCCCATCCAGCTCCCTGCTTGTGGCCTGGGAAAGCAGTTGAGGATGCCCCAAAGCCTTGGGACCCTGCACCCGTGTGGGAGACCTGGAGGAGGTTCCTGGCTCCTGGCTTCAGATCAGCACAGCTCTGGCTGTTGTGCTCACTTGGGGAGTGAATCAGCGGACGGAAAATCTTCCTCTGTGTCTCTCTTTCTCTCTGTATATCTGACTTTGCAATGAAAATAAATAAATCGTCAAAAAAAAAAAAAAAAAAAAAAAAGGAAGTCCCAGAGAACAGGCCCTGGGCTTTGGCTTTGGAGGCTTGTGGTTCCATTCACAACTTTATCCTGGATTGTTAGCACATTTAATTAGGCCTAAACTCTTTTGTTCATGAGGCTTGATCAGGTTCCTGACTTTTATTCTTCTGCTTTTGGGAATGAATATTCTTCTCTCAATTTACTGGTTGAAGTTAGGTACTCAGTGGCTGCTGATCTTCAAGGAGAATGAATGAATTTAACTTTGTTAGAATAGCTGTTGTGGTGCAGTGGGTTAATCCTGCTGTTGGTTGCAACATCTATAGCCCATACTGGAGGATCACTTCGTTAAATTTTTAAGTTTTGTTTTTTTTTTTTTTTAAAGATTTCTTTATTGGAAAGGCAGATTTATAGAGAGAAAGAGAGACAGAAAGATCTTCCATCTGCTGGTTAATTCTCAAATGGCTGCAATGGCTGGAGCTGAGCTGAGCTGAAGCCAGGAGACTGGAACCTCTTTTGGGTCTCCCACATAAGTTCAGGGTCTCAAAGCTTTGGGCTGTTCTCCGCTGTTTTCCCAGGACATAGGCAGGGAACTGGATTGGAAGTGGGGCATCCAGGACATGAACCAATGCCCATATGGGATGCTGCTGCTTGCAGGCTGAGGATTAGTCAGTTGAGCCATCACACGGTTCTGTGCTGGCTGCTCTGGTTCTCATCCAGCTCCCTCTAATGCCTGGGAGTAGCAGGTGATAATTTACTTAACCTGCCACCCGTGTGGAAGACCCACATGGAGTTCCTTGTTCCTGCTTTGGATCTTTAAAAATGTAAACTGCAGTTCTTACTTTGCTACTTAAATTTGTTTGCATTATGAAAATAAATAATTCTAGCTGACGAAACTTTATAAAGTAGGAGTGGAAAAAATATGTGTGTGTATGTGCTTGTGTGTATATCTTCATACAAGTTTTTCTAGAAAACATAGTAATTTGGAATATGGACTTTTAGTTCTAGTTCAGCCTGTTCAATGTAAGCCTTGCAGAACGTCAGTTTCCTCTTGTTAGAACATGCAGTGTTTAATTTTTCCTCCATAGATTTATTGACTTATTTGAAAGACAGTTACAGAGAGAATCGGGAGAGACAGAGAGCTTGCACCCACTCCCTAGATGGTCTTCACACCAGGGCTGGGCCATGCCACAGCCAGGAGCTTCCTCCCACATGGGTACAGGGAACCAAGCACTTGGGCCATCCTCTTCTGCTCTACCAGGCCACTAGCATGGTGCTGGATTGGAAGTGGAGCATCTGGAACGTGAGCCAGGGTGCCATGTGCAATGGCAGACTGCAGATGGCAACTGAATGCGCTGTGCCCCAGTGTCAGGTCCAGACATGGAGATTTCATATTTATCCCTGGGTGTGTTATAAAGATGAAGAGAGAGTGTAGGTTTACTGTGACCAGTGAGTGAGTTCTCAATAATGGAACAATAATGAGGCCTGCCTTTTGGTTAGATTGGCCAGGGCTTCTGCTCTGCAGTGTGCGGAACCAGGTGGTGGGTTCAGGAACACTCTGCCTTTCATCTCTTCTCTGAAACAATAAGAACTCAATTTCTGAGTTTAAAAAATTATTTTTATTGGAAAGGCAGAATTAGTGAATGGGGAGGGATAAGATGGCAAAGAGAGCAGGAGAGAACGCTTCTATCTACAAGTTCGCCAAAGGCCAGGGTTGGGCCGAACTGAAGCCAGACACCTGGAGCTTCCTGGTCTTCCGCACGTGGGTGGCAGGGGCCGTGCACTTGGGCCATCTGCTGCTTTTTCTGGGTGTATTCACAGAGAGCTGGATTGGAAGGAGCAGCTGAGATGCAAGGGATGCTGGTTTTGCAGGCAACCACTTAACACACTGTGTCACAATGCTAGCCCTCCTGATAAATATCTTCAAATTGTTTTCTGAAGAGTCATATCAATTCATAATCCCATGGATCTGCCTGCAAGTAACCATTCCTCTGTTGCTAGCCCTGGGTATTAATTGAGCACTAAGTTCTGTGAGGTGTTTTTGTTTTTAGTGGTAAGTTTCTAAGTAGAAACAGAACAGAACTTAATTAACACTTACTAGCCCGTTTTCTTTCTTTCTTTTTTTTTTTTTTAAAGATTTATTTTATTTTTAATTACAAAGTCAGATATACTGAGAGGAGGAGAGATAGAGAGGAAGTGGAGCTGCCGGGATTAGAACCAGCGGCCATATGGGATCAAGGCAAAGACCTTAGCCACTAGGCCACGCTGTCAAGCCCGTCTTTTTTTTTTTTAAGATTTATTTTTTATTACAAAGTCAGATATAAAGAGGAGGAGAGACAGAGAGGAAGATCTTCCATCCAATGATTCACTCCCCAAGTGAGCCGCAACGGACCGATGCGCGCCGATCCGAAGCTAGGAACCTAGAACCTCTTCCAGGTCTCCCACGCGGGTGCAGTGTCCCAATGCATTGGGCCGTCCTCGACTGCTTTCCCAGGCCACAAGCAGGGAGCTGGATGGGAAGTGAAGCTGCCGGGATTAGAACCGGCGCCCATATGGGATCCCGGGGCTTTCAAGGCGAGGACTTTAGCCGCTAGGCCACAGTGCCGGGCCCCCGTTTTATTTCTTGTTGGGTAACTTCCTTGAGCTCTTGATGTTCTCACCATCTGTTAAATGGGCTCACTATGCATTAAAAAATGCACGATAATCTAGTGGTTAATCTTCACCTTTGTTCCCCCCAGCCCTCATCCTGGTCCTATATTTGTGTCCCGGCTGCTCCACTTCCCATCCAGATCCTTGCTTATGGCTGGGAAAGCAATAGGAGATGGCCCAAGGCCTTGGGACCCTGCACCCAGGTGAGAGACCTGGAGGAAGCTGCACTGGTGAAGACTGGCTTCAGATCAGCTCAGCTCCTGCTGTTGCGGCCACTTGGGAAATGCACCAGTGGATGCAAGATCTTTCTGTGTCTTAAAAAAAATTCTGCATGTTGTAAATTTCTTCTTGTTTGTTTGTTTGCCTTATAATTTTGTTTTCCAGGTCTTAAATATATGGAAAAATATATTTTCCTGTATGGCTACAAAACTTATTATAAAAGTTTTTTTGTAACAAAGATATGATGTTGAAAGTGAGACATCTGTTTGAGCTTTTTCATGCTCTGTGCTTTCTGAGAAAGTCCAGTAAGTAGCTTTGCTTTAATGTTTAGTCTCGGGGTGAGAATTGACTGAATAGCCAGCCCACTCCTCCCCAGGCCTTCTGTGTAGCAATGGAGGCTGAGTCACAAATTCTTCTTAGGTATTTTTTTTACCCCATTGTGTGGATGAATTGTCTTATTCTCAGTTGTTGACTGATTTTTCTAAAATTGGTTTAAGTCTTCAATATAATTTCACTAGTAACTATGTCAGTATTCATTTATAACCTCTGTTCTTTTGTATAGCTTTGATTTATTGATTTGATACATTATAGGCTAAACTTAACTTTAATAAAAATCCAGCTTTGTAATATGTGTTTAAATATCTTAAGTTGAAGACACTAAGTTGCTGAAGTAAAACAAAGAGCTAAGTTTGTATAGAGAAGTTGCTCTTTTTTTTTTAAGCTTTTAAATCTTGGCATGCTTTTGTAATTGGGATCCTAGACAAAAATAGTAACTTTCCCTCAGATATTGATTATGTTAAGAGCAACATATCCTTTTTTGTCAATGATTAGTACAGCTGTAATTTAGGTCAGTGAAATAAAGCT
Source organism: Ochotona princeps (assembly GCF_030435755.1). Lineage (NCBI taxonomy): Eukaryota > Metazoa > Chordata > Mammalia > Lagomorpha > Ochotonidae > Ochotona > Ochotona princeps. The sequence continues at coordinate 65,828,217 of NC_080839.1, forward strand.
GATTAATGATTATAGTTGAAAATAATAGAATACTCATGAAGTTAGCACTTAAAGGTGCCTTCTGTGTACCAAATGTCTTACAAACATGCTACCCAAGTCTAAAGCAGCCTGGAGGTTAGGACCCATTACCCACTTTTATGAGGGTACTTCTTAAAATTCACTAAAAAAAGTGAAATTACAGTTTATTTTGTTGCAAAAATGTTAATATGTGTCTTCTATATAGGTTAGGAAATTGGGGTTATATCATGTGTAAGTTGCAAAACTGGGGAGTAATGGTGTAGGGATTCAAATTTAAGTCAGTTGATCTGTTTTTGCAATTCAAATTCTAGTCTTTCAGCCTTTTTTCCCCCTGTTCAGTTGATAGTATGCTAATCTTTGATGGTTAAGAATCTATTCTTATTAAATAATATTTTGCTTTATTTGGAAGGATATTTTTATTCTGAAAATCTCTGACCACAACAATAAATTTTCTGAGAAAATTCCCATAACAGTTTTACTCCCATCACCAGCTGTGTAATGCATACAAGCTTATGGAACTGGTGATTAAGATTAAAATTTGCCATAATGTATTTTATGTTAAATGGCAGTAGCAGCATCTCACAGAAATGTCTACAGCCATATTTACATTGTCCATTTTCACACATTTTCAGCACACATAGTTACAACATGTTTCAGTCGCAGGTCTAAGTTGCTTGCTAGCCATGCAAGCCCCTGCCCACAGGTCACTGTAGCTGCTGAATTGGGTATCATTACAGTTAGTTGTATATAGGTCATTGAGGAATGTTGTAGTGGTTACTATAGGACTGACTACTGTTTTGGTGGGTCAAGAGATATTCATGGTAATTTATGGATTAACACACACGAGGCAGGCATGAAAACAAAGACTCCAGCACTCGGTGACATGTTTAATGAGATCAACACAAGATAAAACAGAAATGTCCCAAAAGAAATTTTAGGAATTGAAGTGCCACTGAAAGTAGTTTGTTCCACAGATACTCAAAGGGAAGGGAATGGGAATAAGATGAAGTAGGTAGATGAGGGAAAATACAAGGCTACTTCAAAGGTTGAAAACTAGTATTAAAAATAATTTTATTTTGGTGCGGAGTTTTGAAATCCATGCATAGTATCTTTTTGAACACATTTAAAAGCTATTTAAAATTATTATTCTTGTTAGAAAGATTTACAGAAAGAAGGAGAGACTGAAAAAAAGATCTTCCGTACACTGCTTCACTCCCCAACTGGCTGCAATGACCAGAGGAGAGCTGAGCTGATCTGAAGCTAGGAGCCAGGAACCTCTTCTAGGTCTCTCACATGGGTGCAGGGTCCCAAGGCTTTTGGGCCATCCTCAACTGCTTTCCGATGCCATAAACAGGGAGCTGGATGGTCAGTGGAGTAGCCAGGACATGAAACAGTACCCGTATGGGATGCCAGCATGTACAAGGCAAGGATGTAGCCACTGAGCCATTGGGCCAGGGTCCATAAAACACATTTTCCATGGACTTTTTGAAGTATTTACAAAAGGTCATCTGATATTATACACTAAAACAGACAGCTTTATTGAGGTGTAACTCATTTACTGTAAAATTCACTTTTTTAAGGTTCATAGTTGAGTGGGTTTTAGAGTATATATTTGCAGAATTGGATAGCTGTTGACATTACCTCATTCATTATTCCCTGTCACCATTTCCCTCCAGCACCTCTCTCTCTGGGCACCACTGATCTGTTTACTGTCTCTGGACTGGCCTTTTGTGGACATTTCATATAAATGGACTTGTGTGCTCTGTGATCTATGTGACAGCTGCTTTCACTGCATCTAAGATTCATCCATGACGTACCTGTACCAGTGCTTCAGTCCCTTTTATACTCTGTTATATGAATACATCACATTTTATTTATCCATTTATCAGGTAATGGACATGGGGGTTGCTTTTATTTTTTCTTACTGTGGTGAATAATACACTGAGCATTTGTGAGTTGAATTTTGTGTGGGCATATGTTTGATTTTTTTTGCCTTAGTTCTTCTGCCTTTTCTATTTTTATCCATGTAAAGAGAGCAGATTTTTTGCATTCCATATGCAAGTTCAGGAAGACAGGCACACTTCCCTCGTTCACCTGCTTCCCGCTGATAGGCCTCCCTTCCCCTTCCTCAGCAGTATTTGAAGTCATAATTTTAATCCACTGTAATCCATAGGCTTAATTTGCCCCTAATCATAATATTCAACAAGGACAAAGTAAAAAGATTCCAAGACCACGTATCCACTGTAGTATAAACGCAGGCTGAAGAAGTCAGTCATGTCCCAAAGTAACCATTTCATTCCTAGACTTTTGTGTGTGTTCCATTTGCCTTGTGCTCAGGCCTAGATGTGGAATTCACTGTTTTATGGTGATCTGTGCTTATCATTTTAGGGAATTTCCAAATTTTTTCCCCAAACTAATCAAGCCATTTTGTATAGATTCCACTTTAGGAGATCAGATTTTATACTGTTGATGTACCACTTGCTTACAGTTACAAAAATTAGTTAAAATTATTGGATTAGATTGCCAGTTCCCCAGTATGAAATGAGATACACTCTAGGTTATAAGGCTTTCTGATGGATGAACTAAAAATGAAAGTCACCTCAGGGGGCTGGCACAAGAATGTGGCATGTTAAACCTCCGCCTGTGGTGCCAGCATCTCATATGGACTCTGTTTCAAGTCCTGTTTGCTCCACTTCCAGTCCATTTTCTTAGTTATGGCTGCGGGGGGCTGTGGAGGCTGACCCAAGTCCTGGGACCCCTACACCCCCGCGGGAGACCCAGAGGAAGCTCTGGAGTTTGTTCTGACCCAGGTCCAGCCTTTGGGGTCATTACGGAATGGAACCAGTGGATGGAAGATTTCTCTCTCTCTCTCTCTCTGTCTCACCTTTCTATATAACTGTGTCTTTCCAATAGAAATGAATAAATCTTTTTTTAACAGTCATCGGTTCTGAGGTACTGTTGTTACTTTATTCTTATAGTTTTGATATTTACATATTAGTATATGCTACTTATTAATCTGAGTTATTAAGGATTAATGAACTTCAATGTTTATTAACTAAATGATTAATGAACATTTATTTGTAGACTGTACTAAAGCTTCAAATTGGTTTTCTTTCAAGAAATCTGTCAGTTATATAGTGCATTGAGAAATTCCTGTTGCACCTGCCACACACTATTTTCTTTCTTTTTCTTTTTGTGTTATCTGATTTACTTTTGTTGACAATGGTTGCATAGTTAATTACGGTTAAAAAAAAAAAAAGAAGGTTCGGGGGTATAGGGAAGTGGGTAATACTATTATGTCCATATTGTTTCCATCATGTATCCGAGGTAAAGGGGAATATTGAGGGAGAAGCCCCACCCGGTTTCCCGCCCACCCCAAGTCCCGGATATGGGGCATGCTCTGAGATATTTGCTCAAGTGGTTTTAATAGTTCTCCAGTTATGAATCGCTGCCAGTTTCGCTCGATGAGGTCGTCCACTGATTGATATGGTCCATCATAAAGTCTCCGTTTGCCCCATATTTCGCTGCCGACAATATACAGCTGAGATGAATGATTGACCTGTTCTGTCTTCTGTCTTTTCTTGGTTAGAGTTCTGAGTCCAGCAGTTCGATTGGGGAGATCTCCAAAGAAACTTTGAGGTATTCCCAGACTAGATTCTTGTATGTTCTAGAAAGCACAGGGCCCAGCACAGTCCATCACCCCTATCAGCTGGTGGTTTCAATTGCTGGGTTGGTTCTGTTTTCAGTCCCAAGTTGCACTGGAACCAATGGGTGTTGCAGTCCAGTCTGGTTCTGCCCAGCACATACTCGGCACTTACATCAACCAGTGGGAGCTGCAGCCTAGTCGGGGCGACCCACAATAACCCCCACCAGGCCCGCCCTCTACCCTGGTTTGCCAGTATGTGTAGCAGTAGACCAGTTTGTTCCCCCATCCCATTTGGCTCTTGTACTTGTCAATGGGTATTAAAGCTTAGTTCCATCTAACCAACTCAACCATCCAGCCCTCACGGATGTTGTTGAGTGCCTCTCTGTCTAGCCACCCCAGCCCCCGTCCTAGTTGTCATGCCCTCCCGCGGGAGTAATGACCCAAGAAGGGGGAACCCACTTTTTCTCTCCCAGGTCTCTCTCAGTCCCGGTTTATGCACTCTTTGGGTGGTTCTGTGGTTTGACTTGACAGAATTAGTCCCCAGTGCCAGCTGATGCTGCTGCTAAGCCCAAACATCCCTCACCCATTCTAATTTATGCTTGCACCAGCAGGAATAATCAGCCCAGCCTGGCTTTTCCCTAATCTAGTCCACATGCAGTGCACAGGTGTTGCAGCCTTGCTTAGTCTGGTCTGTCCCTATCCCAGCCTACGCTCTCCAGTGGGGAGTAGCTGTCCGGCGAGGGAACCAGCCGGACCCTTAATCCCCTTGCCAGCTCTGCCCCTCCCTTCCTGGATCTCACGTGTGCTGGTTGGGTGCTGCATTCATATCCAGTACAGGCAACCACATCCTGGCATTCCATAATGCACACACTATTTTCATTGCATCCTTTGCATCATTGGTGTTGTCTTGAGTTAGGTGTGAGTCCAGTTGTGGTTATTTATTTATTTATTCAGGAGAGAGAGAGAAAAAAGAGAGACTGACTTTTATGTGCTAGTTCACTTTGCGAATAACCATAACTTGAGCCCTCACTGCTGCCTGTTGGAGCCCACATGAACAGGAGCCTGGAGTCAGACACCAGAGCCAGGTGCTCTGAGTTGTGAGTGTCGTCCTTGGCATCTTTCATTGCCAGGTTAAATGCCAGCCCCACATTTAAAATTTTTGTTGACTGTTTTGCTCTTTTGCTAATACTCCATTTAATTCCTCATCACAACATTAACGTTTCTGGTGGAGAATGGGACAGGGGATTAGATCCACTTATATGGATCATAGTTTGGATAGTTTGAATGGACTATAGATTTGGAAGACTGTTTCCCATTCTAATGTTACAGTGTTTTGAAAGTGGGGATATATGTATATTACAATTAATGGTTTTAATATATGAATTTTTTATAGTGAAATCTTTGGAGTTATGTGGAAGGTTTTGTGCAGGGAGATTTTTCCAGGAAGAACAGCCATAAGGATTTCAAAATCAGAATTTTTAAAAAAGTCTGTGACACTCCAAAATTAAAGACTTCGATTTGTATTTGTAGTATTTGGGGAAGTGAAATCTTGCTTCAAGTAATTATTGCTATTGAATGATTGATATTTTCTTGGTACACTATTGCTTTTAGTGTAACTAACTCATATTGCATGTTAGAATATCCCTATTGTTTTCTGTTCATTTTCTCTCTTAGAACTTGTATATTGCTTTTTCAAAACAGTTCTCATTCCACATTTATTATGATTTTATCGACTTTCTTTGGTGATTGGGCTGTTTTCATGAACATTTCTGCTATACTGATTCATTTATACTAATTGAGGTATATGACAATTAAAAAAATTTTTTTTAAGATTTATTTTTTATTGGAAAGGCAGATTTACAGAAAGGAGAGACATAGAGAAAGATCTCCCATCTGCTGGTTTACTCCCCAAGTGACCGCAAAGGCTAATGCTAAGCCAATCTGAAGCCGGGGGCCAGGAGCTTCTTCTGGGTCTCCCACATGGGTTCAGGGTCCCAAGGCTTTGGATCATCCTGTACTGCTTTGCTAGGCCACAAGCAGGGAGCTGGATGGGAAGTGGAGCAGCCAGGACATGAATCGGTACCCAAATGGGATCCCAGCACATGCAAGGTGAGAATTTAGCCACTAGGCTACTATGCCAGGCCCAGTTAAAAAAAATTTTTTTAATTGGAAACTGAGTTCACAGGATAGTCGTTGGCTACTTGTTTTTTGTTTTGTTTTGTTTTTCTTCTGCTCTTTTGTCCTGTTTGTGTTTTGTTTGAGGTTGAAAACTACTGATCACAGATGGAAGTTGCTCTTATGCAGGCCTTGCTGGGCTGTGGCGTCAGTTGAATGTCAGTCTCTAGGCCTCTGCAGTTGGCTCTGGGTGCGTGACAGTGCACCCTTCCCTCCGTGTCTACAGTGTTTTCCTCTTTTCCTCTCCCCTCCTCCACCCCAGTCTGGCTTTACCTTTCAAAGGAATAAATAATCTTTAAAAAATACCAAAATAATTATTTACACCAAATATTTACCAAGATTATGCAGAAATAAGTATATTTATATACTAGTAGAAATATAACGTGGTAAAACATTTTAAAAAACAACTTGATGACCACGAATTCTACCTTTAGAAGTATTAATCCTACTCAAATACTCAGTGTATATATGTGAGAATGTATGAAGTAGCATGATTAAACAAAAATTGGAAATAATCTAGTGTCCATCAATAGAGGGTAATTTAAACTGTGATACTTTCCAAGAATAAAGTGCTTACACAACTATTTAAAAGAATATGATTGACCTGTAATATATTGCTGATATTTATAATAAGTGGTGTGAGAAACAAATGAACAGAATAGTATGCATAGCGTAATTTCATTTTGTTTAAGAATAGCACATCTATATGTGCATGTGCAAGTCCAGCTTAGGTTGTTTGATAACATCTAAAATTACAGTGTTTATACACATCACCTCCTGCTTCCGGTGTTTGAGGTATATATGCATACACAGACGTGCGTGTGCCTACACAGGTCAAGAATGCCTATTGTATGTGGGCCATCTTCTTGTCTAGCTAAGCAGAACATGTGCTTCATCTGTGGGATGCTGGAGATGAGTGGGCTTGGGTGAATGTAGCAGTTAACAAACACCCTGGTCTGTTGGACCTGCGGATTAGCTGTTGGGAATGCAATGGTCTTCTCAAGTTTCCAACACAAGACTGCTAGCAGTCACATCACAGTATCCAGTGAGAAATATTGTTTGTTACTGTCATTCCCATTCCTTTTCGTTTAGAATCAGAATAAAGTTGTATTTCAAATATCTAAAAAAAAAAAAAAAAAAGAATGCCTATTGTAACATTATTTGAGGTGGTGAAAATTTTGTAACATCAAAGAACCAGACTGCCTAACAATAAAATATAATTTTATTTTTTAAGCATAGTATTTGCTGGTAAATAAATAAGAAAATACCTGAAATAGTATTAAGACCTGCTGATTATTATCTTGGTAATAAATTTTGCCTTCCTATTTTAGGTACGTATCTATGTACCTGTATCTGTATCTCAGTGTATTATTTGGAAGGCTCCAACAGCCAGCACTAGGCTAGGGCGGTGCTGTGGCTGAGGCGCCGCACGCAGGGCATCTGCACTAGCAGGAGCCTGTCGTCAGGAGCGAGCCAAGCCTCAACCAGGCTGGCTGTTAAGGGATGCAGGCATCTCGAGTGCTGGGCTGAATACCCACTCCTGTTGTGCTAAACTGAATTGTGTCAGCTAGGTGTTAGTAGGGCTCTGTTTGTATGTGTGTATCTTTGTGTTCCTTGCATTCCTGTTAGCCCTTTACTATTTGGTTTGAAGGAGTCGTCTGATTCTCAGATCACACCAGTTACCTGGCATTTACATGAACCACTACCTTTGCCTACACTTACCACCGCATTCACTCATTAACAGATGCTTTGATTTGTAAGGGTCTGAGCTGATCTGAGCACAAGTTGGCTTGCACACATGTCTGGTTGATCCATGGGAAACTGATTTGCCGTGACCTCTTTTTTGGCTTGGAGAGGAGAGAAATTTGTGCTTAGACACTTGGAGGCCCAGAAGATCAGAGCCTGTCTTCAACCCTGCCCTTTAGACTGGTCTGAGCTTAAAAAGATGGGAAAAGACAGCATTGTAGAACCAAAGCATTGTTTTCTCAGCTCCCTTCCCCCGCCTGTCACTTAGCAATATCTCCATTCATCCTTATTGCCATTCCTGGAGTTTAATCCCAGAGCTGGAAACACTGTCCCATGTTCTGACTTAATGTCTGTTACTATTTTCTCTGCACCCTAATTATATTAGCTCACCTTCCTACCCTCTCATAGGAAACCAAATCTTTCTTTTATCTTCTGCAAATAATTACACTCTTCTGTCTGAAAAGTAGAGCCTTGTAGTGTATCTGTTTCCCTTTCTGTAAAATCTGTCTCTTCTCGCATCATTTCTTCCGTTTACTTTCACAGCCACTTGTCTGGAGTCACCTGTATCTTATCTCTGATTTACTGCCTAGTGCACGTGAATTGGGCTTTTACAGACAGCACTGACATGGAGGTGCACTCATGACACATTGTCACAACTGATAGCCTGGTCTAGACTATTAGTTACTGTTAGTGACATTTGGCCATAACAGTCATCTTCTCCTGAAAAACTCTTTACCTAACTCTTATTTCCATTTTTCAACCTGTTTCTGACCACTCTGTTGCTGACACATTCTTTCTCTGGAGTATGCTGGGCCTCCCGCCCTTGGACATCTCCAGCTGCCTGTCTGTGGTAGGATGCTCACCCTCCAATCTGGATGTTAGTATCCAAACCTCTGCTGTCCTGGAATGTTTGTCTTGGTAGAAATTCATCTGTGATGCTCTTCTACCTTCCATTGTTAGCTGATGAAAAATCCTGTCCATTGGACCTCTGAAATGCCTCTTGTTCCTTGCTCAAGTTCATGTTCTCAACATCTGGATTGAGCCAGACACTTTATAATTGGTGTCTACATTTCAAGATTTTCATTCCAGCTCAGTATCCTAAAATGCTAGTCAGAATTCTCTTTTGCTGTCTTCAAAAGACCAGTTCTTTTTTTTAATGCAAACTTCATTGAGTGAAGTCCTTCACTGATATTACAAACCAAGGGTTCTTCAAAAAGTTCATAGAAAATAGAATTAAAGATAGATTTGTATTGGAAAAAAAAGTTTGAAATTCAGACATTCAAAATTGTCTTGTAGGGGCTGGCACTGTGGTATAGCAGGTAAAGCTAGTACCTGTGGCATCGGCATCCTGTATGGGCACTGGTTCTTGTCCCAGCTGCTCTTCCTCTGGTCCAGCATTGTGCTAATGCACCTGGGAAAGCAGCAGCAGATGACGTAAGTGCTTGGGCCCCTGCCCCACACGAGAGCACTAGACGAAGCTCTGGATTCATGGCTTCTGACTGACCCACCTCCAGCCATTATGGCCATTTGGTGGGTGAACCGGTGGGTGGAAGATCTCTGACATTCTCTCTATATATGGCTCTTCCTTTGAAATAGATAAATCTTTTTTTAAAAAAGATTTATTTTATTTTTTATTGCAAAGCCAGATATATATATATATATATATATATATGTATATATATATATATATAGAGAGAGAGAGAGAGAGAGAGAGAGAGGAGAGAAACAGAAAGAAAGAGCTTCTGTCCAGTGATTTACTCCCTAAGTAACCACAATGGCCGGTGCTGCGCCCATCCAAAGCCAGGAGCCAGGAACTTCCTCCAGGTCTCCCACACGGGTGCAGGAACCCAAGACTTTGGGCCATCCTCGATTGTTTTCCCAGGCCACAGGCAGGGAGCTGGATGGGAAGTGGGGCCACTGAGAACCAGCGCCCATATGGGATTCCAGTGCGTTCAAGGCGAGGACTTTAGCTGTTAGGCCACCATGCCGGGCCCAGATAAGTCTTTTTTTAAAAGGCTGCGAAAATGAAAATGTGTATTATAATAAAAATAAGATAGATTTCAAAATTTTTGCATCAAAAATTTATCCTTTAATTCCACTTTTTCACAAACTTTGTGAGACACTGTCACATTCCCAACCCCGATGCATAGCAGATTTGGGTGTCTCATGCGCAGTAAAATCAGCATCAATAGCTTGGCTTACTGTATTCCTTAAATTATGCAATCTTGGTTGGTTACCTCATCTACTTGGCTTCTGTGACATGAAAATGAAGAGAATTGGATTAGGGTTGTTGTTTATTATTTTAAAAAACATATAGGGCCCAGTGCAGTGGCCTAGTGGGTAAAGTCCTTACCTTGAACACACAGGGATCCCATATGGGTGCTGGTTCTAGTCTTGGCAGCTCCACTTCCTATGCTGCTCCTTGCTTGTGGCCTGAAAAAGCAGTTGAGGACAGCCTGAAGCTTTGGGACCCTGCACCCACATGGGAGAACTGGAAGAAATTCCTGGCTCCTGGCTTCAGATCAATGCAGCACTGGCTATTGCTGTCACTTGGGAAGTGAATCATCAGACAGGTCTTCCTCTCTGTCTCTCCTCTTCTCTGTATATCTGACTTTCCAATAAAAATAAAAATCAATCTTTAAATAATTATACAAAATTATATAATTTATAAATAACAAATTTAGAAATGATAGAAACATAAAATTGTTTATATAATTTATATCATATTTTTTAAAACAGAAGAAATTGTGTTAGATACACTACATTATGTAAAACAAAGCAGAGTTAGCACTGAAATTAGTATCTCCCCTCCCAACCCTCCACTCTTTCTCCCAACACTACCTCTGTTGTTGCTTCTTTAAATTTCTAGAACTACAAGGAAGACAGTTGCAAACTGTAGAGTTTCCTAAGGTCTCTTTTGACTCTGAAGATAGCTGAATCACAACTTGTGATACAGATGCCAGCATCCTTTATCAGAGAGCTGGGTCAGGTCTTGGCTGTTCCTCACTTCCAGCCTAGCTTCCTGCTGCTGCGCCTGGGAGTGGAAGATAGTCCAAGTACTTGGGCCTCTGCCACCCATGCAGGACAGCAGGATGGACCTTCTTGGCATCACTTGGGCCCAGACCTGGCCATTAGGACCATTTGTGGCGGTGAACCAGCAGGTGGAAGACTTTCAGTCTCTGTCACTCTGCCTTTCAGATGAATAAACAGATGTTTTCAAAGAGGATTAAGTGAATTCTTTAAACCACTTTTATTTGAATAGGATGGTTTTATTATTCTTGTTTTAATTATTTTTAATTAATTAGTCCTTAGGTTCAGAACATTTTTTTTTTTTTTAGCAGAGCCTCCGTACACTACGCAGTGTCATTCATTCCGAGGACAGTTGGGGTTTGTTCTCTTTGCTGCAGATCTGTAGATGTTTCTTTTACAAATAGTATTTCCTTTGTAATCTGTAGCACACTTTGATTTACTTTCTGAGTAGTAGTGTTGGTTCTGGCCTCTGGCCTCTCAGCATTCCTCAGCATTTTTATAATACTGACCATTCATGTTTGATGGATGGTGGATAAATGAATGAATGCTATGGGGAATAGTAGGGTACTTCAAACACTTCATGGAATGGGGAAATTAAAAGGTAAATTTATTTTGAAGTGATTTTAAAATCCATGTATTGTTTTCTCATTACACATCTTTTCCATGGGCTTTTTGAAGATTCCTTGTATACATGGTTTTCAGTATTTTTTGGATCCAAATGAACATGTTTTTTAAAAAAGTTTATTTGAGGGCCCGGCGGCATGGCCTAGTGGCTAAAGTCCTCACCTTGAAAGCCCCGGGATCCCATATGGGCGCCGGTTCTAATCCCGGCAGCCCCACTTCCCTTCCAGCTCCCTGCTTGTGGCCTGGGAAAGCAGTCGAGGACGGCCCAATGCATTGGGACCCTGCACCCGCGTGGGAGACCCGGAAGAGGTTCCTGGTTCCCGGCTTCGGATAGACACAGCACCGGCCGTTGCGGCTCACTTGGGGAGTGAATCATCGGACGGAAGATCTTCCTCTCTGTCTCTCCTCCTCTGTGTATATCTGGCTGTAATAAAATTAATAAAAAAAATGTATTTGAAAGGCCTGGTTACTGAGAGAGAAGTGGCGGGGAGGGGAAAGAGATAAAGAGAGCTCTTATGTTTGCTGGTTCACTCCTCAAATGGCCACAATAACCAGATTTTATGGCCACAAGAGCCAGAGCTGGGCCAATGTGAAGCCGGGAGCCAGGAGCTACTTCTGGGTCTCCTCCATAGTACAAGGGGTCCAAGTCCGATAAGCCATCTTCTGCTGCTTTCTCAGGCCATTAGCAGAGAGCTGGTTTGGAAGTGGAGCAGCCGGGACACGAACTGATAGGCATATGGGATGTCTGTACTGCAGGCAGCAGCTTAATCCACTGTGCCGCAGTGCCCCAACCATGTGCTCTAATTCTACTTTCCATGACCTTTTGAATGTGCCCTCATAGATGTGCTCTGTACATTTCATGTTATTACAGAAACTTTATAGTAAGTTATTTTGCTCTAGTCATTTTCATACAGATCTGATCTTGATCTCTTTGGAAGCTGGATAAGGCAGGAACTTTCTTTTCAGCTGATCAGCACATACAAAGTTGAAAGTTGGCCGTGTGTGCTTGGCATATGCAGAGGTGAAGGAGGCACTGCAGAACGTTTCATAAAATCTACCTTCAGGACCTTTATTGTCCTGCGTTGGGATGTCAGTCTTTAATCAAATGTAAGCCAACCAGCATTTAGCCATGATTGAAGCTATAATTGAAGGACCCAAGCCTTGTTCCTTACTCTCAGTAAGAAGCCTCAAGAACTCAGCAGGAGATACATCTTTATCTCTAAAAGTATATTTTGAAGAAAAACAGTCAAGTAGCCAAAACAAACAAACAAGCAAAAAACCCCACAAGTTTGATATCTGTAGGGTTTCAGACACATGGTTTGGAGCCTGTTCTGCCTACTTTTTTTTGTTTTTAAGATTTATTTATTTGAAAGGTAGAGTTAGAGGAAAAGGGAAAATAGGCAAAGATGTTGATTAGCTGATTCACTTCCCAAATGGCCACAATGGACGGGGCTGGACCAGGCTAAAGCCAGGACCCTGAAATTCCATCCTAGTCTTCCACGTGAATGGCAGGGGCCCAGACATGTGGCCCATCCTCTGCTTGTTTTCCCAGGTGCATTACCAGGAGATTGGATCTGAACCAGAACAATTAGGACTAGGACCCACGCTGTGATTGTGTGACAAACTCACTGTACTGCGACACTGGTCCCTGCTCTTACCAGTTTCTTTTCTGTGTGTTCAGTTCAACATTGCCCCAATTGCTGTTTCTTTTTCTTTGTTTCTGTTTTTCTTCCCCCAAAAGATTTATTTATTTATTTGAAAGATCCTGAGAGAGAGAGAAAGATATTTCCTGGCCACAATGGCCAGCTCTAGGCCAGGCTGAAGCCAGGAACCCAGAGCTCCATCGGTGTCCCACACATGGATGGTAGGGGTCCAGGCTCCTAGGCTCTTAGGCCGTCTTCCACTGCTTTCTCAGGCCAGGAGCCAGATTGGAAGTAGCAGTTTAAGCCACAGTATACTTTATATATATGTATGTATATGCATCTCAACCATATTACTTCCTTAGCAGATATTTGTCATGTGTTTTCTCTGAGATATCTTAGGCGTGTGAAAGTAAAATGAGAATTGTCTCTTTCCCAGCACATATGAAATGGACAAATATGTGATACATTGTGGAACTGAAATACAGCATCATAAATGCGGGTGTTACGATTTGAGGGGTTTTATGGCATATCTGTTAGATAGTGACTGGCTGTCTGGGAGAACAAAAGTCTTTCGAAGGAAAAAATACACTGAGTCTGGAATTGAAGGATGTTTGGTGACTATTGAGGGGAAGAACTCTTCATGAAGGAGCATGAGAGAGTTAAAATCAGTACTGTGTTAAGCAAAGATTGGTATAGTTAGAATAAAGGAATGGAGGGAAATTACCGTATTTTTTTTATAAAGAAAATATTTTCATTGGAAAGGCAGATTTATAGAGAGGAGAGACAGAAAGGTCTTCCATTTGCTGGTTCACTCCACAAATGACTTCAATAGCTAGAGATGAGTTGATCCAAAGCCAGGAGTTAGGAGCTTCTTCTGCATCTCTCACATGGGTACAGGATGCCAAGGTGTTGGGGCCATCCTCTCTTGGCTTCCTGAGCCACAAGCAGGGAGCTGAATGGGAAATGGAGCAATAGGGACATAGTGCCCATATGGAATGCTGGTACCACAGAGTGTATTTATTTATTTGAAAGACAGTGTTAGAGAAAGAGAAGGCATCCTGTGGTTCCCTCCCCAAGTGGTCCCAGTGACTGGGGCTGGGCCAGGTGGAAGCCAGGAGCTTGCAGCTTCATCTGGGTCCCCCATGTGAATGTCAGGAACCCACATACTCATAGTTGCTGTTGCTTTCCCAGATGCATTAAAAAGGAACTGAGGGCCCCGCAGCGTGGCCTAGCAGCTGAAGTCCTTGCCTTGCACGCACCAAGATTCCATATGGGTGCCAATTCTAATTCTGGCGGCTCCACTTCACATCCAGATCCCTGCTCGTGGCCTGGGAAGGCAGTTGAAACAGCCCAAAGCCTTGGGACCCTACATCCGCATGGGAGGCCTGGAGGAGATTCCTGGCTCCTGGCTTCGGATCAATGCAGCACTGGCAGTTGTGGCCACTTGGGGAGTGAATCATTGGATGGAAGATCTTTGTCTCTTCTCTCTGTATATCTGACTTTGCAATAAAAATAATTTTTTTTTTAAAAAAGAGGAAATGTAATTGGAAGTAGAACAGCAGGGATTTGAACCAGCACTCATGGGATGCTAGTATCACATGTGATGGTTTAACTCTCTGTGATAACACTGGCTCCGGGAAATTATCTTGAGATGAATATGATAAAATAGTTAGGGTGAGAGTTTTGAAGCTATTTTGTGCTGTGATGTTTTGACTTCAGTTGTAACTAGTGGGAAAAAGTAAGCAGGGAAGAAGCACTTATGAATGTTTCAGGAGAAAAAATCTTATGTCTCTGTTTTAGGAAATTTTGCGTTATTTCTCGTAGTGACCTATAGATTCAGTCTCCCAGTGACAGGCCTAGAATTACTAAATGTCCCAGGTGATACGCTTGGGCAGATTGGGGGACTGTGAAGGATAGAATACTGGCCACCTACATAGGAGATGGGGTTTGGAGATCAGTTTTGCCATTAACTCATGAGCTTCTGCTGCTGTTTTAGCTTTGCACCTTGAAGATGGAGCACAAGATAATGACTGTAATTCTTTTTCCTGTGATTCTGAGCCTTCATGCAACAAATAATTTAGCCTTAGTTGAGTTATGCTTTATTTAGTAGGCCATGATCTTTTGGGGGTGAGAATCTTACCTGCCCTGCCTTTCCTACTCCTGGTAGTTCTAGTTTTTCTCCTTTAGTATGAATATGTTTTCCACAGTCTTTAAATTTTATCTGGTGATTTCCTCAAATTGCATTTGGACTTTATTAAATTAAAGCCATCTCTGTGTCTCTTACTATCTACCAAGTGTGTTTTCCTGGTTTATGCAAAGGTAGCGATGATAGTTCTCCACTAATTTTTAATGAGCAGAAACATGCTCATATGAATATGCTACAACTATCAGTAATTAGCATAGTTAATTGTGTGTTCCAATTATATTATTACTGCACACTGCCAAAATTGCCCATCATTTTAATGTCACCCCTCTAAAGAGGAGAAAGGGACGTTTGCTGGGTGCTGACTTGAGCTATACTTGCCTGTAATAGATACTGCATAGGTAACAGCATAGATGCTGGTTACTCTTCTCAGAGGATTACACCCAGAGGTAAGCAACACTGAGCACTTCCTGCTTTCCACATAAGTGATGAGTGCAGTCCTGGGTGTTAACAGGGGGCCCAAGTTTGATTTTCTTTTCCAGTGCAAATGGGCTGACATTGAGCTGGCATGCTGCTTTCAGGAATCTGCAGCCGACTCACCATTACTTACTAAATCATTTAAGAGAGAAAGAGATAGATTAAAAAATCAGAAGGTTGCATCATAGTTTTCACCTGCTGAGTTTGGGCAGCTGACCTATGAAATGCGAACCCTGTCATCGGCCTTCAGGGACATTGCAGAGGACTTACTAAAGGTGCCCTGCAGTTTATGAGACTCCTTGCGTAAGAGCCAAAGCATCCAGATTCTCATTGAGTGATCAGCATGACACACAAGAGGGTCTTTAAAAGGTTCATGGAAAGATATGAAAAAAACTGTACAGATTTCAAAGTAGTTTGTAACAGAATCAGCTTATCTTTCAATTCCATGTTTACGTGCACTAGCTTGTTTTGTTGTATTTTGCTTTGTTTGCGAGAGAGAGGGAGTTCCCATCTTGTAGTTCACTTTGCCACAGCCAGGGCTAGGTCAGGCTGAAGCTGGGCGCTGGTAACTCAATCCAGGATGCCTGCTGGGTGATACATTAGAGAGCAGAGCCGGGGCTCAAAGTCAGGCATTTCAGTATGAGATGCAGTCATCCCTACCAGTGTGTTGCCTCTAGGCCAAATGCATGCCTCTCCTAGAACTTTCTGAAATAGCCTCATAGTAGATAATCAGAAGTGTATTGAATTAATAGTGAATACTCAAAAAGTCTCCACTATTATGATTATACAGAGCAATTTTTAAAAATGTAAAGCAATGTATTAAGTATTTGTTTTATTTTTCAAAATTTCTGGGGATGGTGCTGTGGTATAGTGGGAAAAACTGTTGCCTATGGTGCCAGCATCCCATATTAGGTGCTGGTTTGAGTGCTGGCTGCTCTACTTCCAATCCAGCTCCCTGATAAGGACCTGGGAAAACAATGGAGAATGACCCACATGTTTGGGTTCCTCCATGTTGGAGACCAGGCATGGGCTCTGGTCTCCTGGCATCTGACCAGGATAGTTCTGGCCATTGCAGCCATTTGGGAAGTGAACCAGCAGGTGAAAAATCTCTCTGACTCTTCCCTCTTTCTCACTACAGCTCTGCCTTTCAAATATATACATATATGATTTTCTGAACTACTTTTTCTGTAAGTCTGTAAATTGACTAGGATTATTCAGATGAAGTAGTTATTCCACAATAGGGCTGGGAGAATTAGAATAAATGTCACATATGAAATGGTGTGCTTTAAAAGTTTATTGGTTCCAAAATGCGATTTAGGTTTTGCTACAATCAGATGTTATGTGCAGACATGAATGTTATGTTACTAGGTTACGATGCCTGTATACATGGGTGACTAATCTCACATACCAGGTGAGGTACTATAAAAAGTGCCTTCAGTTTTACTTAAGAAATTTGCTCTCCCAGCCCATTATATATTATTTGGGTCACTCTTTGGTTTTATTTCAGAATTACTGAGCACCCATGTAACATTCTGTTGCATTCACAGTCTATATGATCGTCAGCCAAAGGACTAGACAGATCATTTCCAAATTTAGAACTAGATCTGCGAATTAAGGGTTTGTGACCATTTCTCATTCTGTTCTCTTACCCATCTTTGGTAATTCACATACTTTTATTCAGATTTTTAAACTGTTCTATGTACTGCTTTTGCTGAGTTTTCCAGCATGTTTTAAAATTGTCTCAGTCACAAGGGGTTATTAAGTGGGGACCTTTGCTATGCATATCTGTAAGTACCTCTTTACTTTAAAGGCACATAGTTTTAAATTGAGGAAGTAAAAAAAAATTTTTTTTTGCTTGTTTGAAGAAGTTGTGATCATAACGTGATTTATGAGACTTCCCTCTGTGTTCACTTTTCCAGCTGATGACCCTAATTTCATAAGCTGCAATTAGGGGATTTGTCATTCCTTCCATTCCATGATTTCCCATAGGATCCTTGAGAACCTATCGTGTCCATAGGGTCCCTGAGTGCTGCTGGCTGATGCTGACCGCTCACTGCTCCTCCGGGTCACCAGCCACATGTTTCACTGTTGGGGACCAGGGGCCAGGTGCTGCTCCTCATCTTCACAGCTGATTGATCCCCAGTGGAATCTGACCTTGTAAACAAACACCTGTCAGGTTCAAGTCCAAGGTTCTTCATGTGACAATTATAACCAACTTTTACTCCCGTGACAGTTGTGGCATTATTTTTCTGTATAGTAAATAATTTTAATACCTGGGGTTTGCCTTTTGAGAAGGAATGGTAAAACCAACTAGTATATGTGTGAAGTTTCCTCCTACCCCGGAAGAATATAGTGACAAGTGAAGTCTTAAGTGTGGTAACAGATTTAAAACTCCATTGCAGTGAAACTTGTGAAATCAAATGAAAGAACATACCCTTTGAGGGGAGGATAGTTATGTAGTAGCAACATATGGGAAAACCCTTTTTGGGAACGTTAGTGAAAATTTAGCTAACTCTAATGCCCAATCCTGACTTATCCTTGTTGTTAGATGGGTGTTTCCAGTTATTGATACTGATGCCAGTCTAGAGCCAGTTCACTCTCAGCTTACCACACAATGCACTGGTCAAAATTTAGTAGGTGGAATAGTTTGCTCTTTGGGAAGAAAAGCTGCTGCAGGTTGCTTTGTGAGGAAGTGAGTTGGGTTCACATACCAGTTTCTTTGGTTGGTGTGGGTCCCTTCTGCTGGCCACGCTGAGCAGGCATGTTTCTAGGTCATTGGAACAGACTAGCTCCCCAAGCACCTGAGTGCACCATGATAACGTGCATTGTGACACTTCTTGGCAGCCAGTCACCCAGCTTCTCTGGTGACACCAACTGTGATGTGTAACTTAATGCCTTCTTTGCTTAAAATTAGCTATGCAGATGTTTTCTTTAGGCTTCTAAGAATATTAATATTTCAATGATTCAGGTAAATTGAGACACTGCATTGTCTTTTACTACAGTGGCGTTTTCTTGCATTATTAGGATCTGTGGTCTTAGGTACTAAGTATATTGCTATATTCCTAGGCCTTTTGTCTCCCTAACCAGTCTTAACTCTCACAATTCATGAAATATGCTTTAAAATTTGAGTTGAAAAAAATTTTTTAATTGAAGAAATTTTATATTTGAGTTGACTTACAGTTCAATAATGAATTCGAGATTCAGAATGATATTTTACTTTCTTCCTGGATGTTTGCACAAGGGAGCCATTTATTGAATATCTTCTTCATGGCAGGATGGCAAGCAGTGTAGTGGATTACTTTTAATACTTTAAAAATTACTCCTTTGGAGTATTTTTGATTTGTACATTTAAGAGAGAGCCAGAGTGAGCTGGTGCTGCCATCCGTCGGTTCATTTGCTGAATACAATGGCTAAGGAGTAGGGCTGGGTGTGGGTGAAGCTGGAGCTGGGTACACTATCCAGACTCCTACATCAGTGGCAGCAACCCAGGTGCTTCACCTGTTGCTGCTGCTTCTCAGAGGTCTGGAACAGGGAGCAGGCGCTGGGGCGGAACCCCAGCAAAGCGAGGTGGATGTGCCTGTCCTCAACACTAAGCTGACACCTGCTCCTGGGAGCAACCTGAGACTCAGAGCAGACGTCTCTAGTCACTGCTAGGAAAGTAACAGACTGGACTTGGACCCAGAGCCCCATTCGTTCATTAGTGTGCAATGCCTGACTAGCACATTTAGTTATATTTAAATAAATATGTACATTTATTTTGGTATCTGTCTTTAATAATTGCTTTTAGACTTTTGTAAACCTATAGAACATAATTAAATAGAAGTTCCTCATTTATTTTGAATATTTTTCTTGTTTTCAGATTTTTTAAAGTAAGTATTATGGATTTCCATATTATCCTTATATGCGTAGTTTATGCATTAAATTTCTCTGAGATACAGTCTTGCCTGATTTTAATAGCCCCTCTCTGTCCCAGATTAATGTCCACCAGAATGTTGATTCATGGCAAGGGTTTCTTTTTCTTTTCTTTTTTTTTTTGTAAAGGTTTATTTATTTTTATTACAAAGTCAGATATACAGAGAGGAGGAGAGACAGGAAGATCTTCTGTCCTATGATTCACTCCCCAAGTGAGCCACAACGGCTGGTGCTGCCGTGATCCGAAGTCGGGAACCAGGAACCTCTTCCAGGTCTCCCACGCGAGTGCAGGGTCCCAAAGCATTGGGCCGTCCTCAGCTGCTTTCCTAGGCCACAAGCAGGGAGCTAGAAGGGAAGTGGAGCTGCCGGGATTAGAACCGGCACCCATATGGGATCCCGGGGCATGTTCAAGGCGAAGACTTTAGCCGCTAGGCCACGCCGCCGAACCTTTTTTTCTTTTCTTTTTTTTTTAAGACTTATTTATTTTTTATTGGAAAGTCTTGATTTACAAAGAGGAGAGACAGAGAGAAAGATTTTCCATCTGCTGGTTCACTTCCCAAGTGACTGCAATGGCTGGAACTTAGCCAATCTGAACCCAGGAGCTTGGAAAGTCTTGATTTACAAAGAGGAGAGACAGAGAGAAAGATTTTCCATCTGCTGGTTCACTTCCCAAGTGACTGCAATGGCTGGAACTTAGCCAATCTGAACCCAGGAGCTAGGAGCTTCTTTTGAGTCTCTCACATGGGTGCAGGGTCCTGAGGCTTTGGGTCCCAGGCTTTCCCATACCATAAGCAGGGAGTTGGAGAGGAAGTAGAACAGCAAGGATATGAACCAACGCCCATATGAGTTCCTGGCACATTCAGGGCAAGGACTTTAGGCGTAGGCACCTGCACCAAGCCCAGCAAAGGTTCCTTTATTCATTATTGGCTATGAGATGTACGAATTTGTCCCTTACATGGCTTTATTTGTAAGGCAGCGTCATTTCCCCACCACATCTCTCATCCTTCTGCTCAAGTACATTGTACCTGTTGGGCAGAACAGAGGCTCTGTGTTTGCTGTTGGCAATGTGAGCTGAGGGGACAGGCTTTCCTCTTGCTCGGTGGGCACACTAAACTGTGCCCTGCATTTACTGGATTATTAATGGCGCCATGCTTTTATGTTGCAGATGGCTGAGAGCTAGCAAGGAGAATCGGGGACCATGATGGCTCAGTTTCCTGCAGCCTTGAATGGTAAGCAGCTTTGTACTTGTGATAAGGTCATTAAGGACTTGTTTGCCCTTGTAGGAGGGGAGTAGGGAAGGCTGGGGAGTGGCTGGAGGGGTTAAAGAGATCAGGGGGATGGATGAGGAGGAGGTTTAAAATAAAGTCCTCTTGTTGAGTATTGATAGTGTATTTCAAAGCATTGCATGTGTTGTCTGTACAATATTATGTAGTAAATCATATGGAATGTGTGCTTGCCATTGAGTAGTTAAGAATAGCTTTAAGTATATTGCATTTGACACGTAGGACTGGAGGAGTAAAAAGTAGGGTGCTTTGAGGTGAATGCTAAGGTGTGTTTGGTAGCACAGGGTGGTTGCAGACTGACGCAGCCAATAAAGCCGTGTTGATATACATGTAAGATTGCTTTCTTTTTTCATGAGTGCAGCTGTTTGTGTAATACTTGTCTAATATAAAATATTTTCTGAAAAGTTATTTGTGAGACAGATAGAGGGAGTTCCTGTCGGTTAGTTTATTCCCTTATTGCCTCCACATCTTGAAGCCCCTGAGGCGTGGATCCAGGAGTTTATTCTCAGAGTCCCCCACGTGTGTGGCAGGAGCCCACCTTGAGCCCTCACTGCTGCCGCCTCCATTTCCACTGCATTTCCAGGGAGCTGCAGTCGAAAACCAGAGCCAGTGTTGAACCAGACACTGTGATGTGGCTAGCAGACATCCTAACCAGACTTCTAACTGCTAGTCCAGCTGCTCGTACCTAAGATGAGACCTTTTTTAAAGAAAATGTTTAGCTGTTGTCAATAATGATAAGTATAGAAAGTTTTTGTTATGAATTTAGTTTAATTTTAATTCCTTTTTCACATACTGTTTAACTAACTTTAAAGATATTGTTACTATGTAAGTCATTTAGAATGAATTGAGAAAATTAATTGTATTTTTAAAGCACTAAAGAAACTGAGGGGCCAGCACTGTGGTGTAGCAAGCTAATCCTCCACCCTGTGGTACTGGTATCCCATCTGGGTGCTGGTTCGTGTCCCCACTGCTCCCATCCTCCTCTGCTAATGGCCTGTGAAGGCAGGGGAGGATGGTTCGTGTCCTTGGCCCCTGTGCCCATGTGGGAGGCATGGCAGAAGCTCCTGGATCGCAGCTTCAGATCAGCTCAGTGGCAGCTGTTGCGGCTATTTGGAGTAATCAGTGAGTGGATGGAAGACCCTCTCTCCTTCTTTTTCTGTAAAAGCTACCTTTCAAATTAAAAAAAAAGAAAGAAAGAAATTAAGTTGCTGAGGGGTTTTGAAAGTCATAGTTATACAGAGAGAGCTCCTCCACCCACTGGTTCAATCCCCAGCTGCTCCCATCTTCCGGGGCTGGGCCAGGCTGAGGCCAGGAGCCAGGAGCTTCTTCTAGGACTCCCATGTGGGTGGTGGTGGCCTAACACTTGGACCGTCTTCTGCTACCTTTTCCCGGCCCGTAGCAAGAAGCTAGATTGGACGTGGAGCTGCTGGCACTAGAACTGGTGCCCATCTCTGAGGCCAGTGCCAGCTTTACCTGCCACACCACAGCATCGGCTCTGAGTTCTTAATTTTATATTAAATTTCATTAGCTTTTTGTAGAAAATATAAGGAAATAAAGTCAATAATTGTTTAGCATGTAAATTGGAAGCAGTAATAAAAGAACTCTAAACAAAAAGGAGGGATCACTGTATCACTACATTGATGAAACTGCTGTTTTTAGATTCCCGTCTGGTATTTCATCAGTTGCATCTTTTACTTTCAACTTATTTTTGTCATAGGTCACACCAGTAAATTGATATTAAATGCATGTTGTTTATTTAAAGATTTAGGAAAGTTTTAGAGAAATTAATTATCAGAATAAAAAGTGGAATCAAATTCTAATGTGTGGAAGCCTGACGCTGTGGCTCAGCCGGTTAAGTTGCAGCCTGGGATGCTGGCATCTCATATGAGTGCTGGTTTGAAACCTATTGCTCCACTTTGGATGAAACCCCCGATACAGCTCCCTGCTAATACACCTTGGAGTCAGTGGAAGATGGTCCATGTGCTTGGATCCCTGCCACCCACATACATGGAGTTTTTGGTTTTTGACTTTGACCCAGTCCAAACCCAGCCATGTGACCATTTCAGGAGTGAATCAAGAGATGAAACATCTCTGTCTCTGCTTCTCTCACCATAACTCTGCCTTTTGAAAGCACGGTAGCCTAGTGGCTAAAAGTCCTCACCTTCAATGCACCAGGATCCCATGTGGGCACCAGTTCATGTCCCAGGTGCTCCATTTCCCATCCAACTCCCTGCTTGTGGCCTGGGAAAGCAGTAGAGGACAGCCCAAAGCTTTGGGACCCTGCAGCTACATGGGAGACCCAGAAGCTCCTAGCTCCTGACTTCAGATTGACTGAGCTCCAGCCAGCGACCACTTGGGGAGTAACCCAGCGGATGGAAGATCTTTCTGTTTCTCCTCTCTGTATATCTACTTTTCCATCTTCATTTAACATTTATTTATTTATTTTTGTTTGAAAGAGTTACAAAGTGAATGAAGGAGAGAGATACCTTCATTCACCGGTTCACTCCCCAAATGGCTGCAATGGCCAGAGCTGAGCTGAGCTGAAGCCAGGAGCCAGGAGCTTCTTCCAGGGATGCAGAGTCCCAAGGCTTTAGGCCATCCTTGACTGCTTTCCCACACTATAAGCAGGGTGCTGGATGGGAAATAGAGCAGTTGAGACCTGAACCAATGCCTATATGGCATGCTGGCACCACTGGTGGAAGATTAACTTGCTATGCTGGTGTGCCACCTCCCTTCCTCCCATCCCCAATTCTAAATGTGTGGAAGGGTTTGCGTCATTTAATTAAGCATGAGCTTGAGAGAAGACTTTTTGTTATTTTAAAAAAAATTTTTCTGAACTCTTAATGATGCATATGAACATGACTCTTATGTTGAAAGTGGGCTGCAGCTACATATGATTTTAATTTAAATTAATAAAAATCATGTTCAAAATTCCGTGCCTCAACCACTCATCTACATTTCAAGTGCTCAAAGCACACTTGGTCAATGACCAGCACATTGAACAATGCGGTTGTAAAGCCTCGACATTGTTTCAGAAGGTTCTGTTAAACAGGTATTTTCCTAGTCTCTGATGTTTCACTCTCCATTTCCTCAACAGAGCTAAATGTGGGTGAATTATATTTTTGCCACTGTGACTCTACTACTAGAGTATTTTGCCGGTGCCTTGTTTAACTGGGGATTGTTTGCTTCTTCTTTTCAAAAATGTAATGGCTGTGAGCTTTGTGGGATCTCAGAGGCTACTTCACTGCACAGTGCCACTGTGAGGCAGCTTGCTTGTCTCAGAACTGTGGAACTGCTGGTGTGTGGTTAAGTGAAGAAGGTTTGCTAAGGCCATTGTAGTAAGTATATTCAAAATATGGAAGAGAGAAAAAAAGAAGTGAGAAGGAACAACCACTTTATTTTTACAGCTTTATGACCTTGGCATTTTAGAGCCTATGAATCTTTTCAACTTTATCCATTAACAAATTGCTGTTGAACATTGGAGCAATAGGATCCATTGTATTTCATGTTTGTGAAAAAAAAAAAAACACCCGAGTTTTTATTCAAGTCTTTACAATTGAGGCTTTGGTTTTATTCAGGCTAGTATTCCTGCTGTGAATTTTAGTAAATGGCTTAAAAAATAAAAATAAATAAATCATTAAAAAAGTAAAGGCAGAGTTACAGAGAACAGGAGGAGGGTAAGAGGGAGAGACAGAGAGATCTCCCATCTTCTGGTTCACTCAGCAGTGGACAGACTAAAGCCAGGGCACTGGACGTTGATGCTGGTCTCCAGTAAGGAAGGGTACTTGGGTCAACTTCAGCTGCCTTCCCAGATGCGTTATCAGGGAGCTGGGTCATAATTGGAGTAGCCAGGACTGAAATTGGCACCCAGATGGGGGATGCTAGTGTTACAGGTAGCAGCTTAACATGCTGCGCCACAACACCGACCCCAGAATTTTAATGTATTGTTAACATGACTGTCACAAAATATGAAGAATTTAAGGAAATGTTTGACATTAACCACTAAGCTTAAGTGTTTCTGCTTTTCTTTAGGATTCACAAATATACATGTAAGATTGGGAGTTTTTTACTTTAAGATCAAATAACAAACTTTTGGCTCTTGAAAAGGTTGTTAGTGATATATTCTAAGTAAGAAAGACAGAACTGGACCAACTATTTTAAAATTGGCTTGAATTACATGTATTTCTCATTTGTTTCAAAGTGTCCCAATTTGAAGGTTATTGGGACTCTGCTTAAAAATTGTTCATTGTAATGTGTTAGAAATTTTCCATAACTGACATTCATCATGAGACTCTCTGATCATTGCTGTGTTGATTTTCTTGTTTGGTGGAGTCTCTGGAATATTAAGCAATCTGTGAGCTCCCTGAAGGGGTCTGTGTCATTGAACTCTGCGCCCCAGAGATGTGTCTGTGGAGTATAGGAGGATGAAGGTGAGAAGGTTGTTGCGTGGGGTCATGGGAATTAAAAAGCAGATGGGTAGAGTTGGGTACTGTGCAGACAGGCAGCAAAGGCGTGAGGAAGAGAAGCTGTCTAGGTGTGATCAAGAGGGCGATGGCACAACTCTGTCCTCTAGCGTCTCCAGCCCCATGGGATGGGCAGCGCAGGCCCATCTGAGCAGCCTCGCACCACCAGGCTTCAGCGTGCTCATCTCCCGACTGTCCTCTGGTGATTTGTGGCAAGAAGCTTTTACTTGAAGGGAAAGAGCCCTGACATCTCTTGGGTTATTTAATGCCCTGGGATTGTGTTGAGTTGGGAAATGAGCTCGCTGAGTGCTCTCCATGTGGCAGGCAGCATCAGGGGCTTCAGCTTTCTGCTGGGTTTATTGGGGTGTAATTTATCCACTTTTTGGGATATAGTTTGATGAATTTTGACACATGTACATTTGTATAAATCTGAATATAAAACATTTTATTGTATGAAAAGTTCTCTTGGGTTACATTACCCCACTCTCTGTCATAACCACTGAGTAGAATTCTGTTCCTGTAGCTACTTTCCCCCAGAATGCCATATAAATAGAATATACAATATATATACTGTTGTGTCTGATTTCTGTCACTTAGTAAAATACTTTTTGTGATTCATCCATGATGTCACCTTTTTCCTTTTAATTGCTAATTAATATTTCATTGTGTAAGTGTGTACAAGTGTTGATTTATCCATTCATTTGAAGATTGCACTTGGGTTACTTCCAAGTTTTTGTTTAAAGATTTACTTATTTTAAAGCCAGAGTGACAGAGAAAAAAAGGAGAGGGAAAAGAGAGCTTCCATCAGCCAGTGTGTGTGTGTGTCTGTGAGAGAGAGACAGAGAGAGAGAATGAACAAATGAGCTCCTCCATCTGTAGGTTCACTCCGCAATGCTCTCAGTAACAGAGTCAGTCTCCCCCACGTGTGGCAGGAACCCCAGCATGTGGCCATTTTCTGTTGCCTTCCCTGGTGCTTCAGCAGGAGTTCTGAGTTGGAAGCAGAGAAGCTAGGATTCCAACCTGTGTTTTGATGTAAGATGTAGCATTTTCAGTGTCCGCTGAACTCACTACACCACAACACTGGCTCCTGTTTTCAGGTTTTAATGTTTATGATTGAATCTTCTATAACCATCAGAACAGGTTTTTATGTGGAGATAGATTTTCATTTCCGTTGAGTAAATGCCCAGTTATTTATACACAAGAGTTTGTTGTTGAGTTGTGTGGCAAGTGTATATTTAACTTCATAAGAACTTGCTGGGTCTGATGTGGTAGCCTAGAGGCTGGGGTCTTTGCCTTGCACACGCCAGGATCCCATATGGGTGCTGGTTTGTATCCCGGCAGTCGCGCTTCCGATCCAGCTCCCTGTTTATCATCTGGGAAAGCAGTCGAGGATGGCCCAAAGCTTTGGGACCCTACACCCTTTGTGGGAGACCCTTAAGAGGCTCCTGGCTTCTGACTTTGGATTGGCTCAGCTGTGGCCGTTGTGGTCATTTGATGAGTGAATCAATGGACAGAAGATCTTCCTCTCTGTATATCTGACTTTGCAATAAAAATAACTAAATCTTAAAAAAAAATTGCCAAGTTGTTTTTGAAAGTGTTGACTCATTCTGCTTTCCCACCAACAACACAAAAAAGTTTCAATAGTATCTGATATTGTCATATTTTTTTGTTTTCAGGCATTTTAATAGGTCTATAATGTTGTCTTTTGCAGTTTTAGCTTGCATTTTTCAATTCATTAGTAATGTTGAGCATCCTGAACTTATATATTCTTATATTTAAAATTTCCCCCATTTTATGGAGAAAGGGATTTGTTTGGTTGAATTTATGCTGACTACATGTTCTTTATAAGTTTTTTCAGAAATTTTCTATCTGAAGTTTATCTTTTTATTTTTTTAACAAAATTTTTAGATTTGATGAAATTCAGTTTATCACAAATGTTACAATTTTTTTGTAACTTTTTGGTTCAAAAAATTATTATGTAGTCCAGAGTCACTAATATTTCTTTCTGTGTTTTCTCCCAGAAGTTTCATAGATTAACTCTTGTTAGTTCTGGGTCCATTTTGAGTTAATTTTTGTAGACTTACCTGGCAAAAGTTCAAGATTATTTTTTTTTTCAGCACTGTTTGTTGAAGAGACTATTCTTCCCCATGAATTTCTTGCCATCTCTGTTGAAATTCAGCTGCTGGCATATTTGTAGATGTGTTTTGATGTAAGATGTACCTAATAAATGAAGCAAATATGTATAAGTGCATGTACTTTAACCCATTAAGGCAGGTAGTTCAAAACTTGTTCCTAAGCTTGAGTAGTTCCAGTGCTGTCGTCAGCATGTTGTCACTAGAAGCAGCTTTGGTCCCATCTCTTTGTACCTTTGTTTCTTCCTTGAAAAATAGTGACTGTTGCTGCTACCTGATAGGATTCTTGTTGAGACTTAATTGAAGCCTTAGATTAAAGCTTTTAGAAAAGTATGTAACAGGTGAGTAGGTTTCAGTTAAGTTGGTTGTTGTTTTGTCAATCTAAAAGATAAAAAATTATATTTGTGTTAATTAAAGTTATTTGAAGGAATGAGCAAACCAGAGAAAGGGAAAGAGAGATAAAATTATGTTTCTTCTGCTGGCTTGCTCCCCAAATTGGCAATAACAATGTGTCCAGAAACCATTAACTTCGTTTCAGGCACCTCCAGGTGTGATGGGGCTCCAAGGACATAGGCCATCTTCTGCTGCTTTGTCAGTCTCATCAGCGGGAAGCTGGACTAGAAGCGGAGCAGCCAGGACTTGAACTGAAACTCCAACAAGAGATGCCAGTGCAACCACTGCTTAGCTCACTCTGCCACAATGGTGGCCTCAGATTTAGTGTTTTTGTTTTTTTTTTTTAACAATTTGCCTCTACAAAAAATTCTGTGGATTAAGTGATATTCTTAGTTTATAGAGATGTCCAGGAAATGTGAGCCTGTTATTGTATGTTGGTGGATAATAGAATACAAAGACTTTGGCATGCCAGCTCTGGTGTCAGTTCAGCAGGTTTTAATCTCAGCTCTGCCACTGACTAGTTGATAACCTTGAGCAGTAAGTTATGTTGCTACAGTGACATTTAGTTTTTTTTTTTTTTTAAGTAGCATCATTTTTCTAAAGCTATAGCGCAGTAAACAAGTGTCCTATAGCCACACTACCTGCCTGCCTTCATAGTCACAGGAATCCTACAGTTTTATGTGTTCATTTTCTAAATTGATAAGCCAAGTAGATCTTTACTATATATGACATACGTGGTATTTCTTTACTTAGAAAGTGTGTAGGTTTGGTTATTTTAGGCTCTTAGTTCTTCAGTACATCTGTTTCTTTATTTGTATTTCTAACCTTAAAACTTCTCTTTGAAGAAATAATTAAAAAACAAAAACAAAAAAACTTCTCTTTGAGAGGATGTTTGTAGATTTTCTGAAAATCTGTTCTGTTATGGCTCAGAAAAAAATTATTAAATCCATCTTCACGTTTAAAATTGTACAGGGGCCTAGATTTTTTTCAATGATACGTATTCTTGGAAAATTACCTTATAAGGCATCTACATAATAAATGAAGCAAATATGTATAAGTGCATGTACTTTACCCATTTGTTTCCTTATCGGCAGAAATGGAAAGAGCTGAAAAGGTAGTCAGAAGTGAGGTGCAGGGGTGGGCCTTGTGGTGCAGCACATTAGACTGCTGCTCAGAGCACCCACATGCCATGTCGGGGTGCCTCGCTGGGCCCTTGTTGCTCCGTTTCTGATCCAGCTTCAAGCTGATGTTCACCCCGGGAGACTGCACATGATGGCTCAGGTGCTCGGGTGCCTGCGGCATGGAGTTCTGGTCCCTGGCTTTCTCCTGACCCAGCCCTGGCTGTCGCACACAGATGAAAGAGTTCTGTTTGTATATATTGCAAATAAATTAAATAAATGATGTCTGTCTTTTTTTCCCTAAGGAAAGTATAGATGATTAGTAGCCATGTTGAATGTGTAGAACTTTACAAAGACTCCTCACAGAGCTGTTATGGCCATTGTAAAGGATAAGGCTGGAAGTGTTACAAGCCCTTCTCTTGCTTCGCTTCTGTCTCAGACCTTTGTTTAGTGATTTTTTAAAAGTGTTTTCTCTGTACTGGGTACTCTGCTGGGTCTGGGGTTAGAGAAGTAAATACCCAAAACTCCTGTGCCCCAGGCTTCAGTCTAGAGGAGCAGGTAGGGAGAAAATAATTACCACACCTTTTGACAACTTTTTAAAAAGGTTTGTTTTAAAGGTTTTTTTTTTCAAGGTTTGTTTTTTATTTGAAAGATTTCCAAAGGAAAGGAGAGAGAGTGAAAAGGATAAAGCTTGAGGGAGAGCAAGCACCTCTATCCATTGGGTCACTTTTCACATGACTGGATCTGAGCTGATCTGAAGCCAGGAGCTTCTTCAGGTTTCTCACATTGGTGTAGGGGCCCAAGGACTTGTGCCATCTTCCACTATTCCACCAGGCCACAAGCAGGGAGCTGGATGGATGGTAAGTGGAACAGCCAACACACCAGCTAGTGCCCATTTGGAATGCCAGCTACAGGTAGAGGTTTAGACTAGTATGCCATGGCACTGGCCCCCAAACTAGTGTTTTTAATATTAAAATATAAATTTTTATATCACTCTGACACATTTTGTTTAATTATATTTTTTAAATGGCAAAGATAACAGTACCAAGCCAAATGTGCTTAACACCTCTGGTAACAAAATAATACCTTCCAAGGTAGTTGATTCATTCTTCAAGCAGCTCTAATTTTTATAAACCACAAAAGTCCTGTTTCTGATTTTAGTTTTTCAAATAATCACTTAGTGTTATTTTTTTTTAAGATTTATTTTTATTGGAAACTCAGATCTACAGGGAGAAGTAGAGACAGAGGCAAAGATCTTCCATCTGCTGGTTCACTCCCCCAAGTAGCCATAACAGCTGGAGATGAGCTGATCAGGAGCCAGGAGCTTCTTCTGGGTCTCCCATGCAGGTGCATGGTCCCAAGGCTATGGTTATCCTCTACTGCTTTCCCAGGCCACAGGCAGGTATCTGGATGGGAAGTGGAGCAGCCAGGATATGAACTGGCACCCATATGCAAAGTGAGCATTTAGCCACTATGTTATCATGCCTGGCCATCACTTAGTATTCTATGTAACAACTCCTAAAAAAGATTTAAAGTTGCTACCGTGTATTTGTGTGTGTGTGTTCAAGCTGAAGATACTGTGAGCTTTTTCTAAGATTTATTGATTCATTTGAAATCAGAGTTATGGAGAGAGAGGAAGAGGCCGAAAGTTCTCCCATTTGCTGGCCCTGTCCCAAATGAACACAGTAGCTGGGAATCGGCCAGGCAGCAGCCAGGAACCCGGAACTCCATCCGCATCTCCTGCATGGTGGCAGGTGCCCAAGAACTCAAGACAACTTCCTTTTTCATCTCTTGTGTGCTCTCGCTGGGACACATCTGCAGGGAGTTGGACTAGAAGTAGAGCAGCTGGGACTGGCACCAGTGCTGGAACAATGCTGGCCTCATGCCTCAGCTTTGTTAGGGTTAGTTGTAAACTGCCTCATGAAGTGTCTTAGGCCCCTCAAATCTTTGGACCTTTCATCTTATTGACCGTGTTTTAAAATGACTGCTTTGCTGTTCCTACTGAAATGTGAACTCATAACTCAGTTCTCGACCTTGTTTCAAGACAGTGATTTAAATTCATGTTTTCCATCTTCCAGGAGAGAACATTTATTTTATTTAATCTGAGACAGCTTTAGAAAATAGGAATGGCACCATCAGTGTAGCGGAAACCTGGGAGCCTTTCTGGTAATTAGGGGGCACATTGGATTGGATTCAGCATAGGCGTAAGATGGCAGTCTTGTGAATGAGTTGACCTTCTCAGTAGCACCCTAAAGCACAGGAGGCGGGACTTGAGGGTGCAACGTGGGACTGAGGGCCAATCAGGATTTCCACACCTGTCAGCACAATTGGAACAGTTTGCCACAGAGCTCCATGTCAGACCTACTGGATGCAAATCAACAGAGAGGGTCACTGTCACAGGGTCAGAATTGTAATAAACTACCAGTTGGCAAGTAAGGGCTCACATGTCAATCTGGAGTTCCTGGGGACCACAGGCACAGGGTGGGGTTATATTGACCCCTAGCTCTCTTCTGTGGGTATCATGTCGGTGCTCACTGGAAGGTTGAAGATATTGTGAGAGACCAGAAGGAGCTCCCTGCAGACCCCTTCCCCATCTTCACGGTGATGTTGCCAGCAACTGTGGAAGGACAGGCACACAATACCATGCACTTCCCTAGATTCTCTTCTGCTAAGCAAAAGCCTGACATTCTTGGGAGAGAGTCAGCAAAGACTGTTGCCCCTGGGGTGGGGAAGAAAACCTTGGGCTCTAGATCTGATGTCAACACTAAACAGAAAAGGTGGAGTAGAGCAAGCAGCATTCCTTCTGCTTGGAGGAGCACCAGAAAAGTCCTTTCCAAATCCAACCAAGGAAGACTGTATGCCACAGGGAAGAGGGGTAGGAGTGCAGAAAAGTCCACCTCCCTCCAGTTCACAGGTCAGCCTGAGTACAGATTGGACCAACAGAGAGCATTACTAGTGACGTGTGGTAGTAACAGCCAAGCCCTGGTGGGAGTACTGAGTGCTAGTGAGAGGTCTGCCACCAGAGGACAGGCACGGTCATGTGTTGTGTAATAATGTCTTGGTTAACAATGGATCGTGTATTTATTTGATGCCCATAGTTCCATTGAAATTAGGTTTCCTAGTGATGTGGTAGTGACCTTTGTGCAAATGCATTCTGTAATATTTTTGCACATTGATAAAATTGCCTGACAGTACGTTTCTCTGAATGTGTCCCTGTCATTAAACAACATATGTCTACTGTGAAAACACCGCAGATTGAAAAGGCCAGAGAACTCCAGGCAGTGAAAGCACAAAACAAAAAGGAAATGTGTGAGGATTTTCTGAGTTTGACAGTTCCTATGGAAGACTTGAGAACCTTGTTCAGAGACAAAACACTGTATTACTAAGTGGAACAGCAGGTAGCAGGAGTTTCAAGTTCAGATTGCTCCATCTTACAACCCAGCGGTAGTGGTGTAGAAGTAGAGTCAGGTGGATGCTGGTGCTTGAAGGTGAGGCGCTCCGAGCTCAGGGAATCCCTGTGATTACAGTCCTGATGTCCCTGGAGAAACAGCCTGGACAAGACTGTCACCGCCTTTCTTATACACAGAACCATGAGGGACTGAGAATTGTCTCAGTAATTTCTGGCTTCTGACAGATGTTTCTCATAAGCATATTGATCAGTTGGTCATTCTGATGAATGTGAGGAGAGAATGGGGCTTAGTTTATTTTACTTATTTTATGCAGCATTTAATGAAGGCCTTCAACAGAGCTCCCAGCTGCATGCAGATTGATCTTAGCAAGTGGTGGTCTCAACTGTGTTCGCTGAGGTCCCTGCCAAACAAACCCTATGAACCATCAGTGACTATCTTGGAAAGCTAATGACTTTTTCCTTAAATCTTATATTGACTTTCCTATATGGTCTGTGGCATTAATTCAGGTGCAGTAGGTTGCAGTGGTAATTGCACATACTCTACCTTGGTCTACAAAGAGGAAATCTTGGATAATTCTGTAACAACCCTTGCCAGTAAGTTCTGGTTAACCTGAATGTTTTTCAGGACTGAGGAGGTATTTTGTCAAACATTTGAATGTCTCTTTTTATATTTTAGTATTTTTTTGAAGGGCGACAAATTACTGCCTAGATTCTACCCTCAGTTATCTCAAGGATGCCCATATTATGCTTGGAGAGAAGATATTTGTTATTGTTGGGGCCCCAGGTGGGACCTATATCAAAAGACACAGTTTGATAGTCCCCTAATGTGGCCTCCTGGAAGACTTGTACACCACAGGGTTACCAGTTGTCTTGTTTTTCAGAGATTGCCTGAAAACAGTTCAGCCTCTGCTATTTATCCTTATACCGCCAACTGAATACATTAATCCAGTTACCGGGGCTAGGGTTGGAACACACTTTTGGAAGTGATGTGAATGGGAGGTCCAGTTGCTGGGGTCATCTCCGGATGTTTCTGATAGGTTGCTGATAAAGTTGAGCAGAATGAAGACCAAATGGCAGTCTGTCTGATCTGATGGGGGAGACTGAGCAGCAGTTAGAACTGCCAAACCAGGGCTGGCTGGAGGTCTCCTGAGGAGCAGTTCCTGAGAAAAGATCATCAGTGTTGCTTCTTCTTTTTTGTTTTTTTTTAAGATTTATTTATTTTATTACAGTCAGATATACACAGAGGAGGAGAGACAGAGAGGAAGATCTTCCGTCCGATGATTCACTCCCCAAGTGAGCCGCAACAGCCAGTGCTGCGCCGATCCGATGCCGGAACCTGGAACTTCCTCCAGGTCTCCCACGTGGGTGCAGGGTCCCAAAGCATTGGGCCGTCCTGGACTGCTTTCCCAGGCCACAAGCAGGGAGCTGGATGGGAAGTGGAGCTGCCGGGATTAGAACCGGCGCCCATATGGGATCCCAGGGCGCGTTCAAGGCGAGGACTTTAGCCACTAGGCCACACTGCCGGGCCCAGTGTTGCTTCTTTTTAAGATTTATTTTTACTTACTTGAAAGGCAGAGTTACAGAGAGAAAGAGGGAGAGACATAGTAAGGGAGAGATCCATCCTCAGGTTCACTCCCCAGATGGCTCAAAATGGCTGTCGCCAGGAGCCAGGAGCTTCTCCTGGGTCTCCCACATGACTGCAGGGAACCAAGTACTTGGACCATCTTACACTGCTTTCTCCAGCACCCCAGGGGGAGCCAGATCCGAGGTGAAACATCCTGGACTTGAACTGGCGTCCATTTGGGATGCCTGCACTGCAGGTGACGGCTTTACCCACAACACCAGAGCACCAGCTCCATCATTGTTCTTCTCATCCACAGCTGGCTCTAGGAGTTCAGGGTGTTTCTACCTCAGGCACCTACTTATTACTCTCTAACTCCATGAACTCAGTGTTGCATTTCCACACCTCTAACTTCAGCATTTTCTAGTAATCCAAAAGGGTTGGCGTAAGAGAGACCTGGAACATTTTTATTAGCTTAATACTAACTTTGAATCCTCTAGCTTTCCTATTAGCGGAGTCATTTACCTGGTGATCATACAAAGTAGGCCTCCCTGCAGCTGCTGATAGAGGAAAGAAAAATGCTTCATATCCAGGAATGATAACGGTAGAATCCTGGATTTCTTTTTAATATCTATTGATTTTTATTGGAAAGGTGAAGTTTTATAGAGAGAAGGGGAGACAGAAAAATCTTCCATCCGCTGGTTTACTCCCCAAATGGCCACAATGGCCTTGGGGCGTCTTACAGGTACAGGGGCCCACACAGGTGCAGCAGCACTAGGATTTGAACCAGCCTCCATTGTTTTCACAGGCTATAAGAAGGGGGCTGGGTGGGAAGTGGAGCATCTGGGACACAAACCAGCAGCTAAATGGGATCCCAGTACTTTTAAGGGGAGGATTTAGCCCATTGAGCCATTGTACCAGACCCAGTGAAATTTATTAAAAATAAAAAATGACAGTAGTTTGAGGTACCTCTGATGACCTAGAAATAAACTGGAGGTCCCATTTTCCAGATGTCAGAGGGTAAGGTGGTCCATGCAGTGAGACACGCTCCCCTCTACTCCCCGTTGCCACTGGAAGTTGCAAATCTCTTCAGCGATATTGACCTCTGCATCAGAAATGTAGCCACATCTAATCAGCAACTTGATTTTAGGCTATAACAGAGAATGAGCCCTCACATGGGCACCTACATGAATGACCCAGATAAGTCAATTAGCCCTTGAAATTTGTGTTCAATTTGCAGTCTCACAGATGATGTCTTTAGTCTGCAGCCTGTAATTTTCCAGGTGGCAAACCGAACATTAGGGTCATTGGCAGCAATACCAGGATCTGAGTCCTGCCCACCAGGAGACCCTATGTACTTTGAGTTTTTGCATGACGAGCCCTGAAGTAAACGGCCACTGAGCCCAGCACACACTGTCAGCTTGTAGTTTCTCTGAACCAGGGTTTCACTGTTCCAGTAGCCTTGCTTCAGACCTTGGAGTGGGAATCAGTTTTCTCCTCAGAGCAGCAGCTGCCACCTTTTCATATGAAGCCAGGATGCCAGGACTGGTGGTATGGTAGGTACATTGGGCTAATCTACCACCAGTGTAACACTAGCGTCCTTTATCAAAGCACTGGTTTGAGTCCCTCCTGCTCTGCTTATAATCCTGCTCTCTGTCCCTGTGCCTGGAAAAGCAGCAGCAGATGACCCAAGGACTCGAGCTCCATACACCCATGTGGGAGACTCAGATGGAGTTCCTGGTTTCTGGCTTTGGCCTGGTCACATCTAACCCCTGCTGTTATACCCATTTGGCGTGTAAACCAATCAGCACAAGATCTCTGTGTGTGTGTGTGTGTCTGTCTGTCCTCACTCCTCTATCTCAAATGAATAAATTAAATAAATAGAATAAATATATATATTTTAAAATAAAGCCAAAATTGTGTGAGAGCCAGGCTCACTGTGTTATTGAATATATCCTTTCCATCCAACAGACCAGGTTTTTTGAGTCTCTCACCTTAGTTAGATAATGAGTTCAAGTTGAGCCACACCCATCATGGATTTTCAGGCCACAAAATCATGTGGTCTCTGTGGCTGAAGGATTCAGCTCTCCAAAGCACCTGCAGGTGGAAGCCGCTTGGCTTTGCCAGAGGCCCCTGCTAGTAGCATCCTTCACATCAGAGTTTTGTACTGTCCTTAATACCCAACATTGGGTTTTGTTGCGGTTTACCACCTGCCACTACTGCTTGAGATGTTTTGTTTAGTTAGTTGTGGTATACCAGTGCAGGTTTCTTTGTTTTGACAAATGCAGCAAGTGTTTAAATTGTTAAGCTTAGAAGTTGGGGCCCGGCGGCGTGGTCTAGCGGCTAAAGTCCTCGCCTTGAAAGCCCTGGGATCCCATATGGGCGCCGGTTCTAATCCCGGCAGCTCCACTTCCCATCCAGCTCCCTGCTTGTGGCCTGGGAAAGCAGTTGAGGACGGCCCAATGCTTTGGGACACTGCACCCGCGTGGGAGACCCGGAAGAGGTTCCAGGTTCCCGGCATCGGATCGGCGCGCATCGGCCCGTTGCGGCTCACTTGGGGAGTGAATCATCGGACGGAAGATCTTCCTCTCTGTCTCTCCTCCTCTGTGTATATCTGGCTGTAATAAAATGAATAAATCTTTAAAAAAAAAAAAAAAAAAGCTTAGAAGTTGGGTGAAGGAACCCTGTGTTGTCTCTGTAATTGTTCTAGAAATATGAAGTTGTTCCAAATTAAAGACTTACCTTTAAAAAAAATAATACTACCTAACTCTCCACCATACCCAAGGTAAGATCAGATCAGACCCCTTAGAATGACATAGAAGCTCCTTACAAATAGTTCTAGGCTGCTTGCTTCTTACCACTTTCCTATTCTTGTATGATACTGTCGTTGTTAGTTCTTCTCAGTGCACCTGCTGTGTGTTGTACGTGTGTAGGCCTCTTGTGCTGTTATTTCTTGCTATAAAATGCTCTGACCCAACATCTTCACTTGGTCAAATTCAGGTCAGACGTCAAGGCTCTGTCTCACTCTTAATCTTTCCTGATGTCTCATTCTGGGTGTATAGCCTGTATATAATGGGTCTGCTTCAGCATTTGGAAAGGTGAGCATTGCAAAGTTTGTTGTTTTTTAAAGTATGAATTCTTTTCATTGCCAGTCTTTAGCTTGTGACCCATTTCCAATGAGTGGTATGTTAAATTGTTAAATGAATGCATAATGGCAAGCCTTAGGCTACTCTATATAAGGTTATGATAGATGTCTACCCGTGTCACTCAGATATGAAATGTTCTCACTAAACGGACATTTCTGACTCATATTTACATTCTAGAATTGTGAGGGTTTTTTTTGTTTTTAGTAAAGATTTGTTTATTTGACAGAGTTACAATGAAAGAGATACACACACGCATACTCTTTCACACACACACACACACGCACACACACACACACACACACACACGGGAGGAAGAGAGCGAGAGACCGATCGTCCTCTTGCCTGTTCACTCCCCAAATTACCCAGTGACCAGGGCTGAGCCAGGCCAGAGCCAGGAGTCAGGAACCTCAGGGGCCCTAGCACTTGGGGCATCTTCTACTGTTTTCCCAGGCAGTTAGTTAGATCGAAGCAGAGCAGCCTTGGGTGCTGCATTGTGGTATAGTGCATTCCATATGTAGATGATGGTTCTTGTCCCTGCTGCTCTACTACCAATCCAGCTCCCTGCCTGGGCAAAGCAGCAAATAATGGTCCAAGTGTTTGGGCTACTGTTACCCACTTGGGAGACCTGGAAGAAGCTTCTGGCTCCAGTTGCCACCTGGCCCAGTCCTGGCCATTGCAGCCATCTAGGAGATGAACCAACAAATGAAAGGTCTCCCTTGTTTGCTGTCTCACTCTCTTTCAAATAAATAAGTTTTAACAAAACAAACAAGCAAAAACTGAAGTGAAGCAGCAAGAACTTGAGCCAACAGCATTGCAGGTGGTGGCTTAATTCTTTGTGCCACAGCAGCCCCCTAGAATTGTGTTTTGAACATTCCTGTGTGTACAGACGTACCATTTCTTTCTTTCACTTGTGTTTTAGGAGGGCCAAATATGTGGGCTATCACCTCTGAAGAACGGACTAAACATGACAAGCAGTTTGACAACCTGAAACCTTCAGGAGGATACATAACAGGTTTGTGTTCGTGATTTTTGTTTTATTTATAAATTACATTTCTTTGCCTGGAATGTCTTAGTATTTTTAATTGGACTGCTATCAAATTTGTGTTATTAGTCCATTGTGTCACATTGTTTTGTGTATATGACACCATAAAAACTTACATTGAACAGCAGATATGCTATTTATAATAACTTTGAAATAAATAATATGCTATTAAAATATTTTTACTTTTTCTTTTTTTTTTAATTATTTATTATTTAACTTCAGTAATTACATTGTATTATGTGACACAGTTACATAGGTACTTGGGTTCTCCCCACCCCTCCCCAAACCCTCCCATCATGGTGGATTCCTCCACCTTGTTGCATAACCACAGCTCAAGTTCAGTTGAGATTCCCCCATTGCAAGCGTATACCAAACATAGAGTCCAGCATCTTAGAATCGAGAACTGGGCCGGGCTGAAGCCAAGAGCTAGAACCAGACCCGTTCTAGTCTCCCACATGGGTGACAGAGCGCAAAGAATTGGACCCTCTTTCTGTGCCTTCCTGGACACATTGGCTAAGAGTTGAATAGGAAGCAGAGTAGCTGGGACTCAAGCTGGCACTCTGATATGGGATGCCAGCATCTCAAAATGTAACCCACTGCACAACAGTGACCTTCTGGAACTATCTTAATTTGTTCTGGGTTTGGCATGTGGAAGATTTTTTTCTAAATATTAAATGATAGTCAATAATTTCTGTTTAGTTTTCTGGTTTCACATGTTAGCTTTACATTTATTTTTGAGATTAATTTCCCAGAAAATAGTGTTTGCCCTGAATCCTCTTTTCATAATGTTATGTCTCTAAGCCTATGCCAAGCATTTATTGTTGATCCCAGTCCTTGTTTTGCAGAAAGACCTCCGGAGCCAAAGGGGATAAAATTAAATGTGTCTTTCAAGTTTTTTCTCTAAGTGAAAAAATTTTTTTTCTGTGCCAAAACATCTTAGCTCTTTGTATGCAGTTATATATACAGTTGCAGCTATGCTAGTCAGTTTGTACTATGCATGTGCTATGCTAGATAAATTCTCTTATTTATCCTGTACAGCAAACTTGTGAGGTAGGTACTTTTTTTTTTTTTTTAAGATTTATTTATTTTATTACAGTCAGATATACAGAGAGGAGGAGAAACAGAGAGGAAGATTTTCCATCCGATGAATCACTCCCCAAGTAAGCCGCAACGGCCGGTGTGCGCCCATCTGATGCCGGGAACCAGGAACCTCTTCCGGTTCTCCCACGTGGGTGCAGGGTCCCAAAGCATTGGGACTGCTTTCCCAGGCCATAAGCAGGCAGATGGATCAGAAGCCAGCAGAAGCCAGGACATGAAATGCTGCCACAAGTGGTGGCTTAGCCTATTGTGTCGTGGCAACAATCTCCCAAATATACTATTCTCTAACAGGTATTAGGAAGAAAAGATTAGGTATTAGGAAAGATCTGGTTGTTGTAGCAATGAAGAGACTGAACTAGCAAACAGCTCCCTGCTTGTGGCCTGGGAAAGCAGTCGAGGATGACTTGAGTCCTTTGGCTCCTCTGTCCATGTGGGAGACCCAAAAAGAAGCTCCTGACTGCAGGTTTCAGATCAGGTCAGCTCCAGCTGTTACAGCCATTTGGCAAGTAACCAGTGGATGGAAGATCTCTCTCTTTCTCTGTCTCTTTCCTCCTTCCACAGCACACCCTCCCCGCCCCCCGTAACAATGCCTTTCGATTAAAAAAACAAATCTTTTTTTAAAACAGTGTTTTTAATAATAAGTTTTATTAAATACAGTGTTACCAAATAAGATACCAACTGAGGGAAAACTCAGATGAATAAATTCGGTTGTGGCATTTGTTGCTTTAAAACATCTATGTGTTATTAAAGTAAATGATTATGCTTGTTCTTTAATAATTAGAATTAAAGTTATAATAAATCCATAACTTTCCCCCTTTGTTATTATCCAGAGGCATTGGAATGATTCCATTTATTAATCTACTGCTTGGTGTTTGTTTTTCATTCCTTCAGGTGATCAAGCCCGCTCTTTTTTCCTACAGTCAGGTCTGCCAGCTCCTGTTTTAGCTGAAATATGGTAAAGTGTTTTATTTTAAAAATTTCCGCTGTTCTGTTGCTTTTTATAATTTGTGTTAATGACATTGTTTTAGATCTTACTTAATTGTGAAATAATATTTCTTCAACTTTTACAAAATACATTTTATTGAGCAATTTTTGCTATTCTGTTGCTTTTTATAATTTGTGTTAATGACATTTTGATTTCACTTTATTGTTGTGAAATAATATTTCGTCAGCTTTTGCAAAGTACATTTTGTTGAGCTAATAATTAAAAACAACTGGCATTGTGTCTTGTAGGCCTAATTTTGCAAAGTTACATTCATGATCACCGAGAAGAATTTCTTTACAATTTGGCAGGATCTCAAATTCTTCTTTTTGTTATTTTGGTTCATTTGATTTACAACCTGTAAATCTAAAATCAGCCCTCCCTTCCCTTGGGAGCTGCTTCTGTGATACCTGGAGTTGCGTATGTGTGTGTTCAGTTAATAACAAACCCTACTCCATTTTTTTCCCACTTGGAATACCCCCGTATCTTGTAGAGAGCCAGGCACATAGCATACATTCAATAATACTAGAACAAATGACTAAATTGCAGTCAGAATTCTTCTACTTTTGAATAATTCCTTTGTATCCACATTGGTGGAATTCTGCCCAGAGTTTTCTAGAATGCGTATAGACAGGCAGGGCTCAGTAGATGCTGTCATGGAAATGCCATGTCATTGTCAACCTCAAAAGTAATGTTGGTGTTCTTGTCACACCCCACATACCAATCTATCTGTCTCCTGCTCCTGTAGGGCTTTATCAGACCTGAACAAGGATGGGAAGATGGATCAGCAGGAGTTCTCCATAGCTATGAAACTCATCAAATTGAAGCTTCAAGGCCAACAGTTGCCCATGGTTCTCCCTCCTATTATGAAACAGCCTCCAATGTTCTCTCCATTAATTTCTGCTCGTTTTGGTATGTGTTTATTAATTTATTTTCAGCATTTGGTAGTTACACTTGATTCCTGCCCATAATATTTGGGAATTAGAAAAGGGTTTGTTAATAAAAAAAAAAATAAATAAATAAAATAACAATCTCCACACTCCAAGTTAATTTTCAAGTCTGAGATAGTATTAAGATTTGTTTTTAAGCATTTTTTATTTTTATTTTTAAATATTTTTAAGATTTATTTACTCATTTGAAACAGAGTTTACTCCCCCAGTGACTGCAACTGTTGGAGCTTGGCCAGGCCAAAGCCTGGAACTTCATCTGATCTCCCCTGTGGGAGGCAGAAGCCCAAGTTCTTGGGCCATCTTCTGCTGCTTTCTTCAGCACATGAGTCGGGAACTGCATCAAAAGTGGAGCATCCAGGTCTTAAACTGACACTTTCATTGGATGCTGACAGCACAAGTGGTGGCTTAACTTGCTGTGCCACAATGCCAGCCCCCCAAAAATATTAAATATAGTTATAGTTAGCATGTCCACATGTCCCAGCTATCCAGAGACAATTCTGATTTATGCTTCTTGCTTTGATATCTGGTCTACTTGGTGTTGCCTGTCATAACTCACAATTGAGTAATAAATGATATAACTCCTCATGGTTATAGCCAATCCTGAATGCAAGGGAACTTTAACAAGTTCATGGAGAGATGGAGTTAAGTAATCATTTCAGGGGAATGCATTCGGCCTTAGGGCTTAAGATGTCCCCATCTTGGAGTATCTGGGTTCAACACCTGGCTCTAGCCCCTGATTCTAGGTTCTGTAAATGCAGGCCCTGGGAGGCAGCAGTGATGGTTTGAGTAGCTAAGTTCCTACCACTCATGCGAGAGACTTGCATTTAGTTCCTAGTTCCTGGCTTTGTTGTGGCCATGTGGGGAGTAAACTATCAGATGAGCTCTCTCTCTTCCCCTTCCTTCTCTCCCTCTCTCTTCCTCTATGTTTCTGTCTCTGCCTGTCAAATAAATAAGCAAAATATAAGTTTATTTAAGTGTAAAAAAATGTATGTAAAACTAATTTTCAAGCCCAGAGGCAAATGAACTTTAAAATTTTTAATTTACTTTTTAGCATTTATCTAAGAAACAGACACAGCTCCTATCCACTGGTTTACTCCACAAGTGCCTACAATGGCTGGCACTGGGCTGAGACTGGAACCAAAAGCAGGCACCACGGTCTAGGGTCTGCCATGTGGATGGCCAGGACCCAACTCATTGAGCCATCACCTGCTGCTTCCCAGGGACACATTTAGCAGGGATCTGGAATCTGGTATGGAGCCAGGACTCACTCTCAGCCCCTCCAACACAGGATGTAGGCATCCATACTGGCATCTTAACTTGTAGGTCGATGACCATCCCATACTGTAAAGATTTTGAAGTCCTTGTGTATGTGAACTCTTCAAACAGTTTGTGGATAATGTATATCATGAAAATACTGTGCATGACTTAACTGTGTCTTTTTTTTTTTGGCACCTAAATAAACTTTCTTTTAATTCCATTTTCTATGGGCTCTTGGAAATATCCTTGCACCGTTCATTTTCTCTATATATATGAGTAATAAAACAATTTGAAATTTTTTGAATTCCCTTAAAATGGTTTCATTTAGAAGTAATTTACAAATTATGTGTAAATAAAAAAAATTCCTTAATGTAAAGGTTAATTGGTTAGCTAAACTTGGGCCCAACATTACAAACTATATGCTAGTTAATTTGCATGTGCATCACAGATAACCAGCTGTATGTTTTGTATTAATTTTGAATAGGCATTTTACATGATTATGTGCAAGAAGCACTCATTTTGAATATCTCTGTACATCTGAAACATGTCCTTTCGCTCCAGATGTTAGATCTTAAAACTAGCAGTGCTGTCTTCATTGCAGTGAGCTCTAGAGATAAATACCAAATCACTGTGTGATCACATTTTCATACTGTATTTAGTACTTAGTCTTCTACAGTTAGTAAAGAAATAAAAGTCACCACTTAGTTTCTTTTAAAGAAACTTTTTTAAGTTCAAAGTTATTTTATGTACAAGAAAAGTGAAATATTTGGTATGCTTTCTTGGAAATAATGAATATGCGTAACTGGGCCTTCCAAAGTATCTGCTAATTAAAACTTGTTTATTTGGAAAGTGTGTGTTTATGTTAGTCAAATAACTTAGTAGCACTGAATTTATTAAGCTTGTACAAAACCCCACATTTCATCTGGTAGAATATTGTTTAATTGAAAAAGGCCTCATACAGGTAGCAATATTAATATTAAAAACAGTAGCTTACCACCCTCACTGCTGGTTTAGTGCTACATTATGGCTTCATAAGGATAGTTTGTCCAGGATACTTTGTAAGCATTGGACCTGCTCACCAGTATGTAAGCTTGGTTTTTGGTATGTGTTTAATAATTGATTGAGTGGTATGAGGAAATGTGTGTTCTTTTGTCCTTAGGGATGGGAAGCATGCCCAACCTGTCCATTCCTCAGTCTTTGCCTGCAGTGGCACCCATGGCAGCACCCTTGACGTCTGCGACTTCAGGGACCAGCCTTCCTCCCTTAATGATGCCTGCTCCCCTAGTGCCTTCTGTTAGCACCTCATCATTACCAAATGGGACCCCTAGCCTCATTCAGCCTTTGTCCATTCCTTACTCATCCTCAAGTAAGTACTTTGTGTTTCATGCGAAAAAGGATACTTTTATGTGTCCAAATAGATACACATTTCCTTTGTCCTTTCAGTATTGTTTAGTGTGAACCTTTTCCTTTTTTCTGTTGTGTTTTTTTTTTCCAGCATTGCCTCACACATCATCTTACAGTCTGATGATGGGAGGATTTGGTGGTGCTAGCATACAGAAGGCCCAGTCGCTGATTGATTTAGGATCTAGTAGGTATGAGCATTTAGCACAACTTCTTATGCTTTAACAAGGAGTCATAAGCTTTGTGCTTATCCAGCTTTTACTTTGTAGAGGCCAAACATAAGTACTTAAGATAAACTTATTATTTGCAACTCACATAAGGTAGATTTGTGATTTTATTTTTTAATTAT
The DNA here is from genome assembly GCF_030435755.1 of Ochotona princeps. NCBI lineage: Eukaryota > Metazoa > Chordata > Mammalia > Lagomorpha > Ochotonidae > Ochotona > Ochotona princeps. Next base: position 65,872,215 of record NC_080839.1, read on the forward strand.
TAAATGTCCTGTTATTTTGCTTTAGAAAATGTTTATGTAAATAAGACAATTCTGCTTTATTTTAGTTAGTCACATTTTTGGCTCATTGCTAGGTGCGTTTATTTTTTAAAAGGTATTTACATTTCCCAAAATGACTGATAATTGTTATTTATTGTTAACTTCTTTTTAAAGAGAATTCTGCTGATTATCCTCTAAATTTCAGAAAGCACAAAGGCATCATTCATTACCTTTTATGTCATGCCACTGTACTGTTCGAAACTGTGTACAAAGAATTAGCTTTGACCCGTAAGATGAACATTTGTATCCCAGAGTAAGACACTCATTGACATGACCTTATCTGTTCTCAGTAGCTCTGAGTCACACTTTGCCCATCCTTACTCATGTACAGGATGGAGGTAGAAAGGTCTTTTTAGTTTGTTTCGAAGGTTAGATTTAATAACTGTGAAGGGTCAGGCCCTAGTTCTTGATACATCGTTGTCTTGTGGCATTCTAGGCTTCATATGTTACTTGTTTTAATGATAATAACTAATTGACTAAATATAAATGTTTTAAAAATATCAAATACAGAAAAAATTATTATTATCTTTTATAAAGCATGATGGTTAATGTCTCTGCCTAATAGAAGCTTAATTGAATGTATTTATTCTATAACATAAACATTTTAAATCAATTTCATTGTAGTTCAACTTCCTCAACTGCATCACTCTCAGGGAATTCGCCCAAGATGGGGCCCTCTGAGTGGGCAGTTCCTCAGCCTTCAAGATTAAAATATCGGCAGAAATTTAATAGTCTTGATAAAAGCATGAGTGGATACCTGTCAGGTAGGTACATACCGTGCTCCAAGGTAGGAGAGAATCCATCTTTTATGTGGGTTTCTGAACTTGCGTTTGAACTCGTCCTTCATAGTTACCCTACAGAATTAGCATCCTAATGTGTAGCAGGTATTTGATAAATATTCTAAGTTGTGTAGGATTTAGAGATGGATCCAAATCTGTTGTTTGTTTCCCAGCCATTTCTGTCAACTTGAGCACATAAACATATTCTGAACGTTTCAGAAAGCAAGCACCTGTCTCCTGGGAAGGTCAACCTGCATCCCCTGAGCGTCAAACAGTAGACATAGAACCTCAGGTCACAGGGTCACTAAAATAGTGAACTTTTTCTGAGCTCTACATTTTGCATTTAAAAAGTTTCTTTAGCTGCCAACAGTGGATTAGGAAGACATGCTTAAAAAAAAAGATAAGCATAGAAGTAGTCACAGCTTCAGTGTCCATCAACAGAGAATGAATAAATCATAGTGCATTTGTGTAGTAGATATGGCGATAGGAATGAATGGCTTGCTGATATGGGTAGTAGCATAAGTGAATTTCACAGATATTCTATTAGATAAAAAAAAATCTGGCAAAAGGTCTCTATTATTGAAACCATCAAATGAAGCTAAAGAATGGGAAGCCTAATTAGTGACAGAAAGCAGAACAGCCTAGTTCCTCTATTGAGAAGGAGCCATATACATTGCTCCCGAGGTGCTAGAAGCATTGTGTTTCTCTGTGTGAGTGTTGGGTATATGTTATCTGCCTAGGTAAAAATCTATTTTAAGCAGCTCACTGAATCTGAGTACACTGTGTATGTACTGTGAGTACAGAGGTTGTTCTGCTTTGAGGTATGAAGGGCTGACTGGAGAGCAAACTATTAAGAAAGAGTCTACTAGTGGTGCTTTGTCTATGTCTGCCACAATGTATGGAAGTTAAATGTTGTGTTTTTAGAGGATGGTATTCTGAGGATAAAGCTGTATGTTTGTAGGTAAGGACGGGACTTTCTTTAAGAAGAGCAGTTTTGCTTGTATGCTGTATACATACTTGTATGAGTCCAAGTGTATAAGGTCAAGGCTAACTTGGATCTGCCTGTCTATGTTAATTCAAATGTAGCAGTTGGTGATCTGTTTTTTTTCCTTTTTCATCTCTTTCTTTTCTCCCTAATCACACAGTCTTTAACTGATTTAGATTAATACACTGGCTCAACTCCATACCAGCCATGTGTCCTCTGAATGTTCTTAGGCACTGACCTGCAGGGAGAAGGAAGACCTGATCCACACCTTCGAAAAAATGTAGTACAGCTCACGTGGCCTCAAGCGCTTGAGCTTAAAAGTGCTGTACTAAATGCAAATGAGAACATGAGCAGCTCTGAGAGAAGGTTACACAGAAGGTGATGTTTAAGCTGGATTCTAGAGGATAAACAGACCAGCAGGCAGAGAGTGGAGGAGCAGGCATTGGAGGCAGAGGATATGCGATACCCAGGGGTTGGCAGACTGTGAGTGTGCATGTCCAAGTGGACGTTCCTTGGTAACATTCTGTGCTGGCTTTTAGTGGCCCTTTATATTTTTCAGACTTGGGCTGCACACACAAAGCCCCTATCCATAGGCATTTAGCCATTTACATTTACTCTCTTTTTTCTCCTGCTTGCTGTGTTGTCTAGTGCTAAAAGATCATCTTTGCATTCTTTTTGGCCAAGAGCTGAAATATTAGTTATTGAACTTTTCTTCAGGTTTGAAGTATTCTCCTTTTAGCACAAGTATGACCTCCTCAGATCTCATTTCTTAAGTTACAACTGAGGAGTAATTAGTTGAGTGAAACTGTGAGCCATTTCTGGTGTTTTTCTTTATGTAATTTGTATTAATTGAAATGCAAAAGATTTAAATCCATAAAATTAAAACATTGTGCTGCATGTTGTTCCTTGTATGTTGTTCCTTGTGGTAGCTTTGCTGATCAAATCCTCTGCTGGGAGCTCCCTGGAACAGTGTGATCAGCTGTGTTTGGTTAGCTTTTGCTGAGGAGGAATTGGCAGACACCATCTGTTGTATGCGAAGCAATTTTGGGTGGGGCTTGACTAAGGCTGGCCCCAGAATGGGGGCTGACTGCTACAGCACTCAAGGCTCAGTCACTAGAAGAGCGAGGTGCAACATCCATGGTCCAGATTTAAATTAGGAAGATGAGATCTGAGCAGGCATTCACAGAGCTGTGTTCCACACAGCTCTGGGAGTAAAAAACTTGAGCTTTACTCTGATACCTTGTGCCTGGTGCCTTGTGCATCCTTTGTGTGTGCTGTTCTTTTGCTGGAAGGATATGGGAGAGCACTTGTGTTCACTAATTCCACATTTCTAACTCCTTTTGGCTGAGATTACAGTTACTACCTGAATACTTAGTTTCTGGCATCTGATAAAACAATCAAAACATTTTGATGTTGAAAGTTCCCTGGGGTAGTAGCAATGTTGTTTTATAGGTAAAAGCTATGTAGGTTTGCATGACTTTAAAGAGGTTAAAGAATTTTTTTTTCTTATGCTTTTCCCACTCAATTAGGTTTTCAAGCCAGAAATGCCCTTCTTCAGTCAAATCTTTCTCAAACTCAGCTGGCTACTATCTGGTGAGTTTGTCCCTTAATTATGATTGTTAGCTATACGTCCTCTATTTGCAGAAAGACACTGTTCCTGTAATCAAAGCAGAAGAATCACAGATACTCCATAAAAGCAGAATTTGGAAGTAGATGCTTACTTTGATTGTAAATGCGCAAAATATTATATTTGAGAATTTGACATTTAATTATCTTACAAGCAAGACATTGTTTGCTTTATATAATGCTTTCTATGGGAAATCAGAGATTACCTCTATTTTAATATTTAGGTAAATGTGGTTTGATAGGTGAATTAACCAGGAACTAAGACAAGCCACTTTTTTACACTGTGTGTTTTCCTTTATATTTCAGTTTCTTCTGTGTATTTTTGTTATAATAATTAAGGTAAAAATGAGCTAACTTTTCTGAATATCTTCATGTTTTACTAAAATGTGTTAACCCAATTGTTTTACTGTCATTTTTTCCCCCGAAATAAGAATTTAAACTATTTAATCCATATGTTACGCAAACGGACTTTGAGTTGTGAATCTTCCCGTTTTCTGTAGGACTCTGGCGGACATTGATGGTGATGGGCAGCTGAAAGCCGAGGAGTTCATCCTTGCCATGCACCTCACTGACATGGCCAAAGCTGGACAGCCGTTGCCACTGACTCTACCGCCAGAGCTTGTCCCTCCGTGTTTCAGGTGAGTCGGGTGAATGATGGTTTGATGGCTTGGTACATGTGGCTTCACTTTGCGATTTACTGAGGCCTGTGCTCTACTTTAAAGGAGAGTTAAATATTCGCACTGCCACTTGATTTTAGTAGTCAGTGAGTTCCTTTCCTGGGAAGGAAAACACACCTCAAAGTAGCTGTCTTTTTACCAAATTATAGATTAGGAAACTGATGCCTCAGGAGATTCAGGAAAACTTGCCCAAGAATGTCAGTTACCTAAGCTGTAATTTGAATCCAGGTCTCTCTGACTTGAACATCTGTAACTGCATGCTGTAGCTTGTAAGTTGTAGGCCCTGCTATTTTCTAAATACTGCATTGCCTTAATCATTGCAAATCTTGTAGTCTAGTCTGGGGATTCCTATTTTGAATGATACTTAGTTTTTTTTGTTTGTTTGCCTCTCTTAGAGGTATGAAACAAATTGATTCCATTAATGGAACTTTGCCTTCATATCAGAAAATGCATGAAGAGGAACCTCAAAAGAAATTGCCAGGTAACACTTATTGGCTAAATAGTACTTATATGTTTACAATGAGCTCTTTAAAATTTTATCTTGAAATGAAAATAAATATTTAGAATTTTTACATTTCTATTGTTTCATTTGCTATGTAAGAAAACAGTTTGATAGATTTTCATGTGAATAAGTTAAGATAGTCACAATGAGAAGAATATGAAGGAAGAAAAAAGGTGATGAGTATGTTTAGAAAGAATGTAGACATTGAAGTTAAAGTGCTCTTCCCCCTTAAGTGGAATCATTAGGTCAAACTTTATGATAAAACTTTTAACCTAGAAATAAAGGTTAAATATTGGTAGAGAAAGTAGCTCTTTTAAAATAATTTTTAAAATTGATAATATTATCTCAAGTAAGAAATGTATAGCCATATGACTCTGGCTGTCCCTGAAGAAAACTCTGGGAAGCAGCCGGACAGTATTTTTATTGGCAAAGATAGTAAATCTGGACATTTGTTTTCCTAAAAATGAGTATTTTCCTACTTGTTCTTAAGTTAAAATTATCCTTAGGAGAAGGATATAATTCAAGTGATCATGAGGCATGAGTGTGTTGAAAATAGACTTCGGGTTTTATACAGTCCTCCTGTGTGAGAATGCTTGCATTCTAATGCCTGATTCAGTTACTTTTGAGGACAAGAGGAAAGCCAACTATGAGCGGGGGAACATGGAACTGGAGAAGCGACGGCAAGCGCTGATGGAGCAGCAGCAGAGGGAGGCGGAACGGAAAGCCCAGAAAGAAAAGGAAGAGTGGGAGCGAAAACAGAGAGAATTACAGGAACAAGAGTGGAAAAAACAGCTTGAATTAGAAAAACGCTTGGAGAAACAGAGGGAACTGGAGAGACAACGGGAGGAAGAAAGGAGGAAAGAGATAGAAAGGCGAGAGGTTGGTTTTCAGTTGTTTTATTCTAAAGACCATCATTGGGTCTGATAAGTGACTGTATTTCATTTGTTTAAAAATTATTCATTTTTAAATATTTCTTGGGCCTTTTCCTCTGCCTTGTTTCATTCCTGTTTATTCAAATCTGCATCTTCCCTTGAGGAGGGAAGAAAAGTGCTTTCATGCAAGAGATTTTTCAGAGCTGGTAAGTGGGAGTAACAACATTCCTGGAGCCAGCGCTGTGGGCAGACGGCAAGCCACTGCTCACAGTGCTGCTAATTGCATATGCGCATTGATTCAAGTCCCAGTTGTTCCACTTCTGATCCATCTCCTTACTGATGTGCCTGGGAAGACAGAGGAAGATGATCTGAGGGCCTAGGCCCGTGCAACCCTTGTTGGGAGGCCTGGAGTAAGCTACACTCTCCTAGGTAGCAAGATGATCTTGTACTGGTCCCTAGGGTATTGTTGTGTGCAGTCCCTAGGGGGACTGATTGCCTTATTTATTGTTTTTAATTTTTATGTATTTAGTATTATAGAGTTCTTTTTTTTTTTTTTAAGAGTTAATTTCTTGTTTGGAAAAGAGAGGGAGAGATACAGAGAAAGAGATCTTTCATGTGCTGATTGACTCCCTACATGGTCACAATAATCAAGTTTGGGCCTGGTGAAAGCCAGGAGCCAGAAACTCTTTCCACATGGGTGGCAAAGGTCCAAATACTTGGGTTACCATCTGCTGTTTTCCCAGGCATATAAACAAGAAGCTGTATAAAAAGTGGAGCAGTTGGGATTTGAGTCAGCACTCTGATGTGGAATGATGTACTGCGGTTGGAAGCTTAACCCGCTGCAACACAATTCATTGGAGACAAAGCAAGATAGATGAAGAGAGAGTGAGGAGAAAGCATTCACATGCACTATTCACTCTCTCTAATGTTTGCGATATCAGTCTCCTTAGAGGTATCCAACAATTAGTTACTGGCTGGGGCCAAAACCAGAGGCTTGGAATGCAAAGCAAATCTCCCACAAGGCCAGAAGGAACCCAGTTACTGAGCCATCATCCCTGCATCTCAGAGTTTATATTAGAGTGTAGGATACAGCCTGACAGGCAGCTGATTCCTTAGACCCAGTGCCTATCTCTGGAAGGCCAGGGGTGGAATGCAGTAAGTCACAGTTCAGTGAAATAGTATAAATAGAAATTTCTCCTTCCCTGTAACCAGAATGAAGATATAATTATTCCTATTAATACTTACGCTTGTAAAGTTATTCTTTTGCTTGCTAGGAGAAAAAAATTTTCCTTCAAGGCAATACATGTCTTATGGATGAAGCTACTTTAGTGGAAGTCTTTATTTTAGCTCCATTGATAAAACCAGCTTTGCTCAGATAGCCTGAGGTATGATAGCACACTAAATCCTAGCACGACCTCCCTTTTATCTTTGACATCACATCGGGTTTTGAATGATGCTGAGTGTTTAATTTTAAAATTATTGTTACTTCCTTATTTTCAGGCAGCAAAACAAGAGCTTGAACGACAACGCCGTTTAGAATGGGAGCGAATTCGTCGACAGGAACTTCTCAGTCAGAAGAATAGAGAACAGGAAGAAATTGTCAGGCTCAGCTCTAAGAAGAAGAGTCTTCATCTTGAGTTGGAAGCACTGGTATGGCTAATGTTAAGTGAAGTTTATCTAAATGATACTAGAATTGAAGGTATAATTAGGGTTTGAATGCACATCAGTTATGTTTCACTGCAGTCATATATTCATACGTCTTTTTAACATACTAGAAAGTCTAGTTTCCTTAAAAAGATACAGTCTCAAAATGCTGCGAATCTGTCTTAGTCTCCGTTCACATGCTCTTGGGTCATGTGTGTGCTTCTAGGCAAGGCATATTTTTAGTGTGGGCATCTGGAGAGTGAACCAGTGGATGGGAGCTCTCTCTTGATAATCTGGTTTTTTTCCCCTGCTTTTCAAAGAAATAACAATAATGTTTTATTGCCTTCAAATGGACAAGAATACTTACCATAATTATTAATTATACCATGATACTACAAAACTTCAACTAAACTCTTTTTAAATTCTTTATACTACTTGGATATCTATCTGAACAATCATCTTGACTATATTTTTTTTCTCAAAAATATGATGGGAGAATACCTTACGATTGATTGTTTTGGGACCCCTCACCTCATCAGCCACTTCTAGCTGGTTGGGGTCAGGGGGCGTGACCTAGCCTGGCTGGTTCGGAGCAACTGGGGCCATCTTTGCTAGGGTGGACAGAACACCAATTGGTGCTGGGCTCCACCTGCTGGGCAACTGATGGTGAGCGCTGGGGACTTGGGGTTGTGGAATTACTGCCTAAGGACATCCATGGATAAAGCCACCATCCCTGTAGGTGAGGAATGAATCCGGAGGGACTTCTAATGACAGGGCCACTGTAATTGCAGGTAAGTGAGAGGGCTGAGACCTGGTGGTTTGGAGGGGAGAGACCAGAAGTTGTGTATGGATCAGACCAATCACCTGCCTACTTGGGAGTCATGAGATGAGCTTGTCCACAGAGAACATTGCTCTTCACCACACAACAGACCATGCAAAAGCTAGGCCTGAGGGCCTGTCTAGCAGGGACTAGATTACAGTACCTGACTGAGTGCAGGAATGGGACAGGTCACATTAGGCAGGGCCATGACACTAACCAGCATGCAAGAGAACCAGGTCCAGGGGTAGATTCTGTGGGGGATATGTGGGCCCAACCCTGTGGAAATACAAGTCCCGCTAGTACACTCAAGAGTTGAAGTGGAGATGGGCTGAGCTAGATGTGACCACAGAACCCACCAACATTTACAGGTAGTGGGAACAAGAATAGGCTGGCCAGGTCCAGGCTGCAGCTCCTGCATGTGCATCCTAAAATAGGGTATGTGTTGGGGGTGGGCAGTATGCAGCATTCACTAGCTCATCCAAAGGCCAAGATGGACAGGAAGACTATGCCAGGTAAAGGCCTAGCACCCACTGTCATGCATGAAATCTGGGTGTGGGAGTGGGCCAAGTGGGGAAATTTTGGAAACTTCCTAGTGGGAGTTTCTTGTTTTGTTTCTTCTTAAAAGTTTTAGTCAACACATAATGATTATGCATATTTATGGAGTACAATGATACTTTGATACATGTGTAATGATCAACTCAAGGTAATTATCATTTCCATCTTTAACATGTGTTTTTAATTTCTAAGAATGGTGCATTTCCAATTAACTGTTAACAGTCACAGCTGCAAAATATATACTCAGTTTTATCTAGTAACTTATTTTGAAAGATTCATTTATTTATCTGAAAGAGTTAGTCAGGGAGAGAAAGAGAGATCTGTCTTCCCTCCACTGGTTTACTCCCCAGCTGGTCACAATGGTGTGGGCTGGGCCAAACCCAAGCCAGGAGCCTGGAACTCCATCCTGGTGTCCCAGGTGGATGGCAAAGGCCTGATTCCTTGGACCATCCTTCGCTGTTTTTCCGGGTGCATTAGCAGACATCTGTTCCAAAGTGGAGCAACCAGGGCTCAAACTGGTGTCCGCTTGGCATGCTGGTGTCACAGGCAGCGACTTAACTGGCAGTGCTACAACAGTGGCCCCTCTATTTAGCTTTAGGCATTTTTCAGACTCATTGTGAATGATATGTGCCATTTAGAAATGTAACTAAAAATACTACTGTCCAGGTAGGAACACTTCCTACTAACATTTTATGTTACCTTATTTTTATTTGATCTTCCCATAGAATGGCAAACATCAACAGATCTCAGGCAGACTTCAAGATGTCAGACTCAGAAAGCAGACTCAGAAGACCGAACTGGAAGTTCTGGATAAGCAATGTGACTTGGAAATTATGGAAATCAAACAACTCCAACAAGAATTTCAGGTGAATGCTGTGCTGCTTAACTGTCCTGTAGGAAATATAAAGAAAGCATGTGCGAATGTTGCTAGTTCTAATACAGTAGCTTCACTTTGAGGGTCGTTAACACCTTTGGATCTCTGCTAGGCCTGTAAAATGTGAGAGGATTTCAGAGTGTTTATGAAAAATTGATAAGGTAAAAATGAGTGACAAAACCTTTTTCTCAGCTTAAGATTCATCAAATTCAAGACACTTTGGTAAGTGATGTTTAGCAATGTCAGTGTAGTCTTTTTTGCTTAGTTAGCTGACAGAAATTGGATGCTCTTTATGATTGTTTTTAAGATTAGAAAAGCAAGGAAGTCAAAAGGAGCCGAGTCAGGACTGTCATTTCCCGTATCAGCTCTTGCAGAATTGTTGTTTTCGATGAGAGGACTGAGCAAGAGTCTTCTTGTGGTGACTTAGTGCCTCTCCCTGGCTAGCTTCGTTTGTGGCCCCTTTGGCTAACTTTCTCAGAATGCTGTCACAATAAGAAGATATTAATTACCTTTGGCTTTCCAGAAAATGAGCCATAAAGGCCCAGGAGACTGTTGTCATGCCCTTAGCTCATAACGAGTTTCCTTTCTGCCCTGCCTGGGCCACCTCTGCTACTTGGGAGCTGTTGCTCTGTGCATTGCTTTCTGGATCATCCTGGGAAAGCCATGTTTCGTCTCCTGTTCCAGTTTTTCCAAGAAATGCTTTGATATCTTGACCCCCTCCTTATCTGAACTTCCCATAGGAAACGCTGCTCTTTTCTGCAGTTGGTAAGAGCACAGTAGCTTTGCCACCCATCAAGCAGAAAACTTACCCCACTCTATAATTTTTCAGTCAGAATTGTGTAAGCTGAACCATTGAGGTGTCTGTGGTGTTTGTTTCTGCTGTTCATTGTTGGTCCTCTTCTGTTAGCGTACCAGAAGATTGCTGTCATGGTCTGATGTTGTGGCCTGCTTCTGCAACACTGTTTTGTCCCTTCTAAAATTGAGTTGCTCATTGGTAAATTGCTGATTTCCTCGTGGGCATTGTCTCAGTAAACTTTTTGTAAAATTTCAGTGATTTTACAGTTGTTCCAAAAATTTAAAGTGATTTCACCATTATTCCAACCAGGCTTCACTATAAATTTCATGTGTGTTCTTACTTCCATTTTAAAAGAAATCGTGTTTCTTTCATAGGGGCTTTTTTCAAACTTATGTTTTAACCTTTCTTGGAACTTCAAGCTGGATTGTGTTCAGACATGTATTACAAGTTAGAATGAATTTATTTTGGTACAAAAAGAAAATTTGAAATCCATGCATATTTTATTCATATTGTATATTTTCCATGAAACTTTTGAAGATTTCTCATAAATACACGCATTTTTTAATTTCAAGAAGTCTTTAGACCTGCTGTAACTCTGCTAGGTAACTCCACTTAAATATTTATACAGAAGTAGACATTTGTCACTTCTTAAATCATCACTTTTTTATTTTAAAAATAAGTTATTTGCATACTTGTCCCTCCTGTAACAGAACAGCTAAGACTGGGTAATTTATAAACAGACATCATCACAGTTCTTGGGCCAAGCAGCCAAGGCTCAGAGGGCCAGCAGATTAAGCAGTGTCTTGCCTGCTTCAAAAACGGCATCCTCACACAGTCATTGCTTCAGCGCCTTTTTTATGGGGATTAACCTGACTGATGAGAGCAGACCCTTCATGGCTTGACCACCTCTGATGTCTTAGCTCTGAACACTATTGTTCGGGGGTTAGGTGGGAGTCAGGAGAACGTTATAGGGGACACTAGCATTTGACTAGAACATATACTTCAGAAACATTATTTCCACTAATTTCGGGAAGTTTTGACTTTGGGTTATTTCTAGAATTGCAGTGATGATGTTGAATATATCCCTCAGGGATGTGGAAATTCCTCTTTGTGCAGTGGCAGGGTCTGGCTTATTGTTTGCAGAATACAAGCTCTGGAAGCATTCTGCTTTTCTAGAGTCCCTCATCCAGTTCTGCTTTTTTCAGAGTCGCCTTACCCTGTTTCTCTTACTGTGTGGACTCTTCGCTCCAGAAGATAAAACAAAAGCCAAAATCTGCTTTCCTGTTTGTTACCATTGAATCCTCCTGACACGTACACAGATGGTAGAGTGTTAGGATTTCCACACACAGGGGTTAAAGCCACCACTTAGTCTCTGCACTCTGTCATCCGGCAATATGTGAGAAATTGGAAGCTGCTAGACATACCACTTCCACAGAGGCTTTCTTCACTGCCTGTTAGTTTCAGCCCATCATTCATAAATGAAGCTATGCTTACACATTTGTTTTTTAAATTATGCATAATTACATTCTGGTTAATTCAGAAGTTGTAAGCAGTTTACAACTATGTGTTTCCTCTATGGTAATTTTCAAAACAGATTAAGTTTTCAAAAAATTATTGGATACAATTCCAGAGTTTTAATCAGGTACTACCTTTTCTTTTTGTAAGGAATATCAAAATAAACTTACCTATCTGGTACCTGAGAAGCAGTTATTAAATGAAAGAATTAAAAATATGCAGCTCAATAACACACCTGGTAAGTCTCTAAGGTTTGTTTTATCTTCTTATTTCTATTTTAAATTGCTTTAGTAGTCATAATTCTGTTTCTAAAAATAGTGTAACATGTTATAAATAACATTTTTGGATATAGATTTAGAATTTTAAAATACGAAAAATATCACAGATGCTAGAATAATTTAGTAATTAAAAGTAAATGGAACAGATTCATAATTGATTAAAATCCCCATCCGTAATATTTTTATTTATACAATTCAGTTATCAGTCAAAATGTTTAATGGCTATTGTGGCTCTTAAGCAAGACCATGCATTGTGACAAAATTCTGAATTAATTGGAAAGAGCCTTTCAGGAAGAAACTTGACTATTTGGGGGCTGCGTTTAAGATTGTAGGAGGCTTAGCAACTGCCATAACCTAGATGAGACCCTTTGTGTCTTCTAACTTGGATTCTATCAAAACAATTTGCTAAGTTGGTCCTTTGACACCTGTGAAACAAAGTATTCCAAGGTAATCTATGGGAATATGGGGCTTGGTTTTGTCTTTTTTGCCCAGGTACTAACCAAGAAACTAAAAAGAAAATATAGCCCGTAGCAACCCAATAATAATATAATAGGGGGAAAAAAGGTTAATTTTAAAAAAAGTCAGCTTGCAGATGTTGTGTCAGAACTGGCTAATTCAGGTGCCCGAAGTGACAGCCACAGAGGATCTGTCTGCATGCGGACCCTTGTTGAGAGTGCGTGGCTGCTCAGCAGGTCCCAGCAATAATTTCCCTCCTCTTCAGCCATGCTTCAGCTATGCTGTACCAACCTGAGCAACAGGGCCAAGGAGCAAAAAGGAAAAGCAAGCAGAAGATGTGTAAGAGGCCATTGATAAAGCTGATTGGACAGAATGGTCTATCTGTGAGAGAGATAACCGTACCCAGAATATATTGACTGCAAACAAAGATCAATGTGGCCCTAGCAGAGTGACTCTTTGTAGAGCGTGTTCCAATTCAGCTAACATTTACTTGTTTGGCAATTGAGTTCAACCTAGGAAGCTTTTGTTTGGGACTTAAGCTATCTTATCTACCTTCAATTACTTCTCATTATAGTAACCATTTAAGATTACCAAACATGTGCCAAGCACTGCGCTGGGCAGTTTTCATGAATTAGTTTCTTTAATTCATGCAGCAACCCTTTGATATGGGTTTTTCTCGTTGTGCAGCTTAGGTAAGCTGAGGCGCACAGTAGTTAAATAGATTTATCCAAAATGGCAGAGAAGTGCCCTCAGATTCACATCTGTCTGATTCTGAAGTCCATTGTGCTCCCACAGGGTCTCTGTGTCTTCCAGTTACCCAGTGCAGGGCTCATATAAGTGACGTTCAGTGTTATGAACAAGTAACAAATGCACAATTGTAAGACTTTACTGATAGACGTGAAAGATTACTAAATAGAAATATTTTATGTTTCTTGGTGAAGTATCTCATTAATATATATCAATATAGTATCAGTTCAGTCCTAATTGATGTATGTATTTAGTTTTAGTCACATTTCTTTACAGGAAACTTGGCAAGATAATTTACACATTAACCTAGAAGAGAAAGTGTACAAAATTAGACAAGACTTTAAAAACATTAGTGGGAGTGGAAGACTAGCCCTGTCAGATATCAAAACACAAGATGTGAAAACTGTAGTACTTAAAATATTACATTCGTGATTAGAAATAGGAAATAAACAATTGAATCAAATGGAGAGTCTTGAAAGACAGCTATGTGGATTGACAATTGAGGGTAAGAATAGAATACACATTTAACATCAGTGGGGGACCCGGCGGCGTGGCCTAGTGGCTGAAGTCCTCGCCTTGAACACGCCAGGATCCCATGTGAGCGCCGGTTCTAGTCCCTGCAGCAACACTTCCCATCCAGCTCCCTGCTTGTGGTCTGGGAAAGCAGTCAAGGACGGCCCAAAGCTTTGGGACCCTGCACCCGCATGGGAGACCTGGAGGAAGGTCCTGGCTCCGAGCTTCGGATCAGCACAGCATCGGCCATTGTGGTCACTCGGGGAGTGAATCATCGGGCAGAGGATCCTTCTTTCTGTCTCTCCTCCTCTCTGTATATCTGACTTTGTAATAAAAATAAATAAATCTTTAAAAAAAACATCAGTGGGGAAAGGAGGAGCCTTTATGTATTGATTACCTATAAGGGATATAGGGAAAGTCTTTGCTTCTGTATACAAAAATAAGTTCTAGGTAATATACATAAAAGGCCAAACATAAAAGAGTAAGCAAAATATTCTAAAAGGAAAATGTTATTAACTTTAATGTATGAGAAGTTTCTTCAAATGCAAAGCTGTAAAGGAAAACATAGATTTAATGACGTAAGATTGAGAAACTTACGGAGTGGTGTAATGACTAAACAGGCTGATCCTTGCCTTGCATGCATTGGCATCCCATATAGGTGCTGGTTCACATCCTGGGGAAGCAGCAGAGGTGGCCCAAAGCTTTGGGACCCTGTACCCACATGGGAGACCTGACTGGGCATAACCCATGTCTTTTTCTCTTTTTTTAAGAATTTTTTTTTTTTTTTTTTGGAAAGGCAGATTTACAAAGAGAAGAGAAGTCAGAAAGATCTTCCATCCACTGGTTCACTCTCCAAATGACTCAGCCAGAACCGAGCTGATCCAAAGCAAACCAGAAGCCTCTTCAAGATCTTACAGAAGCATGTGGGGTCCCAAGGCTTTGAGCCATCCTCCACTGCTTTCCCAGTCCATAAGCAGGGAGCTGGTTGGGAAGTGGAGCAGGTGGGACACAAGTTGGCACCCATATGCGATATTGATGCTGTCAGGCAGAGGGAGGGTAGCCTCATGCCAGCCTCTCATATTCCGTATCTTGAGTGCCAGTTTGAGTCCCGATTTCTTTTACTATATGATCTAACTTCTAATGCATCCTGGAAGGTGGCAGATGATGGTTCAAGTACTTGTGCCCCTGACACCCATGTGGAAGACCCAAAAGGAGTTCCAGGCTCCCTGGCTTCATCCTGGTCCAGCCCTGGCTGTTGCCAGCATTTGAAAAGTGAACCAGGACTGGTGGCTAAAGTCCTCGTCTTACATGCTCCAGGATCCCATATGGGCACCAGTTCGTATTCCAGCTGTTCCACTTCCCTTCCAGCTCCCTGCTTGAGGCCTGGGAAAGCAGTAGAGGATGGCCCAAAGCCTTGGGACCCTGTTCCTGGCTTCAGATGAGCTTTAGCTCCAGCCATTGGTGGCCATTTGGAGAGTGAACCAGCGGATGGAAGATCTGTCTCTGTCTCTCCTACTCTCTGTAAATCTGACTTTCCAATTAAAAAAAAAAAGTCTTAAAATTTATTTTTAAAAAAGGTGAACAGGCAGGAGATTTCTGTTTCTGTCTCATGTTTGTAACTCCAGTCTTTCTCTGTCACTGTGCCTTTCAAATAGATAAAAAAACATTTGAAAAAATTTAAATACATATAGTACAAAAGATTCAGATGTTCTGTAAATAAAAAATTAAGAATTCAGTAGAACAAATTTGATCAAGGGGAAGTTCAGACAGATCAGTATGCGTAAGTAGATGTTTATTCAGCTGCATTCATTATCAAGAAAGTGTATGTTAAAATAGTAAGATTTCATTTTGACAATTAGCAAAAAGGAGTAAAGATTGATAATATGCAGTAAGATGATATGGAAATAGGTACTGCTGGTAGCATAAATTCACAAAGGATAGTTTGTTGTCAGTTTCTGTCAAAATTTAAAGTGTGCATAGAAAAACAGTGAAGGCATGCACAGGTTATTTCAGTAGAGAAAGAGCTGGTATTTGACATAGTCAAATGCCCTTACAAAACAGGCATAGGAAGACATTTTTCTAAGTAAAGGTCGTCTGGGGAAATCTCATGGCTAACATTATGATCAGTGATAGAAAACTGGAATCTTTTCATCAGATATCTAGAACAGGTGCCTTCTTGCCACTTCTGTTAAATGCAGTTCTGAAAATACTAGCAAGAGAAATTAACCAGACAAGCAAAATCATTTAAATTGGAAAAGAAAAAGGAAAATTATCCCTGTGTGCAGGTGACAATTCTTTCACCTCTAAGCTCTATAAAGTTCTTAAATATATGCATTAGAGATTAGTATGTATGAAGATATTTGTTGCAACATTTTTATGTAATGGTGGAAAATTAGAAACAGCCCAAATGTTAATCACAAATGGGAAACAGTTATGAAGTAGCTGTGATGTGGACTGTCATGGACACTGTAGAGAATGAGCTAGAACATGAACGTCTCAATTGATAAGACAGTGAATAACATACTGATAATGACACAGGAGCTTATATCAAATATAAAATGCATGGTGTTTGTGTTTCAGATTCAGGGATCAGTTTACTTCAGAAAAAATCATTAGAAAAGGAAGAATTATGCCAAAGACTTAAAGAACAATTAGACGCTCTTGAAAAAGAAACTGCATCTAAGCTATCAGAAATGGATTCATTTAACAATCAACTAAAGGTATTTGTTTTCCATCATATCTAATTTTAGATACCTGCCTTCCTACCTTTCTTATTTTGATTTAAAAGAATTAGTACATAAACTGTTACTATGATAGGTATTTCATTTTCATCTTTTATTTTAACTGTACCACAATTTCAAGATTGTTTCTAATTGCTTTTAATATTCTGTTACAAATATTGTGTCATAACTAAGCACATCATTTGCCATATTATCCAGTGTGTGCTGGTTTTTATTGGCATCCATCCATTTCAGAATAATTGCCTTTGTTGGCATTGCAGAACTGACCTCAGCCAGCAACGTGGTGTCAGGCATGTTCTAAAACGGGAAATATGGACAGCTTAAGACAGTTCCAGTGGTACTAAATTCCGTTTTACTTTCTTTGTTATAATGTATTCTAACTTAACTCTATCAGCTAATGCAATAATCAGTGAAATCCAGAACATAATTTGGTACTAGAACCTGCCTGAAGAGTTCCGCTCGTGACAATGGTTGCAGTGGCCGAGCGGAGTGCCAACACACCTGGCATGCTTGGCGGTCCGTGCAGGGTGAGTTATGCACCTAGGAGAGAAGCAGTCAGACCCGGAAACTAGGCTCCTGGCACATCATGCACGTTTGGGAAGAGCCTCAGTTACTCCTTTGCCAATTAAGCAGGGAGTTTCCATGGCATAGAGTAATACTTAACTTTCCAGTGAGAAAGCCATCTTTTCCTATGGTTTAATTTTGCTGACTTATTTAAGATTTTATTGGCACAGAATGACGAAGACAATGCTGTGAAGGCTTTGGTTAAAGCAGGGAAATTTGAGGTGAATGATTTGATGTTCATAGTACACCTTGAACAAGATGTCATGTGTCATTAATGGTCTGACACTTTCCCTACCTTTTATTTTTAAACCTGTGCATAGTTTAATTGGCTTTTTATCTGCCTTATCTTGCAGTGTGGGAGTTTGGATGACTCTGTTCTTCAGTGCCTTTTGTCTCTGCTAAGCTGTCTCAACAACCTCTTCCTCTTACTTAAGGTTATTTTCTAATATCTCGCTCCTGTTTTTTAGTTACTTTACTGTTTCTTTTTTTTTAACTAGACTATTCTTTGCCTTTATCTGAGTACCTTTGCTTGAAATAACATGTACAATATAAACCTTTCTTTCTGCTTGCTTACAAACCCTCTGCTGTCCAGTCGCCTGTTTGAGTCTAATGCCAGAAATCGGGAGGATTGCCACAGTAAGCTTTCTCATGTGAAGCCCAAGTCACTTCCTAAGTTTACCCAGTTGTGGGGCGGGCATTTTGGCATAGTGCATGGAACCGCTGCCTGTGACAGTGGCATCCCCTGTGAGTGCTGGCTCCTGTCCTTGCTGCTCCACTTGTGACCCAGCACCCTGCTGCTGGCCTGGGAAAAGGCAGAGGAAGATGACTGTACTGTCTGGGCCCTTGTCGCTCATGGGGGAGGACTGGGTGAAGCCCTGGCTGCTCACTTCAGTCTCACCCAGCCCTGGCTGTTGCATGAACATCAGAAGAAAGTTCTTTTTCTCTGTCTTTCCCTCTCTATCTGTAACTCTGACTTCCAAATAAATAAATCTTTATTTTTAAAAACTTGCCCAGTCTTCTCTGTGAATTAATTGGTCGCATAATCGCTAATTTAATTAGGAATAAACAATAAAATTAATCATATCAGTGAAAATCATTGTTCGAAATAAAACAAACTATGAAATCTCAGCAGGATTAAGTTATGTATATATCAGGCTGTTCTAATACTGTTATAAGGAAAATTTTATTAAGCCGTTAAGTCTCCTTATCAGGCTTCATATTTAGATGTGCTCACCATTCAGATAAAGATGTTAAAATTGTGTGTATGTTTCTTTTACCGTGGATAGCACACTAAACATTTAATATACTCAGTTCTTATTTTAATGTTTAACATTTTAATATTGTTTAAGTTAATTCTTTATATATGCCACATGTTGATTCTTTAAAATTTATTTTATTTGAAAGGCAGAAAAACAGAGAGAGGAGGAGAGAAAGTGATATCTTCCACTTGCTGGCTTACTCTCCAAAGGGACTCCAGTAGTCACTGCTAAGCCATGTGGAAACTAGGGCCCATGCACTGTCCCACATGGGTGGCAGTAGCCTGAGCACTTGGGCCATCTTGTGCTGCCTTCCTAATCACATTAGTAGAAACTGGATCAGAACTGGAGCAGCAGAATGATACAGGATGCTGATGACAAGTGATAGCTTAACATGCTGTGTCGTAGCACTGGAACCAGTCTCTTGTTACTGAGGCTAAGATGGGGACAGTTGGAAAAATACTAAGGCAGGGGTCTTTTATATTACCCTTTCTAGTTTTAGCATGAATAACCAGATTTTCTGGTTTATTACTTTTTGCTGCAAATTTCACAGAAACTGAAACCCCAAGTTTCTCCACTTGTCAAATGTCACTCCGTGATGATTTGTTGACTGTTCACTCATGCTGATTTTTCAACTCAGGTTTGAGTCTCCACAGGCCAGCAGATTGTTCTTGCCTCTTGTTTTACTTTCTTTCTTCTGCTTTCCTGCCTTCCAGGATTTTTTCACTGCTTATTGATACCTTAATAAGAGTTAATTTAGGAAAACAGAGGGATATGAAATGTGTAGTATCAGGTCAGGAGTCTGACGTGGAAGGCAAGAAAGAGGCCTGTGCAGTCATCATGTAACATGATACAAAGTGATGAGTTCATTAGCACTGAGAGATATCCATTGAACCTGTCAAGGAGACCTTGGAGACCCTGTCCAACGGGCCATTTCAGTTGAGTGATGAGTAGAACTGCAATGAATCAGGAATGGATGGGAATTGAAGGATTGAATCTGAGCAACTATTAGGGATGGCCAAGTGAGAAGAAACACGGTCTCAAAGAAAAAACTTTTTGAATTAAAAAAGACTTGATAGAGATAGCAAAGAGGGAGGGATGATGGGAGGAGAAAAGAGAAAGAGATTGAAATTGGATATTTAAAGTGGTAATTGGTAGAGGACAGCCTTGATTAATAAAGAATTAAGAGCACAGATCAAAGGGTTAAATAAAAGTAATAACATGGAAAAAGATAAGCATCTTTTGTCATATCTGTCAATCCTGTTAAGTGTGACAGCTTTAAGATTTAAAATCAGGAGTTGGCATTGTGGCTGCAGCGGGTTAAGACTGTCTGCAATGCTGGCATCCTATAATGGAGTGCCAGTTCTTTCATAAGCCAGTTTGACTGTTAAAAGAATTCTTTATTTATTTTGGGGTACACGTAAATAAGAGACTGATAGAATTATGATTCCTTATGAAGAACTACACTATTGTAACAAAATGGGAAAAATCTGACGGGGGTGGGAATTGGGGGGGCGGAAATCCCAGCCTACACAAAATTGTGCCACACAATTCAAAATTCAAAATAAAAATATATTTAAAAAAAAAAAAAGAATTTTTTATTTATTTGAAAGGTAGAGTAACAGGGGAGAGACCAAGAGAGTGATCATCTGCTGATTCATTCCCCAAATGGCTGCAATGGCTGGGGCTTGTCCAGGACAAAGCCAGGAGCCCGAAACTCCATCTGGATCTTCCACATGCATGGCAGGGGCCCAAGTAATTGGGCCATGTCCCAGTGCCTTCCTAGGCATGTTAACAGAAAGCTGAATGGAAAGTGAAGCAGCCAGAACTCAAACTGCGCTCCAACAAGGGATGCCAGCATCGTAAGTGGAGGCTTAACTGGTTGCACAACACTGTCAGCCCCTATCACAAGGATTCTTCCAGGATAGTTTAGGATATGGAATAACTCAACCTATGTGAGAAGAAGAGGGGCGTCAATACTGGGAATTTTATTGGTTTTGAGATGGAAAGATAAGGAGTTCCAATTTGATAGCTTCATAAGTAGTGAGGAGAATGGATAAAGTTTCAAGGGAGAGAGAAGTAGGCATCCCATTGAGGGTAAGGATGGGCGAGTTTAGTACAGGAGAGCAGGTGCTGAGTGTCATTGAATACCTATTTCAAGTTTGAGGTCATGGATTTAAACTGAATACAGTGGGCCCGGCGGCGTGGCCTAGCGGCTAAAGTCCTCACCTTTGAATGCCCCGGGATCCCATATGGGCGCCGGTTCTAATCCCGGCAGCTCCACTTCCCATCCAGCTCTCTGCTTGTGGCCTGGGAAAGCAGTCGAGGATGGCCCAATGCTTTGGGACCCTGCACCCGCGCGGGAGGCCCAGAAGAGGTTCCTGGTTCCCGGCTTTGGATCGGCGCGCACCGGCCCGTTGTGGCTCACTTGGGGAGTGAAACATTGGATGGAAGATCTTCCTCTCTGTCTCTCCTCCTCTGTGTATATCCGGCTTTCCAATAATAATAAAATCTTTAAAAAAAAATAAACTGAATACAGCATGCCTAGTTATATATATATATTTATATATATTATATATTTATATATATATTACTCTACCATATTGAACTATTTGAGTGAAAATTGGGATTATGGTTCATATAGGTTTGGAGTTTATGGGCAAAGAGGGAATGACAGGAAGCTAAAGGTCTTGACACAAGAATCATGATAACGTTGAGCTCTCAACATTTGAACAGAGGAAGAGACCCTGAAGAAGTAAGAAAATTATGGAGTCACCAGAAGGTTGAACTCAGTGAAGTTGAAAACAGTTGAATTGGTTGTACCAGTATAAGAAAAGCTCAAAGGGCAAGAATTTCATTTTGAAAAATAGAACATATGATCACTGCTAGTTGTGTTTCTCATAAGACTTGGGGTGTAATAATGGGAGTTACAGATTAAGTGAAAAAAAATAGTTGGTGGCGAAATAAAACTAAGAGCTGAGGTTTGGGGGCCAGTGCCCTTGCATAACAAGGTAATCCTCTGATTGAAGTGCCACCATCCCATATGGATGCCAGTGCTAGTCCAGGCTGCTCCATTTTTGATCCAGCTCTCTGCTTATGGCCTGGGGAAGCAGCAGAGGATGGCCCAAGTCCTCATGGAGGACTAGGAAGAAGTTCCTGGCTCCGAGCTTCAGGCCAGCCTGGCTCTGACTGTTGTGACTATTTAGGGAGTGAAGCAGTGGGAAAAAGATCTCTTCCTCTGTGTCTCCCTTTTTCTCTCTGTAACTCAAACTTTAAAGCAAAATAAATATATATATATATATTTTTTAAGTTGAGGTTTTTGTTGGTCATCTGAGTGGATATCAGTGACTTCAAGAACAATGAGGGTCGTGAATGAGGATGAGTGTGCGTGATTGGTAGATGACACAGTGGGGGAAGGTGATGTGGCTGGGTAGCATGAGTCTCAGAGAAGCATGGGCTGTGTAAGAATGAGGGGAGGTAATAGTCTGGAAGTGAAGTGGAAAGGGAGAATACTCCAATTAGCCGTTAGCCCTGATGTCAACAGGATATATGAGAACTGGATGAGAAGTGCGCTGAGAACTCAGCAGGGGAAGATTTGCACTCAGAGAAGACAAATGGGTGGTGGGAGTTTCCTGATCACAGAGGAAATTCCACGCTCCTGAGTAGAGGAGTCTGAGGAAAAGAAGAGTGAGGGATTCGGGAAGAACAGGGATAAACAGCATTGCAGAGATGAGTTAAGAAGAAGGACGAGTGATGAAGATGGGCTCGGCGGTGTGGCCTAGCGGCTTAAGTCCTTGCCTTCAACGCCCTGGGATCCCATATAGGCACCGGTTCTAATCCCGGCAGCTCCACTTCCCATCCAGCTCCCTGCCTGTGGCCTGGGAAAGCAGTCGAGGATGGCCCAAAGCCTTGGGACCCTGCACCCATGTGGGAGACCAAGAGGAGGTTCCTGGCTCCTGGCTTTGGATCGGTGTGCACCGGCCGTTGTGGCTCACTTGGGGAGTGAATCATCGGAAGGAAGATCTTCCTCTCTGTCTCTCCTCCTCTCTGTATATCTGACTTTGTAATAAAATAAATAAATCTTTTTTAAAAAAGGAAGAAGAACAAGTTATAAGGGTAGGTCTGTTGCTAGTCGAGAGGAGGACAGGCACTCAGTTCTAACTCTGCACAGTATACATTCCTCTGTTTTGAAAAGTTCTGTTATATTCAGCCATAGAGTATGCATGTACAGAATTCATGACACTTTTATTCCTTAATTAAGCCATACCTAGACAAACAACAAAAACAGTGAGTTCAAAGGTGAGACTTAATAGTGTGTATTATTGGTTAAGAAAATTGACACATTAGCTTAGGAGTCAAATCCAGTGAAAAAAATACTGGCCTAGGAATCTGAAAAAGTGACTTTCATTCATACGCTTGCTGCTTGCTAAGGTTACTTGCCCCCAAATTCTTGCTTTCATTATGAAACAAAGCCAGCAATATCTGTTGTGTTTACTTTGCAGTTAGTGATTAAATGAGATAGCATTTGTGGGGGTCTGTATTGTGAATACTAACGTACTACACAGATACTTTTGTTGTTCCTATTGTGGAGGTAATTGTCCAGAATCTCCAAAATACCTCAGATAACAGCAAGGCTGACTCATCTGGAGGTGAGGAACATTATTAGTTCTTTGGGTTATAAGTAAAAACGTGAGTGAGCCACATATTTGATGTTAACAGGAAACGTTTCACAAGCGCATAGTGTGAGGATTAAGGAAGCATGCCCTTCTTTCAGGGAATGTCAGGTCTGCCTTTGGAGAACCTATTTTTCCAGCCTGAGGTGTTAATATTAGGAGCCATGGCCCAACAGGGTTGCTGGGAGACAAGGGCTAGAAATACCAATCCCTAAAGTAGAGCTTCCTTGCCTTGTTTATACCATGGACACCTGGACAGTCCAGAAACTTCTCTAGGCTTCTTCCAAAATTTGTATTTTTTAGGGCATAAAGTGGAACATAAAGCATTATTTTAAAAATCAGCTGTGAGAATCATAAGATATTTTTTGAAAACAAATCCAAGATATTCTTACTTATTTGCTTAGTCTGAGCCAGAGAGCAAAATCTAGCAATGGATTTATTACCATTATTTTAAAGTTAAATGTGATACTTAAATGTGATGTAAGTTATCAATAATACATAAGAGAATATCTGATTTATTTTGACAAAAGAAAGTATTAACTGTAACTAGTGCTACTGTGGCTTATTATGTTCTTATACAAGTGTTTGTAATTGAAGGAATTGTCACATTTCAGATAAAAGTTAGTGAAATTGAAGATTAATTTTGTTCCTGAGTTTGTGAGCTGCTGCATTTTATTAAAAGGATTAAAAAAAAAAAAACCTCCCTAAGTTCTGTGGGCCTCAGAGCGACAGCTGCTGCTCTGGAGTGACGGGGGTGATTGGGCTTGCTGCTTTCCTCATGTGCATTTCCTGGTACTTACAGAGACCCATAGGCTGAGGTCTGCTTCTTTGCCTAAAGGCTGGTTTTCCTTGTTTGGTTTTGTTAGGTTTTTTCCTGATAGATCTTGAGGTTGTGTTACTACATGCATGCTAATTTAGGATGGTTACAGCCTGCTCCTGGTGCACCCTTTCATCATTGTGGTTTGAAGTCTGCGTTTTCTGATATTTAACTGCACTGGCTGCTTTTTGGAGAATTAGCAGAGTATATCATTTTCATTCCCTTAGAATTTATGTCTATTTTTTAAATACATTCATTTAATACATACTTCCATCCACTGGTTTACTCCTCAGTTGTCCAGAATAGCCAGGAGTGAGGGGCAAAACTGGAACCAGGAACTTAATCCAGGTCTTGTGTGTGGGTGGCAGGGACCCAAGTATGTGAGCCGGTGTGCAGTCACAGGAAGCTGGAGTCAGGAGCCAGAGGCTGGCATTGAATCGGGGGATTTGGGCACACCAAACAGCAGCCTAACCAGCTAGTCCAGATATCCACCCCTATGTCTTCATGGCTAACTTATGTCTTTCTGATAACATGTAGTTGGACTCACTGATAAAATAATTTATTTCTAAAAAGAAGTCAAGTTTAGGGTTTTATTATTTTATGTGAGTAAATAACAACAACAACAAAAATCTTAACAAGATGTTCCACCTTAATACTATGTTTCCTATTTTTACCGAGATGCTTCTTTTGATTACTTTAGGATTTTTCCCCCTTTCTTCTAGTTTCCTTTTTATTCTCTCATTCAGAATTCTGTGGATGCTAAATGATAGGAAGTCAGTTTAGAATAGTGAGTGAATACTTATTGGAAACTCTAGAACTACTGACTATGAATCTTTAGAAGAGCTACTGGACAGGGGCAGTTCCTGGAACCCTGGGCAGTGAAACTAAAGATGTAGCCCCCAGCCATCCTGTCTCTTCACCCTTCACCTCTGTTTCTGATCTTTGCTTCTCTTTTCTGTTGTTTATGGTCTCACATGGTAGCGAGGTAGCCCTAAGTTTACCTTCTCTCAGTTTAATGAACTCAGGGAAGTCAGGTTTTTTCCTGCCCTCTCAGTCTGTGTGAATCCCAGAGAAAGAGTGTGGCCTGGCTTGGGTCATTCTTAAGGAGTGAGGGACTGTAATGGTTAGGCCAGGTGTCATGGTTCTGCATGGGAGGCAGTGGGAAGGGTCCTGAGTCAGTCAGATGGACCAGGACCACTTAGGGTGGGTGATTGGCCACCCTAAGGAAGGAAATGTTGTTGGAAGAAGGGAGAAAAGACAATGCTGAACAGATAATCACAAGTTTCTGCTAAGATGCTTAACTGTAGCACACATTTTGGCAAGTTTGTTTACTTTGAAATTGTGAGCTATTTGAAAGCAAAGACCGTAGACTTTGTAAGTCAGGAAGCCTTGATTGGAACCCCTTTGAATCTTTCATAACACTTTGCACGTGCTTAGATGCTCAATAATCAATTGTTTATTTTAATGTCCATTTGGAATACTTGTTGATTATTTTGACTTACTCTGATCAAGATTTTAAGCAGACATTATCTGTTTTGTTAGCTTTGAATTAAGTCTTTCAATGATTGCTTCTGTGTCTAGTTCATGATGTTATTTCTATAAGTTATTGATGACTTGGTTAAACTACATATGTCAAAAAACATGTCTAAAGAATACTCCTTTTCAAGCAAATGATGAACAAATTGTCCCCCAACCCCTATTTTCAGTGGATTGCTTTATTACTGCAAATAGAAAGGGGATAATTTTGACTTATGTGTCTCGGTATAACATGGCATACTTACTGTATCAAGATTTTTGAAATCTGTATTTCTTTAAATTAGTTTTCTTTAGTTTAAGTTTAGGTATTTTTGTCTTTCAATTAAAATCACCACATTATTACATAATGCAAAAATATAATCACTTACATATTGACCTATTTCCATTTTCTCCTCAGGAACTGAGAGAAAGCTATCATACACAACGGTTAGCCCTTGAACAGCTTCATAAGATCAAACATGATAAGTTGAAGGAAATTGAAAGAAAAAGAGCAGAGCTAATACAGAAAAAGAAACTAGAAGATGAGGCTACAAGGTAAAATAGCTGATAAATTTATTTTACTTTATTACTGTTAGAATTCTAATTTTGTTTCTCAAATCTTTGTTTTAACTGAAAATGTAACAGTTGTCATAAGGTTATAATCACATTCTCATTTTTGTAAGTGTACACTCCATTTATAGTTACCAGTTTTTTGTTCTGTTAGTGAAAGTTGCATTGAAGTCAGACCTGATTGTTGATCTTCCACTTAGTACATGGGGAGTTTAGTTAAATCACTTTACCTTTCTAACTGCAGCTTTTTCTTCTGATGAAAGAGATAGGGATGTATACCTCCTTGGTAACCATGTTAATTAAAATAATGCAACTGAAGAGCCAAGTGTAATGTCTTGTACATGATAGGCACTCAGTAGTCTTTATCTCTGTTAAAAACATCTTATTACTCTTTCCTGAGAGATCATAAAACTCAAATGGTAAATTTTATAGAGTTAAGTATTAAATACCATGTTGATGCCTCCATGTTTTTATTTAAAGATTTACCTATTTATTTAGAAGCCAGAATTGGTGACTGGAGGAAATAGAAATCTTCCATCCTCTGATTCACTCCTTATATGCCACCATGACTGGAACTGAGTTGGTCTGAAGTCAGGAGCCAGAAGCTTCTTCCAGGTCTCCACATGAGTGCAGGGATACAAAGATTTGGGCTGTCTTCCACTGCTTTCCCAGGCTCATTAACTGGGAGCTGGATTGGAAGGGGAGTAGTCAGGACTAGAACTGGTGCGCATATGGGATTCTAGCAGTGTAGGCAAAGGCTCTACCTGCTATGCCACAGCATACCTCTGTATGCCTCCATTTAGAGTAACAAATAATGTATTTCTCTAGTATCTGAAGCCTAGAACCATTCTATTAGAGACTTCATAGGGTTTTTTTTTTCTGTTAGTAAGATCTTTTTTCTAATGCGTTCTGTTTCTCCAAAAGTCTTTCTTGTGTCAGAAATAAGTTTAATTCCTTAGTAACCATCCACAAGGCAATATTGCTTTGCTGCAGTGAAGAGTGGACGAATAATACCCGTAAAAGAGCTGGTGTTTTCCTGGGAGCTAAGACAGGTACACTACCATTTAGGATGCCTCGGTTGTTAATAGCTCCAAAATAGACACTTTAACACATTTTTACTTAGTGGTGTTCTCAGCTGCCATACAGGTAGACTCTGGATTACTCCTCACTCTTCAATTCCTCATAATTCTAATAGAAGATTTAGAAATCATGCTGTTTACTCAGGCCTGGCATTGTGGTATTTCAGGTAAAGCCACTGCCTGCAGTGCTGGCATCCCGTATGGGCACGGGTTCGAGTCCTTGCTACTCCACTTCAGTCCAACTCCCTGCTAATGTGCCAGGGAGAGTAGTGGAAGATGTCTCAAATCCAGGCACCCCTGTACCCAAGTGGGAGACCCAGAAGAAGTCTGACTCCTGGCCTCAGCCTGGTCCAAGGCCAGCTGTTTGGGCTATCTGAGGAGTTAAACAGTGGATAGAAGATCTCTGTCCCTCTCTTTGTCTCTCTTTTTTCTCTCACCTAGCTTTCTTTTCCTCTCTCTCTGTCTAATGCTACCTTTCAAGTAAATAAAAGAAATATTTCTTTAGAAAAAGATATATATATATATATACTATTTACTCCATTTCCTCTAGTTTTGTGGCCTCCCAGCAGAACAGTACAGACCTAGAGGCAGAGACAGTCACACTGAGACTCCTACTAGCCACCTCATGTTGTGCAAGGCACCTGTGCGTGGCTGCACAGCCCGTCCCTGTGTCAGAATCTTCTGCTGATGCTTGCAGTGGTACCTTTATATCTTGCTCACAGTTTCTTTCAGGCCATTGTATGATAGTAATACACATTTTTATGAATTTATCATTCTTATACATTATCCTGCTGTAGCAGAGAGAAGAAATCAAAGAGAACCGAAGTACACATAGGATGTAACCAGTTCAAGACTGGGTGTTACTTAGCATTATGTTTTAGTAGTTTGCTTTGGCCATTTGCCCAAATATCTTCCCTTCTTGTCCTAAGCAGTGATAGTCAAGTTTTCATATTGTAGAGATGGCCTCTCCTGGCACTACATCAGTTTCTCATTCGCTAACTTATACTTATTTAGTGAACCCTCTGGTCTTTTTCTTACACTACTGAATATGTGGTAAGTACTCTCATGGTGGTGTCTATAATGTTGTACTAATTTAAACAAAGGTGCCTTTGGATCATGCTACACTTGGGCGTATGTCAGGGAAACAGAAAAGAACTGATAAAGGGAATAGTATTTGTAATTAGATAAAAACTGCAGGAGAAGCCTTGTCCACAAAAGGGAACTGGATTCCAGTTTTGGGAAGCCACTGCTGGAATTCTGTGATGTGATGAGTGTGAAAGATCTTGGAAAGGGTTGTGAGGCAGCTGCTTGTAGCATCAGGAGCCAGGAGTGTGGAAGTGTGTGCTGGCTTAGGGAGAAAGCGCTGACAACTGAGGACCTGCTTGCTTTCTCTTTTTATTTTTTAGACTATCCAGGTTTCTAAATTGCTCTAGGATTAACATGAAATTAAGCTAGCATTCCCACTCTGATGGAATATAAAAGCTCCCAAATCCCAGGGAGGTAAGCAGTGTAATCTGTACTGCTTCTTAGTAGTACTGCCACTTAGAGAAGGTGATAAATTGAGTGATGGCTCCTCTAACGAAGGCCGTAGAAATATGCATAAGTACAATATATATGAGTTCTAATAGTGCAGTGATTAAGTCTGATTACAGATTGGCTGGAAAATCAACCTACAGCTATGTTAGATATCATAACGTGAAAGAGAAAGGATGGACAGAGTTCCCTCCCATCTGCTGGTTCACACCCCAAGTGCCCAGAATAGCCAGAACTGGGTGAGGGGGAACTTGAGGACCAGGAGCTCATCCGAGTCTCCCATGTGGGGCAGGGAGCTAACAACTTGAGTCGCCACCTCTTGCCTCCCAAAATCTGCATTGGCAGAAACCTGGATTTAATTAGGAGTCCAGAGGACACTCCAGTGTGTGATAGAAGCATCCCAACCCGATACCTGTCATAAGCAATAAGCCAAATGCTGCCCCCGTGGGACTTTTTGAAGTAATAGTACAAAAGCAGATAATCTTTCCAGAAGCACTTATTTTCACAGCAATGATTGGATTCCAAAGGTGAAGATTTAGATGGGATTGTGGAAATTAAAGCTGGAAGGTAATCCCGGTGAAGATTCCCTATGAGGAGGGAAGAACTTTAAATGTAGTTGTTAGATTTGTTTGTCAAATGATTCCATTTCATTGCCCCACCCACTTTTTCTCTTTGTTTAGAGACTGGCTAGCAGGAGGGAGTGTGTGGGTGTGAGATGTAGGGAGCGATACAGTCTAGCTTGTCTCTTCAGGCCAAGGCTCCTCTTTAGATTGGTTGATATTGCTTTGTTTTCTGCTCCTACATCGATCCCCATTCATTCTCCTTCTTTCTAGTAGTTTTTTTAGCTAGATAACTAGATCTTATTTTATACTTTCATTTGATGTAAACCATTCTTATGTCTTTGAAAATTTGCTTTCTTTTAAATATAGGAAAGCAAAGCAAGGAAAAGAAAACTTATGGAAAGAAAGTCTTAGAAAGGAGGAAGAAGAAAAACAGAAGCGACTCCAGGAAGAAAAAACACAAGAAAAAGTTCAAGAAGTAGAACGGAAAGCTGAGGGCAAAAAAGGTAAGAATAAAAATTAAAAGAATAGATTTAGTGCCTGTCTTCCACATGCAAGTGCCTGCATTTGATTTTCAACTTCAGTGCCTAGTTCCAGCTGCCAGCTGATGTGCGCTCTGGGAGACAGCAGGCTCTCTGTCACCCCTGTGGGAGACCTGGGTGGAGTTCCTGGCTGTCCCTGGATCCTGGCTGCACCTGTCCCCATTGTGCTTATCATAGTCATAGCTAAAATGAAAGAAAATTAAAACAGAAAAATGTTTAGTCTTAGAGTCAAAAGAAAAAAGAAAACCTTACTAAATTATGCTTCACTTACTAGCACAGTCTGAGGGTAGACGTCTTAACAGGAGAAAAGAGCATTGTCTATAGACTAACTGTAGGAGGAATCCTGATGTTGTTTTGGTAGCTGAAGCAAAGTTTTAACAACTGTATTCAGCCAGTGTAAACAAGCTATTGGTTTTAATCAAACAGCAGTAGATCTTTGTACTCTGATGCTTTCTCAGAAGATACAGTTTTTTAATATACCTTAGAGTCTATTCCTAGAATACTCTGTTATTTCCTCTTTGGGCACACAAAACCTTGATCTATATTCCTGTAAGAATGTGTTGAAAACTTGACAAATTCATGGGAAAGTGTTTTTCTAAAAATGAGCATTATAGAGTGGACATTTGGCTTCCTGGGTCAGACACCAGTTAGGACATCTGCATCCCATTACCAGGTTGTTGGGTGTGATGCCAAACTCTGTTCCTGACTCCAGCCCTCTGCTAATGTAAATCCTCAAGGCAGTGTGGCTGCCTCCAGCTGGACTGCTGTTGCACATGTGTGAGACTTGAATTAGATTCCCGACTCCTAGATTCCGCCTTGAGCGCCATTGTGGGCATTTGGGAATAAACCGTTGAGTAGTAGGCTCACTTTCTGCCAAATAAGTAATAAGAAGTTCACAAGAAAACATATTTAATACTATCTCCTTTTTTTTTTTTTTTTTGGACCTGTCTACTTTTCTTTCACACTAATTCATCTGTAGATCTTTCTTGAGCCGTTTTATTTTCTGAGCTTCTCATTGCTGGCCTCCCTTTGTTTTCCTTTCCTTTTATATTTTGAGCTCCATTGGTCAAACCACATATCTCTGTGCTTTGTCCCCTTTCAGTTAGTACGACGTGGCCACTGTTCTCAAACTTTCCTTCAGATCCGTGTGCTTGTGTGTCAGCCTGCAAGTTCCCTTCAGAGG
The DNA here is from genome assembly GCF_030435755.1 of Ochotona princeps. Lineage (NCBI taxonomy): Eukaryota > Metazoa > Chordata > Mammalia > Lagomorpha > Ochotonidae > Ochotona > Ochotona princeps. Next base: position 65,902,944 of record NC_080839.1, read on the forward strand.
AGCATCCTTATTTGCTTTTGTATTGGTTATATGATTGATCAAGATATTTACATTCTAACAAATATATATCAAATGGATTTCCCTTATAGTGTTTGTTGTTGCTTAGTTTTTGTTTTAGATTTTAAGAATTCTCTGTTGAAACATAGCAATGGTATATGTACATAATGTGACAAATAATGACAGTTTTCTTTTTAGGTGAAACACCTAATGCTTTGGTGAATTATAGAGCATTATATCCCTTTGAAGCGAGGAACCATGATGAGATGAGTTTTAATTCTGGGGATATAATTCAGGTAGGAAAAAAAGGGTTTTTTTCTGGTAAATAAGCTAAATGTAATACAGTATTTTCTATAATAATATTGGCTATAATTTTATGTAGTTATTTAACTTTAAAAGTGTCTCTTAAAGGGCTGGATTGTGGCATTGCACATAAAGCTGCAGCCTGCAATGCTGGCATCCCACTTGGCTCTAGTTTGTGTCTGGGCTGCCCCACTTCTGATCCAGCTCTCTGATAATGGCCTCGGAAAGCAGAAGAAGGTGGCCTAAGTGCTTGGGCCCCTGCTACCCACATGTGAGAACTGGACGAGGCTTCTGGCTGCGCTTTGACCTGGCTTAACTGTAGCCATATGGGAATTGAACCAGCTGATGGAAGATCTCTTCTTGTTCTCTCTCTGGCTCTCCCTTTCCTCCTCTCTATCTCTGTAACTCCAACTTTTGTATACATAAATGAAAAGATAGCAAAATTTTGAAATACTAATTTTCTTAGACATAACTTCATGGGGCCTTAAGCTTAGAGCTTCCTGAGGCAGCTGGGATTGCCCTGTTCTAGTGGAGGAGGCTCGGGCACTCAGACTGTAACTGTCAGGTCCCCAGTGCCCAGATGGGATGCAACTATATGTCTTCTGATTTCCAAATCCAGAGTTCTTTTCACTCTGCCATATTTATTTTGTTCTTTTAATAATTTACTGTAAATTGGTGGGGAGAGGACACCTTGACTATTTTATAGCTGTTTTTGGAAGAGTTGAAGAAGTTAGTTTCTGCAGCCCTAACTGTATACAGGCTATAGGGGGAAATTGTCTTTATTGTACTTTCAAAATCCATGTGAAATGGATGAATAAGAGAAGATAGTGTTTGAGAATAATGTTTGAGAAAGCCAGGACAATGGGAAGAGTTACTAGGACTTCTGTCACTGCTTGTTTTCTTTTTTGTAAATTAAGTTAATATTACCTAGAGTCTGTAGCCAGTATCTGTTTTCTTTTATCCCTGCACTGTCAACCAGTTTGGTGTATTATTGTGAGTTAGGTAGCAAACGTTTAGACAAAATAAAAAGCCTAAAACTAGAATTTCTAGAAGAAAATGTCAGAAAAAAATCTTATGACTTCTGGTTTCTCAATGTTTTTGTTCTTCTTGTTAAGATTTATTTATTTGAAAGAACAACATAAATGAAAAAGAAAGATCTTCATCCACGGTTCACTCCCTAAATAGCTGTAACAACTACAGATCAGCCAGACTGAAGCAGGTGGCCTGAAACTCCATCTCAGCGGAAGAGGCCCAGGCATTTAGGCCATCTTGCACTGCCTTCCCAAGTGCAGAAGCAGGGAGCTAGGTCAGAAGCAGAGCAGTTGGGACTCCCAGTAGGTACTGTAATATGGGATGCATGAGTCCCAGGTGGCAGCTTAACCCAGTGTGCCACAATGCCAGCCATAAAGATTTTTTTTTTTTTTTTTTGCAATCATTCATATAGCTAAGAAGGAGGGAACAGTGGAGCTCCACCAACTAACTAATCCAATCCAGTCCCCTCCCAAAGACCCTACCTTCTAGTGCTTTAATTTGAATCAAGCCTCACCCCAATCAACCATTAGCATTAATCTGTTAGCCATTAACATCGCACTTGAGTTTAAACATTGGTTAAGCGTCTGGGGAGTCAAGTCCTCTTCAGTCCATAATAAAATGTAAAAAAGGTAAGAGCCGACGACTTTTTTATATTTACAATGAGTAAGTCTTTGCTGGTAAGAATAGTAAACTATCAGTAATTAAGGCGTAGGAGTAAATGAGGGGAAAAAACTTCATATTTCAATGTGAGTTGAGTTTCCATGGGCCATCCAGTTGGCAACTTCCCAGTCGTTAAGGCGTAGTGTGTTTTTTTGAAGGTCTGAGAGCTTTTGAATTTGTTATTACATACAGACCCAATCAGATTGTACAAGTGAGCCCATTCAGGAAGTGTGTAGCCTGAGGCAGGAAACCTTGCTGTGCTATCAGTGTGGAAGGGACAGGAACCCAGAAGCAGAGGAAGACAGTCTGAGGACAGAGAGGAGGTCACACTGTAAGGAAATGTCTGATAGAAGAAATGAAGTTGGTGGATCATATGATATAACTTATAGTTAGAAAGCAATATTCAGAGATTTTCTACTGCAATTAGCAAGATCAAGAAGTTTGTGGAATAGAATCAGAGTAAACGAACTTAAAAAGCAAGGAAATGGTGGCCGGTGTTGGTGGTTGTAGTGTAAAGCTACCACTGTTAGCAGCTTCCTGTATGAGCACCAGTTCTAGTCTGACTACTCCAGTTCCCATGCAACTCCCTGCTAATGTCCTGGGAAAGCAGCAGATGATGCCCCAAGTGTTTGGGCCCCTGCACTCATGTGGGAGACCCAGAGAAAGCTGCTGGCCCAGCTCTAACCGTTGCAGTCACTTGGGGATATTTTTCCCTATCTCTCTCTATATAACTCTGCCTTTCAAATAAAGAAAATCCTTAGAAAGAAAGAGAGGAAAAGAGAAGAAAAGAGAAGAAAAGAGGAAGCCATTATGAACAGCAAGTGGGAATCAGAGCTAAGGAGCAAGTAGGGGAAGTTTGCTTTGCACTGTAAGCCATGTGTAATGCTTTTTGTGGTTGTAAATGTTTTTATTATTAATTTAGGTAGCATTGAAATTTTCAATGTAAAAAGCTAATTTGTCAGTCACTAGCAATAGTAGCCATTAATGTAAAAAGTAGCCAGCTTAGTGGCACAGTAGGTTAAGTCACTGCCTGTGATGCCAGTATCCCATTTGAGTGCCCATTCAAGTTCCACTTCTGATCTTGCTCCCTACTAATTTTAGTGCCGTGGAAACCAGCGGAGGATTACCAGGTACTTGGGCCTCTGCCACCCAAGCAGGAGACCTGGTTGGAGTTATTAGGTCTTGGCTTCAGCCTGGCCCCGTCCTGATGGTGATAGTCATTTGGGTAGTGAAACAGTGGATGAAAGATCTTTTTCTCTGTCTCTCCCTGTAATCTGTAACTCTGCCTTCCACTCAAGCAAATCTTTTTTAGAATTTTATAAACTGTACCTTAACTATGAATTAAATGGACTTAATTCTGAAAAATAAGAATGCTGTGTAACAGTCTGCATGTTTTCACATTTTTATAAATCTCTTTCCCCATTTATGAATGTGTGAATTCTAAGCACTGTGAACACTTTGTTTTTTTTTTTTTCCTGTAGGTTGATGAAAAAACCACTGGAGAACCTGGTTGGCTTTATGGTAGTTTTCAAGGAAATTTTGGTTGGTTTCCATGTAATTATGTAGAAAAAATACCATCAAATGAAAAAACTGGATCTCCTAAAAAGGCCTTACTTCCTCCTACAGTATCATTAGCTGCTACCTCAACTTCTGAGTAAGTGTTTAGCTAACAGAGGAGTTTATATAGCTGTACCAGCATGTGAACACCCAACTAATAGATGTGCAAGCCTACCACTTTTGCCTTTAATAATCCGAACCCATTGGACTTTATCTAAGAATATCTTTTGTTCTAAATTTAATAACAGATTTAATCAATGGAAACAGATGAGTAGTGTATTCATCAATTTCTCTTTTTTTCTCTATAAATTGCATTTAATACACAATGTGTATCACACACAAGTTGATAAGTTGGTAGTGATTCATTAGTTTCTAAGCGGTAAGTCATACTTACAATAAAAAGTATTGTATTTGCAGACCACTTTCTTCAAATCAACCAGCATCAGTGGCTGATTATCAAAATGTATCTTTTTCAAACCTAAATGTCAACATGTCATGGCAGAAAAAATCGGCTTTTACTCGCACTGTGTCCCCTGGATCTGTGTCACCCATCCATGGACAGGTATCTTGTCTGTACTTTCTTTGAATTTGCTCCTGATGTGATATAAACAAAATTATGGTTTTATACAAAGTCATCATTCATTCACCTCACCAGGTTGTAACGTTTAGTTTTTATTCTTACGAATTCACATGATATGAAGTTGAAGAAATGATAATATACATATTTCTCCACAATTAATTCCCATTATATAAAGTTGCTAACAGTTGCCTCTAAGTTCAGAATATCATTTTTGTAATTTCTATTATAAATTCTTCATTTGTAGTTACTGAAATTTAAGAGTTTTGGGGGCTTTAATGGCCTCCGTAATTTTTTTTCCTTAAATAATTCATTTGTCTGGGAACCTTGAAACAGTTTTGCATATATTTAGCCTTTGGAAGTAATGGAGAATGGAAATAGAAAGGAAGTTTATTTTGGTGCAAAAATTTGAAACCCTGGATAGGAGTTTGGCATGGTGATTAAATCACTTGGAAAGTCTGCGTCCCGTTTTGGAGTGTTTTGTTTAGATCCTGGCTCCTATGGTTCCTACCCTGCTCCCTGCCAAGATGTGCCTGGGAGGCAACAGGTGACGGCTCGAGTCCAAGGGTCCTCACCACCCACGTCGGGTACCCAGAGGGATTTCTGGTCTCCTGGCTTTGACGTGGCCAGCTGCAGCTGTTTCAGATGTTTAGGAAATGAGCCAGGAGGTGGAAGAGCTTTCTCTGTTTTGCACGCATGTGTGCTCTCTTTCTCTCTCTCTCTCTCCCTCTCTGCGTTTCAAATAAGATAAACATAATTTTTAATTTCATATATTTTTTAAAAGATTTTATTTTATTTTATTGTTTGAAGATGGAGTTACAGAGAGAAAATCAGAAATAGAGACGAAGAAAGCTTCCATCCACTGGCTCATTCCCCAAATGGCTGCACTGGCCAGAGCTCAGCTTATTTGAAGCCAGGAGCCTCTTCCAGGTCTCCCACCTTTGTGCTGGGGTCAAAAGCTTTGAGACATCCTCGCTGCTTTTCCAGGATGTAAACACAGAGCTGGATGGAAAGTGGAGTAGCTGGGACTTGACTGCAACTCTCTGCTAGTGCAGACTCTGGGAGGCTGTGGTGGTGGTTCAGGTGGTCAGGTTCCTGTCACCTGTGTGATGAAACTGCACGGAGTTTCCAGCTGCAGCATCAGCCCCAACCTACCATCTGTGATAGTATAGGTATTTGGGACGTGAACTAGTAGATACAGGTTCTCTCTTTCTCTCCCTCTTCCTGTCTTTTTCCTTTTTCTCTGTTTGTCTCTCTGTGCATGTATCAAATACATTAATTTTTTGAAGTGTCAAGTGAAGTTGTTCTTTACTATTTATCTGTTGCTATATAAAAAAACCACTCAAAAATGGGAAAATATAGTGTGTATTCCATCACCATAAGTCCCAGAAATTCTAGTATATGCTAGAAATTTAAGGAAAAATAAAGGCAGAAATCCCTGCCATCTGTGGCTGGCATCATAGCATACCAAGTTAACTGCTTCCTGCAATTCTGGCAGCCAGTATGAGCACCAGTTTAAGTCCCAACTGCTCCACTTCCCATTCAGCTTTCTGCTAATGTACCTGTGAAAAACAGTGAAAGGTAGCCAAAATGAGAGACCAAGATGCAGCTCCTGGCTTCTGATTTCAACCTGGCCTAGTCCCAGCCTTTGCATCCATCTTGGTGGATGAACTGGTAGATGGAAGATCTCTCTGTCTTTTTTCTTTCTCTCTGTCTCCTCTCTCTTTCTCTCTGTATCCCTCTCACTCCTATAACTCTGTATTTCAAACAAAATGAATCTTAAGAAAAATTTGTATCAAATCCCTAACATCACGCAGTGTATCGTTTAATGAAAGAGGCCTGTAAGTAAGTGTACAGTATGAGAAGTATTGTACCTAATAAGTTCCAAGAAGGCCTGCAAGCAAAGAGCATCTTCTTCAGTCTGTGGGAAGTAGAGCTGACTTCACAAAGGGCAAGCTATTAGAGATAAGCAAGATTTCACCAGAAGAGCAAAGTTGTACCAATCCAAGGATAACTTGAGGAAGATCATGGGGACCTGTTAATACAGGGTGTCTACTGGAAACCAGAATTGTTTGTAGTGTGGCAAGAGTTCAAAATTCTTGATAAAGGATCAAGGAGTGAATTTGGAAAAAGAGGTTGAGGTTCATTTATGAAGTGTTTACTACCTTGCCAAGCGGCTTGGCAGCAGAAAGTCCTGAGGGGTTCTTAAGGCATTACTGTGTATGCCTTAGAAAGATTTCTCTGGCAAGAATTTCTGCAGAGGCTGGACTGGCGGAAGGAAGCCAAGGAAGGAAACCAGTTAAGGAAGACTATTACAATAGCTTAGTAATGCAGTGATGATGTAAACCAAGGTGCTGGTTGTGACAATACGTGGAAGAGGACATGAATTCAGAGAGTATTAGGATTTGACACAAAATACATAGTCTGTCAAACTGGAGACTGAGACAAAAGTTAGAGTTAAAAATAATTCTTTGGAGTGATATCTTTTTTGTTGTTGTTTGAAAGTGCAGATTCAAAAAATGATTGCATTTTAGCCGTGTAAAAATTTGAGATGTCTGTGTTAGGGAAAACCTAGTAGAAATACTCAGTAAGCAGTTGGATACAAGTCTGGATCTCAAAGAATAATGCTAATACTAGAAATGCAGATTTGAAAAGTCATAGGCATAAACAAAGATTGCTGAGGGATGTCACATGGAACAGTAACGAGACTAGACAGGAGAGCCGTCAGTCAGCAGAGTGACCTCAGGGGTTGCAGGTGTTTTTGTGGTGTCGGCACTGTTGAGACATCAGGGAAATATGAGTTTGGAAGAAGCGTTTGGCTTTTCTGTTACCATTGGCAACCTGTTTAGAAGACGTTCATTGGTACGATTTGTGCAGAGGTTAAACTAGAAGGGACTGAGAAGTGAAATTGGAAAACAAGCTTCAGACTGCTTCCTTTAAGAAATTAAAAGTGGGAGAAAGTAGAGAAATGGATAAAGAAATTCAAGAGAGGAACTTAATGTTATAAGATATTTTTAGAAAAGGGAAGGACATAAAACATGTTTAGAATACAAGTAAGGAAGTTAACCATATTGAAAATACAAAAAAAAAAAAAAACACAAAAAAACACCCTTTTTCTGAGTGGAGGGACAGACCAAAGAATGAAGAAGAGACAGCATAAAAATGGAGGGAGGCAGAGCATAACTACATCTCAGTATTAGTGGAATAAACTGCATCAGCTGTGGGTGGGAGACTTGGGAACCTGGAAGAACTGTCTCAAGTCAACACCACACTGACCTGACCTGCTGTTTCAACACTAAGTGTGCCATATATTGGAAACTAGAAACCATCGCTACCACTTCTTCTGTCTAAAAAGTGTGTGTTTTTATTCCCAGGGACAGGTTGTAGAAAACCTAAAAGCACAGGCCCTTTGTTCATGGACTGCAAAGAAAGACAACCACTTAAACTTCTCAAAACATGACATTATTACTGTCTTGGAGCAGCAAGAAAATTGGTGGTTTGGAGAGGTACACGGAGGAAGAGGATGGTTCCCAAAATCTTATGTCAAAATCCTTCCTGGGAGTGAAGTGAAGCCGGAAGAGTAAGCATCTTTGTTTCCCTAAGATGTGGGTTTGGGTGTTTACACTGAGTCAGCAGTAGCTATGACTGACTACAGCAAAACTCAGAGTTAGGACAGATGTTGTGCAGATTAAGCTGCTGCTGGAGACACCCATGTCTGGCATTGCAGAGCCTTGCTTGGCTCCTGGCTGCTTGACTGCTCCATACTTCTGCTCCAGCTTCCTGCTAATGCACTCAGTAGGTAGCAGGTGATGGCTCCAGTACTTTGGGTTCCTACACCCATGTGGGAGAGGTTCTGGCTCCTGGCTTTGGCTTGGCCCAGCCCTGGCTGTGGTGGGCATTTGAGGAGTGAACCAGCAGATGTAAGGTCTTTCTCTTTAATTTTCTCTCTCTCACTTTGTCTTTCAAATAAATAAGTAAATTTTGCTTAAACATTTGAAGTTTATGCTTGCATTCAAATATCAGAAAGATAATTCCTAAAGATAAAAGAACATACTTCATATTATTTGTACCAGTTTTAGATTGTCTTTTATTATATTTATTTCACAGTTTTCAAAGTACTCAAAGTTTTACATCTGTTACTTTCTTTGTACCTTAAGACAAGTTAGAGAAAGTTCATTTCCTTTGGAACATTTCTTTGGAACATTCCTTTGGAACATTGTGTCCAAAGGGACTAATTCAAAGAAACCCATACTTCCAAGGATGCCAAGATAGATGGGTTCTGAAGTTTTGTAGATAAAGTTACCTGGTGTTTGCATATAAACTACACACATGCTCCAGTATACTTGAAATTGTCTCTAGGTTACTTACAATATGTAAGAACTATAAATGTTCTGTAAATAATTGGGGAGTGTTGACATAAACATCTGTAAAGATGCCTTTTTTTTCGTATTTTCAAATTATGTTTATTTGTTTGAATCTTGATGCAGCACCTGCAGATAGTGAGGGACCAGCTGTAATTCCTTCATCACTACCTCCCTTTCACCAGATTGGGTAGGGGCAGTCCCCATCTCTGGGCCACCAGCATTCCCTTGAACCTGTCTCACTACTCGTGGCTCACCATGTTACAGTCACTCTTCTTTTAAACCCATTTTGCTTATTAGATCATAAGTTCTATGAGGGTGAGGTTCTTATCTTTGTTTCTTTTAAATTTGTTAATGTTCAAGTCCTACAACATAGAGGTGCCCAGTTATATTAACTCAGTGAATGAGGAGAATCATCAAATGAATAAAAGCCTGAAAGAAGACAGGTCATCTCCAGCCTTGATCTCCCAGTCTGTAGGAGAATCATGTGGTCAGTTATCATTCAGGAAATAAGTGCTGCTGTATGGCTTTGGGTAATTATCTTTTGTGTTTTCTAAGGTAGTTGATCTGAACGAAAGAGCAGTCTGAGTTCATGGAAAAGCACTGGGTTTGAAAATCAGAAGGCCTGAGTTCTTGTGTTTTCTTCCAGACTACAACTAGTAGCCTACATGATCTTCAGAATTCTAGTCGTTTGAGTGAAAAGATTAGACACTCTTTAAGTATTCTGTAGCAACAACACTAGCTAAGACTTACATACTGATACTATATTAAGTCTTTTATAGTAATTATCCTATTTAATCTCCATAACATTTTACTGAGGAGAAAACCTAAGCAAAAGGAGATTAAGTTTAAATTGTAGTTTTAGGAGGCATTTTTGTAACTTTGTTTATTGCCCAATTCTTTCTTGCATATAAACCCGCAGTGATTTGGAATTCAGCACTAACCAAGGCAGCAGTGGCTGTAGTGAGGCTCCTTCACAGTGGCCTTGACACCTGCCTCACTGTGTCGCTTACTCACTGGCCCTAGGGAGTCCTGGTGTGTCCTCCAGATGTCTGGTTCTTAAACACAATTCTTCCAGAGTTTTTGAATGGGCTAGGGTTGAGCTGGAAATAAGTTACACCTGTTCTAGGTGTAAGTTTCATTATTTTTATGTTTTGAATGTAGTATGCCCTGAACAAGTAATAAAAATCTGACATGCCTTCGTTTTTTCTCTAAATCAAGCAAAACTTCAGGAGTGTTGCACTGAAAGACTTCCCATTTATCAGTTCAGAAAGGCAATACCTCAGGTTTGAAAAACTGTTTCCAAATTATATAGAAATTATGTTAACTTTTTAAAAGATATATATATTTACTTACTTACTTACTTGTTTGAAAGAATGACAAAGAGGAGACAGAGGGAAGGAGGGAGAGAGAGAAAGATCTTTTCCATCCACTTCCCTAATGCCTGCACCAGCCCAGATCAGGGTGAAGCCAGGAGCCAGGAACTCCACTCCGCTCCGTTCTTCCACATGGATTACAGGGACGTTAAGCAGAGAACTCAGCTGCCAGCAAAGCAGCTAGGACTCAAACCCCACACTGCAGTAGCTGATGCAGGCCTGGCAAGCAGAGGCTTAATGTGTGGCACCGCAATGCTTGTCCCTGCACCACGGTGCCCGTATCTGCATCAACATTTTTTACTATGTAGACGTTTATAATTTTGCAGTTTTTCATCCAGCAGGATGTTGTGCTTGAATATTCCTGGCCTGTATGCAGAGACAATATTTAGTTTATTTTCAGAAAGTACTAACACCTGCTACAGTCATCAATCACCTTTCTTGGTTTTTGCTTATTTGTGACTTTTGCTAACTGTTTCCTCACTTGTGTATTTGGCAGACCGGAAGCTGTGTATGCAGCTGTTAACAAGAAACCTCCCTCTGCAGCCTACCCAGTCGGAGAAGGTAAACTTCTCACAGTGTGTGGTTTAGGTGGGATCATCTCAACTATCGATTAACAATCTGACTTCCCACAGTAGTAGTCTCCCTAATTCTGAATCTTAGTGTTGTGGAAAACCTGTCCCTGTCTATTTCATGTGAATATTGAGAGTAAAGAAAAATATGGCTGAGAATACGTAGCATTTTTAGAAAGTCATTGCTATAAAAATTCAGCATAGACTGGCTCAGTAAATAGGAAGTGTTGCAGTGCTTGTTATAGTTAACTTGGATAAGGAAAGTTCCATGCATTTGGTTGTTTGTAATTGCCTTTTAATTACAGTATGCCATATATATAACTAAATGTGGCTTAAGATTAAGGTACATGTTTTCATAAATATTAGCATGAATTTTTTTCTCTGCAGCCCTTTGAGTTCTTTGATTAATTATGTTGATGTTGCTAATACAATGAGATTGTCTGCCCTACCATCAGATATTTTGGTTTAAGTTACATACATGTATAAATGAAAAGCACATGCCTCTTATAAAATTAGTTGAATAGTTGAACCATGTTTTGTTCAAAAATCAGTTTAATGGTAAATTAAAAATATGATACCTGTGTTGAAGATTCTGTGTCACACTAAAAAATGCAAAGCTGAATAAAACAGTCTTCAAACATCTCTCAGAATGGAGAGGAGAAACATGCCGTTGTGGTTAATTCTTTAATGAACAATCAAAATTTAATGTTGGTTAGGACCTAAGAACCCACAGAAGCTTCATAGTGACAAAGGAAGAGAAAAGTCTCTAGAGAAGGTTGCATGGGTCAGGGAGTTGGAGGTGACAGTGTGGGGCACTTCAAGTCCCCGGGAAGGCTGGGCCCCGTGGTGGCTTGTGGAATGAATGCTCTGACTTGGGTCCTGCCTGAGAAGCCTCTTGGAAACTTCAGTAAACATTACCTTTGCAACCGCTTTTATCGTGTTAAATCCGCTATGTTGAGTAATAGTGGAGATATGAACAGTCAGTAGGTTACTAGATGATGTTTCTGATCAACCTCCAGTTCATGATCTGCAGATCAAGTCCCATGTTGTCAGATGCTCACATAATTAAAACTGGAAAATAGAGAAAAAACACTTATAAAACCTAGTCACAGTCTGTTCTTAGCAATCATAGGAACAGAAGTTGAAGCCAGTGTAAATAGTCACATTTCCCTCAAGGTCATTCATTAAAAAACATTTGTTGAGCATTAACTCTGAGCTAGGGAGTGCTAGGAGGTGGTTTGTGATGGAACTTGGCTTCTGATGCTGCTCTCTGCTGCATATTGGTGTTCCTGTAACTGTGTATGTATCTAAAAGAATTAAAGGACTTAACAGATTATAATATATTTTGCATAACAAGATTAAGAACTTTTTGCGTGCTTTTAAGCAAGTAAATCTCATTGGGCCTCATTTTCAAAATTAAGAAAGTAAAGGAAGAATTGAAATGTCTGTTGGTAGTTGTGGCTGATTCTTTGTGGTAAAGTCATAGTAGAACAAATAGAAATGAAGAAACTCCATGATAAAGTTTTCTTTCTTTTTCTAATTTTAGATCTTTATGTGAATAGTAGGTTTCCTTAAAACACATGGCCTTTCATAGTACATACAAACCTTAGGGAGTAACCTAATTTCTGCCTTATTTCTGCAGTCTTACAGCTAAATTCACTTATTTTTGCTTGGTTTCCTACAGAATATATTGCACTTTATCCATACTCAAGTGTAGAACCTGGAGATTTGACTTTCACTGAAGGTGAAGAAATTATGGTCACCCAGAAAGATGGAGAGTGGTGGACAGGAAGTATTGGAGATCGAACTGGAATTTTTCCATCAAACTACGTCAGACAAAAAGATCAAGAGGTAGAGTTATTTTAGTGCTACAAAGCAGAATCATCCCATTCTTGTTGATGAAGACTCCTTATTAAAACAGAGAGCACCTCAGATCAGGCTGTTTTGGTTACAAGGAAACCACTCCAGGTGGCTCTGCTAGAATGGGGAGTATGATAGGGTTCTACTTAGAAAAGGGGTTTAGGATTTCACACAATTCTAGGAGGAGGCACGGTGGGTAGGCTGAGCCTGGTGATACTGAAAGCTGAGGAGGGTTCTGGCGTCAGGGAGGTGCCCCAGGACCACCTGGCAGGAGTCTGTAACTCCCGGAGCTCTAACATCCATGGACATCATCACGCACGCTGACTTTGTTTCTCTTCGTTCCACCGCCAGTGTAGTACAGAAGGTCTCAAACTTTGGTTTCACCAGCTTTTTATATTGTTAAAAATTACTTGTAATTGTGTTGTGGTTCCATGGGTTAGGCTTCCACCTACAGTGCCAGCAACCCACATGGGCTCCAGTTCAAGTCCTGGCTGCTCCCCTTCCAATCCAGCTTCCTGCTAATGTACCTGGGAAAACGGCAGGAGCTGGCCCAGAGTTCTGTGGGAGTCCTGGATGGAGTTCTAGGCTCCTGGCTTCAGTGTGACCCAGGCCTGGCTGTTGTGGCCTTTTGAAAAATGAACCAGTTAAAAGTACCTAGTAATATTTGCATAAATTAAAACTGAATTGACCTGTTAATTCATTAAAAGTAACAAATTCACTACATGATAACATAAATAGCTTATGCAAAACAACTATAATTCTGAAGAAAAGTTTGGTAACGAGTGTCATTGCTTAATATTTCTGCAAATAATCTGTAACAAAGACAGCTAGACTGTCATGTCTGATTCTGGTTTCAGTCTGTTGCATTATGTTCTTTTGGTTGAAATATTTGCGTAAGAAAAAATATAACCCACACAGGGGAAAAACTAGAGAAATATTTTTATATTTCTTGCAGATACCCATGAATATCATTCCTTGATTCGATTATACCCAATGCCCCAAAAGTGCTGGATTATTATAAGTTATTTGCAACACAGGATGTGATCAATATGAGTGAACATTTCTTACTGTTACATGAAGATATGCTGATCTGTTTTGCATTTTGAATAGATCCGTAACCCATGTGGTGACAACTTGTGGGTCATTTAAAAAACACCAATTGGGCCCGGCGGCGTGGCCTAGTGGCTGAGGTCCTCGCCTTGAATGCACTGGGATCCCATATGGTCGCTGGTTCTAATCCCAGCAGCTCCACTTCCTCTCTATCTCTCCTCCTCTCTGTATATCTGAGTTTGTAATAAAAATAAAATTAATCTTAAAAATAAAAAAAAACCACCAATTCACTAAGTTACATAGATACTTCCTATGTTGACACATTTCATGACACAACTTTTTTTTAAAGACTTATTTATTTATTTTGGAAAGGCAGATTAATAGAATGAGAGACTGAAAGAGAAAGAACTTCCATTCACTGGTTCACTTCCCAGGGGACCTCAGCAGCCAGAGCTGAGCCAGATCTCCCACGTGTATGCAGAGTCCAAAGGCTTTGGGCCATCCTCCACTGTTTTCCTAGGCCACAAGCAGGAAGATGGATGAGAAGTGGAGCAGCCAGGACACACACACCGTACCTATATGGGATGCCAGCACCTGCAGGAAGAGGTTTAGCTTGTTGAGCCATTGTGTCAGCCCCATAACTTTTAAAAAAGAAAAAGCACTTGTTAATATCACCACTCATCAGGGCCCGGCGGCGTGGTCTAGCGGCTAAAGTCCTCGCCTTGAAAGCCCCGGGATCCCATATGGGCGCCGGTTCTAATCCCGGCAGCTCCACTTCCCATCCAGCTCCCTGCTTGTGGCCTGGGAAAGCAGTTGAGGACGGCCCAATGCATTGGGACCCTGCACCCGCGTGGGAGACCCGGAAGAGGTTCCAGGTTCCCGGCATCGGATCGGCGCGCATCGGCCCGTTGCGGCTCACTTGGGGAGTGAATCATCGGACGGAAGATCTTCCTCTCTGTCTCTCCTCCTCTGTGTATATCTGGCTGTAATAAAATGAATAAATCTTTAAAAAAAAAAAAAAAAAAAAAAAAAAAAATATCACCACTCATCAGAAAAACCTTTATGTACAAGGAAGCTGTCAAACAGTATTAGAGTCAAACTTTCCAACATTTTAGTTTTTCCTTGTAAACTTAAAAATTTAGTCTTTGCCAGCAAATCCTAAAGGCTGTTTTCATTGAAATGACAGGCTTAATCCGTTTGTTTTGAGAATGTTTACCAAATTTCAAGTCTGAGATAGTTAACCATTTAACTATTTTTATTTCATTTAACTGTGAAATAAATGGTGTTCCATGAAAAACTGGTTTAGCTAATCACACAAATGCTTTTCCTTGAAATAACCCTTTTACTTGGGCATGTAGCACAATGTTTTAGATATGCTTTCTTTAGTCATGTTCAGTTCTTATTTTTACTTAATTAATTAATCAGTTAATTAGAAATAATGACAGAGAGGGAGAGACATAGACACAAAGATTTTCCATCTGCATATTCACTCCCCAGATGGCTGCAGCAGCCTGAACTGGGCTGGACTAAAGCCAGAAACCAGGAACTCAAGCCTGATCTCCCAAAAGGGTGGCAGGGACCTAAACACGTGGGCCATCGTATGCTGCGTTCCTCAGTACATTAGCAGGATCAGAAGCAGAGCAACTAGGACTCCAGTTGACACTCCAGTATGGGATGATGGCATTGTAAGCAGTCGTTTAGCATGCTGTGCCCAACTCTGTTCAATAGCGTATCAAAGTTATGTTAACTAAAAGAAAATTCTTACTTTCTTTACATTTGTATTCAGATTCCTAAAAATGGGAAATATGTTATGTTTTATCTTTTATCTTTTAAAGTCACACAGAAGTCATAGCTCCTCCTGAGGGCAAGTTTTTGTTCTTAGGTCAGGTTCAGCGAGTTTCCTTTCTATCCAACAGGAGCTGTTAGTGAGGCAGGGTCCCTTAGAAAAGAAGGAGCAAGACTCACATGTCCAGGATACATCTGCCACCCGCAGTAGGCAGTAACACTAATCCCTTGACTCACGGGATGGTTATGATTACCACTTAGGGAAGTTTCAGAAATGAGCTGTCGTCTATGGTTGACAGTTCTCCGTTAGCAGTCCAGATCTCACAAATGTTGCATTCTTCATGTACTTGGTTAATAAGAAGTTTGTTGTTACTTTGGGTCTTATTTTAAAGAAAGAATGACAAGAAAAGATATCTCTAATTTCGGGTAACTTTTATTTAAGTCAGTAACGTTGGAACCGGTAAAACAACATATCCTTTCCTCGTAGGGTTTTGGGAGTGCTACCAAGTCTGGAACATCAAACAAAAAACCTGGTATGTGTAAGAGTGGCTTTGAAAAATTGCTCCACTATTTGTTCTGTTGCAATCTTGCATTCATAGTGCCTTATTTTTCCTTCTTTTCAGAGATTGCTCAAGTAACGTCAGCATATGTTGCTTCCGGCTCTGAACAGCTTAGCCTTGCACCAGGGCAGCTGATACTAATTCTAAAGAAAAATGCAAGTGGGTGGTGGCAAGGGGAATTACAGGTAATATTCTGTAATATTAATCTACTTTAATATAAAAATAACAAAAATTTTAGGTTATTCATATCACTTAGAAGTATTATCTTCATTTATAGCACAGCTGATTTGATTTTATATATAACAAATGAAGGAATAATTTTCTCTAGAGACACAGTTGTTTTTCAATGATACATGGTGGGGAATGCAGGAGAATTCCCATAAGGGAGCTCTAGTTGTGCCCTCCCCGTGGAGTCAGCTAACACCCAGGGATGGTGGGCAACAGTACCCAGAGCGCTGCCAGGAGGGGAAGCCCAGCACAGACCCTTAGTGTTCAGTGTTCTAACTGGGACTGGTGGCCCATGTGACCAGGCTCTGTCTGCAGCCCCTTCAGAGGCTGCACTGATGATGTGTAACCTGAGGCGCCCGCCAAAGCTCACGTCATTAGATATAGCAGGGCCCAAAGGCCTCTAGTGAATGACTCACTCCTGTCAGTTTGGACGCCCCAGTGACAAAACCCAGTCCTGTCTTAGAAAGTTTTCTTGATTTTAAGTTATGTCTCATGAATTGTTTTATCTTTAAATTGTGTGCTTGTTTTCCCAATTTTATAGGCCAGAGGGAAAAAGCGACAGAAGGGATGGTTTCCTGCCAGCCATGTTAAACTTCTGGGACTAAGCAGTGAAAGAACCACGCCTGCCTTTCATGCTGGTATGGAAGTGGATGAACATGTATCTCAGACAAGTTTGTTAAAATTCAGCTGCTTAGATTAGATAACTCTCTGAAATACACCCCACCCCCCAAATGTCCTTTCCTTACTGCTTAAAGTCATATGCCAGTGACAACTTCCTTTCTGAAAGTTCTGTGAAGGAATAGCCAGCTATTTAGTGATGCCTGAACCACTTCATCCTTGGAAATTTTCCTTTTTTGTTTTTTAAGGATTTATTTGGAAGAGCAACAGCAAAGATAGTGAGAGAGAGCACGTGCGTGAGACAGGTTCCTTCCCTAAATGGGTGCAACAGCTTTGACTGGGCCAAGCTGAAGCCATAAGTCCGGAACTCCATCCTGGTCTCCCACATGATGTCAGGGACCCAAGTACTTGGGGCATCATCTGCAGCCTTCCCTAATACTCTAACGGGAAGCTGGATTGGAAGTAAAGTAGCCAGACCAGGACTGACACTCCTAAATGGGAGGCTGGGATCGCAAGTAGCCGCTTAATCCACTGCACCACAATGCCAGCCCCTTCTTGAAGTTTCTCAACATGAAACTGCTACACTGTGATACTTGAAGTGAAGCAGTTCATCTGGGTTTTCACCTATAGTTGTGAAACTCATGTTTTCATAGACGTGGGATGAGAGAAGGAAGGTTAGAGAAAGTGAGCCAATTTCAGGGGAAATTTTAGCCTAATCATAGTATTTTAGTAATTTAAATCTGATGGTGAATTTGGCATTCAGTCCTTGTAGGAGTAACTAATTTGTTATTTTGTCACTTTTCTGATAGTGTGCCAGGTGATTGCCATGTATGACTATGTCGCAAACAATGAAGATGAACTCAATTTCTCCAAGGGACAACTTATCAATGTAATGAACAAAGATGATCCCGACTGGTGGCAAGGGGAAATCAGTGGGGTGACCGGTCTCTTTCCTTCCAACTACGTCAAGATGACAACAGACTCAGATCCAAGTCAACAGTGTGAGTAATCCCAATTTTTCACCTTCCATCTGGTGTGAAGACTTGAATATGCAGCATAGCATTTAGTTCTGTTGCAGATCAGATTTTGAACCCAGCACTTAGAACTTTGCACTTAGAGCAAAGGTACACTGATACTTAAAGTAAAGAAAAACAGTTATGACTGCATTAGCTTAAATACTTTCTGCCATCTTTAGACTATCATATTGGGTTTTATTTGAAAGCAAAAGCACAGTTTCTCTCACAGGTACTGGTTGCATACCAGTGTCTGTCTGGACTGTAACTTTTCTTCACTGCCATCCTTTTCCTAAACGCCTAATAATTTTCAGCTTAATGAAAGATAGCTAAAACTGTCCTATTTAACATTTCAAAATGGTTCTTAAGTATACGGAAGCCATTGCAATATTCTCCTTTCCCATTTATTTCCATATTATCCATGTTGGAAGCAAATTAAATAACCTGTTTAAAACTTCCATAGGTGATTCTGTAGATGGTTACTTCATGCCACAGGAGATGTATGGTTCTAGATTTATTTCATGTGGAATTTGCAGTTTTGTAAAATGATTTCTTGGTGGTTTCCTAGCCATTCTTATGATTGACAGTAAACATGGTATTATGGCAAATTAGAGGATAGACAATACTTGAAAGTAATGTTTATAAAAAAGATTTCACTTTCTCCTACCCATTTGACTTGTTCATTTTGTAATACATATTATTTCTATTTTTATCATTCTTGTGATACTATTTAAAAGATTGAGCCTTTCATTTTACTCTAGATACTGAGAACATACAAATGTTAATCCAGTAGCACAAGAATTATGAATTTGCTTTATGCTGTAACATTATGCCTAACTTCTGCTTTAAGACTTGTGAAAACAACTCTGATCCAAGAATAGAACTTCCATTTATTTCTTTTCTTTTTCTTTTAAGATTTATTTTATTTATTTGTAAAGCAGTGTTACAAAGAGAGAAAGGGAGAGAAAGATCTCTTCCAAATGCTGGTTTACTCCCCAAATGGTCACAAAGGCTACAGTTGAGTCAGGCTAAAGTCAGGAGCCAGGAACTCTATGTGGGTCTCATATGTCAATGCAGGGTCCCAAGGACTTGGGTCATCCTTTGCTGGTTTCCCATGCACATTAGCAGGAAGCTGGATTGGAAGTGGAGCAGCCAAAACTCCTACCAGCATCTGCCTATATAGGATGCCATCATTGCAGGTTGCACCTTAACCTGTTATGCCAAAGACAAGCCCCTCTTTGTATCTTTCTTGATATAACAACTAAAATTTACAGTTTTGAGGCAAAAAGAATCTAGTTTTTTTTTAATGGCTTGAATATTCCCCAAAATGTTTCAGTATCTCAGGAGAAGAGGTAAAGAAAATGGTAACAACTTGAGTTGCCCAACTAATTGCCCATTTTTAAGCTTTGCTTATAAGTTTGCAGTTTGCTGGGATTAGGAGTCACTTTTTATCTGATTAGTTAGAAATACTGATATCTAAGAGAGGAAATACCTGTGTCTTGTAGCTGAGAGAGGAAAATACTTTTCAGACCTCCTGGGTCTTGGAGCCCCTCAGCTGGCATGTCAGTACATTCAGCTTTTTTTTTTTTATTGTCCATTAATTACATTGTATTACATGACACAATTTCATAGGTACTGGGGTTCTCCCCCCTTCACCCCAAACCCTTCCTCCATGGTGAATTCCTTCACCATGATGCATAACCACAGCTCAGGTTCCATTGGGATTCCCTAATTACAAGGTCACACCATACAGAGTCCAGCATCCCACTGTCCAGTCAAGTTCAACGGCCTCTTAGGAAGGCCCTCTCAGGTTTGATGGCAGAGCCAGCAGAGCGTCACCTCGATCAGTTAGAAGCTCCAACATATCGTCAGCAACAGTCCAGGAGTACATTTAGCTTTTACACCATCTGTGAGCTAAAATGATTTTTTTTTTCAAGTATTTCTTATCTTTTTATCTTGTTTTCTAATAGCAGAGCATATTTTTCTTTTTGTTTTTAAAGCATAGTTTTCGAATTAAGTCTCATCATAAGAGAAATAAATAGCAGGTAAAAGCTGTTCTGAAGAAAGGCCAGAACCACACCCTGTCCCTGTTCTTTCCCCTCCTGTTTGGTGACTTGTTCCTTCAGGTTTCTGTGTCAGATAATTTGAAAATCCCTGTCTTAGCCTAGCAGTTAAGATGCCTGCATCCATTCCCAGTTTGCATATTCTCTGCCTCCTGGCTCCAGCTTTCTGCTAATGGAGGACGTGGTGACAGCTCAGGTTATTGGGTTCTTACCACCCTGTGGGAGACTGGGTCCTGTGATTCAGTCCAATCCTGGTAACTGGGCATTTAGGGAGTGCACCCACAGATGAGAAAACACTCCATGAGTCTGTATCTCTTCCACTCTGCCTCTCAAATAAGGTAAATTTTTAAAAGGTTTTATCTTAGAAAAATCTACTTCAGGACAGTAACAACTTCCTAAGAAGGTGTTCTTCCCAGAAAGTTAATTGAATGACCACTTTTTATTCTTGTATTTTTTAAGATTTTATTTTATTTGAAAGAGTGACAGAGCAAGAGGAAGAGACAGGAAAAAAAAAAAAGATCTTCGATCTGTTGGTTCACGCCCCAAATGGCTGCAGCAGCCAGGTATGGCCGAAGCCAGAGGCATAACCAGGAACTCCACCCAGATCTCCCTCATGGATGGCAGGGGCCCAAGTACTGGGGCCATTTTCTGCTGCCTCCCAAGTCATTACAAGTAGAGCAGCTGCAACTGAAAACCATGCTTCCATATGTGTTGCTGGTGTCACACAGGAAGGCTTAACCCACGATGTCTCATACCAGCCCTAGACAGCAGCCTAGTAGGTTATCAATGAGTGTTTGATATGTGAATAATACCTGGACATTTCCGAAGGGCATATTTGCCATGAAAATTACTTTTGAATAGAGTGTGCTTTGTGACTGTGGGTGAAACTGCTAGAGCTCAGTTTCCTTATTTAGAGCCCCCGCTCTAACTAGCACTCATTCAGTAGGACTCTCTGTGATGAAAAAAAAAAAAAAAAAATACAAAAAACAATCTGCAGTATCCAGTACAGTGGGCGCTAGTCATGTAGGTTTTAAGCATTTTCAATTCTTGTTTCAGTAACTAAAGTGATTGGCACCTACGGCTGATAACTACTGCCCTGGGCAGCACAACTCTAGAAGTGACCAATTTTAAGCCCTTCCTGAAATAAAACAAATAAATAAGAAAACAAGGGAAGGTTATCCTTTAGTCAGCACTGATCTATATAGTGATTGTCATGGCTTAAAGTCCCTGAGGGCTTCAGGGTTTACTTTGGAGGGTGTTTTTGGAGTTTGCGTCATGCTTTCACGGCTGTCTCCTACTACTCATTGGGCCCTGAGAATGTAAGCCTGGAAGAACCCCCCCTTGTTCTCAGGGAGCTTTGGAGTTAAGTGACACGGTGACTGTTTATACAAATCTGTGCTGGGAGGAGATCCCCTACACTCTGTGAGGAGAGAGGCTACTGGGAGGTGTTCTCTTTGTTATGAAATTATTACCACCAGCTTACTTAATACTTTGTTTTTGGTTGATGTATGTGAATATTTTTATTTGATCTAACTGAATGACCAAGCATGAAACAAGTGGACATGGGTTCATCATTTGTGCTGGAATAACCAAACTCTTAATTATGCAGCTTAAGGATAATCTTAAATAGATTCTCCTGAGGAGGTTTGTTGTTTCTGTAAAAAATCTGTTTCAAGTCACTCAGAAGAGGGAGGAATTCTGATTTTATTTATTTAAAATAATAACCTACGAGACATTAAAGAATCATAGTTGTATTTCATAGAAGATAAAGAATAAATTTATTGGCAGCTATGAAATTCACTCACGTTAAATTTATATGAATATAAGCCTGCATCTTTAATAGGATATGGCTCAAAACACGCTTCACATGTCCAGTCAGGAATTGGTTTAAGAGCAGGGTTACACTGCTGAGACTTTGAGAAATGCGTGGTGCACTCACAGCCTTTGTATGAATCTCTGCTTCAGCTGCAGTTTACAGTTGTGTTTCTGTGACCCTTACCAGTATTCTTTTCTTTTAATTGTAAAATTAGAACATTTTTTTAAAGGTTGAGGATTTGAATAGATCAAATCTGTCTAGTTGGTGTTGCATGTTATTATCAGTCAAATTTTTTTCTTATCCACCTGATTTGCATTATGTTCATTTTATTCCTCATTTTTCTTTTTTTAGGACCCAATGTTGTCTTCCAGTTGTGAAAGCACCCCAGAGACCCACTATCCAAGTTTGACTCTAGCGTGGAGGCAGGGCCGGCAGCCCTGATCAAATATCTCCTACACAATTCATTTACTTCGTTCGAATGTTAGAGCCACTTGTGATTATTTCTCTGTGTTTCTGATTTAGTTAAAATTTATTTGTAATAAGTTAAAGGATAGTGGGTCTTTGTGTGGCTTTCCCTGCTGTTCACTCTGGCACCTTTAGCATTTTTTCTTCTTTTCTGATTTGGTAACTGTAGGTCATTAGCATGCATATTGAGTTTGCCCTTACATGGTGGGAGTTCAAACACACAAAGACCCACTATTTGCACAAACTTTTCTCGCTGGTTTGGAATGGGCTGCAATGCTTTTCTGATGTTATTGCAACATGTATATTCGTTACAGAATTCAGGTGAAGTTTGCTTATGTTCTGCTGCTATGTTTGATCTAATCCTAATCACCATGAGCTCTTGGCTTAATATGTGATTTGCCCTCAAATATGCACTGTTAATTATTTTCTAAAATGCCACTCTGGGTACCAATATTTAGATTTAGTTAAGGGCCAAGAACTGGAAATTACCTTTCCTCTTTTTTCTGTGTTTTTGGGGTGAGAACAACGCCCCCCCGGGGTGTGGGGCATTTCTTGCAGAAGCAAGATGTGGCCTGCTGGGGTGGCTGGGCTGAGTAAGATCTGCTTGGTCTGTTGCGCTTGCCCCCACATGAGCACTGGGCCTTGACAATCCATTTGGGGTTGAAGGCTGCTCTGAACAAACGAAGATGCAGCATCACATGCTGCTGAATAGTTGTTCCTGTTTTAGTAACAACCTAAAAATGGGTTCTTTTTCAGAAGTGAAAGGCTCCCATCCTTGAGTTTGACATAGGAAGCATTCCCCAGCTTAAAGTCAGAATTCATGCGACCTGTTTTAATCATGTCCCAGTACACAAAAAGAGACTAGCTGACACTCTCGACATATTTAGCAAAGATGATAAGATCCTTCAAGGATGTAAATGCCCCTGAAGCAGACACACAAGCTGTAGTCTGTAACAGCTCTGAGGAAAGGGAGGATGTGTCCGTGAAACCCCATGTGTAGGAAGCTCCTTGAAAGCTAGAAGATTGATATACCATCCAGACTTCTCTGGCTAATGCCGATTTTTCAACCACATTGGCTGTTTTGGCATGCGATTTTACCTCTTTTCCATGGCTGGAAAACACTTTAGATAAAACAGATATTCGCACATACCTGAGAGTACTTAGCTGAAACAAAAAAGGGATTTTAGTAGACAGTATTACACTATATTTAAAAATCAGTGAGAAGTTTGTGCAATTACAAATGTTTACAAACTGCAGTGCAATCTACTGTTAGTGAATGAATGTAAAGGTGTTATCAGGAAGTTTTCATACAATCAGAGTCTATTTCCTCTCCGAGTTCTGTGAAGAAGAGTGAAGTATGTTTTGATACCTCTCGGTTGAAGTTAGAAGTATATTTTGTGCAATATTAATGTGCCTATACATTATGAATAAATTTTTCAGTGGTACATTGCCAAAATATAACTTTACAACACCTGAGAAACAATCAGTAATTTAGCTAACGTTGACAGAGTTCAGATGTCTACACTCCAGCATGCTTCAGATTGTGTAGCTCTAGGGAGAGCTGTCTGTGTGCTCCCTGGGATGAGAATTCTGCCAACTAGGACACCTCCATTGTCAGCGTTTGACATCACATGATCCTTTATAGAATAAGTATAACATTAATAGGAAGGCAGTAAGACTATTTTATAGGTAGAATAATAGATTTGCTTAGTCACTGAAAAAAACTGTACAAAGATTGGGCTTTGTGAATTTAACTGACTTTTCCAAATTGTATGAATTGCCTGACTTTTTATTTCCTGAACTTTCTGCTTTTTTACCAGAGCTTCAGTTTGGGTTCAGATTAAGGGCAGTTACATTAAATCCATTTTCCACCCCAAGATTAGCTACCAAACCACTGTTAATTAGTTGTATTATTTAGTATAGCATTTCATCTTTATAATTTTGAATTTGGACCTATTTAATATACTGATAAGTTATTCCAAAGATATTTTTATATCTCAAATTGCCTCACTTTTACAGTGATAGTTTGTTAGAATGACAGAGTTTTCGCATCTGTAATCTGTCTAAAAATATGCGAAGCAGGTACCTATGAATTACATTGTATACTGGCATATTTAAGTTGAATGTCAATCTTTAACATAGATTTATTCTGTTAAATGAAACACCACTCTGCATGAGTATTTTGTCATATATTTCAAAGAAATCTGAAAAGAAAGGACACTATATGACAAAATAACCAAAATTCTCCTTCAGAAAGCCTATAGTCCCTTGTAGCTCCTCAGTCAGCCCATAGGATTCCTCTTCCTTCTGCCAGGAAAAGGCCGCTTTCAGTTTGCTTAGAGGGTGACAGTAGAAAGAAAATGCATATCAGAAACTTGGAATTTTAAAATAAAAGTACAACTGGATAAATTTCAATTCTGTAAGAAATAATGAATCAAAACACCCATTTGTTTAAATATTTTAATGTGATAATTATTTTAAAGTATGTAATTAAACCTGATGGCTTTCCAGCAATGAAAAAAATCCAGAAACCTAAAATCCAAGACAAAAGCTGATTTTACACCATTTGAAGATTTAAATTGATCCCCCTTCATTATATCATTTCTCTGAGATTTTATCATAAAAGTTGTTTTAAAATAACAAAACTTTTAAAAATGTATCTTCTATTTTAATGTTTTAAAGGACAATATGAATGCTTGTAGATTCAAAGAAACTGGGGAAAGGAAAAATAGATGAAGAAATGCCAATTCTAGTCCAAAATTTTGTTTGCCAAGTTTCCTTAGAGTAGATTTTACCAAGTTATGAATTCTTGTAAATAGAAACTATAATGGGAAAAGAGAGACTTTGCCTATAGTGGCATTATTGGATGCTGCTGTAATGCTAATGTTATGTAATAAATTATTAAATTGTTGCAAAATGCTGTTTTGCCTTAAATTTTTATTTGTGTGTCTTGAAAACTATAGTGTTATAAAGGTATTGAGATTGTGCAAATGCTGGGCACGCTTGGCATGAGATAATCTTTTATTTTTTACAAAATTGTGATATTACTATGCAAATGTGTTTATTAAAAGGACACAAATGACATTATTTGTATTGTGTATTTCTTTTGACACATTCCCTTAAAGCTTTTAAATTAGTGATGTGTACTCATGACTAAATTTCTTTGGAATTTCTCTTTTTAATATAGTCTCTGGGTAAATGGCAGCAAATTGTTTTCTACCACAAAAGACAAAAGAAATTTTTAAATGGTCAAGATCGAGGTAATCTAATCCAGGATAAGCATATGTATTTTGAAAGTCAAAAACATTTCAGTTCTAATGTTATTGCTCACAAAAGCAAAGTAATGCATCATCTAGGATGGTAGACTATTATGTCTCTATAACTTGCACTACAGGTTTTTTTCTAAAAAGATTGGAAGGTTTTATAAGATACTGCTTATTCTTAGTTGTTGCCATGAATGTTTGTGGGCAGTTCGATTTAAGCACTGTTAGACTTAAGTGATCAAGCTTGCGGTTTTAAGCGCTTGGGTGAAGAGAAATTGGGATCAAAACCCACCCCTCCACCAGTGCCTAGCATAGTCATCCTCTTTCCAGTAGGCCTTTCCTCTTCTCTGGAAAGTTCTTCATTGAATATATTGAGAATTTGCAGAAAACCAGGCAAAGATGCTAGGTCCTGGAGATACAAAGATGAGCACTGGTTGGTCTTAGCCTTAGGTGAGGGGGTCAGAACCATAAGCAGATAATTATAAAGGAGTCACACAGTGGTAGATATACTGAGCACCAAGGAAGTACCAAGGAGGAGTATACCTAATTGAACATTATCATAGATGGGTGACAGGAAAGATTCCCCCAGGAAAGCAGCTGCCACATCCCAAAGATGATTTAGGCGATGGAAGACATGTAAAGAAACACGGTGGAAAACTATTAATATGAGCAACAAAGACTATATCCCAACTGCCAAGGAGGCCACAGGGAATTGGATGCCCTCGGAGGCCAAGTACTCTGAGGTCACCCACCCCCAACCAGAGCTTCCGCAGGGGATGGAAGAAGTCCAAACACTACCGTGCAGAAACCAACGTCACTGGAAAGACAACCAGAAGCCCTGAGCAGTCCGCAGAAACAGAAGAACAATAAATGTCCTTCGGGACCAGGGAGGAGAGCTTTCTCTGGTCTGAGCCTGGCTCCACCTCAGGACCCCCACCCTCCCTCGCAATGACCATCGGGATCGCTTCGAAAACCCCTCACAGCAAACAAACAATCATACAAACTGAAAAAACCTAAAATAAATAGACAAACAACAGAAAGTAGAGCTTGAAATCTGACAGGAAAGAGCTGGCGTGGATTGGCTCATGCCTCGCTGGGTGGGACACAAAGATTAGTTACTCCTCACCATGGTGTTGAGGATTTTCCTGCACACCCCCCCCCCAAAAAAAATGTTCTGCACCTTAAATGTCAACAAATGTCTTGTTAGAGTTACAAGCCAGTCTAGATTATCCTAAAATCTGCCAAGATCAGCAAAATTATACTTCAACACAACAAATGGCTAAATACTAAAATGAAATAGACACGAGACAGCTGAATGGTACCTTATAGCCATTTTAAGGTATATAGCAGCCGGTCCTGCATATAAACTAAAATTGAAATGTCAATAAGCTAATCATAGGTTGTGGTTAGGACTTGCTTTTTTTTTTTTTTTCAACATACTGGTTACTCAAAACCATGTCAATTCCATAATGTTGCAAATTGCTGTTGATGTTATATTGGGACTCTTAATTGACTGGGATGATATTCTACAAGCTCTAACTTCGGACCAGAAATGGTCTCCCCAAGAAACTTCAACCCATCTGGACAATAAGTAGCTGGACTCTATGCTTGGTATATGTTTGCAAGGAAAGAATCTTGATTGAATTTGAACTGTAATACTGCATCAAGGTGGAGGAATCCACCAGGGGGGAGGGGAGGGGGAGGAGTGGGGGGACTCCCAGAGCCTATGAAACTGTCACATAATGCACAATAATTAATAAAAAAAAAAAAGGGAAAGAAACACGGTGGAGAAACAGTGAGGCTGGAGGAGGGGCTGCAGTTCTCAGCAGATCAGTATCGCTGGAGTGGCAGTGCAGAACAGGAACTGAACATTGAGGCTTGAGGGGCAGGCTGAGGCTGACTTAGAGATTCTGCAGCTTGGCTTTGCACTGGAATCACGTGGGAAGCTTGAAAAAGCTGACAGTGCCTGGGTCCTGCTCCACATAGCCTAGGCAGGAGTCAGGAATTCCTAAGGCTCTAACTTAGGTGACAGGGTGGAATAATGGTGCCACCAGTGCAATGAAGAATCAAAGCTGGTGGAAGGTTTGAATTTGGTTGTTACTTCAAAGGCCTTGTGACACATGCAGCATCAGGTCTCCATTAACTGGTAGAGTTCTTAGTGGTAGTTGCTGAACCAATGAACATAAATGAATGTAGTTAGGGAAATCAGCAGGTATGGGTTAGAGGGTGAAAAATCCATAGAAATGGGAAAAAGTTTCTATGAAATTGAAGAAATTATATGCTAATATTGCTACCATTTTTAGAAAACTAGAAAATTACGAAGCCATCACTGATAGAGTTTTTTAAAAACCTGCTTTTTAGTGATGACTTACTAGTCTAGGTACTTGTCTGAGGCCCTTAAATTTATTGTCTCTTTGTGTTTTCTTTTTACTTTTAAATGAAAACAGGTTAAATAACTTGTCCAAGGTTACAAAGCTAGTGAAGTAGTAGAGTTGGTTCGGAGTCTGGCCCCCAAGTCTGTCCTCTTAACCTATAGACCACTGTGACAATGTTGTACCTATTTCAGTTTTCGTGTATTTATTTAAGAGAGCTCCCATCTGCTGGTTCATTCCCCCCATGCCTACAACAGCCAGGACTGACTCAGGATGAAGCTAGGAGCCGGGAACTCACCGCAGCTCTCCTGCGTGAGTGGTAACTCAGCTACTTGAGCCATCATGTTGCCTTCCAGGCTTTGCAGTAGCAGGAAGCTGGAACCGGGAATCAAACTCAGGCAGTTCTATGTGAGATGCAAGTGTCTTAACCACTAGGCAAGCACCTACCCTGCACCATTCCTATAAGCATGCGGTCCTGGTAGGATAAGCAATGGGAGCATTAACCAAAAAAAAAAAAAAGAAAAAAAAATCAGACTGCACAGAGTTTTTTGTTTTTATTTTTGTCTTTTTCCATATAAAGGGAATACACAGGTAAAAGGCAAGGACTTTGAATATAATAAGCCTATACCAAGATATGTCACAGTAATATCCAGAGGCATAAGACCAGTCACATTTTGTTTGGGGTTTTGTTGAGCTCTAATTCAGGCACCCTGAAGTTTACCTACGTACTGTACCGTTCAGTGGTTTTTAGCAGATGCAGTTACGCAACAATCACCACAGTCAGTTACAATTTTCTGTAGTTATCACCTCCTCTCTATCTCCGCCCCCGCCACACACACCATAGGCAACCACTACCTAATTTCCATCTCTGTATGTCTTTTCTAGATGTTTGATGTATATGAAATCAGCAAGTGTGGGGTTTGTAGTTGGCTTATTTCCACACAGGTAGACTGCTTTCCCAGACCACAAGCAGGGAGCTGGATGGGAAGCGGGGCTGCCAGGATTAGAACTGGCACCCATATGGGGTCCCAGCACATGCAAGGCGAGAACTTGAGCCTCTAGGCTACTGCGTCAGACCCTCTATTCAACTTCTTTGCATTCTTTTAATTGAGTGATGTCTCTTAGTAATCATTTTATTATTTTTGTAAGATTTATTTATGTTTATTGGAAAGTCAGATCTACAGAGAGAAGGAGAGACAGAAAAATCTTCCATCCACTGGTTCACTCTCCAGTTTTAACAAAGGCCAGAGCTGAGCCAATCCAAAGCTAGAAGCCAGGAGCTTCTTCTGGGTCTCCTATATAGGTACAGGGCCCCAAGGCTTTGGGCCATCCTCGACTGCTTTCCTACGCCACAAGCAGGGAGCTGGAGGAAAATGGGCAAGGACACAAACCAGTGCCCACACAGGTTTGCAACATACACAAGGCAAGGGTTTTAGCCACTTAGCCATCACGCCGGGCCCCAATAATTATTTTAAGACTTTGCTGCTTATTGCAGTTTTTTTTTTTTTTAATTATTTATTATTTAACTTCAGTAATTACATTGTATTATGTGACACAGTTACATAGATACTTGGGTTCTCCCCACCCCTCCCCAAACCCTCCCACCATGGTGGATTCCTCCACCTTATTGCATAACC
The DNA here is from genome assembly GCF_030435755.1 of Ochotona princeps. Taxonomy (NCBI): domain Eukaryota; kingdom Metazoa; phylum Chordata; class Mammalia; order Lagomorpha; family Ochotonidae; genus Ochotona; species Ochotona princeps. The sequence continues at coordinate 65,932,106 of NC_080839.1, forward strand.
ACAGCTCAAGTTCAGTTGAGATTTCCCCATTGCAAGCATATACCAAACATAGAGTCCAGCATCTTATTGTCCAGTCAAGTTCAACGGCTTCTTAGGTATACCCTCTCTGGTCTGATGACAGAGCCAGCAGAGTATCATCCCAGTCAATTGAAAGCTCCAACATACCATCAGCAAAAATTTACATCATTATGGAATTAATTGACATAGTAATGAGTAACCAATATGTTAAAAGTAAATGCGGGTTCCCAGCCACCTTCTGTGACCACCTCACCTATACTTCAATTTTAGTTTATACACAACATATAACATTCAAAACATAACATGTTATACATAACATCATATCATCTTAAATTAAGGCAAACATGTGGTATTTAACCTTTTGGGATTGGCTCATTTCCCTTAGCATTATGGTTTCCAGTTTGGCCCATTTGGCCACAAAGAACTGCATTTTGTTTTTTTTAATAGCTGAGTAGTATTCCATGGAGTAGATGAACCATAGCTTTCTTATCCAATCCTCTTTTGATGGGCATTTTGGTTGTTTCCATGTTTTTGCAATTACTGATTGTGCTGCTATGAACATAGGAGTACATGTTGGTTTCTCATAGAACAAGTGTTCTGGATATATTCCTAGGAGTGCTATTGCTGGATCATATGGTATGTTGAATTTGAGTTGTTTGAATATTCTCCATACTGATTTCCATAGAGGCTGTACCAGCCTGCAGCCCCACCAGCAGTGGAGTAGGGTTCCCTTTTCCCCGCAACCTCGCCAACAAGTGTCGTTGGTGCTTTTATTCATGTGGGCCAGTCTTACTGGCGTTAGGTGGTACCTCATTGATGTTTTAATTTGGATTTCCCTTATTGCCAGGGAACTTGAGCATTTTTCCATATGTTTATTTGCCATTTGGGTTTGTTCCTTTGTGAAGTGTCTGCCCATTTCCCGTGCCCATTTCTTGAGTGGGTTGTTTGTTTTGACATTTTGGTTGTTTTGTAGCTCTTTGTATATTCTGGATATTAACCCTCTATCACCTATGTCGTGTGCGAAGATCTTCTCCCATTCTGTGGGTTGCCTTTTTACTTTGTTGATTGTTTCTCTAGCTGTACAGAAGCTTCTTAGTTTGATGAGGTCCCAATTGTTTATTTTGGTCTTGATTTCTACTGCATCTGGAGTCTTTTTTAGGAAGTGAGGGCCTACCCCTAAGTGTTCCAGTGTGTTTCCAACATTTTCTTCCAAAAGTTTGAAGGTTTCTGGATGTAGGTTTAGATCTGTTATCCATTTAGATCTGATCTTAGTGTATGGTGAGAGATGTGGATCTATTTTTTTGTTTCTGCAGGCTATCAACCAGTTGTCCCAGCAGCATTTATTGAACAGACCTTCCCATTTGCCTGGGTTGTCGTTTGTCTTTTTGTCAAAGATTATTTGGCTGTATCTGTGTGGGTTTCCTTCTGGCGTTTCTATTCTGCTCCATTGATCTTCCTCTCTATCTTTGTGCCAGTACCACGCTGTTTTGATAACCACTGCCCTATAGTATGTCCAGAGGTCCGGAACTGTGATTCCCCCTGCTAACTTCCTGTTCTTCAGGATAGTTCTAGCTATCCGTGGTTTTTTGTGCTTCCAGATGAACCTTTGGATCATTGTTTCCAGTTCCATGAAGAATATTTTGGGCAATTTGATTGGGATTGCGTTGAATGTATATATTGCTTTTGGCAGTATAGACATTTTAATGATATTGATTTTACCTATCCAGGAGCATGGGATATTACTCCATCTTTTGAGGTCTTGTTAAGTTTACACCAAACTGGAGCGAATGGGACATATATAACCCAAGTATCCCCCAAAGAACAGCATTCCCCACCAGTCCTGTGTTTGTTGCCGTTGATGAAGCTGCACTGACAGGTCAAAGTCTGTAGCTTACGTTGGGGTTTGCTGTTGGTGTTGTGCGCTCTGGATTTGGACAAGCATGTGAGGCTATGTATCAGCAGTTAGAGAATCAGGCCCCAGAAGTCCTCTGTGCTGTGCCTGCTCATCCTTCTTCACCGCCAGTACCTGGTAACCACGGATATTCTCACTGTTTCCATAGTTTTGCCCTTTCCTGAAAGCTATGCAATTAACATCAGATAGGATCTGATCTTTTCAGATTAGCTTCTTTCACTTAGTAATATGCATTTAAATTTCTTCAGTAGCCCTTCATCACTTAATAATTTTTTTAGTACCCGATAATATTCCATTGTCTGAATGTATTACAATTTATTTATTCACTTGCTGAAGGACATCTTTATTGCTTCTGAGTTTTAACAATTCTGAATAAAGCTTTTAGATACTTGTCAGTGTGAAGGCTTTTTTGTGGAAATAGTTGTTCAGTTCCTTTGGGCAAGTACCAACAAGCACATTTGCTAGTTCACATAGTTCGAGTAGGTTTGATTTCCCAACAGCGTAATTGTTTTCCAAAGAGGCTGTATCATCATGCATTTACATCAGCAACTAATGACAATTCCTGTTACTCCCTGTTCTTACAAGAATTTGGTGTTGCCAGTATTATGGATTCTAACAAATATGTGGTGGCATCATACTTTAAATTGTATTTCATTGATGACAGATGGTAGAGAGCTAGGAATTATTTATGTATTTGGAATAGTAGTCCATTATCAGATCTTTTGAAAATACTTTCTCCAGACTGTGACTCATTTTTCATTCTCTAAACCATGTGTTTTACAGACTAGAAATTTTTAAAGATTTATTTATTTGAAAGGCAGAGGGGAGTAAGAGAGGTCTTCAGGTACTTATTCACTCACTAAATGGTCAGTTCACCTAGGTCTGAGCTGGGCTGCAGCCAGGAACTTGAATTCCACTTGGGCCTTCTTGGAGCTAGAGTGCTTAGAAGGGGAGTATCTGGGCCTGAACTTGCATAGGATGCCAGCCTTGCAGACAGCAGCTTAATCCGCTGTTACACAATGCTGACTCTGAGTGACTTTGAACGTTAGTGAAATTCAGCTCGTACTTCTGCGGGTCATGTCTTTGGCATCATTCTTAACAAACCCAAGGTCATCTAGGTTTTTTTTGTTGTTGTTACCTTCTGGGCGTTTTATGGTTTTATTTTTCACATTTGGACATCTGACCCATTTAAATGAACTATTTATTTGCTTGTTTTTGTTGGAAAGGCAGATCTACAGAGAGAAAGAGAAACAGAGAAAGATCTTCCATCTGCTGGCTCACTCCTCAAGTGGCCACAACAGCAGGAGCTTAGCCCAATCCAGAGCCAGGAGCTTCTTCAGGGTCTCCCACATGGGCGCAAGGCTGTAAGGCTTTGGGCCATCCTCTGCTGTTATTTCAGGTCACAGGCAGGGAGCCGGATGGGAAATGGAGCAGCCAGGACACAAACTGGCACCCGTATGGGATCCCAGCACTTGGAGGAGGATTAGCAATCAAGCCATTGAGCCAGGCCCTTTAATTAACCTTTGTGAAGAGTGTAAACCTATCTAGATTAAGGGTTTTTGTTTTTCGTGTTCGTTTTTTCAATTTGGATGCCCAGTTGTTCTGATACCATTTGCCAGAAGTCTGCTTTATTGTGTTGCCTTGGTTCATTTGTCAAAGACAAAGCTGCCTGCATGTGTGTGGACCTGTTTCCAGGCTGTCTGTCCTGTTCCATTGATTGGTCTGTTCTTTTGCTAACATGTTGTCTTGGTAACTGCAATGTGATGTTAGTCTTGAGGTCAAGTAGTGACAGTCTTTCTCCTGTGTGCTTCTCCTTCAGTCCTGTGTTGGCGGTGCTGAGTCCTTTGCCTCTCCCTGGAAACCTCAGCATCCATTTGAAAATCATTGTTTAAGCTTTGTTTTAAACAAGAGCAACAAGTTAAGAAAGATAGCTGTAAGAGAGGTGTCTTGAAGTGATTGTCAATCTTTAAATTTCCCAAAGAGAATGATAAAATAACTGTAGAAATAGAGTGGGAGGGTTCCTGTTCGTGCTGGCTCTACTAATAAGTGAACAAGAGACAGACCTCTCAGTATCTGTGTGTGTCTTTCAAATAAATAAAAGCGTTTAAAAAAGAATGGAAAATTAGCACCAACAAATATATATATATTTGTGAAAGCCCTGTTGTCCCAGGACAGCAGCGCATCCCTCTCTGTGCTGATAAACAGCAGTGCACGGTGTGGATACTGGATTCTACTGGCCTGTGTGACAGAATAGGAAGGTAAGTAAAGGGACGTTCCTGTGACTTGGACACACACACACACAAAAGTGTTTAAGGGAGCAAGGGCCCTCTTGGCTTTTCAACACTTTCAGCTAATGCAGGATAATTATACTGAGCTGCTTTTTCCTCTAAAATTAAATTCAGCATGAACCAAAGTCAGGTTTCTATTTGTCAGCTTTAACATCTATATATTTGAAAGGCAGGCTTACAAAGAGTGAGGGGATGGGAGCTAGAGCTTTCATCCTCTGGTTCACTCCCTAAATGCCGTAACTTCCAGGGCTTGGCCAGGCTGAAGCCAGGAGATTCATCCCAGTCTTTCATGTGGGTGCAGAGGCCCAAGTACTTGAACATCCCCCACTGTTTTCCCAGGCTATCAGCAAGGAGTTGCATTGAAAGTGGGGCAGCCAGGATGCAAACCAGCACTCAGATGGTAATGCCGGCTGTGCAGGTGGTGGCTTTCCCTGTGATGCTGCAGGGTCAGCCGCAATCCTGCTGTTTCCATATAGCCAAATGTTACTGTTTTGGAAGCTTTGGAACATGACAGTGTAATGTGGCCTTCTTTTTGGTGCATTTGATTGCACAATAGAACCTCACAGGCCTCAGAAAACCCAGTGGTTCCAAAATATGTTCAAGGGGCCAACACTTCTCTGATCTCTCTCTGTAATTCTGCATTTTTTTTAAAAAAAAAAGTCTGTTGAAGAATTATTTAAATTCCCCCCCCCCAAAAAAAAACCACCTCTGTAGCTCCCTGGTGCTCCCTAGCATGTTACTTGGATAGAAGGCTGCTCTTTGACAAAACACACAGTAATTTTCCAGTGTCCTGGAAACTTCAGTATAAAAGTAACCTTCAGAAAATGTGCAAGTGTAGTCTTCTGGATTCACTGTTAAAATCTTGTCTTTTCACCAAATTGAAAAACAAGGCAACTGAAAACCATGGCTTGATGCTCTGGCTGTTGAATTGTTTACACAGAGAATAGTATTGTTCAGTGGTGTTGCTCTCCTCAGAAAGGACCGGGACTTGTCTTGGACTTATGACATACTTTGAACAAGCCTGCTCTGTGTTCATTGTCACAGATTGCCTTTTGTCTTTCACCTTTTGGAATCTTCCAGCACTCTCTCCTCCTGTTTCTTAGACTTCTCTCATTTGCTTCTGCCTCTTGCTTGCACTGTAATATGTAACAGCTGGGTGCCCCAGTGTGGTGAGACACGCATCTTCCTGCTGGGTGGGACCCTCATGGCCCAGCCCACTACTGGTTATTCCCCTGGAAACCATGACCACGCTTCCTCTCTGCAGAAAACACCTGCGAGGAAGTCTTCCTCCATTTCTCCAGCCACCTGGAGGAACTGTTGCTGTACTGTCTGCTGCAGCCTAGCTCTTGCCTTCCTTTCCCATCCAGCAAACACTTGAACAACTTCTACATGTCAGGATATGAAATAAAACACTGCAGGAATTTCGGGAAATGAGGGCACAGTAACCCAGGAGACAAGGGACATTGTTTCTATTCTTGAAGGCTGTTTTGAAGAACTTTGGGTTTACCCTAGCATAACAAGAGCTACTGAAGGGTTTTAATCAAAGGAGTGACATGATCTGATGACCTTTAAACAAGGTTGCCCTGGTTTGCTAGATCAAAACAGAAGATGGGCAGACAGCAAAGAGATCTGGGGTGGGGGGCAGGTCAGAGTGACCGCTGGAGATGGTGAGGAGTAGTTGGGCTAGGAATGTGCTTGAAGGCGGAGCTCTGTCCCTTAGCCATCTCCCCCCAGCCTGCCCCATGTTGATTTCCACCTCAGCTAACAGCAGTAACACACTCTGCTGCTCAGGCATTGGAGCTTCCCTGACACCCTTCTTCTCCTGGGCCACATTCACTGATTTCTTCTCGGAGAATTCTTTAAATCCTCTTAGTGTACATCTTTATAGCTAAAATGCGTCTGTTGTAGATAGTCTCCTCAGTTGCTTTTTTAGAATTTACACTTCCGTAGATTTTCCAGCTGTTTCCATGACTTTCTTCTACATCCAGGATCTTTCTTTTCCCTGACAAATTGAAGCAGTTGTCATCGGCCTGATGACGTAACACTTCCATTTACCTCCCTTGCCATGTATGCTCTGCTCGCCGTGCAGCTTCCTTGCGGGAACTTGCACTGCACTGATTAGTTTTCTCTATTTCCCTCTGCAAGCCTTAGGAGTTATGTGTTCTGTGTCTGTTTTCTCAGTAATCGCCTTTACATTTTAATGTGTGTTTTTCCCTTTGATGAAGTCCACATTGATTCTGATCACAGCAAGCCAAGTGGCTCATCTCCAGTGATGCTCCTGCGTTGTGTCATCACATTTCTGTTTGAACTCACACCCACCAACTAAGGCGTCGTCATGACTGTTGTCTCACATGCTCAATGATCATTTTGATTCTTCTCAAATCTGCTAGTATTTTTACTCACCATTCCTTCTGATGTCTCATTGTTTTCCTTCTTACTCAATTTCCTTCTTTCCTTAATATATCTCTTTCTAGATCCTTCACTCATGTCTGCAGGTGGGGTGACCTGCAGACTTGGCCTGAAAGTGTCTTTCCCTTTGTCCAGGAATGGCGGTGCAATCAGATCCCTGGCGTCACCATCATTCTCTGTACCCTCTGCTGTTGTGTTGAGTATGTGGAGCCGGTCCACGGGCCGCCCTATCTGAGCGTTCAGGGCTCTTTTACGTGACTCTTAATCATGTTGCTTTTTCCTCTTTTATAGTATACAGTCTAGGTGTCAATTTGGGTTTTTTTTTTTACTACTCAGAAGTTTTTGTTCTTTGTGAATTTGAGTTTTTATCATCTCTGAGTCTTAGAAAAGTGGGTTAGCCAGGGTTAGCTCTCAGTGTTAGAGGTATGTTGGGCTGTCTCCTGTCCTCTGTGTCCTCAACCTCCATTTTATGTTTTCTGTCTCTTTTTGTTTATAGGCTGTATTCTAAGTAATTTTAAGATCCTTATTATATATGTCTTATGTTAAGCGTTAATATTTTATTTATCTGATGTTTTTTTCTATTATGTCTTGGTTATAGTAATTTTTAAACAAATTTATGATGGATTTGTTCCCTATGTTGTCTTTTTTTTTTTGGCTTTGAATACATCTTAAGTGAAGTTTGCTTTTCTGTAGGATCCGTATGGGGCCAAGGTTCTGAGAGTGACCTTCCAACTCAATTGCATGTTTTCTTTTCATTTATTTACGTAATTGAAAAGCTGAGAGAGACAGAGAGAGAGAGAGAGAGAGAGAGAGATCTTTCATCCTCTGGATCATTCCCCAAATGGCCACAAGGTCCAAGGCTGAGGAACCTGGGACTCCTTGTGGGTCTCCCATGTGGATCTCCCATGTGAGTCTCCCATGTGGGTGACAGGGGCCACAAGTACTTGTGCCATCCTCTGCTGCCTTTCCAAGCAAGTTAACAGAGAACTGGACTAGAAGCAGAGTACTCTGATATGGAATGCCCGCATCGCAAGTGGTGGCTCAATCGTTTGTGCCACAAAGCCGGCCCTAAGTTACACATTGGCTTTGTCCAAATACTCCAAGGGCATCACCATCAGGGATTGTGAATTCTTAAAAAAAAAAAAAAAAAACTAGGTTGTTATTTTGGTTTTGTTTTGAAAGAGAGAAAGAGAGAAAGATCTTCCATCCACTGGTTCACTCCCCAAAAATTCACAGTAGCCAGGGCTGGGCCAGACTAAAACCAGGAGCCCAGAGCTCCATCCAGTGTTCACGTGAGTTGTAGGTACCAAGTCCTTGAGCCATCCCTCGCGATTGTACATCAGCAGGAAGCTGGAACTGACAGCAGAGCTGGTGCCCAAACCTGGATGCTCTGTTGTCAGTGCGGCATCCCAGGCAGCACTAACTGCTGTGCTAAAGGCCTGTCCCCGTTTTAGAATTCTTCAGCTTCTAGTCTGTGTGAAATTCAAAGCCCGCATTTTCATTCTTTACCCAGCAGAGAGAAAACCTCCCTCAGCATCTCCCCATTCCTAATTTGCCCTGTAAGCTTCAGTCTCCCGCTAGCACTTCCTCTCTGGCCAAACCAGACAGAAGCCAACCAGCACCTTAGAGGAAGGAGCATGCAGGGTCAGCCTCCTTGTGACACAGAGCAGGGAAACAGTGAGGAATGGATCCCTGGACAGGCCCTGGCCCAGCAGAGCATCTTCATGCTTAGCAAGCATGTCTTGCATGCTGACCTCTGGCGGTCAGCAGAAGGCTTAGTCTGTTAGCACAGCACTGTTCACAGTGGGAGAAGACACCCGGCACAGACTGATGACGGGATGTGCAAGGTACATTGTGCCAGGAGTTAGATGTGAATGCACAGCAGCCCTGTGGAAACCAGAGGACAGGCAGGTGTGGGCATCCGGGGCACAGAGGGCTGGCGAAGGTTTCCCAAGTAGTGGCCCTTGTGTGTGCCTTGAATGATGAGAGAGGTGCTTCTGTGAGAAGTTGCAGAATAGGTGAGGAAGACCCTGGAGCCCTGTGCCAGTGAGTTAGGACTTGATTCCAGAGGTACCAGTAGTTGCTGAACACTTTGAAAAGGAAGGAGTGTAGCATAAAGTGTAATGGCTAATATGACCTGTTCAAATGCAGCCCTGTGTGTCATTTAAAAAATTCTGGCGATCACATTAAAAAATAGTAATAAATCAGATAAAATTAATTTGAATACTATTTTTACTTAATCCAGTATATCCAAAGCATCATTTCAATGTATGATCAGTAAGTTATCCATGTGCTTAAGTCTTCAAAACACAGTGTGTATTCCCTGTCTGCAGTGGATATGCCTCTTGTCTAGCCAGTTTCCCAGGGTTTGCTAGTCATGTATTGCTAGTGGCTGTTATACTGGACAGTGTTGCTACCAATGAAGGCAAAGGGGGCATATTCTAACCTTGTACTTCCTCAGTTCATCCAAAGATTTTTACCCTCCTACCTTTCAAAAAAAAAAAAAAAAGAGGCTTCTGTGGTCAGATGAGTGTAGAGAACTCTGGGATTGTCAAATTGAATGTTTCTCAGACTCATGGACACTGCGGCCCTGCTCAGTCCTCAGACTTGCCTGGATGTGTTCACCCTCATGAGCTAGGCAGTGCCAGGGATCCACTGTAGTAGGATTTGCCACCTGGGAAGAGCAGAGAACCTGGTGGCAGGCAGAGGCCGGCATGATCCTGTGCAGAAGCACTCAGCTAAGGTGCCTGTGCCCTGGGCAAGTGAAGGAAGCTATGCTTGGAGGACCCACCAAGGTCACTGTGAGGTGCCCCAGGCCACGAGCAGGAGAACCATGGGACAGCGGCCAGAGCAGCGCGAGGTAAAGAAGTGATGAGGGAGCTGGAAAGAGTTGGCTATGAGCGTAGACTCCTTCCATGAGTTTGGCAATGGGACACAAGAGAGGGTGCTGAGGAAGGGCATCTGTTATAAATACTGGGATAGGATAGGAGAGACAGAAGGATGTGTATGCTCAGAAAGAAGCAGTGAAGACTGAAAATAGCTGCCTGATGGAAACTGAAGGGAATGGCCGGTTCAGAACGCTGACCTTAGAAGCAGGAAGACTACCCGACCCAGAAGAACATATGAGGACCAGTGAGCTAAGAGAAGATGGGGAGAGATGGCAAGAGGTACCCTGCCTTTAATTTTTTTACCCTGACCTCACAGGTAAGAACATCTGGAAGTGAGGGTAGTAGTCAGGCTAAAACCACAAAGAATGCAAAGCAATACAGAGGGCCAACAGGACTTGGTGTGCGAGGGCTGTCCCCACGTTCACTCAAAAGAGAGTGGTCTGGGCCCGGCGGCGTGGCCTAGTGGCTAAAGTCCTTGCCTTGAACGTGCCGGGATCCCATATGGGCGTCGGTTCTAATCCCAGCAGCTCCACTTCCCATCCAGCTCCCTGCTTGTGGCCTGGGAAAGCAGTTGAGGACAGCCCAATGCCTTGGGACCCTGCACCCACGTGGGAGACCTGGAAGAGGTTCCAGGTTCCCGGCTTCGGATCGGCGCGCATCGGCCCGTTGCGGCTCACTTGGGGAGTGAATCATCGGACGGAATATCTTCCTCTCTGTCTCTCCTCCTCTCTGTATATCTGACTTTGTAATAAAATAAATAAATCTTTAAAAAAAAAAAAAGCGAGTGGTCTGCCTGCTGCAGCCAAAGCTTGTCCTGCTATTCCAAGATAGGAGAGTCCCACCTGGTGGGGTTTAAGGTGAATCCTTGTTTCCCAAAGCGTGATATGTGTATGCACATTTGTGCTCCACCGGACTCGGTTTATTTTGTTCATTATGTACTTACTCTAGTAACTGTCAGACGAAGCAGTAAGCACTTTGAACTACACACATCACTCGTTTGAAGGAAAAAGTGAAGCAATCAAGAGGGAACGAGGGTGTGGCAAACCTGTTGTGAACAGGAATGAATAGGGAGTGTGAGAGAATAGCCATGGGAACCGTCCGGTTGCTTTTCTCTCACCACAGCACCCAGCACCAGTGGTCACACACCTCAGGCAGCACCTTTCCGCCTGGTGTCTGGCCATCGAGTCTCTCCTCCTTGCTGTGCCAAAGCATGGTCAGACAGGATCCGCCATACTCAGTCACTCCCTGCAGTGCAGTGCTACTGGCAGAACCGAATACACAGTCACCCTGCCCAAAAAAGCGGAAGCTTGAGGATTTGAAACAGGGCAGTGGCCCTGTGATTGCTCCTTCATGGCACCAAGCACAACCTGCATAATGTGATTTCTTTTTCACTGTAGGAGTAATTTTTTTAAGCTATTGGCTACATGTGCAGAAAATAGAAAAGTCACAAGCTCAAATCTGTGTAAAAATACAAACATTCACAGGAAATCAGAAGAGAACTCCCCCATCCACCCACTTAAAACCTGACCTATTCCTTGCGTGGTCTGCTTCTGTCCTTCTGTTCTCATTGCCAGACAGGAGGTTCCCTGAGAGGAATGTCTGTATGTATCAGAAACCCCCTGCCTACCCCCAAAAGGCACGCTGGGAAGGACTAGGCTCTGCCCCAGATCTCCATCCGCAGGAGCAGGTGTCTGCTGGCGGTGGGTCTGGAGGTTGGAGAGGGCAGATGGTCGGCACCATTTGTGACTGCTGAAAACCTGCTGTGACTTGACCACTGGGGTCTCTCTCCAAGAACTCCAGTGGAGGTGTCAGAAACAGCTTCTCTTTCTGGAGAGTATTCTCCGGAGCCAGCCGACCTGCAGAACGGCCCGTGGAGGACAGAGTAGGTGCGGGTCACTGATGTCTCTCCTGAAGAGCTCACCTTTTTCAGGCTTCCGGTGGGCATTTGCTGGGGGTCAGTGCGCACACAGCCGCTGTGGAATACATCCTCCACAGGGTGTTGTTAACTGTGTACAAGAAAGAACTGGCACATCTCTGCTGGTTGGTGCAGGGTCTGATTTGGAAAAAGAAATTTACCAGAAATGCTGTATCTAGTTGTGATTGTTGATGGCCTGATTTTATTTCATTTTTTAAAAAAGATTTATTTGGGCCCGGCGTGATAGCGTAGTCGAGAAAGTCCTAGCCTTGCTCGCACTGGGATCGCATATGGGCACCGGTTCTAATCCTGGCAGCCCTGTTTCCCGTCCAGCTCCCTGCTTGTGGCCTGGGAAAGCAGTTGAGGACAGCCCAAAGCCTTGGGACCCTGCACCCTTGTGAGAGACCCAGAAGAGGCTCTGGGCTCTTGGCTTTGGATTGGCACAGCTCTGGCTGTTGCGGCTGCTTGGGGAGTGAACCATTGGACGGAGGATCTTCCTCTCTGTCTCTCCTCCTCTCTGTATATCCGCCTTTCAAAAAAAATAAAATAAATATATTTTTAAAAGATTTATTTTATTTATTATTGAATGGGAGATTTATAGAGAGGGGGAGAAACAGAGACAGAGAGAATCTTCCATCTGCTCATTCACTCGCCAAATGGCCACAACAGCTGGAGCTGAGCTGATCCACAGCCAAGAGCCAGGACGTGAGTGCAAGGTCCCAAGGCTTTGGGCTGTGCTCCCCTGCTTTCCCAGGCCACCAGCAAGGAGCTGATTGGGCAGTTGAGCAGCCAGGACATGAACTGGTGCCCATATGGGATGCCGGCACTTGAACGTGGAGGATTAGCCTGTTGAGCTATGACACCAGCCTCTGATGGCCTGATTTTAATATATTGTCCTCAAGGATGTCTACTAATAAAATGCTCTCAACAAAGAACCCCTGTCCTCAAGGTCCTGCTGAAGGTGGCACCTGCTGCTTCCTGTCCTTCTGACACCTCAGCTACAAATCGTCATGCTCTCTTCCTTCCTCTTTGCCCCCACCCCCAGCTTTCTGGAGTACCACTGGCTGCATCATGCTATAGTTTGCTGGGAAGTGTTAAGAGAGAAATTCTTTAGACTAATTACTTATTTTTGTTTGCTTGATTTTGTTGTTTGGTTACTTATTAGAGTTTACTTGAGCAAAGAAATGTAAAACAAAAGTGCTTCACAGATCCCTCACCCAGAAGTTCCAGCAGTGTGCTCCGAGAGTGTTTATAGAAAAGCAGAAGTGAGGCAGAAGAAACAGGTTAGTTGCCTACGCTTTAGTCAATCAACCGGTCAGTTGGCTGCAGCTTACTCAGTTAGTTGCCTGTAGGGCCTCCTGCAACCAGCTCAAGCTCAGTTCCTGTGATTAAGCTCTCTGTTGGTTTGGTGTGTGGAGCCTGTGCCCAGGCCCAGCCCAAATCCATGGCTTCCCACTAATGATACTCACTGGTTCCTATATGCATTTGTTTTTTGTCTGAGGAAGGGCTTCCTGAGATATTTCTCCCCCCACCTCACTCTTCCTAGATAAGCCCCAGCTACTTGATGGATGGTTCTGCAACTTTCTCACATCATAGCTTGATATCTACATGTGCTGTAAATTGATGCGAAGTGAAAGCAGTGTCTTGCCCTTGTGCAGGCTGCCTGTGACATCTTTCAAGTCACTTGTGCCTGGCTACCTGCAGTGGATCCAAAACCAGGGGTTACAGCGCTTGTCTTAGTAGGATAGCTGGTTTCTGGAAATTAAATATTTTCTAGTATTAGTACTTTTCTTTGAGAACTCTACAGTTCGCATTTTTTTTTTGTAATTCAAAATAAGAAACCTTTTTTCTACTTCCAAATACATGTAACTAGAAATGCTTGTAGTACCTGCTAAAGCTGTGCACGTGGTAGTTTCTATTTAATTTTTTTTTTTTAATGCTGGGCCTGACCAGCGTTTTAAAAGGCTAAATTGGGGGGGTGGGAATTTGGCACAGTAATAAAGGCACTGGGGTGAAGTCTTACCTCCACTTCCCATCCAGCTTTCTGCTAAAGCATACCTGGGAAGCAAGTAGTGCTTGGCCCACGTGCTTGGATCACTGCCAGCACGTGGGAACAGATTGTGTACCTGGTTCTTGCCTTCACTTATGGAAGGCAGTTAGCAAGTGAAGCAGTACATGGGATAGTTCTCTTTGTCTGCCTTTCAAGTTAATAAAAATAATTTTAAAACGAAAACCTAAATTGATGTTTGACCAATCAGTGTAGCTCTTCATCTGCCATCTGGAGATGGGTGGTTGGAAGTGTTTGACCCAGGCAATTGCTCTCGTAATCTCAAAGCTTGAAACAGTGAGGGTTTGAAGCGTGGAAGGTCTGTACCAGCTCGACCCCTTTCTGCCCTCCTTGAGGGTGTCTCCTGAAAACCTAGGTGCTGCTGTTAGCCCTCAGTAGAGACAGTGAGAGCACACTGCAACCCCACAGGCTTTGTTCATTGACCCTTGGAGGCCCAGGGAAGTGCGCTGGCTCTCCACCTGACCTGCGTGCTGCACCAGGAGGCTACTGAGCACTCTCAAAAGCCATGAATTCTTGCTGACCAGAATTGAAAAGTCTTTTTAAAAGATTTATTGATTTATTTGAAAGGCAATTGCAGGGAGGGAGAAACAGAGAGAGAGAGAGACAGAAAGAATTTCTGTCTGCTGGGTCATGCCTCAAAATGGCTGCTATATCTGGGTTTGGGCCAGCCAGGAGTCAGGAATTCCATTGTAGCCTCCTCCATGGGTACAGGAGCACAAGCACTTGGGTTGTCTGCTGCTTTCCCAGGTGTATTAGCATAGAGCTGGATCCGAGGCCAAACAGCCAGGACTATAATCAGCGCTTATACAGGATGCCGGAACCCCAGGTGGCGGCATAAGATGCTGTGCCACAGTAATTGTCAGTGTCCTACAGGGCGTACAGTCCTTCTCAAACGCTGCCATGTCTCCCCACAGGGTGTGCTGACCTCCAGACCCTGGACACAATGCAGCCGACGGAGAGGAAAAGACAGGGCTATATCCATGAGCTGATCCAGACGGAGGAGCGGTACATGGACGACCTTCAGCTTGTCGTGGAGGTGAGGGCCCGTCGCCGACGGACGAGGGAGGCAGCCAGCCGGAGGGTAGCTGCCTGCACACAGGAGACCAAGGCAGTCTGCACTTGTGGGGTGTGAGCTCACAGGTGCCCGCTGCCCTCTGGCCCATGTTAGAAGATGCAGGAGATCTAAATAGAGTGCCAGCTGCCTCCCCTGATTAGGTCACTCACCCAGAGCCCAGAGACAATAAGTAGGCACTTGAACACCTTGGCTGCATGTGGCAGAAGCCAACCAAGGAAGGGCATCAGGTGTGGTGGACAAGGCCGCCTCATTTCCGATGGACTTGTGCCCAATTCTGCTTGCACCTGACACACTCATACACTTTGCCGTGTCCCAAGGACTTGTGAAGCGGGTGGCAGGCCCAGCAGGAGTGTACTCGAAGGTCTGCTCCGGCCTCACGTGTTTCCTGCTGACGTTCGTGTGCATCACTGTGACCGGTGACCTCGACACTGGCGACTCCAACCTTCCTCAGGGCAGCACTTGGCCCCGACTGCCTTTGGGATGGACAGAACTTTTCCCTTCTGCTATAATGGTGCACAGCCCTGGCTTTTCACTCCCAGTCACTATGTCCAGGCCCTTGGGTGAGAAGACCCAAGTTAGTCAACAAACCACCTAAGGAGAGCACGTGTCCCCGTGCAGATCTGGGAAGGGCACCTGGCCATGACCTCGGGAGTAGAGTAGAGCAGAGGCTGCATCCTGGTGCATCTGCCCTCCACCCCAGCCACAGCCCTGCCTGCCCTGGACCCATTCGCCATGGGGCAGGCAGTCCTTGACACCCAGGGCCTCCAGACCCCCCAGTGCTTGTCCCTTTGCACACACAACTCCCCTCCCTCCTCTCTTGGTGGTCCCTGAGAGCAGGAACTGTGTATCGCCCATCACCACATCTCCAAAACCCAGCCTAGCCCCTAGTGGACCTTCCCAGCCGACTACCCTGTGTTACGCATCTGCCCTTTCTCTGCCCGGCTACATGATGGAACAGCCCATCCTTCTGAGTAGTCCTCACCAGTGCCAGCCTGCACCCAGGGTCCAGCACCCAGAGCTGCAGGTGGGTGAGGCGGCCTTCCTGGCACTAGACAGAATGTTCACCCACTGCAGTCGTCACCTCATCACTTGGAGCTTTGCTTGTTCCTGCAGTGCCCACCTCGCCAGATACACCGAGGGGCAAGCAGTCGGACTGGGGTTGAGAGCTTCGGGTGGAAAGCACACTGCCCCCATCATAAAAATTAGGAGGGGGGGGGAAATGAAATAAGGAAGGACGTGGGGAGTGCAGGCAGGTAAGAAGTATCACTAGGCACTTAAGTGTGTCGTGAAATTTGTTCATTTTATCTAACTTCTTAAAAAAAAAATTTAAACACCCTTCTCTGCCCTGCCCTGCCAGAGGCTTCTCATTCCCATACCCATAGAGGTTCCCAGAGGGCCTGACCATCATCCTGCCCTCTGCTTCCTTCACTGCGCAGCACAGAGCTGTTAAAAAGGAGGGACCAACCAAGGGACCCAGAGAAGTAGGGAACTGCCTCCCTGTCCTCTGCTGGCAGCCTCTAGCCAGGGACACCGCACGTCCAGTACCAGCTCTCCACGAGGTGGCCCAGCACCCTCCGTCTGACTGGAAGAACATCATGGCACTTTGGACTGAGCCTGGGAAGGCACTCAGCTCAGCTCAGCAGGCAGTCAGTGTGCCAGCCATCCACCAGGCAAGAGGAAGTACCAGTGCTCAGACAGCTGAGTCCAGAGCAGGTGGGAGCCTGGGGGAGGGAGTGTGTCCCCCCACCCCAGAACTCGCCCAGATCTCCAGGAAGGATGTGCAGAGGAACTTCGGGACCTGCAGGTTGTCCAGCTGGATGTCCAGGCAGAGCCAGCCCAAGGCCGGCAGGTGCAGATCCCACAGGCCTGTGAACCTTTGGGAGGAAGATTGCTGCATGACCACAAGGCCAACTGGAAGTCTTTGATTTTGATAGGGAATGATATGTTAGAAGGATTTTTCTTAAAAGATTTGTTTATTTGTTATAAGTTACAGAGAGAGAAATCTTTTATTTGTTAATTGACTCCCCAGATGACTGCAATGGCGGAGGCTGGGCCAGGCCAAAGCCAGGAGCCGGGGGCTTCTTCCAGGTTTCCCATGGCGGTAGCAGGGGCCCGCACATGTGGGCCATGCCCTGCTTTCCCAGGGAAGCATTAGCAAGGAGCTGGATTGGAAATGGAGCAGCCAGGACTTGAACCAGCATCCCTATGGGATGCCAGCGTTGCAGATGGCAGCTTTCCCGGCTCTGCCTCAACACTGGCCACTGTTGGATAAATTTTGGAAAGGTTCATCTTGGAAGAATTGGCACAGAAAACTGCAGTATTTCTTTAAAGCTTTTAAAGTCATCCCCTGTAAGTCAGCTGGGAAAGTCATACCTGACTTGGCTTCAACGCATCACCTGTGAGGCTAAATGAGCCCCCTCCATACTCCCCATGTGCCCACATGCCCATGCCAGGCTCCTGGAGTCCCAGAGTCCTGCCAGGCTGATGCACAGAGGCAGAGTGGTGGGGCTCCCCAATGCCCTGCCAACCTGAGCCTGCAACCTGCCTGTTTCCAGTCTTAGAGTTACATAAGCTGTCACGCCATGTCTGTCATTGAGCATCCTACACACTGTTGTCAGAGCTCCGGGGTGCTCAGCATAACAAGACGCACCCTCCCAGCTTCACAGGCACCTACAGCATGCGGCTGTTCTGTAGCCCTTTCACAGCTTCTCCATGAGAGGGAAGAGAGCTCCCTCTTCATGAGATTACTGGAATCTGTCCTTAGAACCAGCTAAGCTGGGAGCCCAAACAGCAAGAAGATGGGGGATGTTCCATTTCTTAAAAACAAAACAAAACAAAATTTAAGGTTTATTTTATTTTTGCTTGAAAAAGCTACAGAGAAAGAGAGAGACAGAGAGAGATCCCACATCTGCTGGTTCACTCCCCAAATGGCCACAATGGCCAGATTTGGGCCTGTTTAAAGCTGAAACTCAGAAGCTTCTTCGGGGTCTCCCACATGGGTGCAGGAGTCCAAGGACTTGGGTTATCCTCTGCTGATTTCTCAGGCCATAAGCAGGGAGGTGGATCAGAAGTGGTACTCGGACACGAGTCAGCACCCATATGGGATGCTGACACTGAAGGCTTAGCCTACTATACCACCATGGCAGCCCAGGGATGTTGAACTTCAAGTCCAGCAGTCATCAGTATGTTTACTCACTATTACCACAATCTTCTTAGTTGCAGCTTATGGAAGACCCTGTATGATGTAGAAAACACGCAGACTTGTGTATTCACATGCAAGGTTTTTTCTCTGCTTTGAATTTTAGGTTTTCCAGAAACGGATGGTGGAGTCCAACCTTCTCACAGAAGGAGAAATGACCTTGATCTTTGTCAACTGGAAGGAGCTCATCATGTCCAACACAAAACTGCTCAAGTGAGTCATGAGCACCCTCCCCCACATTTCCCAGGGCCAGAACCCTGAGGGGCCACTTGATAAAGCAACCTCTTCACTGTTCTCTGCTCCCTTGGCTCCTTAAATCATCTAATGAGTCCCCTGAAACTCCAAAACATGTGAGCGCTGAGGAAAGCAAAGAAACAGAACAGAGAGAACACTGTGTTTGAACCAATACAATCATGACACAGTGTGTTCATGTAGGGTCCCAGATGGAGGAGCTGCCTGGCCTGCTCCCACAATCCCCCGGTGCACCATGTCATAGGGTGTGGGGATGGTGACTCCAGTCTGAGTGCTGCACAGACTGACCACTAGGGCCACCTGTGGGTCTACCCAGGGCCTGGCAGCTCTCCCCCGAGACCATGTCCCCCACGCAGCTGGTCCCTGTGGTACCTGCACTCTCTCCTCCCAGAGTAGACTGCAAGTTTCCTGTTTCCTTCTTCGTTCCATTAGGAATGAGTTCGAGGTTCCTTTTTTTTTTTCGAGGAAACTTTGTTAAGAACTTGGGCAAACTAAATTCTCAAGGACCGTCTTCCTTTTCTGTGATGGGCAGACATGGCCAGCAATGCCATTAGGGGCCCATGCTGCATCCTCTTGCACCCACCTCTCTCTGCCAGGGCCGGAGGCTCCTGGGGAAGTCCCCAGGACACATCCTGTGGGTCTCCCCAGCAGCCGGCCCGGATGCTCCCTCCGAAGCCGAAGGTGAGGCTGTGCTGTTCGCAGGGCCCTGCGGGTGCGCAAGAAGACGGGTGGCGAGAAGATGCCCGTGCAGATGATTGGGGACATCCTGGCGGCCGAGCTGGCCCACATGCAGGCCTACATCCGCTTCTGCAGCTGCCAGCTCAACGGAGCGGCCTTGTTGCAGCAGAAGACAGACGAGGACGCAGACTTCAAAGAGTTTCTAAAGGTAACTGCCTGCAGGGCCTGGTGGGAATCTGCTGGAGGCACAGCGCTGCCTCTGATCTGGACGCAGCCACGGACAGTGGCCCAGCAGGTGCTCTGCTCAGTGGAGAAGGCATCTGCATCAGTTTCCAGAGGAAACTGACAGAGTTTTCTGATCACTTGTCCAAAAAAAGAAAATCTGGTAGAAAATGTGGTATGAGCAAAAGCTTGGGACACCTGTGCCCCCCTTCCCTTGATTTGAGTCCTGACTCTGCTCTGGTGTCCATCCTCCTGGAAGGCCCAAGCTTTGGGTGACGGCCCCAGTACTTGGGTCCCTGCCACCCACATCTGAGGCCTGGAGGGAATTCCGGGCTGTTTGTCATAGGGACTGGGGGGAGTGAAGCCATGGACATGCTTCCTGTTGGCCAGGCTTTCCCCAGGACACTGTCCCTCCTTCCCGTGGCCCCCTCTGGCTACCTCTGGTCAAAGCAGCTCTGCACCAGGTAACACAGGTGGAGGAGTCATGCCGTAAGTGATTTTTGGACAAGTGGACCAGTGGAGCACTCTGTCTCCATTTCTCTTGCTCCGCATGTGTGCTTTCGAATAAAATCAGGAAATGTTTTCAAACTTTTGAAAAATTTAAAGAGCCAAAATGTCATCTTAGCTGTGCTCCAAAATCTTATTTACCAAAGTTCAAAAAATATAGAAATGAGAAGAATGCTAGTGATAGCACCATCTGTAGGCATAAGAACATCTAAAACCCCAGAGAGAGACAGTCTTAAGGTCCAGCGGTAGAATAAGGCTTTGATAAACTGTAACAGATGTGTTTTATTCATTGGAAGCAACCATCCTAGAGTTTCAGCTGCCACCCGGTACAGGTAGAACAAGGGATGGGTTGCTTGGGCCCCCAGCAGTAATAGCCTGGGGCTATACAGACACCTGGAATATACATGTCTGCCATAACACCTGGTGCTCGGGTGGTATGTGTCCAAAGTGGCCAGAAGAGGGTCCCCCAAGTCCCAAGGGAGAGTCTGACAAAGGGAAGCTTGTCCTGAATCTGCAGTGCCAGTGGGAACCAGCCACATGAAGAGGCAGCAGCAGGGACTATGCCAGGCAAGGATCACACACCCATTAGCTGGCATGTAATAGGTGCTCAGCGACCATGGTGATGGCTCCTACTGAGGTAAGAACAGTCGGTGTGCAGAGCTGGGGGAATCTGGAACCCTTCAGGAACCAGAGACAAGAGCGCCATGGAGTAGGGCAGGGCAGACTGGTGCCACTAGCCCTGATGGGTAGAGGGAGAAGCGATGGTGATTACAAGGGAGGATGAGGACTGTATTAGAGGTATGTTGAGATCAAGGCACCTTTGGATGAAAGCCAGTGGGCTGTCAGATGGCCACGAGAATGGTTCTAGAAGCAGAGGAAAGCACATTTCTGCAGGCTGCTAGCACGGAATCAAGAGCAGCTGTGGGCTTGGCCTAGGAGCTGAGATAGTCCTAAGTCAGCCTGGTAGGTGTTATTTTGGATCTCAAGTTACTAAACACAATTTAGAATCTCAGAGATTGTTGGCAGCAGGAGTACAGCAGGTGCCTCTGTTTGCCTTAGTTCTGCGAGTTCCTCACAGCCTCCCCACTCTCTTGCAGAAGCTGGCATCTGATCCCCGCTGTAAAGGGATGCCCCTCTCCAGCTTCCTGCTGAAGCCCATGCAGAGAATCACCCGCTACCCGCTGCTCATCAGAAGTGTGAGTCTCAGATTGGGGCAGTCCTGGACCCACCTGCTCAGGGAGCCCCAGTATGTGCCAGCTTACCTGCGTGGCGATGGGCCACCACAGCCATGTCCTACTGTCCCCTGGGCCAGCATTATGTGAGTGCGCACACAAGCATGCAGAACTTGATGCCTCCCTGGGGCAAATACAGGAATCATCCAAAACCACCGACCTGGTCTGCCAGTTCCTTCCAATGAGCCTCCCCAGTTATCGCAGCATCTCATTGTATCTGTGCGAGCAGGGCGAAGGCCCCTCTAGGTCTCCAGATGTGGAGCCCCATCTTCACCCCAGAGATGGGGCAGAGCCTACCACTGGCATAGCCAGCATCTCCAGTCTTTTTCCTAAGGTCCAAGGGCATCTCCCAGCCACACACCTTTACCTGGACGTCCCAGGAGTCCCCAGTGCAGTGTGCCCTGCAGAGCCCACCAGGGCCCTCACTGTGATCTGCTACAGCTTGCTTCTCAATGTCCATCCCTCCTTTTGTGTGATTGAAGCAGTGTGAGCCTCTTGAACAAATAGGCCTTCCAGAGTGAAGTCAGGCTTGTTGATAAAATCAACAAAGGCAAACAGGAATGATGCTTGACTGTTGCTCTTACTATTCCTTGCCCTTTGGCCTGTGGGAACTTAGCATAGACCTCATGCCACAGGTGTCTGTCCCAAATGGACCCATTCGCACAAGTCCACAACCCTTTCACCAAGCTCTTTAGGGCCAGGTGTGTCTCAGAATGTGATTCCAATATTGTGTTTTGTAGGGCAACTCCCCAAAACCCAAGGTAACTGTGATAAACCAAATGTGCATATTCCTGAAATGAATAGCTGAATTCCTGAATGAATGTAGACTAAACAAACACATCTGCCCTGTCCAGCTCAGGTTTTGTCGGCAGCAAGTACCAAATAAAAACCATGGACTTCCAGGCTGTTTCCTAGAGCCATAGACATGGGACTGTGTACCTCTCAGATTGGAGTGAAGCCCAGAACTCAGGATGCAGCTGGCAAGAGGCTGTGGAGGCAGGAGGGTGTCCATCCAGAGTCCCCTCTGGCCCCTTCTCATCTAACTGGTAGCAGGAGTGGCTGGAGACATTTCTCCTCCATGCTACCACTCCCATGGCAGGGCTGCCATCACTTTCATCAGGGATTTCAAAGGGATCCTTGACCCCCAAAATATTCTTCCTGCTCAGCAAATTGCCTACACACAGCTTAGCTTGGAAGGCTTACCCTAAAGATAATATGGCTTCAATTGGTGGGGGAAAGAGGAGGGAGTACCCTTGAACCTAATGCCTGTGACCAGGAGCCAGTCAGGGAGCAGCTAGAGATGCAGTGATCCATGGAGTGCTTGTCACACCCTGTCATGACCAAGTGACCTCTCCCTGTCTCCCCAAGAACATGTGGGCTGCGGGCTTCTCGGCATGCAACCCCCATCCTGTGACTCGTGTTTTGCACGCCACATGAAGCACCACATGTGTGGAAGCAGTCCAGGTGTTGGTGGGCATGTGGTCAGGAGCCCGGCGGGGTGGGAGCACCCCACGCTCACAGGGCACTGTCTGCTCTTCTGCAGATCCTGGAGAATACCCCCGAGAACCACGTGGACCACTCCTCCCTGAAGCTGGCCCTCGAACGAGCTGAGGAGCTTTGCTCCCAAGTCAACGAGGGAGTCCGGGAGAAGGAGAATTCAGACCGACTGGAGTGGATCCAGGTGCATGTGCAGTGCGAGGGTCTTGCGGAGGTGAGGCTTCTGCAGTTGAACTGGATCTTTGAGGTGGGTAGGGAGCCAGATTCAGGTCTTCCCCTGGTGTAGATGGTCTACACCTCAGCTCCTGCTGCTACCTAAGACCCAGCTCCTGCAATGGGCATTCTCCTTTCTTGTAAAGGAAGGCTTTTGTTTTTTTATTTTTTATTTTTGTTGGAAAGGCAGTTTTACAGAGAGAAGGAAAGACAGACAGATCTTCCATCCATCGGTTCACTCCCATATGGCCACAGTGGCTAGAGTAGAGCCAATCCAAAGCCAGGAGCTTCTTCTAGATCTCCCACGTGGGTGCAAGGTCCCAAGGCTTTGGGTGGCCCTTGATTGCCTTCCCAGGCCACAAGCAGGGAGCTGGATGGGAAGTAGAGCAGCCAGGACACAAGCCGGTGCCCATATGTGATCCCAGCACTTGGAATGGGAGGATTAGCCAATGAGCCTATGCACCTGGCCCTCTTATAGAGGATATCACAGGCGGAAGACACAGCTTTAATGGGGCTAGCCAGTAGTCTGAAGGCACAGTCTGTGCGAAGATCTGAATGACCTCAGCCACATGCCCCCCTAGCCTGTCCACAGGGCCTCTTTGGTCAGGGTGCTGCAGCACACGGTGCTGGAGCTCAGTGCGGGACATTGCTTCTCTCTTTAAGCAACTGATTTTCAACTCCCTCACCAACTGCCTGGGACCCCGGAAGCTCCTGCACAGTGGGAAGTTGTACAAGACCAAGAGCAACAAGGAGCTCCACGGATTCCTCTTCAACGACTTCTTGCTCCTGACCTACATGGTCAAGCAGTTTGCTGTCTCCTCCAGCTCTGAGAAGCTCTTCAGCTCCAAGTCCAACGCCCAATTCAAAATGTATAAGACGGTGCGTACAACAGGCCTGGCCCGAGCACCAGGGCCCTGGCGGAGGTTCACCTCTGCCTCAGTCATCTTGCCAAGCCTGGGCTGCCCTCGAGCCTCACCCTGCCTCTTGCTCCATGGCTGGTGCTGCCTGTGCCACTCCCAAAGGGACGGAGCTGCTGGGCCACTTGGCTCTCCTCCCAGCCTGCAGATGGCGATGGCCACAGGCCCGCCTTGCATCTGGCCGCCTCCTGGCACGGGAAGCCCCAGGCCTGCCCCTGCCTGAGTCCAGCCCAGTGCTGACTGTGAAACCCAGCCTGAGGCTGGCACCCAGTATGAATGCACCAAGGAAGGGGCTTGTCATAGCAGTGGCCGCCTGTCCTGCTGCAGGAACACACAGTCTGCCCCCAGGTTTTACTTTGCCATAGCAGAGACTGGCCCGTTGCCACCTATCCTTGGCCCATCCTACAGCCATGTCCCAGGGCAAGTGGTGGTCAGCCCAACTCACAGCACAGGTTTGGCCCCAACTCTTTCAGCCCATCTTCCTGAATGAAGTCCTAGTGAAGCTGCCCACCGACCCCTCCAGCGATGAACCTGTCTTCCACATCTCCCACATCGATCGTGTCTACACCCTCCGCACAGACAACATTAACGAGAGGTCAGTCCTGCCCCGGGAGCCACCCCCTGCCACGAGCACACCTCCCCTGCACCCAAGCACCCCCAACCCCTTGACAGCCCCACCCTCAGCTCAACCCCATGACCATCTCCCAACTCCCATCAGCTCTCCCCTCAGCCACTGCAGAGTGGCAGCCCCAAGGCCTCAGTCCCCACAGCAGCCTGCATGCCATACTGGGGCCTCATACAACTGCACCTTCCAGCCCTCACAGCTCCCCTCATGTCCCTGTGCAGAGGCCACCTGCTTGCTCTGTGCCCCCAGCCCCAGGCAGTCTCAGACCTGGCTTCCAAAGTCCTCAGCTCCAGCCTCCTTCAGCAGGCGAGGCTTTGGTTACATGATAACATTAGGTGTTAGGTGTCTCAGTGGGACTGCTGAAGTTAAGCTTAGAAAAAGAGGGAAGTGCCCGGGCCGTAGGCCACATCATGAGTGCAGGAAGCCCCCAATGGTCCTCACTTTGCTTCTCCCCAGGACCGCATGGGTGCAGAAGATCAAAGCAGCGTCTGAGCAGTACATCGACACGGAGAAGAAAAAGCGAGAGAAGGCTTACCAAGGTACCTGCTGGGGCACCTTGGGTCCTGCTGTGAGACTGGGAGACCAGACCCACTGAAGGATGGGTGATGGGGCTCCAGCCACTGCTGCCAGCCCTGCTCCTCTGGATGCCACTCTGCCATCACGTGTCCTCCCTGCCCAGACCCCTCCTCTCACCCTAGCCTGGATTCTTCAGCTTCCCACCCAGGGTTAGCATATGAGTCCCTGGAGGAGCCTTTTCACAGAATTGCCCAGACCTAGCCTATGTCGCTGCCTGCATGAGTGCCTCCATTACCTGTCAGGCCTGTTTGGGCATGCTGCCCACCCCCCGACAGACACATGATCCACCTCCAGGCCCTAGACAAACAACATCTCCAGGATAGCTTCATGGATGCCCCAGCCACTGTAACTTGTACTGAAGGGCCCTGTCCCTGAGCAGGAGGTCCTGCAGCTACTTCTGCCCAGGTCCCCCAAGTCACAGGCAATTGCACACCCTCTGCAGGGCCCAGGGCTTGTCCCTCAATGACTCTGTCCACACTGTTCATGGGGCACGTGATCACCCAGCTCAGTGTAGCTATAACTGTCATTGTAGCGGCCCCTTACCCCCCATTGCCCTCTACCTGAGACTGTCAAGGTGCCCACATTCTTCCCAGCCTCCCCAGAATAGCTCCAGTAAGGCCACACCCGCCTGCAACCCCCTGTGCTCTGAGCACCTCCCCACCTGTCGCCTGCCCAGCTCCTTTCCGGGGAGCCTTCTACCCCAACCAGTCTTCCCACACAGGCTGGTTGCTCTAGTCGCAGCTCTTTATGTTTTTTTTCATTCAGGTTTGCCTTATTTTGTTGTGTACTCCAGACAGGTATGTGTAAATCAGCTTTTGCCACTTGGCTTCAAAAGCTTGCAATCGCAAAAAAATGATTGAATCATTTTGTGGCACTCAAACGGATCTCTTAATTGGCCAAAGATGCCAATAGAACTCTTGAGTTTCACCTACCACGGGTACCGGTGTGTGTTGCTGTGTGTCCAGCTCCTTAGTTAGTGCCTCCTCTGTGGGCCTGACCTGGCCTGTGAAGAGGCATCAGCCCTGGGGTGGCCCTGAATCCCGGGGAGCTGAGTGTGTGTTTGCAGTGGTGGGGCAGCAGCTCCTCAGAGGGAGAGTTGTATTTCACCCCCGAGTTGGGAAAACTACCCGCCAGAGCACCTGCCTTGTTGTTGAACTCTTAACCTGCTTCATTAAATTATGTTCACCCAAATAATGTGACTCATCTCTCCGTGGTGGAAGTATTTGAGATTCCAGAGTAGAGTAAGACCCTAAGTAAAACTGCCTCATGGCCTGAAATGGTTGTGTCTGATTGGAGTCACGGGAAATGGCTTAGGCGCTGATGGCTCGTGTTCGGACATTGAGCTCACTTCTCAGAGCTCTGACCTCAGCACCTGCTGAGCCTCAATTGTTCTCATCTGTCAGATGAGCAGCAGCCACTTCGCAATGTCATTAGGCAGCTCAGCCAGTTGGGATTTACATGAAAGTCTGGAGTAGCCTTCTTGTTTTATTACTATTACTACTTGCTAGGCAACTAAGGTGCTCCTACAAGGAGGAGTAAAATAGCGCACATGCTTCTCAGGGGCTCTCCTCTGGCCGAGGATGCAGACGGGATGCAGGACTTCTGACCCAGTGGGGTATGGGATACTCCGCAGGGTAATGTAAGTGCTTGTGCACTTGGACCTGGATCTTGGAAGACGGGTTGGGAGGCAAGAGAAAACAGAGGCAGTAGGCCAGACATCCCAGGCAGGTGACACAGCATGGGGCAGCCAAAGGCTGGGCTGCTAGGCACAAGATAGTGGCAGCGGAAGCTGGGGTTGACCAGAAGCCTGTGTCTTTAACTTAGCATTGTCACCATACTACCTGTGTTCTCAGAGAAGGGATTAACACAACCTGTCTTCCTCCACTGCAGCCCGCTCTCAAAAGGCTTCAGGCATTGGGCGGCTGATGGTGCACGTTATCGAAGCCACAGAGTTGAAAGCCTGTAAACCAAATGGTAAGTGCTGTTTGACGTGACAGACACGGTAGCTGCCCCAGCCTGCACTGCGGCTCCTCTGAACATGCCATGGCGGGAGGCTTCTTCAAAGTCAGTGTCTGGCCAAGCGGTGAAGATGCTGGCTGGGCACCCACACCCCTTACCTGAATGGCTGGGTTTGCTTCTGATTCCAGCTTCCTGCCAGTATACCCCCAGCAGACAGCCAGTGATGGCTTTGGTGCTCCTTCCCTGCCACCCACACCAGAGGCCTGAACTGAGTTCCTGTCTCCTGGCTTTGGCCCATCCCACCCTTGGCCACTGCAGGCAGTCAAGGAGTAAAGCAGCAGATGGGAGTTCTGGCTCCATCGTCTGTTGCTCAAGTCAATAAACAACGAAGCTTAAGTCAGTCTTTCGAGCACAACTCTGTATGAACTAGTTTGGTGGACCATGTTATCACCACTGCCCCGTGAGAGGCACTCCCTGCAGGTCTTCAGCCTGAAGCAGTCCCTTGTGCGTACTCAACAGCCACCTCCAGAGCATGGGGGACCCATCCTCAGAGCGCGGGGCAGACAGGGGCCCAGCAGCAGCTCCTGGGGCTACTGGGACTACTGGGGCTCCTGCAGCTGCCCCAGGGGGACCCTCAGTCATGCATCTCACTTCCTGGTGCCACCTGTGCCCCTGCTCTGTTTTGTTCAGGAAAGAGCAACCCCTACTGTGAAGTCAGCATGGGCTCTCAGAGCTATACCACCAGAACCCTCCAGGACACCCTGAATCCCAAGTGGAATTTCAACTGCCAGTTCTTCATCAAGGACCTTTACCAAGACGTGCTATGTCTCACCATGTTCGACCGAGACCAGTTTTCCCCAGATGGTGAGTGTGGTCAGTCCCCACCCATATCCACAGGTTCTGCTTGTGCTAAGCCAACCTCCTCCCATGGATTGAAAAGATCTCGGAGAAAAGGAAAACTGTCTAGACTGAACAAGCTGGCTTTTCCCGTGGCATTATTCCCTAAGCAATACAGTGTGCAGAGTACTCACAGCACACTGTCACCATCTTAGGGATTACGTGGAAGCTACGGGTGGGTCAAAGGGTACACGAGGGTGTGTGGAGGTCGCAACAGACATTATGCTGTTTGATAAAGGAGCGTGAGCACCCAGCAGTTCAGTAGAAGGGAAGAGTCCCGGAACCCTCTCCTATAGGTGTTCAGGAATGGTGAGGCCTGGCAGGGGATAGAAAGGTTTTCCAGGACCTGGGTCTCAATTCAGGTGCTCAGGACAGCAAGTGGAGCGATACAGGCCTGCACCAGCTTACCAGGGCAGTTACCACTCACACGCCAAGGTGGACATTGAGCTCCTGGTGCACACCAGGCAGGTGCAGCCCTGTCCCACCAGAGGCCTCCCTGGCAATGTCTCACACAGTTGGCTGTCACCCAGCACACACCCAGGCATGGCTGCTCATAGCCAGGAGTCTCAGAAGTCACTAGCCTGAGCTTTCAAGAGTTTTGCAAACCCTATTTCACTCTTCCTGAGGTTAAGTTTTTAAAGATATTGAACTGTCCCATGGCATTTATTCACCAGATTTCCTGGGTCGTACTGAAATTGCAGTGGCAAAAATCCGAACAGAACAGGATGGCAAGGGCCCCACGACCCGCCGGCTGCTGCTGCATGAGGTTCCCACCGGAGAAGTCTGGGTCCGCCTCGACCTGCAGCTTTTTGAGCAAAAGCCTCTCCTGTAGAGGACGCGGATCTGCCCACAGCACTGGGCCTGCAGCTGGAGGAGCATCCTGCGGCTTCCCTTGTTCATCGAACTCCATGCCCCTGGGGCCTCAATTTTACTGCACACTAAATCGCTAGCAATCTATGCAACCACGAGCCTTCCTATCAATAAAGCAACCCCCGTAGCACAGTGCCTTGGATTAGTGTTCCCGTGTTCAGCTGTGTTTAGATGCCAGGGTTTCCATGTTCAGGGCTGTAAACAAGTATCATGTGGAAACAAGGCATCGGACCGCCAGACGCTGGTTGAACATGTCCACTCTGGAGTGGCTTGGTGAAGCTGGAACCATTCCACATCCAGGGACCTCCGTGGACACAGCCACTCAGGACGTTAGAGAGGTGGGATAAAACGCCATGGCCCCCTTGCTTGCGGAGCCCATTCAGAAATCGCATCTACTCGTGCACTGAATAAAAGCCGAAACTTGACCGTTTTATCCTGGTCAGGTTTTACCATCCTCTGCTAAGACAATACAGTTTGAAATATAAGAGAGAAGCTTGATTTCCTTTAAATACTGTGAACTCTAATAATGTGGAAAATATTTTTCAACTTTAATTTTCTGAAGTATAAATTATTTATGTAAATTTCTGTTTTGCATATTTCATAGGCCATGCATCCTTAAGCTTGATCATTGCCAATATGTACAGAAAGAGAATAAAAGTTTATGAATGTCACAAAGCGGTCCTGATTGACTTCCCTGAGATCTGCTTTGGAATGGTGACTCTGGAGGTCGCAGAGAAGGCGAGGAAAGCTGAAGAGATGAGGCGGCAGCAGAAGCTAAGGCAGGAAACCAGATTTCTCCCCTGGCTCAGTGTGGGGGAACTGAGGGGTGGGGCTGGAACAGGCGACCCAGGGGCTCCCTTGGATGCTGTCTGGACACCTGGCCTCCGTGAGTGGAAACCTCCAGGTGACTTAGCAGGGTCAGCAGTCCCCCTCCAGTTCCCAAGGTCCTGGCTGCCTGACAGGTCCCTGTCCGGCCAAGGCCACAGAAACGCCTGTCTGGGATGCTGGCTTGGCCTCAGGGTTCCAAATGAGAGGTCTGTTTTGGATGGTGCTGAAAACATGGTCTTGTATGCTAAATTCCTGGCTTCTGAGGCAGTCCCCCAGGCTACAGGAGCTCTGCTCCCTCTGCTGGAAGCTAGAAGAACCAGGCAGGAGTCAAATGGCCCAAGGCTGGGGCAGGCCCCGAAGGCCCTGCTTCTGTCCAGGCGTGGTCATGGACACAGCAGTGCTAGGAAGCACAGTTTATGTCCAGACTCAAGAGTCCATCAGTTAGCACTTGAGGTACTGATCTCGGGCACTGAGCAGTTAAAGTTTACCCATAAGTAAGACACTGTTCAATATGTGAAACCAAACAAGTGAACCTGCTGCTCTCTTCTGGAGCTCTGCCTGCTCAGAACCGCCTCACTGAGCAAAGCACCTGCTTTCCACCCCCTGGACTCTGGGGAGTGTATTTTAGTGGTTCCACAGCCAGGTGTGGACTTGTCAGAGTGGGCCTGCAGGCTGGCTGGTTTTGACATGAGGCGGTCCCTGATGGACTGGGCAGTTTACTGGTTCTGGCGGGGTGAGGGGTCACAGCTGTAGAATGGTCCTTCTGTCTCTAGGACTGTGGGGCCTTTAATTCCCACCGGGATGACTGTGGCTCATGCTGCCTTCACCTCAGGTAGGTCAGCCTCTGGGCGGAGACTTAAGAAAAAGGGCCTGTGGGACCCGAGTCCAGTGACGTCTGGGGCTACGGGGGACTCTGGGCACGCTGTCCTAGAGCCTGATCCTGCAGGATGTGGGGACAGCAGAAAGTGCCCTGAGACACGGGAGGACTAAGCAGATGCGCCTTGTGTGTCTGGGGTGCCTCCCCTGCTGAGGCCCCTAACGTGTACCTGGGCAATGAGACCCAGGAGCGTGCCCTGGGTGAGTGAACCTGTGCTCTGAAAAGCTGCCTGAGAAAGCCACCAGGAGCCACCAGGCCCCTCAATGTAATGTCATAAAATGACCAAATCATTAACACCTTCCAGAGAAGGCAAATACCTCACTCATGTAGTTCCCATTTCAATGCATGAGCTCAAAAGCCTTATTTTTATTTGAATACTTTTTGCAATATTTCCACTTATGGAAAAAGAAAACACCAATGCAATATTTCAACCATATTTTAACACACACCACTGCGGCCTTGCTGGACTGCTGCCTGCAGGGCAGCCAGGTACTCGCCCAGGTGCTCAGCTGTCATTACTCTTCTTGGCACAGGTGGCGCTGTCCCTCTCTGTCTGCAGTCCCCGGGTGCCCAGGAGTGAGGTCTCTGTTGTCTGGCGCCTGACACCTGCTGATGGAAGAGAAGGACTCTGTTTCCTCCTACAGGGATCCCCATAACCCTCCCACCTCCCACCTGAGGTGTCTGTGTCCTGGGACTCCACAGACCACAGCAGACAAAAGCACCCTTGTACTCTATAGTTGGGGCTCCATGCATTGGTCCTTAGCCCATACAACATGTAAGGAGGTGATGGAGGCCACCTCCAAGCCCTGCCCACCTGCACGACCAAGATGGCGTCCCTCAGGCTGACAGGAATGGCTCCCTGGGCTCACCTGGGAAGCCAGGTGCTGACAATAAATAAGCAAGCCCATTCAACAGGACCCTGAGATGGCATGAAGAGGGGAAACCCACTGACCTGCCAACCTACCTGGCTATGAGTCCTGTAAGCCTCTACATTTAAACCACCACCTGCTTTTTGGATCTCCTGGTGACAGCAAAGAAGCCTACCCCACCATAAGGTCAGAGCTGACTGTACTCACAGTAAGATCTGATAGAAACAAGTGGAGCCAGATCAAACTAGAAGCTTCTATTCAGGAAACAGCAAAATAAACAGGCAACCCAAGAATGGGAGAAAATGTGCAAACCATGTATCCAAGAAGGGGTTAACACCCAACATATATAAGGAACTTAAATAATTCAATAGTACAAGTACTAATATAACCTCATCTTAAAAATGAAGTAACAGCCTCAATAGGTATTTCTCCAAAGACATATGAAGTGGCCATGAAAATATAGCCAGCTCCACTAATTATCAGGGAAATGCAAGTTAAAACTACAATGAGATATCACCACTTACAAAACTATTAGGTTGGAGATGATGATCAAAAAGCTGTGGTAGGGGCTGGTGCTGTGGCAGTAACAGGTTAAGCCACTGCCTACAACACTGGCAGGCCATATGGGTGCCAGTCCTGTCCTGGCTGCTGCATTTCTAACCCAGCCCCCTGTAATGTGTCTGGGAAAGCGGGGGAAGATGGCCCAAGTGCCTAAGCCCATGCACACATGGGAAACTAGGAAGAAGTTCCAGGCTCCTGGCTTCAGACTGGCCCAGCCCCAGCCATTGTGACCATTTGGGAAGTGAACCAGCAAATAGGAGATTCTCTCTCTCTGCCTCTCCCTCTCTTAACTCCACCTTTCAAATAAGTAATTTTTTAAAAATGGCAAGAGTTGGTGAAGATATAGAGCTAAGGGAACCTGTAGATGCTTCTGATGGAAAGCAAATTGGCGCAGCCTTTATGGAAAACAGCACAGAGATGTCTCAAGCAAATTAATAAAACCACCATACACTCAGTATATATATATATTTGAAGGAAATATATATTTCTAGGCGTATGTATTTGAAGGAAACAAAACCACAACCTCCAAAAGTATCTACACTTGCATGTTCACTGTGACATTATTCACAATAGCCGAGACACAGGAACAGGCCAAGGGTCTGGCAGATGAACAGGCACACATGCACAACGGGACATTCCTGTCATTCGCAACCACACGAATGCACTGGGAGTCCCACAAGCCAGGCACAGAGAGACAAAATACCACACCACCTCACTTATATGTGAAACTAAAGAAGTCACTCGTGGGAACGGAGCGGAAAGGTGCTTACTTGGTCAGAGGCACAAACTGCCCAAGCCCAGGAGGCCTGCCTATAAAAAGCCAAACTCTCTCTCTCTTTGGGTTGTTTTGTTTTGTTTTGTTTTTTTGGCCTTTGTGTGTGTGTGATTTTTTTTTTCGGGGTAGGAGGTCATAAATTTCATTTCAAAACATCAGAGTCACCTATCAATGACTCACACAGGGAGAACAGTGCGTAGTCTTGTCTGGATTCTGTAGGCAGTGAGCGGACGGACCAAGGTGGAGGGCAGCAGCTCAGGATTAAGGTGGACAACACCTCTGAGGGCAGATCTGCACCTTGGGCCAGGTGCACCTCACCCTGAAGGGCGTATCTGCCCCTTGGAGTGAGGGCCAGGCACCTGCATTTACATTCTCCTGGGTGTCTCCACATGAGGTCCTGCCACAGGGGCCCTGGCAGCAGCCAACTATGGGGTTCTCCTGTCCCCTCCCTTCCTCCTTGGCTGTAGCCCCCACACACACTGAGCCCTGTGATCTCCCCACCCCCAACCCTGCTCACAAGAGTCTTCTGCTCAGCCCCTCTCAGCCCCAGGCAGAGCTTTGAGGAGAGAAACTGCCTCTCGAAAGCCAGCTGGCTCACGTCGGTGACCTCTCCCGCGGGCGGAGGTGGCTTTTCTGCACAGGGCAGCTTTTTGGGACTGCAAAGAAAAGCAGGAAAAATGATCTCAACTAAGTGCCAAGTGGCAGCTTCTGAAGGGGTAGGCACTGTGGTGCAACAAGTCAAATGCCCGGCTGGGACACCTCATCCCACACGGAACACCCAGCTCCAGTCTTGGTACTCCGGCTCTCACTCCAGCTTCCTGCTGCTGCATCAGGGAGTAGCAGGTGGTGGCCCATGTACCGGAACCCCTCCCATGCATGTAGGAGACCCAGATAGGGTTTCTGGCCCCCAGCTATAGACAGGCCTAGCCCTGGCTGCTACGGAAACCTGCTGAGTCGATCAGCAGATGGAAGATCTCAGTATCTCTATCGCTCTGTTTTTCAAATAAATATTTTTTAAATTTTCTGCAAAAAAAAAAAAACTGACCTGAACACTCACACAATAAAAAGGAAGGCTGATGGGCCCAGCATAGTAGCCTAGTGGTTAAGGCCCTCACCTTGAATGCCCCGGGATCCTACTGGTTCTAATCCCAGCGGCCCTGATTCCCATCCAGCTCTCCGCTGTGGCCTGGGAAAGCAGCTGACGACAGCCCAAAGTCTTGGGACCCTGCACCCACGTGGGAGACCCAGAAGAGTCTCCTGGCTCCTGGCTTTGGATTGGCTCTACTCCGGCCATTGCGGCTGCTTGGCAGTGAATCAACATATGGAAGATGTTCTTCTCTGTATATCTGACTTTACAACAAAAATAAATAAACCTTAAAAAAAAAAAAAAAGGAAGGCTGATTAGAAATGCTTGTGGCTGTCCAACTCCATGGGGGTTGTGTGCTGGCACACCCCATGGGCAGCTGCAGGGCAAAGGGTCTTTCTCCAGTCTCTGGGACAGAGGGCTCCCATGCAGCCTCCGAGTGTCCTAAGCTGAAAGTCAGGCTGGACAGGGCCATGTACTTTCCAGTCCCGCACAGGGAAGCAGAGAAAGCCTGACAGGAGGAGGGTCACAGACAAGCGATGGCAAGAGGAAGCAGATGGCCAGCCTCTGGGTCCTCGGCCAGCCTCACCTTCTCCCTGGTCTTGGCTTCCATGACGCACCGAGCTGTCCAACATTATCAGGTCCCCACCCCACAGACTCTTGGTCGCCTTGAGAAGGCTTCACCTTTGTAATCACAAGGTCCCTGACTCATCTCCTGGCTGGCCCGTGAGGCCTTTTCCTCCTCAGGCAAAGCCACAGGAGGAGCTTGCTGGGCTTGTCACAACCCCGTGCTCAGCTGTCGCGGGGCTGCTCCAGCTGAGGAAACAGGCCTTCTTCCTTCTACAGGTGTTTCTGTCAACAGACATTTACACCTTGTCCACTTCCTTCCGGCTGCCTGCCGGGAGCTCCTGTCCCTGCCTACAGGGAGCTCGTGTGTACAGGCCAGTACTCTCACATGCCGATGGTCTCCCTCACCAACGCGCAGCAACCTAGCAGGGCGGGAGGGGTAACCAGACTGACTGCCCTTAAGGTGAAGCCTGGCTGCCTGTTTCAGGCCTGGTGCAATGCTGGCAGTTACGACCATCTGGGCAGTGAACTAGTGAATGGAAGCTTGGTCTCGCTGTCTCTCCCTCTCTCTCTTTCTGTTACTTTCAAATAAATAAGTATATCTTCAGATAAATAACTCAGTCACAAAAGAAAAGATGCTTTGAGCTGGCACTGTGGCATGGCAGGTTAAGCTTGGCTTGCAACACAGGTAACCCATACAGGAGTGCCAGTTGAAGTTTCAACTCCTCTGCTTCCAATCCAGCTTCCCTGTGAATGCACCTGTGAGGGCAACAGAATCTGACCCAAGTCCTGGGGTCCCTGCCACCTTTGTGGGAAACTCAGATGTAGTTCTTGGCTTCTGACCCTGGCCTGGCCCAGACCCAACTGTTCTGGCCACTGGGGAGTGAACCAGCAGATGGGAGAATTTCCCCATCACCCCTTTCTCTCTCTCTCTCTTCCTCCGTCTCTGTTACTCTGCCTTTCAAATAAACGAATATTAATAGTAATAAATGCCTTAAGCTTCCACTTACATGAAATTCAAAACTAGGCAAAAATAAGCTATGTTTGAAAGGAACAAAACTAGTTGATAACTACAGGGAAAGCAAGGACCTTGTACCTACAGAATGCAGACGGCTTGGGAGCCTATCCCGAGGAGGGCACAGGTTCACTTTCTGACCCACATGGTGATTTCACCAGAGGACTGGCTAGGGGGTTGTTAAGTGGCTTAGTATTGTACACTCTTCTCCTCATACCACAAAGCTGATGGTGATCATAACAAAATGACAGATCCCTAACAGACGGCAAGACTCATCATAAGATGTGTGTCAGGAAACAGCCCAGCCGCAAGGGAAGCGAGGAAGCAGGCATGTGCCCCTGGACTCTGCACCTGAATTTTCCCCGAGTGCTGCTTCGTGCAGGCCTCACCGAGCTTGGACGCCGCCCTCTGGGGACCGCACTGTGCAAGGTGAACGTGAACTGTGGAAGCCTGACCTGCAGCCTGGCCTTCTCTAGTTCTTTGAATTCTTTCACAGAATACCGCTTTCCTGCAAGCAAGATTTAAAAAGGTTTTTTAAAAAAATTTTTTTTCATACAGACCATACCAGTGGCTCTGGGCGGGAGACCCCCTGAGATCCATAACACACCTGTCTCATACTGAAGGTTCGCTCTCTTCTCCTCCTCTGTCTCTTGCTGTCTTCGGAACAGAGGGTCAGAAAATGGCGGGACTGTGACCTACACAGTAATAGCAGGTTCTGACAACCCAAGTTGAGGTGGTTCTAAGCTCTCTAAATCTATCCTAAGCATTCACATTTACTGTACACCAACACAGCCAAAAACAGAAAGCCATGAACACTGTGAGTGCCTAGGGTGGTGGGGGGTTGACACCTGCCTCCTGTGGGATGTGACAGGGAAAGGACAGCTGGTGTCCCCAGTCACTCCAGAGCCACTGAGGCCCACTGTGAGTCCCAGCCAGGCCAGGATCTGTCCTCAAAGATGCCTGGGTCTGGACCACACAAGACAGACACAGAAGCTGACAGCGGGCTTGTAAGGGCTTAGGATACCACAAGGACAGGTGAACTGAAGCAGGAGTTGGTCTCAAGCGGTGGTAACACACACAGCAACTGTCCCTTCTCCCTGGGCATTATGAGCCCCAGGCAGGAGGTTTGTTTTTCTTTTTCCTTCATTCCCCCTCCACAGCACTTAACACATTGCTGGGTCCCAAGCACTAGGAAAACAATCATTGAATAAACAGGGCAGCACAGCGGGTGCCGCCTCCCAACCCAGACAGACAAGGATGTTCCACCCACAGGCAGGGGGAACATTTCTACCTTCACATGAATGATGTGCTTGGTTTCCTGGGAGAAGGAAATAAACCACTTCTCTCTCCAGAGCCAGATCTATTTTTAAGATTACTAATAGCATCAGGTGGCTAAACAAGCAAAAAGAAGAAATGTACAGCTCTCGACTCAATTACTGCTGGCTTACAAATGGGAGACTGCTCTGGTGGGCAGACACTGCTGGCACCCCTCCTGAGTCTACTGGTTCTGGGACAGCCCGGGGAAAGTCCTGGGCTCAGTGCCTACAGGTCTGTCCCTGGGGCTACAGCGTCGCTGAATGTGAGCAATTCAACAAGAAAGCTAAGAGCAAAGCATTGCACCATGCTCACCTCATTTCCGTGTCAATTCCTCATTAGCCTAAATTTCTTCAACTTTTTGCTCAGGGAAAGACTTTCTGCTCAAGGGAAAGACTTCAGCAGGTTGTCTTTTTAGTAAATAAAGAATAACTACAAGACTATCAAAATACCTAGGTTTTCTTCAACCTCAGGCCTCCTAAAATGAATAAGTAAACTTCTAATACCTTTCCATAATTCGGGTTCTTTTTCTTCATATAATAAGGGTCATACACTTCAGGACTATGATGGCCTCCGCACACAGTTTCCTTTAAGAGAGAAAAGAAAAACACACCTTACAGAACACTATGACATGTGAACTGTTCTGCAAGACCCAGGAAAGCCACTCTACCCCACGTTTCCCTGAATGCACAGCTTCTGAAGGCTACAAGAAACCTTGGACTCACAGAGACTCCACCCCCTAGTAGGACAAGCGACCACGGCGCTTGAATCTGAAGTCACCTTTGAGAACTTTCTGTTTCATCAGACAGGCACTCTATGGGTAATTTTAACCAGTAGCAGGTGTGTCCTCAGACTGAGCCAAGGCGTGCCTGGTAAGTTCCAGGTGCAGACACTAATCCTACAACATCAGCCCCTCAACTACACCCTGGGCTGAATACTCCA
The DNA here is from genome assembly GCF_030435755.1 of Ochotona princeps. Classification (NCBI taxonomy): domain Eukaryota; kingdom Metazoa; phylum Chordata; class Mammalia; order Lagomorpha; family Ochotonidae; genus Ochotona; species Ochotona princeps. The sequence continues at coordinate 65,969,155 of NC_080839.1, forward strand.
TTTCTATCCATTCTTCCTCCTCCAAAGCCATGTCAAGATCCTGCCCTCTTCCGAAGGTTCTGCAGCTGGGGAGGGTTCTCTCGACAGAGTGGTGTTAGAAGTAACAGGATAAAGGCAGGGTGGACACAGCTGTGATGCTCCCCACTCTCAACACAGCCTGAGTTCGGATGGCTGACTCACAGGGAATGCGCTTTCCTTTAAAATCTCTTAAACGTCAACACACACCACTTCTCAGGTGTCATTTTCCCCATTTGACACTTGTGCATTCATATTTCCAAATGCCAATTATAAGACTACTACTTTGGTGGCACAGCAATCTAATTCTCTGTGGTGCTGGCATCCCATATGGGCACCAGTTCATGTTCCAGCCGCTCCACTTCCGAAACAGCTCGCTGTTCATGTGCCTGGAAAAGCAGCAAGGGATGGCTTCAGCCCTTAGAATCCTGCACCCATGACGGAGACCCAGAAGGAGTTCCAGGCTCCTGGCTTCAGATCAGCCCAGTTCCAGCTGTTGGGGAGTGAGCCAGTGGATGGAAGACCTTTCTGTCTCTGGAAATCTTCCTTTCTGTAAATCTTCCTTTCAAATGAAAATAAATAAATCTTTTATATAAAAAAAAAACTACTCTGATTTTAGAGATCTGAAATCTTGAACTCTAACCTCTCTGATCATTTAGAAAACAATAATTAATGTATGTATGCATATTTGCTCAGAAATACACTTAAGACAATAAACAGCTGGAAACAACTAAGATCTTACAATGCATACTTGAAGCCAACAAGATCTTAATTTGGTACTGCAGACAGGTGGACCTGAATTCTAGAACACTCTTGACCTCAAATTTAAAACAAGAAACTCTTTAGGGGTGGCTGAAGCTCCTACCTGGGACACGCACACCCCACATTAGAGTGCCCAGGATTGAGTGCAGCTTCCTGCTAACGCACCAAGGAGCGGCAAATGAGTCCCAAGTGCACGGGGTCCTGTCCCCCGCATGGGAGACCTGGGCAGAGTTCCAGGTTCCCGGGTTCAGCGCGGCCCAGGCATGGCTGTTGCAGATATCTGGGAAGTGACCCAGCACTTGGAAGAGCTCCCTATACCTCTCACTCATATTTTCATTCTCATATTCTTTCTCTCTACCTCTTCACTCTGTCTTGCAAATAAATGTAACTATAAAACTTCAAAATAAGAAATCAAAATTATGTAGGCCACACAAGAATGTAGACACAATTAGTCTACATTAAATGTCTGACTGGCAAGCCAGGAGCCACACAGCCCACTTGTCCCTGGCCTACTTCCTACTATGAAGAATGTAGCTCCACTGCCTCCCTTGTGGTCCTGCTTAGAGTTAAGCCTTGCCGGCCAAGGAGAGTCAAGTCCAAGTCCACCAGGTAAACCTGCAGACTTTCTGCTCTGGGTCTAAGTTCCCTGATGCCACTGCTTACCCCTTCTGCCTGCCGAGAAAGCAAACATCATTCCTGAAGCTGTGTATTAGGCAAATGTGAGAGTGACAAAAATAAATTAAAAATATTAAGCAGAGAACAGAATAATAGCAAAAGCCCTGACATTGCTATCCTGCCAGAACTCATCCTTCCTATGACTTTCTTGTTAATTACACATTCCTTTATGGTTTTAAGCCAGTTATTCTGCTAACATTTGCCTAACGATAGTCCTGATAAATCTAGTTTCAAATCAACACTCATCGCCTCCACATGAAGCTCCAGTTGTAAGCTAGGTAGATTACAGCTCAATTAATTCATCTTACATATAAAAATGGGTTTAGGGACTGTCTGCCAAACTAGTGAAAGTATTGGACTAACTCTTCAATCACACTTTACTTTAAAAAAAAGAAAGAAAAAAAGAAAACCTTAGTACCCTTTTATTGGTGTGCTTTAAGAAAAGCTCAAAATTCTCTTGTTTCATCTTTTCAATTCTTCTACCCGAAATTACTTTTTCCATAATTCTCTGCTGAAGAGGACTGGCAACATTCTGGACCCATTTTTTATGTAACATCTCTTTTCTTCTTTCCTTAAAAATATCCAGGCTCTGAATGTAAGCATCCAGTCGCTAAGGAAGGGATACAGACAGGGGAGACAAGTTCTTAAAGAAAAGTCCTTATTGTCATTTGAATAATGAGGCTAGCATTCTAGTTCCCCTCCTAAGCTCTCAGTGTTTGGGTTGCAAAACCTGGACCACAGCAGCAGCCAGGCCAAGAAAGCAGGGAGCCTGTGAGCCCAGAGCAGCTGTCAGAACTCACAGAAAGTTCTAGCCCACCCTGTGCCATCAGAGGGAGCTGGGCCTAAATCAGGGAATCGCACCGAACCATTCCTCACTCACACCGTTCTTCCTGAGGATTTCAAAGCATTCTGTGCTCCCCCTGGTTCTTAGCCAGCTGCACCCCAGCAGCAGCTGTGACCACGCTGGTGGAGTACAAGGAGCGCTGTACTGGCCGGTGGCACCTCTCCACCTGTGACACAGGAGGGGAACCCCACCTACGGTACATGCGTACTTCCTTTCTAAACGATAAACTGCAAACATCACAATATTATTATAACTTCAACTCTCATGTTCTGCTCATTGAAATGAAACCCCACCTGGGATGGGCACGACTGGTGTAGCAATGAAGACAGGCCTGGGACACCCACATCCCACATCAGAGCACCCAGGTTCGAGTCCTGGCTGCTCTGCTTCCGATCCAGCTTCCTGCTAATGTGCACCCTGCAGGACATCTGTGAGGGCTGAAAAGACCTGGATTCCTGCCAACCAAGCAGGAGATCTGGACTGAGTCTCTGCCTCCTGGCTTCAGCTTAAACAAGTGCTGTGGCAGGCACTTGCAAAGTAAGCCAGCAAATGGAAGGTTGTTTTGTCTCTCTCTCTCTGCCTTCCAAATAAAATGACAGTAAGTGAATAAAATTATCTAGAAGAATGAATCAAGCCCCCCTTTTTAATATAAATGTGATTTTTTTCAAGATTCATTTATTTTTATTAGAAAGATAAATTACAGAGAGAAGGAGAGACAAAGATCTTCCATGTGCTGGTTCACTCCCCAAGTGGCCACAACAGCCAGAGCTGAGCTGATCCAAAGCCAGGAGTCAGGAGCTTCTTCTGGATCTCCTGCACCCTGTGGGTGCAGGGTCCCAAGGCTTGAGCCATCCTCTACTGCTTTCCCAGGCCACAAACAGGGAGCCAGAAGGGAAGCAGGGCCACTGGGACATGAACTGGCACCCATAGGGATCCCAGCATGTGAGAGGTGAGGATTTAGCCACCGAGCCATCATGCTGGGCCCAGTCAAGTCCCTGTCCATGTATTAATCCCATAGTGACTATCAATTACTGAATGGTCCTTATCTTCAAATATTCATTGCCAGTGGTTTGATGTAGGCTGTCTACAATACCACCATGTGGGAACATATGAGAAGAGAGGCAACTTTGGTAGAAAACAAAAATGCTCATTATTATAAGGACAGAAAGGAGGCACAATCAGAACAATCTCTCAGATCCGTAAAGGAAAGATGCAAGTAAGATCCTCCTGGAGATAGTACAAGAAGGTGGCAAAAACCCAGATCTCTGTGGTGTGGGTGAGGAAATCAGGGCAGCCCCATTTCCGCCACAAAAGTGCATCTTTGTCAGGTGGTGATGCCATCTAAGCCAAGCCACTCCGCACCACTCCTGCTCTGCCAGAAAGAAGCTTGTGCACACAGCCTGCAGTCAGCTCTTACCTTCACAGCGTAATTTTCTCTAAATAATATTGCATGGACAGCTTCATCAATGTCTTCTCTAGCCAATACCTAAAATGACACAATATTAGCATGTGAAACATGGAATGACAAAAACAAACAAAAAGCTCAGAGTATGTTACCAATCAGCTTAGTGCAAAGTTGCTACATACAATCTAAAAGCATGTTTTGTCAATTCTTACACAGGAAATTTCAAAAGCCATTCTTCTAATAGTTTTTTCTGTGGCTTCCCTCTGGCTCTGCCCTGGCCACGGTGGCCATTTGGGGAGTGAACCAGAGGATGGGAGATCAACAACCATCAATTCAAGTCCCTTACTAATTATTACTTGAAATTAGTCTCTTACTAAAAAGCTTACTAATTAAAGAGATTCTCCATGAAACGAATCCTCTTCTCAAGCCTTCTGCAGGTATGTTTTAAATGACCTCTGATTTTTCTAAATCTTGGATGCCTCTCCTCTCAAGCTAAAACCACAGAGGCTGTGTTAACTCGTCCAGCCCAGCGTCTCCCAGCTACTTAGCTGCAGCTCCAGGCCTCCTGCTCTGATATGGAGCACACATCTGGGCTCTCCGTGCTCCTGACTGTCGTTTGGGCTTACCTTCTACGACTGTTTCAGTTGATTAAATCTGACTCCATCACCACAGTTTGTTTTTTGTTTTTGTTTTTTAAGATTTAAAAAATTTTTTTTTACTGGAAAGTCAGATATACACAGAAGAGGAGAGACAAAGAAGAAGATCTTCCATCTGATGATTCACACCCCAAGTGACCACAAGAGCCGGAGCTGACCCAATCTGAAGCAAAGAGCCGGGAGCCTCTTTCAGGTCTCCCACACGAGAGTAGGGTCCCAAGGCAGTTCTGCGCGCGCCCGTGAGCACGCACACACGACAATGAACTTCTTCTGACTCTTCACACCAAGGCAGCAAAAGGCGATTATTACCAAAGGGCCTTACTTTACAAGAGGCCGAGCCCAGCCTCAGCCATCAGCACACCTCAACAAGCCCGCACCTGGCTTCTCCGCCCCCGCCCGTGGGGACCCGGACACGCAAACGGCCCCAGCCCCTTCACACGCCCGTTCCAGCCCGGTTCTACAGCGCAGCGCCCCTCAACTCTCCGGCCACACCCGAAATCACGTCCGACGTGACTGTACCTCCATTAAAGACACCAACTCGGGCTCCGGCCATTCTTTCAACTTTTCGGGCCGGAAATACTCGCTGTATTTGGAAATGTTCGCGGCAGCCATAGCCAGTGGCAACCCTGAAGGGAGAAGAGGTCAACGACTCAAGTCCATGGCTGTCGGGCTACGGGCGGCGCTCCCCACGCGAGCAGGTAAGGAAACCCTGCACGCCTCTAGGCAGACGGCGTGCGAACCCCCGGCCCGAGGCCCCGACGCCCCCCGCAGCCGCGGCGCAGGGCGGTCGCGGGACGCAAGGGCTGGAGGCCTGAGGGGTGCCCGAGGGGGTGGCATGGCGACCCCAGCGCCCCGGGAGGGGGACTGAGCGCGCGGGGCCCCTGCTCCGTCCTCACAAGCTTCTCCTCAGGCCGCGGACGTGCGGCCATCGCGTCCTGGCGCGGCGCGGGAACGGCGGGCGGCGCGCGGGCCTCAACGACCGACCGCGGCCTCCGCCAGCCTTCGAGAGCGCTTTTAAAAAACAGCAGGAATCGAGGGAGCGTCTGAAAGGGAATTTGCCGTGTATCTGAAAGGTGGAGGTGATACACGGGTGGGTTTGCCGTGAGCTTTTCCGTCCTGCTTCCTTTGGGCCATGAGCCGGCGAGAAACCGGCTGTAGAATATTGAACACTGTGACCAAGCGTTTAATGATATCGGGGAAAATGTTGTTAGATCGCTCAGCTATGCAAATGGCTTGTGGTGTTTTTACAAAAGGGAACCACACTGACGTGTTTTGGATAAAATATACGTGATTCGCTTCAAAGTCATTCAGCAGCTATGACTGATGAACGAAGATTGGAGTTCAATATGCTCTATTCTCTACTAAGTGTAATATCTTCCATTGTTATAAAGTATATACTTGTACATATGTAGGCTCATTTCATATATTTCAGAAATATGTGTACGTATTGAAGAGCATTTCAACGGCAGGCATTTGGCACAGGGGTTAAGATGCTGCTTGGGATGCACCATCCCCATGCTGAAATGCTAGTTCCAGTTCCGGCTGCGGTGCCAGCAGCTTCCTACCGGCGCACATCCCAAGGGCCTGGGTCCCTGCAACTCAACCTGGGAAAACTGGTTGAGGTGCCCCACCTTTGTCTTCAGCCTCTCCCAGGCCTGACTCTTGCCAGCATGTGGAGGGTGAACCAGAAGATGGAAGCTCGCTCTCGCCCTCCAATACATAAAGACTTTAACAATTAAAATCCCACACAGTATAAGAGTAAGACCCTGCCTTGTCCTTTTTGAGTCGGGGAAGAATAAACTCAACAGCACACACATTTTGTTTCTCATTTGAAGTTCAGATTTCTCACTATAGACAAGAACAACTCGTTGTTCTCCAAGGATTCAAATCTGATTGGATCCTTGCAGGCCCAGAGCTAAGGTTCACAGTACAGCTGCACACCCACAGCTGCACACCCTCCAGTAGCTGTTCTCAATATGGCAGGATACCTTGAGACAACCAAGCAGCTTCACCCACATGTTAACTGATTTGATGAACTGCTACCTGCTTTGCCCTAGTGCTGGCCCCTAAAGGTAGGTCTTTCTGATCCCAAAGTGTATTCTCTTTTGCCTAACACTATCCTGCCTATTCACTAGATAAACTTTGATTAAGGTTGTTGTAGTCCTTCATCACTTAGCAGCTTTCAAAATCAGTTGTACAAAATGAAGATGTAGGGTCCGGCACGGTTGGTAGCCTAGTAGCTGAAGTCCTTACCTTGTACACACCGAGATCCCAGATGGGCGCCGGTTCTGATCCTGGCGGCCCTGATTCCCATCCAGCTCCCTGCTTGTGGCCTGGGAAAGCAGTTGAGGACAGCCCAAAGCCTTGGGACCTTGCACCCACGTGGGAGACCCGGCAGAGTCTCTGGGCTCCTGGTTTTGGATATACACAGCTCCAGCTGTTGTGGCTGTTTGGGGAGTGAATCAATGGATGGAAGATCTACCTCTCACTCTTTCTTCCTCTCTGTATGTCTGACTTTCCAATAAAAATAACATAATTCTTAAAAAAAATAGAAGGAGGGCCCGGCGGCGTGGCCTAGCGGCTAAAGTCCTCGCCTTGAACGTGCCGGGATCCCATATGGGCGCCGGTTCTAATCCCGGCAGCTCCACTTCCCAACCAGCTCCCTGCTTGTGGCCTGGGAAAGCAGTCGAGGATGGCCCAAAGATTTGGGACCCTGCACCCACGTGGGAGACCCGGAAGAGGTTCCAGGTTCCCGGCATCAGATCAATGCGCACCGGCCGTTGCGGCTCACTTGGGGAATGAATCATCGGACGGAAGATATTCGTCTCTGTCTCTCCTCCTCTCTGTATATCTGACTTTGTAATAAAATAAATAAATCTTTAATAAAAAAAATAGAAGGAAGAAAGATTTTTTTTAAAAAGTGAAGATATAGGGGCTGGCCAAAGCCAGGGGGCCAGGAACTTCACCTAGGGCTCCCATTTGGGTGGCAGTACTGGAGCACTCTGTCATCCACTGCCTCCAAGGATCTATATTAGCAGAAAGCTATAACTGGGAGTGGAGTCTGATCTCCAGCCCAGGGACTCCAATATGGGATTCAGCTATCCTTATTATTATTGTTATTATTATTATTGAAGATCCATTTACTTATTTACTTGAAAGGCAGAGTGATAGAAGAGGCAGAGACCTTCCCCACCACTGGTTCACTCCTCAAATGGCCACAGTGATCAGGGCTGAGCCAGGCCACAGCCAGGAACTGGGACCTCCATCCACATCTCCCAAGTCCTTGAGCCATCTGCTGCCTTCCCAGGAAAGCAGCAGGATTCAAACAGGCACCCCATTAGGGGACCCAGGGTCACCAATGGTGGCTTAACCTGCTGCTACTCCCTTCCACCTCCCTCAGCTTTCTCAGTCCTAGGCAACCATGGAGCTACATTCTGTCTCCATAGAGTTTGCCTATTCTGGACACTTCACATAAATGGAATTCCACAATATATATTCTTTTGTACTGGCTTTATTCACTAATTTAACATGTTGGGTTTCATCCATGTTTGTAGCATGTATCAGCACACATTCCTTTTTTATCACTAAGCCATACTCTGTAACAAGCTTTGAAATATTCCTGAAAATAGAAGCACAAGGGTTTCTTTTTAACCATCTGCTATTTTTTTCACATTAATGTGACTTTAATACATAAAGAACAGATTCAATGTACTTCATAGATACAATTCAAATATAATTGTATTTTCTTCTTTCCTCCTTCCCTCCCTTCCTTCTTTTCTGTTTTTCTTTCTCTACTAATTTTTGTGATATTTAATTTACATTACAGTCAGTGCAGTTAAGGGCTTATTGTTCCACACTAAAAACAGAGTTCAACAAGTAAAAAGCAAAGAAAAACACTACAGCAGGAATATAAGGAGGAGCTATAAACAGCAGTCAAATGGAAAGATGACCATTTTATCCATAGACAGTAAATGTTAAAATAATCACAGATTATTAAAAATATTCTTAATCACTGGTTTGACAAAGATATAAAAGTTTGACAAAACCATATTTGCAGCAATACAAATACAGGCGTTTCTTCCGCTTTTTAAAAATTTTTCTTCAAATTTAGTTCCCACATATTTAGGAAGATATTTATCTTTCTGTGTCCATTTATTTCACTCAACATATTCTCCAGTTGCATCCATTTTGTTGTAAATAAACTTTTTATCGCTGAAATATATTCCATTTGTGTGTGTATGTGTATGACATTTTCTTTAACCATATATCTGATATTGGATAAGGGGTTTTTGCTGCAAAAATATTTTTTGAAATCCGCCTGTGTGAGAGGGCCTTGAGAAAGCTCATGAGAGCAGCCTGGGAGCTCAGGTGTGCCCACTGGCCTCGGTGAACACTGTGTAGACCATGATTCAGAGATACTTTTCAGGTAAACCATTGACTGTGCGTGAGAACAGGAGCTTCTTCTGTGTCATCTTTGCATCTGTCCCACAGCGTGAGACCTTGCAGGACAGCAGGGTTAACAGAAAGTGCCTGTTAAATAGACACAGGCAGGAAACACCACTGATGATTTAAATGACATAGGACAGCAGCAAAAGGTATTTCATAACATGATTTATCGTTTTCAAAGAACTACTTCCTTATTTAGCTTGAAAATAGTATTTCTCCTGATTTGCTGATTCCAGTTATCTCAGTCTCATGGTTTCAAAGTGTGCCCGAGTGTCCATCTCTGACTTGATAGTCCAAAGCAAGCCCATTTTCTCTACAAGTTGAACATAACTTAATGACTCACCTTTTCCTAAGCCTTGAATGAGGTTCTTGCTTTAAGCTCCTGCACAGCATGCTGCTTCTCTTTGCCTATTCAACTAATTGATTGATTTGATGTTAGAATATTTTATGTTTCTCCCACTATATGTCTGTTTATACCCCCTGCACTTAGACACTAAGTTGGGATTCTTAACTTTGACCTTGGCCTAACGCAGGCTTCCCCAAGGCATGCTTTTAGAGTAGGCTGCAGCCCGTCTGCTAAGTGGCCCACCATGTTAACCAGCACTGTGTTCCTCTTCTCCGTAGTTATTTCTGGGAATAAAGTCAGGGCGGAGGAATGCCTCGTCCTGGTGGGGCCCTGCTTGTAAAGGGCAGGGACAGACACGGGGAATGCCTGCAGCTAGGGCTGGTTGCCATGGAGACTGTGCTTTTTTTTTTAAAGATTTATTTATTTTCATTACAAAGTCAGATACACAGAGAGAGAGGAGGAGAGACAGAGAGGAAGATCTTCCGTCCGATGATTCACTCTCCAAGTGACCGCAATGGCCGGTGCTCGCCGATCCTAAGCCAGGAGCCAGGAACCTCTTCCAGGTCTCCCACATGGGGGCAGGATCCCAAAGCTTTGGGCTGTCCTCAACTAAGCTTTCCCAGGCCACAAGCAGGGAGCTGGATGGGAAGTGGAGCTGCTGGGATTAGAATCGGCACCCATATGGGATCCCAGCACGTTCAAGGCGAGGACTTCAACTGCTAGGCTATGCCGCCAGGCCCGAGACTGCGCATTTTTAAAGAATGCTGGAAAACTCTTGGTGAGGAAAACGTGTATGGATGACTAAAGGGAGCACACTTCAGGAACACATTAAATGAGTTAAGATGGGCATTCAGCCAGGCAGCTATTATTATTATTTTTATTGAATCGCTGTTGGTACATAGTATTGCCACTTCTTAATTATCACAGGCACTGAACTGGAAGATTAAATGAAGTTTATTCCAGGCACTTTTCTTAGCAACAGCACCATTCTTGAATGCCCCCTTGGTCCTCACTTTGAAGAATTCCTGCTGGCAGAGAACTTTCTCTGAAGCGGCCTTCTTTCAGGTCTCCTCCAGCAGTCAAGGATCAGAACGTGTCCTCCTCCTCCGTAGTTGCTAACACCTTTCAGCGATGACAAAAAGAAGCACTGAGGGTGAACAGGCAGGCAGGGCCCGTCACAGAGTCTGCCTGCTACGCTGAGCTGATCCCTCCAAACCCTGCTCCTGCCAGAGCTAACACATCTCACAGGCAGGGTCTCCCCCTAAACCTCCTTTCCCAGCCTTTCAGAAGCATGTGGCGATTCGGGGAGAGAGCCAACCTTATCACAGACAGCAGAGATTACTGATGCAAGAGCACCCAAGGGATCCCCTGCTGCCCTGGTTCCAAACACAACACCTCAGTGTGTTTAGAGTACAGCTTCACACGAGGATTATTGTAGTTCAGAAAAAAAAATTAAGCAAAGTTTATTTATTTAAAAGGCCAGGTAACAGAGATAGAGGAAAAGAGAGACACAGAGGGAGAAATCTTCCACTTGTTGAGTCACTACCCAAATGCCCGTGACAGCTGGAGCTGAGCCAGTGTGAAGCCAGGAGCCTGAAACTCAGTCTGGGTCTCCAATGGGGGTGCTAAACCTGTAACGTCACACTTTACCAGACTGACTGTAGGGATATATCACTAACTTCATCTTCACAGAGACAGAGTGAAAGAGAGAATCTTGTATCTGCTGGTTCATCCCCCAAATGGCTGCACAGCAGGGGTAGGCCAGGCCAAAGCCAGAAGCCAGGAATTCCATCTGAGTCTCCCATATGGCAGCCAGAACTTGAATCAGCGCTTTGTTATGGGATGCTGGCATCTCAGGCAGTAGTTTTATCCAGTGTATCTCAATGTTTGCCCAAACTTTTATATATCATATATATAATTGTTAAATACCTTGATCATATGATAAATTGGCAGGTTGGCCACTGAGAAAGAAAATAAAGGAAGGACAGACATGGGCTATAACATCAAAAGATACAGTAAGTGGAGTTAAAACACATGATGAAGGAAGGCACACTGAATTAAGCTGCCACTTGGGACACCCAGAAACCTTTTCAGAGCGCTAGTTCGAGTCCCAGCTACTCTCTTCCTGCCCCTGCTAATGTGCCTGGGAAGCATCAGATAATGGCAGAAGTACTAGAGTTCCTTCTACTGACATGGAGAGCTTGAAGAAGTGTCTGGCTCCTATTTCAGCCTGGCCTTGCCTTGGCTGTCGTGACCATCTGAGGAGTGAAGATGCTCTCTAACTCCATCACCTTGTCACTCTGTTTTCAAATAAATAAATAAATAAATCTTTTAAAGAAAAACAAAAACACAAAATGGAATTTTAAGAAGTTTTTATGGGGATGGTATGATAGTGCATCAAGTTAAGCCTCTGCCTGCAATGTCAACATCCCAATGGCCACCAGTTCAAAACCCAGCTACCCCACTTCAGATCCAGCTCCATGCTAACTGGGCCTGGGAAAGCAGCAGAAGAGCTGGCCCACATGCTTAGGCCCCTGAACCCTTGTGGGAGACTCAAATGGAATTGAGGGCCTGGTCCAGCCCTGGATATTGCAGCCATTTGGGGAGTAAACCAGTGGATAGAAGATATCTCTTTCTCTCTCTTTCCATCTCTTCTCTCTCTATGCCTCTGCCTTTCAAATAAATAAATCCTAAATTCATAAATAAAAATAACTAACTTTTCCTGAGTGTGTACATCAAGTAACTTCTTTATCCCTGAAGAGCAGTAGTAGAGAAATAGGAAAGTGGAAAACTGGGCAGACTGGCTGCATTCTCAGAATACAGGCTGTTCAGACTGAGTCCAACCGGGAGGTACAGGGACTCGAGGGAGGGCTGTGACTTCTCTAAGCCCGCTCCTGAAAACAGCTGTCCTGCAGAGTGTCAGGACACAGGGTGGAGAGGAGACAGGAGCCCCTGGCCCAGAAGCAGCAAGCTGGGGCAGCCAGGTGACTACCATGAAGCCATGGAAGTATGCTGGCTGGACTGAGCAATCCACGTGCTGTGAACACCTGCATGTAACATGTTTCACACTTTCACTTTGGGAGCTTCTTACATTTTATTATTTTAATGTAGCATTGCTCCTTTGGAAAAATTTCTACTTAGCTTAGTTCAATAAAGAAGATTTGGGGCTTGGCTTGGGTGTGGTAAGTAGTAAATGGTAGAAAGAAGAAGAAAACTCAAGAAGGAGGCAGCTGGGAAAATCTCAGACAGGATAGCCTATACTCTTGTCATTGTGTATCTCCTCCAGGTGGCTGGGGACAATTCCCGCCAGGCCCCCTGCATAAAGTATACCTGCCTCTCAGTTTCTTGGTGGGGACCTTCTGGAGGCCTCCCCTCCTCTGAGACGCCTACTATACACAGCAGTTCTCCACATTGCTCAGCCTTGGCTATCAGCTGCTTTGTGCACTGCAGGATGGGACTGCCCTAGTTCTCACCGTGTCCCGGTCTTCATCCCTCTTCCCCTCCTGGCTGACATTCCAGAAAGAAACATATCCGTCAGAGTCAGCCTCTTTGAGACTTGGAATCTTTCTCTCCTGGTAACAGATAGGCTGTGTGTCCAGAAAGGATGGCTCTTTGCTCCTGTAGGGAAGAACCAAAAGAATTCTCTTGACTAGTCTATTCAACTCTAGCATGTAATATTGTTATTTAGATTTGGTGTAGATTAATTCAATCTGAATGAATGTATTTTTATGAGAAAGCCCAAATAAGGGGTACTCCCTTGTCTTCATGATAATTTCATCGGAGGTCTGTTTGCAGCTTAGAGACTTGAGTGTAGGCCCTTGAGAGAGAACAGCCCCTCACAAGGTGGTCCATTTTGTCTTTCTCGGCCAAGTATAACTGTGCCAGAGACAACCAGACCCTCCCCACCCCTGCTGCCATGCTTGAGATGCTTCCCTAGTTTGTGGGAGAGAATCCACTCAGGCTTCCTCCAGAGAGAGTTCCCAGACTCGAGCCTCCAGTGTAAAATGCAAGGCAGTATTTGAGGTTTTAAATACTTTATTTATTTAAAGGGAGGTGAAGGAAGAGGAGGAGGAGGAGCAGAAAGAGGAGGAGAGAGAGAGATGCTCTCATCTGCTGATTCACTCTTCAAATGCTGACAGCAGCCACGGCGGGGTCAGCGCCACAGCTGGGAGCTGGTCACTCAGTCCAAGTCTCCCACACGGGTGGCAGGAACCCAGCTATTTGAGTGTCGCCACTACTTCCCAGGGTCTACATTAGCAGCAAGCTGGAATCAGAAGCCAGAGCTTGAAATTGAACTCAGTTATTCCCATGTAGGATGTGAGAAGCTTAGCTGCTGGCCTAACTTCTGCCCCCCAACAAGGCAATATTCTCTTTCATATTTTGGGGGGATAAAATATTTCTCCTCTTTTACCATTTGTGTATATTAGATAGGTTGAGCTATTGTCCTAAAATTTTACCCAAACATGTATGATTGAGACCAGGACAGTTAGTACTGCAAAGAAAAACACTCCTTTAGACTCTTAGCTTACAAGTGTAATTCCGAATCATTCCATCTTTTAATACCTTCAGCTACCAAACTGGAAGCTTCAGCATGGTTGCAATACTTCCTTTTGTTTCTCAGTTTCAGATGCAAATCAACAGAAAAAAGCAGTAGGTTATTAAAGCGCACACATCCAGGACACTGCGAAGCCCATGATGGCTGATGCCATCTATTTCCACTCTAAATCACTAAGATCCTCAAGAAGCAGTTGGTTGTTGCTGGTCATGCCAGTGTCAAGCCCTCTAAAAGCCCTTGGGCTTCTGCCTTGCTGTTTATGAAGCAGATTCTGGGCATTTGCAGGGAAAGGAAAGAGAAACTGCTATAACTTACCTTGGGCACAATTTTGGTACAAAATTGTAGGTGAAACTCCTACAAAATATATACATATGATCATCTCTTTTTTAAAGATTTTTAGAAATTTATTTAATAGCCAGAGTTACAGAGAAAGGAGGAGAGACAGAGAATCTTCCATCTGCTGATTCAATCCCCAAATGACCACATCATCCAGGGCTGGCCAGGCTAACACCAGGAGCCCAGAGCTGCTTCTGGGTCTCTCATGTGGGTTCTGGGGCCCAAGCACTGAGGCCATCTTCCACTGTTTTCCCAGCCACATTAGCAGGGAGCCATATTGGAAATGGAGCATCTGGAAGTTAACAGATGTCCATATGGGATGTTAGCATAGTAAGCAGAGGCTTAGCCTGATGTGCCACAATGCCAGTTACAAACTCATCTTTCTTCTACCTTGCTAGGTTCTTTTTTTTTTTTTTGTATCAACAGCTTTACTAATTTATATACTATAATAACAGTACAAGTCAAAGGTTTTTTATATTTACAGAGTTTGCAACTACCATCACAATCTAATTGAGAATTGGGGCTGATAGATCAAATCCCAAACCTCCAGCAGTCACTGCCTCCAGCCATAGCAACCACTGTTTACCTTCTCTTTGAACTTCCTTCCCTGAACACTTCACATAAAGAGAATCAAATGCTATCTGGTCTTTCATGAGTGGCTTCCATCACTGTGCATAATGGTTTTGAAGTGAATCAGTGCTTCTTTTTAGTTGTGAAATAATATTCCATTGTATGAAAATAACACATTTTGTTCATCCATTCATCAATAGATGAGCATTTGAATTTCCAGTTTTTAGCTATTGTGGACAATGGTATGGTGAACCTTCCTGTACTAGCCTTTATATGGATAGTAACTTTTATTTCTCTTGAGCAGAAACCTAGGATTGAACATGGTAACTTAATGTTTAGCATATTGGGAACTTGCCAAACTGTTTTCCAAATTTTCCCTCCAGCGATATCTGAAGAATCACATTACTTTTAATCTGAATGTCAAAAGTTACAGAGATATCTATTAGTTCTGTAACGAGTTAATGGGGATGATTCCCCATGTTATATGCAAAGGAGTATGTACCACTTCTGTGCTTATAACATCTGGGTACAAATACTGTAACAGCCATTACCTACTAAGACTGGTCCCAGGCTCCATCTATTCTGTTCCATTTCAATTAAAAATTAACCTTCGTACAAACTATCACCAGTTTCCCCACCCCAAGTCTGTGCTTGTCATTTTTTTTAATATGTTAGATCTGTGTTCCTTAACATCGGAAAAGTCAAGGAAAGTTGCCAGCTCCTGGAAACTTAGGGTGGGGGGGGTGCCTGATGAGCCACAGGAAGTCTGGTACAGAATTCAACAGCTTGAAAGGAATGTGGGGTGTGCATGTGGGGTAGGGGGTGAGGTGGCAACATGGACAGGCATCTTCACTGACAGGAAAACAGAACCATGGAACAGCAGGCTTACTTGCAAATCACTGTTTTTTCTCTTTCCTGGTATTCCAGAGGATGAGGAGTTCTTGCCAAGGACTTCCAGTCAAAACTACTTTCATTGAAATTCACCTTCACTTTTAACCTTAAACAAGAGAATATGTGTGAGGATGTTTTCAAAACAACTGGGTTATATTAAAAGGAAACTCACATATTGACGCTAAATACATAACACCAGAGTACTGCTAATTCATACTGTTTTACATTTTGGATGAGAATGGTTGCTTACCAGTTTCTGAAATCAGGATGGAGATTGATTTAATTGCCTCACTGAGAACTAAAAATCACTTGAGCAAATCTTAAAACACTCCCATCCATTAAGAGCCCATGCTCCAGGGTAAAAAGGAGCCTTAGCGATACTAGCTTCTTTTTTTTTTTTTTAATTATTTATTATTTAACTTCATTAATTACATTGCATTATGTGACACAGTTACATAGATACTTGGGTTCTCCCCACCCCTCCCCAAACCCTCCCACCATGATGGATTCCTCCACCTTGTTGCATAATCACAGCTCAAGTTCAGTTGAGATTCCCCCATTGCAAGCGTATACCAAACATAGAGTCCAGCATCTTATTGTCCAGTCAAGTTCAACGGCTTTTTAGGTATACCCTCTCTGGTCTGAAGACAGAGCCAGCAGAGTATCATCCCAGTCAATTGAAAGCTCCAACATACCATCAGCAAAAATTTACATCATTATGGAATTAATTGACATAGTAATGAGTAACCAACATGTTAAAAGTAAATGCGAGTTCCCAGCCACCTTCTGTGACCACCTCACCTATACTTCAATTTAGTTTATACACAACATATAACATTCAAAACATAACATGTTATACATAACATCATATCATCTTAGATACTAGCTTCTACAAGCATAAATGCTATGCTTTCCCCCACAGAGAATCAGGCACTCCACTTCCCAGCCTCCCTTGCTGTACGGTGGCAGACAGGTACATTAGGGTCCCATTTTACACCCACATAGGAGTTGGCTGAAAGGGCAAGGCTGGCCCTGTGCAGAGCATGCCTTTTAATGGCAGATTTACACTGGATTGCAACAGTGTTTAAAATGTTCAAAGAAAGAAAGGATTCAGTCACCATGGAAAGAAAGCTTTAGAAGCCCATCAGGAATGAACATGCATATTGGGAGACAGGAGAACTTAAGAAATTACAACTTTAACATTCAATACAGTGAAGAAAGCAAATTGACACCACCGCAGGAGTCACGCTGGCCAGAGCCACCATCACGCCCTGCAGCAGGTGCAAGCCACAATGGGGCTGCCCTTTGCCCAGAGAAGGGCAGAGACAAATCAGAATGGGGACCACTGAGGGCTTGTTCAACATCTACTGAGTGATTTCTGGGATTAAAAGATAAGTTAATTTTGCTACCAAAGGAATTGAAATCGATGCATGGATTTTCATAATGTGCATTCTCCATGACCCCTTGTTTAAGTGATGGGGAGTGAATCATCAGAAGGAAGATCTTTCTCTCTGTCTTTCTTCCTCTCCGTATATCTGCCTTTCTAATAAAAATAAATAAATATTTTTTTTAAAAATAAACAAAAAAGAAAATAAAATGGAAATGCTAGAAGTATAATTATGATACCACAGATAAAGAATTTGGCAGGGTGGGACAGGCACAGTGGCTCAAATGGCTAATTCTCCCCCTGAAATTGCCAATATCCTATATGGGTGCCAGTTCATGTCCCGGCTGTTTCACTTCCCATCCAGCTCCCTGGATGGTTCATGGGAAATCAGTAGAGGATGACCCAAAGCTCTGCACCCACATGGGAGACCCAGAAGAAGCTCCTGGTTCCTGGCTTCAGATCAGCTCAACTCTACCTGTAGCAGCCATTTGGGAAGTGAACCAGTGAATAGAAGATCTTTGTGTGCTGCTTCTCTCTGTAAAAAATCTGCCTTTCCAATAAAAATAAATAAATTTAAATTAAAAAAAATTTCCTTTGATGGGCTCTTCAGTAGATGAGAGACATCTGAGGAAGGGCAGTTTAAGGATAGATAAAAGAAAAAGTGAGTAAGAGAAAAACGAAATACCAGCAAGCCATGGCACTATGGCATAGTCTCCAGTAGTCTAGCATTCATGTAATTATAACCTTTGAAAGGAAAGAAGAATGAGGCATAAGAAACATTTGAAGTTAAATGGTCTAACATCTGCCAAAAATGATGTAAGACATAAACCTGCAGATACAGAAATCTCGGAGCCAGCCTTGTGACATAATCGGTAAAGCTGCTGCCTGTGACCTCAGCAATCTACCCTGGGTGCCAGTTGTTGTCCTGGCTGCTCCACTTCTGACCCAGCTCCCTGGGAATGACCTGGAAAAACAGCAGAGGATGGCCTAACTGCTTGGGCCCCTGTGCTAACACGGGAGACCTAGGTGAAGTCTCCAGTTCCTGGCTTCCACGTGGCTTAGCTCTGGTTGTTGTGGCCATCTGAGGAAGATTCTCTCTCTCCCTCTCATTTTCTGCAACTCTGACTTAAATAAATCTTTTTTTTTCAAAGATTTATTTTATTTTTTATTACAAAGTCAGATATACTGAGAGGAGGAGAGACAGAGAGGAAGTGGAGCTGCCGGGACCAGAACAAGCGGCCATATGGGATCAAGGCGAGGACCTTAGCCACTAGGCCACGCCGCCAAGCCCGACTTAAATAAATCTTAAAAAAAAAAAAAATAGACACATCATGATCTACATAATAAAAATCAAAAACATTGGGGCCCGGCGGCGTGGCCTAGCAGCTAAAGTCCTCGCCTTGAAAGCCCCGGGATCCCGTATGGGTGCCGGTTCTAATCCCGGCAGCTCTACTTCCCATCCAGCTCCCTGCTTGTGGCCTGGGAAAGCAGTTGAGGACGGCCCAATGCATTGGGACACTGCACCCGCGTGGGAGACCCGGAAGAGGTTCCAGGTTCCCAGCTTCGGATCAGCACGCATCGGCCCGTTGCGGCTCACTTGGGGAGTGAATCATCGAACGGAAGATCTTCCTCTCTGTCTCTCCTCCTCTGTGTATATCTGACTGTAATAAAATGAATAAATCTTTTAAAAAAAAATAAAAAACATCCAGGAAAAAACAAAGGTAACAATAACAGTAGACTTCCTGTTAAGAACATGACAGCAGTGGGAAGAGGTGCATCACTGCTCTAAGAATGTTCCAAGTTCAAAGAGGTTCTATAATTTCTATCAACCAATACCTGCTCCTTTTACAAAAGTCACTCTCAATGTATCTTGTAGGTAGTTTAAGCCACTCATTTGGAGTCATGAAGTGCCTTGAAGTAGAAATTCTTGGGAATCTGGAATGTAGTTGGGCCTTCTCAGCCTCTTTAAACTCTCTCATGGTATACATTTTGCCTGCAAGAAGATCAGTGATCAAAATTAGCATCCTTAAGCAGCTGCGCTTGCTCCTGGACTATCAAATCTCAAAATAGCCAATGACCAAGTACCAGTCTCACACTGCAGAAGAATTCTTTTTTCATCATCCTTCTCATATTGTGCTTTTTTCAGAGGATCACGAAATGGTGGGAGGGTAACCTACAAGAAAAGCACTCATTTGAAGCCTGGGTGGCATGTCTGAATATTACATATTTTCCATTTATCTCAAGTATTCACATATACTATGCTCTTTAAAAAAAAGATTTATTCATTTTCATTGGAAAGGCAGATTTACAGAGATAAGGAGACACAGAGAGAAAAAGATCTTCCATCTACTTAGTGGTTCTCAAATTTGTGTTTTAAGACTGGTTGCTTCTTCAGTGACACATTAGTCATTCAGAAGCATGTTATTTGACTTCATGGCATTGTAAGTTTCTTTTTTTTTTTCTTCTTAGGTTAGGGTTAGCGTTAGGGTTGATTTTGTTTTGTGGCTTTTCGTTTAAGGGCATGTATAGTAACTGTAATGGTGACTATCATATCCAGTGGCATATTGTTTAACCTCATGACATGGTAAATTTCTGTTTTTCTTCCTGTTGTTGATTTTGTTGTGGCTTTTCACCTGGGGAGGATCTACAGTGACTGTTCAGTGCAGACTGACATGTCCAGATGTGAAGACACGGTGCAGTGTGCATTTCTACTTCCGGATCGAGGATGGACTCCCAGTGAAACTGTTGGATGTGTCTTGACAATGGGATGTTAGACTCTCTGCCATTGTCCATGCCCGCAATGATGGACTTATGACTGTTCATGAAGAACTATGCTGTTGTAATGATATGAGAGAACTCTGTGGGAGGGGAAGATTTGGGGAGGTAGTAAGGGAAATCCTAGGGCCTATGGAAATGTATCATATAATAACAATAATAATAACAATAAATGAAAAAAATAAAAAAGAAAGAAAAATGGAGCAGTTGGGACTCAAACCAGTGCTCACATGGTACGGCTGCTTCCCAGGTGGTTCAACTATACCACAATACCAGCCTCACTTTTTTTTTTTTAATATTTATTGATTTTTATTGAGAAGGCAGATATACAGAGAGGAGGAGAGACAGAGAGGAAGATCTTCCGTCTGATGGTTCACTCCCCAAGCAGCCACAACGGCTGGAGCTGAGCCAATCCGAAGCCAGGAGCCTCTTCCGGGTCTCCCATGCAGGTGCACGGTCCCAAAGCTTTGGGCCGTTCTTAATTGCCCTCCCAGGCCACAAGCAGGGAGCTGGATGGAAAGTGGAGCCACCAGGATTAGAACCAGCACCCATATGGGATCCCTGTGTGTTGAAGGTGAGGATTTTAGCTGCTAGGCTATCATGCCGGGCCCCAGCCACACATTTGTTCTGATAGTCACCCACCTTTTGTATGGACAGCTTGTGATTGCATTAAAAAAATGGTAAGTGGAAAGAAAAAACTAAATAATTTAATCTTTTTTTAAAATTTTTGGTTTGTATAATCAGAGGACAAAAAAGCTCATCAATCTGTACACTTGTGTGCATTTCTCATTATGTATACTGTATGTCAATAAAATATTTTTAATAAGAAAAAAAAGACTGCCTTAATTTAAGATGATATGATGTTATGTATAACATGTTATGTTTTGAATGTTATATGTTGTGTATAAACTAAATTGAAGTATAGGTGAGGTGGTCACAGAAGGTGGCTGGGAACTCGCATTTACTTTTAACATGTTGGTTACTCATTACTATGTCAATTAATTCCATAATGATGTAAATTTTTGCTGATGGTATGATGGAGCTTTCAATTGACTGGGATAATACTCTGCTAGCTCTGTCTTCAGACCAGAGAGGGTATACCTAAGAAGCCGTTGAACTTGACTGGACAATAAGATGCTGGACTCTATGTTTGGTGTATGCTTGCAATGGGGGAATCTCAACTGAACTTGAGCTGTGATTATGCAACAAGGTGGAGGAATCCACCATGGTGGGAGGGTTTGGGGAGGGGTGGGGAGAACCCAAGTATCTATGTAACTGTGTCACATAATACAATGTAATTAATGAAGTTAAATAATAAAAAAAAAAGAAAAAAGAAAAAAAAGACTGGTTGCTATTGTCATCTCCAAAGAACCTTTGTCTGTATGGGTTACATATGCTGATACTCACCTACTAAAAATTGAAACCAAAATCATTTCAATGTATTAATTTTAAAATAAGTGTATCATATTTTAAGAAGGTAACTATAGTTTACAAAACTACGAGTGACATAGTTTTACAGTTTTATAGACATCTTTAATGTCTGGCTTCTCCTATGTAATCTGCTGAGGTATGTTAATGTTAGTGGAAGTTTAATGAGAAAATCCACACATGTGGATTCTACGTGTGGTCAGAAAAGCACTTTAATGGCATTTTCAGATCACTGAGGATATTCTTCAGAGTCCATAAGTAGTAGTTTCTTAAAAAGTTAATTATGGGGCCCGGCGGCGTGGCCTAGCAGCTAAAGTCCTCGCCTTGAACGCCCCGGGATCCCATATGGGCGCCGGTTCTAATCCCGGCACCTCCACTTCCCATCCAGCTCCCTGCCTGTGGCCTGGGAAAGCAGTCGAGGACGGCCCAATGCTTTGGGACCCTGCACCCGCATGGGAGACCTGGAAGAGGTTCCAGGTTCCCGGCTTCGGATCGGTGCAGCATCGGCCTGTTGCAGCTCACTTGGGGAGTGAAACATCAGATGGAAGATCTTCCTCTCTGTCTCTCCTCCTCTGTGTATATCTGCCTTTCCAATAATAATAATAAATCATAAAAAAGTTAATTATGATGTAGAATCTAGTCATATTAATAAATTTTTCATATTCTTCTACATCTAAATCCATTGGTCTGCCCTGCATTTCTGAATGAATGTTCTCCCTATGCATGATTTATAACATCATGAATTGATCATCAAGAAAAATTAGGACACAGAAATTTTTAAAAAATGATTTATTTTTTATTTATCTGAAAGCAGAGTTATAAAAGAGGAAGAGAGATGGAGAGAGAATCTTCCATGCACTGATTCATTCCCCAGATGCCCACGATAGCCAGAGCTGGGCCAGGCCAAAGCCAGGAGCATCATCCTGTTCTCTGACATGAATGCAGGGGCCCAGCCACGTGGGCCATCTGCCACTGCCTACCTGGGCATGTTGGCAGGGAGTTGGACTGAAAGTGGAGCCATGGGCCCGGCATGATAGCGTAGCAGCTAAAGTCCTTGCCTTAAATGTGCCAGGATCCCATATGGGCACTGGTTCTAATCCCAGCAGCTCTACTTCCCATCCAGCTCCCTGCTTGTGGCCTGGGAGGGCAGTCAAGGATGGCCCAAAGCTTTGGGACCGTGCACCTGTGTGGGAGACCCAGAAGAGGTTCTGGGTTCCTGGCTTCGGATTGGCTCAGCTCTAGCCATTGTGGCTGCTTGGGGAATGAATCATCAGATGGAGGATCTTCCTCTCTGTCTGTCCTTCTCTATATATCTGCCTTTCCAATAAAAATAAATAAATCTTTTTTAAAAAATGAAAGTGAAGCCCTGGGTCACAAACCAGCACCAATATGGGATGCCAGCATCCTAAGTGGGAGCTTACCATGTGACAAAACCAGCCCACTAGAGCAATGAAATATGCAAACTCTTCCAAATGTTTTACATTTCAATATATAATCTAATAAAAGAATCCCACCCATTAATATCAATTCCAATCCTATACTCTATTAGGATGCTACCACAATTAATGATACTCAAAATATGACTTACAGAATTCAGATATTTTGCTTGAAATCTTACCTTTTATCATTAGCAACAATATTGTCAGTAGCTTTCCTGGAAGTGACAACCTCATTCCATTCATTTTTCCAGAAAATGTTTTCCAAATATATAAAGTAATCACAGTTTGGAGGTCATTAATTCAAGTAAAAATGGTGTTCATTAAAATGCAAAGTTCGACCAAGCACAATGGCTCCATTGCTTAATCATTCCCTTGCAAGTGCTAGGATCCCATTTGGGCACTGGTTCATGTCCCGCTGTTCCACACCCATCCAGCTCCCTGCTTGTGGCCTGGAAGAGCAGAAGACGGCCCAAAGCCTTGGGACCCTGCACCTGTGTGGGATACGCAAGAGAAGCTCTTGGCTTCTGGCTTTGGATCAGTTCAGCTCCAGTCATTTTGGTCACTTAGGGAATGAGCTGACAGATGAAAGATCTTTGTCTCTCCTTCTCTCTATAAATCTGCCTTTCCAATAAATAAATAAATCTTTAATTAAAAAGCCAACTCATAATTCAGCTCACAAATCAAGTTATAATATCAAAGATCAGTAGGCAGTAAAAATACCCTTTTCATACTTATGTTTCAACAGAGAATATTAAAAAGGTATACTGAAAGAGCAATATTTGACAAACTTCATAATTTCTGAGTTGCACAAGGCAGACAAAGAAAGGCTAAAGGAAAAGAAAGGAATGAAGCCTTTGTGCTCCTCAAATCCATTCCTCCTCACTCCAAGAGAGGCAGGCGGGTGCTCTGAGGTGTAGAGGGGAAGGCCAGGCTGCTGCTTTCCTGGATTGGGGAGCTTGAAATGTAGAAAGCAACAGATGACAAATATCCAAACCCAGAACAAAGACAAGGCTTGTAAACTCCCGCAGTGACTTAGGGGCAAGGTTTTGGAGGAAGTGTGAAGCTCACGCCTTAGCTGCTCCACCGCTAGTCCAGTTCCCTGCCAACAGCCGAGCCTCCACCCCCAAGTGCCTGGGTCCATGCCACGCATGTTAGGGACCTGGGTGTTCTCCAAGTTCCTGGCTTTGGCTTATCCTAGCTACCGCCGTTGCAGCCATTTGGGGAGTGAACTAGTGGATGGAAACTATCTCCATCTCTGTCTCCCTCTATAACTCTGACTTTCAAGTAAATGAATCTTTTTAAAAATTTTTTACTTTGGGACCCGGCACAATAGCCTATCGGCCAAAATCTTCACCTTGCACATGCCAGGATCCCATATGGACACAGGTTCTAATCCCAGCAGCTCCATTTCCCATCCAGCTCCCTGTTTGTGGCCTGGGAAAGCAGTTGAGAACAGCCCAACACCTTGCGACCCTGCACCTGTGTGGGAGATCTGGAGGAAGTCCTGGCTCCTGGCTTTGGATCAGTGCAGCTCCGGCCATTGTGGTCACTTGGGAAGTGAATCAACGGATGGCAGATTTCCTCTATATCTCTCCTCCTCTCTGTATATCTGACTTTCCAATAAAAATAAATAAATATTTAAAATAAAAAAGTGCCCTACCTTCAGAAAACTGGGGTCTTCTTTGCTCATACAGAAGGGATCATATTCTTTTGGATCGTAGTGTTCTATAAACGCATTTCCCTGTTGAAAGGAAACAAAAGCATGTGAAAACAGAAGCAAGTGGTTCACTAAGCCCAACAGGACCCAGGAGTCACACACACAATTACAGTCCCAACTTCACAACGGCCTGAAAGACAAATACGAAAACCCAAAGCTGAGCTCAGTTTATGTAAATAGTAAATACACATTATAGTGGTGGAAGGAATCTATTTGCAAATTTTAATGATGTTAGAGACTTAACAATATTGTAATGTGTTTTTAAATGCTTACTAGTCAAACATCTCTTTTTAAATTTGTGAACTTTGTAAGTAATAAAGTTCCAGAACAATAGAAAAATATCCTGAACCAAAAGCCCATATTTTATTTTTTTATTTTTTAGACATTTATTCATTTTTATTTGAAAGACAGATTTGGAGAGAGAAAAAGAGATCTTCTATCTGCTACTTCACTCCCTAAATGGCCTCAACAGCTGAAGCTGAGCTGATCCAAAGCCAGGAGCTTTCTTTCAGGTCTCCCACACGGGTGCAGTGGCCCAAGGACTTGAGTCATCCTCCACTGCTTTCCCAGGTCATAGGCAGGAAGCAGGATCAGAAGTGGAGCAGCCAGTACATGAACTGGTGCTCATATGGGATGTTGGTACTGCAGGTCATAAGATTATCCTGTTCAGCCACCACATGAGTCCTCCAAATTTTATAAATGGGTAACTTAATAGTTACCTGGTGTACACAGTTAAATCCAGACCCAACTTTCCTTCTTTGTCCCCCCACAGGCTCTGGATTTAACAGTGCTTCACGAAGCCAGCATTTTCACACTGCTAGCTGCCTCTAAGGATGCCCTCATCCCATATCAGAGTGCTTGGTTTGAGTCCTGGCTCCTGCACTTCCGATCCAGCTTGCTGCTCATGCCCATGGGAAAGCAGCAGATGATGGCTCAAGTGCTTAGCCCCTGGTTGGAGTTCTGGGCTCCTGGCTTCAGCCCCACACAGTCCTGACTGTTGGGGCCACCTGGGGAGTGAATCAGTGGATGGAGAATTGATCTCTGTCCCGTCACTCACTCCCTGTGCCTTTCAAGGAAATAACCCATCACAGTATAGATCATACACCTATACAGGGGGTAAAGGCAGGCTGTTTGGATGACTGAACAGTAAAAGTAACCATGGTTTGGTTTTGTTTTGTTAAGGTTGTTTTTAAGGTTTATCTATACATTTAAAAGGCAGTTACAGGAAGAGAGAATCCTCCATCTGCTGGTTCTTCCCCAGATGGCAACACCAACCAGGGCTGGGCTAGTATGAAGCCAGAAGCTTCATCCAGGTCACCCAACATGGGTGGCAGGGACCCAATGTTGAGTCATCTTCTACTGCTTTCTTGGGCACATTAGCTGGAGCTGAATCAGAAACTGGAACAGCCAATATGGGATGCTGGCATTGCAGATGGTGGCTTAACCCACTGTTCCACAATGCTAGCCCCAAGAGGCAGAGACAGACATTTCTTACCTGCTGGTTCACCGCCACCCCCACCCCCAAATGCCTGCAATAGCTAGGGTTAGGCCAGACCAAAGCCAGGAGCTGGGAACTCATTCCAGGTCTCCCACAAAAGAGGAAAGGACTCAACTACTGGAGCCAGCACTTCCCTGCCCCCCAGGGTCTGCATGAGCAGGAAGCTGAGGTCCAGAGCAGGAGGCAGGTGTCCCACGCAGCATCTTAGCAACTACAACAAACACCTGCCCCGACAACCACAATTTTTGAATCTACTAAACTTATCAAATGATCTCTTAGTACCTTCTTGTTTACATATTTTAAGAAACCATCTAGTTCCTCTTGTCTCCTTTTTTTAATCTTCTTATGTGAACCAATCTTTTCTAAAATTTTCTTCTGGAGAGGATCTGCCACATTGTCAACCCATCTTTTATGTAACATTTCTTTCTTTCTTTCCTTTAAGAAGTCGTAATGTAGTAAACGTTTGTCTAGTTCCTAGAAAACAGTGACAGAAAAGACAAATATGTTATCCTGAAGCTTTCTAGTTCTCGGTCATGGAATGCTACGGCCACCTCCCTGATCATGTCTTTCTTTTTTCAAGAATGATCAGGAAAATTCTTCAAGGCAAATGACCAAGTTTAGTACACTTCACGCGGATGTTCTTGCTTCTGGTTCATTCTGCTGCAGTTAAACCTCGTGCTTACCTAGCGTGTTCTAAGAATAGCCCGGAACGGTCAGCTCATTCCTGTGGCTGCAGAAACCCACAACGATGAAGGAGTAAGTGTCCGGGCACAAGAAGAGAGTGAGGCCATTAAAATCTCTCAGACCCAGAAGGGTGAATCCAGGGAGTGAATCTAGGGAGTGTTTTTATTTTTTTAATATATTTAAAATACTGTATCTAACAATGGAGAGAGTTCTGCTTTACTTGAGCTGCATTCTTACCTTAATCATGTAGTTTTCTCTGTATAGTATCAACTGAATGGCTGCATCAGTATCTTCTTTAGCTAAGGACTAAAAAGACACAATTACACTTTGAGAACCAAATCTTTAAACCTTGAAAGTATTCATGTTATCTGGAATCACTGTAGTTTACGTAACAGACACATCCCTGAAAAATTCTCCATGAAGCCAGTTTTCTATTTCAAATCTTATCAAGTGTTTTAAGAACATTTGAATTTTCCTGCTTTGGATTATAGTTCTAAGGCAAACAGAGAGAGGGGGAAGGAGGGAATGAGGGAAGGAAGGAAACAGCTCCCAGACAGTTCGGGTCCCCAGTGCTTTTACCTTGACAGAATAAACCAGATACCCTCAGACCCCTACTTGGGACTTTCGGAATAGATCCTACAGACTGATCCTCCAGCCCTCCTTTCTCATTATATTTATTTGAGAAACACAGGCAGAGCTCCAAACCACTAGTTTACTCACCAGGTGCCTACAATAGCCAGGACTGAGCAAAGGCCAAAGTAGTTGGGAATCTAATTGAGGTCTCCCATAGATGGAACAACTCAGTGCCTTGAGCCATCACCACTGCTCTCGGGGACAGCACTTGCAAGAAGCCAGGGTCTGGAGTGGGAGCTGGGAATCAAACCCACATACTCCACTGTGGGCATCTGGCATCTTAATCATCAAGACAGATTTTACATAGAGAAGGAGAGGCAGAGAGAAAGATCTTTCATCTGCTGGTTTGCTCCCAAATGGCTGCAACAGCCAGGGCTGAGCTGATCTGAAGCCAGGAGCTTCCTCAGGGTCTCCTATGTGGGTGCAGGGTCCCAAGGCTTTCGGACTGCTTTCGCAGGGAGCTGGATGGGAAGTAGAGCAGCGCCTATATGGGATCCCATATGGGATCATCACTTGCTAAAGAGGAATTAACCAACTGAGTCACTGAGTCAGGCCCCCTAAGTTAATTCGTACGTATTTGAAATCAAGAGAGAAACTCTTCCATCTGCTGATTCATTTCCAAAGTATCCACAACAGCCAAGTCTGGGCCAGGCTGAAGCCAGGAGTAAGCACATCTATCCAGGTTTCCCCATTAGTGGCAAGGACCAAGCAACACGGGCCATCCTCTGTTACTCTCCCAGGCATAATAACAGTGAACTAAATCTGAAGCGGAGTCACCAGGTCTCAAACCAGATTCCAATATGGGAGATGCTGGCATTGCAAATGGAAGCTTAATGTGCTAAGCCACAACACCAGTCGTCTAAACTTATCTTTCAATTCCCATTTTTCACAAACTTTTTGAAGTATCCTTGTACATATTTTAGAATGTTTCAAATGACATTGTAAGAGTATACAAAACTGAAGTTCTCATATGCTGCTAGTGGAAAGGTAAAATAATCCAATAACTTTGGCAAACAGTTTGATAGTTTCATGAAAACTTTAATTAGAGCCCAATGCAGTTTGTTTCAAGCTAATTCTCTGTTTGCAGCACCGGAATCCCATAAGGGGGGTAGTTCATATCCCAGCTATTCCACTTCAGATCCCTGTTTATGACCTGGGAAGGCAGCAAAGAATGAGACCCAGCACCCATGTGGGAACTCTGGAAGAAGCTCCTGGCTTTGCATTGGCTCATCTCCAGCCACTGCAGTCATTTGGGGAGTGAAATAGCAGATGGAAGATATTTCTCTTTTTGTCTCTCCTTTTCTTTCTATAAATCCGCCTTTTGAATAAAATAAATAATAAATCTTTTTTAAAAATCAGTTCATTTATCACATGATCCAGCCATCCCATAACTAAATATCCATCAAAGAGAAATGAAAGATCATAGAAAGACAAGTATATGAAGTTCATAACAGGTTTATTTACAACAGTCAAAAACTGGAAACAACCCAAATGTCCATCAACAGGGTAAACAAATTGGTGCTTATCAATACACTGAGATGGCATTCAGAAAAAAAAATAAAATAAAATACGGCCAGCATTGTTGTAGCATAGTGAGTTAAGCTGCCACCTTACAATGCCAACATCCCATATTTGTTGGTTTGAGTCTTCCTGCTAACACACCTTGGAAAGCAGAGAAGTTGGCCCAAGTGCTTGGGCCCCTGCAGTCATGTGGGAGAACCATGAGACACTCCTGGCTCAGGCCTGGTCTAACCTGGCTGTCACAGCCATTTGGGAAAGTGAAGCAATGGCTGGAAGATCTCTCTCTCCCTCTCTCCCTCACTCAGCTATTCAAATGAATAAGTCTTTTTTTTTCTTTAGACAAGCAAAGTATGGATATATGGATACATTGAATGATATGGATAAATTTCAAAATAATTTTGCTGAGTTGAAGAAGCCAGGCAAGATTATAAACTGTAAGATTTCATATGTGGGGCCAGCACAGTAGTATAGCAATCTAATCCTTTACCTGTGGCACTGGCATCCCATATGGATGCAATTTTATGTCCTGGCTGCTCCACTTCGGAACAAATCCCTTCTTGTGGTCTGGGAAAGCAACAAAGGATGGCTCAAGTTCTTAGGCCCCTGTGCCTACATGGGAGACCCAGAAGAAGCTCCTGGCTTCAGATCAGCTCAGCTCTCGCCATTATAGCCATTTGGGGAGGGAGCCAGCAGATGGAAGATCTCTCTGCCTCTCCCTCTATCTCTGCAAAATTTGCCTTTCAGATGAAAAAAAAAAATCTTTTTAAAAAACATTTTATGTGTATAAAATGTTTGCAAAGTAAAATACAGTCACAGAGGGCAAAGCAGCAGTTGCCAGTCGAGAAAAGGAAGGGTTGCAAAGAGGCTGGTTAGCGGTTTGGGAATGTTCAATGTGTTCATTTTCTTAATAGTGGTGATGGGGATGCATATGTGGAAATTTCAGATTACGGGAGGATTTTAGCAGCAGTATGCCACATCCCATATTGAGTGCCTAGGTTTGAGTCCCAGCTCGGCTGCTGGTCCAGCCTCCTGCTAGTGTGCGCCCCGAGAAGCAGCAGAAGATAGCTCAAGTCATTGGGTCCCTTAGCCACCCACACGCGAGTCCTGAATCAGATCCCAGGCTCCCAGCCTCAGCCCTGAGCTAACCCAATCATTGAGGGCATTCAGGGAGTAAGCCAGAAGATGGAAGATCTTGTCTGTGTCGATGATTTTTTTAAATAAATAAATAACAAAATTATAGAAAATGATACAACTTACATATATGCAGTTCATTGCATATCAATTATTTCCTTAATAAGGCAGCTTAGAAAAAAAATAATAAATGACAAGCAGTGCTTCCAGAAAAATTTGAAAGTGATGTTTAACTAGAAAAGGTACGAAAGTCCACCTTTAACAAGCCAGAAAAGAGCACAGTAGATGCAAAGCAATCAGGGCGAAAAGAAAGTGAAATAAAGAAAAAGAACACATTTAGTGCAAGTCACTTTTCACTGCAACTACACTACACATAAAACTCAAAAACGCCAAACTGTTATACCTCCATGAAAGTGAGCGACTGTGGCTCCAGCCATTCCTTGGAGCTCTTGATCTTGGGAAGTGTGCTAGTTATCAGGTCATCACTGCCTCTATTTTCCATTATGGCCACAAACAACAAAGCCCCTAGAAAAACTAAAAACTGCCTACTTAGTAACGAAAATTCATAGCTTCGTCCTGCTTCATCAGCTGGGGAGACTCTGTGAACTCAGCCCCCAGCTACTTCTGTCCCCTGCCCTGGAATGGCTTATCACATCTTCCCACAGGTACGCTCTCAGCAGACAGGGAATGCAGAACAGAACGGTTGTTTCTAACTTTCTGGCTAGGGAAGCAAGCACAAGCTGAGCATCTTAGGGATGGCAGGACGGGGCTTTTCAGACCAAAGGAGCAAGTCTTCCAGCTTTGAGCAGCCCAAGGCGGTGCTTGGCGCTTGCGCTCAGCTCTAGCGCCCCAGGCCCCGGCGTCTGTTCCCAGCAGCCGGCTGGATGCCTGTGCTCTCTGGGTCTCCAGCCGCACCAAGGCACCTCAGCTCCCCTCCCACGACCCGCAAGGCCTTCACCACTCTGGGGGCCAGCTCACAGCCCGCGCCCGAAGTCGTCCAGCTGCGGCGGGAAGCGACCCCGCCACGGGCCTGCAGCTTCAGTTCGAGCGCGCGGCTTCGGAACTGGTGACAAGGTTCGCGTCCAGTGTCTCCCGGACGCAGCCCTGCGCGTTCCCTCCGCCGCGGAGGACGACTGGTTTACCGTACTGCCGCTTGGCAGGGCCCACTGGAGCCGAGAGGGTTCCGGGCGCACCTGCTTGTGATTGCCGCTCGTGGTTGGCGATAAGAGCTATAGTCCCGGCTTTTTGGTGATGGGCAGTGGGTCCAGCCAATACTGCCACCGCCATCTTTCACGGCAGTTGTCGGGCCGGCCTATGGTAGTCGGTGGGTCTCCGGGGCACCCTGCTCCCCGACTAGGTTAAAGTGGCGTCTGCCCCCTTTAAGCCCCAAGGCCGTGATGCGAACCCCCCAGCCAAACCCGGCCTTCTCTGTCGGTACTGCTCGGGGGTCACCATCTGCCTCCTTCCCACCCCGGGGGAGCCAAACCCCAGGAAGAGTATGCACAGATTGAGACGGTTGTCTTGGACACTTGGGCGGAAACTGAGGGTCGAAGTGCCCCCTGAGGGATAGCGGCTCGGTGTGCCAGCGTTCCTCGGGTTTACTGGACTCGGTGCCTCCCTAGCTTGAATGGCTAACGGTTTCCGGGTTTGTTTATAAAGTCCCAGATGATCCTCTTGCAACCGTTGCAACAGCTGCAAAGACGCTGTGATTTTCCATACACAACCTGAGAACCCACCCTGTGTTAAAGGAGTTCTCCACGGTGCTGGCTTCCTCCTTGAGAACCGGCGGACACTATCAGATGGCCGCCCACCCTTTCATTCTTGGTCTGATACTCAAACGACCTGCCATGCATTTCGTATTCACCCGGCTTTTCCTGCCCTGTAGTTCCCTCTCGAGGCTGAAGGGTCATGAGCCACCTGCAAAACCTGCTGCTGGACACCCTCCTGGGCACGAAGCACGTGGACTGCGCTGCCCTCATCAGAATCCAGGAGCGCACCCTGTGCGTGGCGTCGCCGGGATTTAGTGTAAGAAGCGAGCAAGCTTGGGCCTTAACATTTGAAACCAACTTGTCTTGAAGCCTTAGTGGCTATTTTAGGTTTCTGGGCCACATAGTCCACGTCAGAGGCGCGGGGTGCTGCAGGTGGATTGGAGCGCAGCTGTAGACAATGAAGGGAATGTCGTCAGGTTCCACTAAAACGTCACTTATGGACCTGACATTTGAGTTTCCTGGCATTTTCATGTCAGGAAAGCCGGTCTTTGGATCTGCTCCTCCTTCCCCACCTAAAAAAAAGAAATGTTGTCTGCCCTGGCAGACCACACAGTCAGACAGTGGGCGGAGCTTGCTGACCCCTGCTCTAACCCCTGCACCTCCACAGGTAATGCCAAGTGATGTCCGGACTCTTGTGAATGGATTTGCCAAGAACCCTTTGCAAACTCGAAGAGAAGGGCTCTATTTCAAGGAAAAGGACTACAAATGTGTGCGGGCAGATGAACATTCACTTTATGCTAAGAATGTGAGTATTCGAGATTTTTTTTTTTAAGATTTATTCATTTTATTACAGCCAGATATACAGAGAGGAGCGACAGAGAGGAAGATCTTCCGTCCGATGATTCACTCCCCAAGTGAGCCGCAACGGGCCGATGCTGCACCGATCCGAAGCCGGGAACCTGGAACCTCTTCCGGGTCTCCCACGCGGGTGCAGTGTCCCAATGCATTGGGCCATCCTCAACTGCTCTCCCAGGCCACAAGCAGGGAGCTGGATGGGAAGTGGAGCTGCCGGGATTAGAACCGGCGCCCATATGGGATCCCGGGGCTTTCAAGGCGAGGACTTTAGCTGCTAGGCCACGCCGCCGGGCCCATTCGAGATTTTAAAAGCTGATTTAAAAAAACAACAACAACCTTAGGAAAATAAGTGTGGGTTTTTGTTTTGGTTTGGTTTTGTTTTTTGGCCCATCCTGATGTCTTATAAAACAGTTCAAGCCTGTGACTGCCCCAAGGGCAGTGTTTAACACAGCCTAGTCAGTGTCTGGGTTTGAACAATGCTCATTCCAGAATCTATCTGTGGAACCTTGCCTAAACTATTTCTTTCCACTCTCCTCCATCTTCATTTCCTTCAGCTTCTTCCTTTAAAAACAAAAATTCCTGTGCTTAAAACCTGTCTGCCTTGTGCCTTGTGTTTCCTATAAGGAGTTAAGGAGATGAAATTCACATCCATTGGATACCCTATAGTATGGGCCAGGCACACTGCATGGTGTAAATTAAGTAGCTTCATTTGACAGATGACAAGTTTAGCAAAGTTAAGTAACTTTTATAGTGCTAACAGCAGAAAATGGAGACAATGGAACTCAAGACCAGAGCTGTGCAATTCCAAATTGTATCATTTTTACATTACATTCTCTGAGATAGATTTATTTTGCCATCAATTGGAAATCTTTTTCAAAATACACATCTGTTGTTATAATAGGCTGAAACTTCTTGAAGAAGGGTGACTAAGATAATGGAGAGTAAAAAAAAAAAAAAAAAACAAAAGCATTAATAGGTTTGGAGGTCAGGCGGGAACGTGACAGTGGCCTAGTGATCAGGTGATCAGGCCCGAGAACAGGGAGTTGTGCTTTGTCCTTTGTCCAGGGAAACACCGGTGTGATTGTGGTGAAGACCCATCTGTATCTTCTGGTGGCCACTTACACAGAGAACATGTATCCCAGTGTCTGTGTGGAAGCCACAGAGAAGCTGGGTGAGTGTGGCTTCCAGTGCCCTTGTGCTAGGGAAGGACAGGTTACAGCTGAGCCACAGGGAAAACAGAACCCAGAGTTGGAGCAACGCTGGGACTGTCCTGTTGTTTCTACCTCTGAGTCAGCTTTGCTCTGTCCCCTTGCAAATGGCTTTCTCTTCCGGCTGGTAGCGTGACACACCCTATCATCTCAGCCCTCAATTTCTCTGAAGATCCTCATTTGACAAGTTCTGAGGTCATACAGTTTGTTCCTATGTTGGTCACCTATACAGGAGGTGTAACGTGGGTGGGGGCGGATGGGAGGAGGGTGAAAAGCAGAGCTGTCTCTGCAAGATGCACAGCCTACATGGATGGGGGCACCTTTTACAGGAAAAGAAACTACAGTGAACTAGGCAGTCACCCTGCTGGTGGATGATTCATCCCCTTCCGTGCCCACACATTTTTGAATAAAGAGATCGTAGGAGATCTCTGTACCTGCTACTTTTTTTATCTGAAATTTTTATCTGAAAGATAAGGAAAATATTAAAAGATAAAATAGATCCTGTTGTTACATGGTAAGGAGACTTTGAGGCGTTTACACAGTTCCCGTAAGCCTGTCTATGGAACCCATCAGTTGTTTCCACATCCTTGACTGCAAGTATCTCTCTTTGTGTATCCAATCAATTGCCCTTCACCACCCCTTCTGGTTTTGTTTTGTTTTGTTTTGTTTTGTAAACTGACCCAGTGGGATGTGCTCCTAGAAGGGCAACTTCTTCAGGGACCTAAGATCCTAACTGCCTATTATCCCATCTGACTCCTTACATTTCCTTTTCTAGAAGGATGGACCCTAGCAGCTGTTAGGAACAGGTGGTGATGACTGCTCTGTCTACTTCATGCTGAGAAGGGGTGTAGAGGGGGTAGCAACAGCAGGGTATTTTTCAGGAGGTGTAGATCTATGGGTTCCTAGTAGAACATGATGGTGCTTTAAGGCTTCTCTTTGCTGAAGTAAACTGTTGTAATCCATCAGAGTCTCAGGAAGACTTTCAGCTGTTTTGAACCAAAAGGAATGTTCAAATTCTTCTGTTCTTTGAGGAGGTTCTGCTGGGTATTCCATTTTCTTCAAGGGCAGGATAGTATTTGAGGGAGCTGTTGCACTTCTGAGGCTGAATGAGCCATAGGGGAAATCTGTAGTTTTTTGGAGGATCCATCAGGAAATTCTCTTTCTGTGGGCGTTTCTGTCGTATTTTCTATCTGCTTTGAAGTCCATGTTCATGGGCGGGCACGACTTGTTTGATATCCATACTTGTATCTGCTTCAAGTCCTTGTTTGGGTGCCACTAATTCACTGTCCATGCAGAAATGAACTTGGTGCACGGAACTGGTGCTCACATGCATGGACTACTGACTGATGGTCAGTACCTGCTACTCGATGTTGAGATTTTCCCAGTTGTCATAAATAGTTCACTGGAGGGGATCGTTGTAACCCTGGCACACCACTGACAAAAATGTATATGGGGACAGTACTGAACTTGTGTGACACACAGTTTAGGAGACACCAAACAGCACACATGGACTCTAATCCAAGCAGGACACGCAGGTCTAGCTGCAAAGAGCTCTTCCTGGGCAGGAGTTGGTTTAGGGAGTACAGTGTCAACAAGGAAGAGCGAAAGCAGAAGGTAGAACAGAAACACATAGATCCAAGTTATCTGGTCAAAATGAAAGGGGCTGCACTAGGGGCACAGTGGATGGCACTGCTGTTTTCAACATGGATTTCCTGTATTGGAGTGCCATTTCAAGTCCCTAACTCCTCTACTTTAATCCAGCTTCCTGTTAATGTACCTGGGAAAGTAGCTGAAGATTGCCCAAGTAGTTAGGCCTCTGCCACCCATGGGGGACACCAGGATGGATCTCCTAGCTCCTGGCTTTGGCCTGGCCCAGACCTGGCTGTTGGAGCCATCTAGAAAGTGAACCAACAGATGGAAGAGATCTCTCTCTGTGTTTCTCCCTCTCTCGCTGTAATTTTTAAAACAAAGCATAGCAAAACACTGATACCCTTAACTCCAACTGGGTTTTGAAAAAGAAGAGAAGTTTGAGCCCATCTTGTGACTTTTTGTTTGGCATTATTATTGAATCAGAGAACTATAATTTTTCCTTAAATTTCTTATCACTTCAAATACAGTTGGCAGATAGATTTAACTCCCTCAAAAGCTGACCAAGTTTCCTAGTTTCTGCATTTAAAGGCTGCCTCACTCTAACTGAATCCATATGGTAAAGAACTGGACCTTGTTTTTGATAGACATAGATTGGGGTATTGGTAGTTTTTGTGATTTTGGCATTCTGTTGGTTCTCATGAGAACTTCCTATGAAACTTTACTGGCAAATCTTTAACAGACTGATGGTTCAGGCAGATTCATTCTGAATAATTTATCTTGCAGTTTGCTTTTCAGGAGTCTATTTCCTTGGTTATTTAGTTCCTCCCTACTCTCCTGCCATTTGATCTGCCATGACTGCAATAGAGGAAGGCAAGCTAGGTAATATACAACAATCAATTTTTTTAAAAAGCATTTTTAAAAGATTTTTTTGATGAGTGAGATGTTTTTATTACTATTATGTTATTAAAGGGCCTGGCACAATAGCTCAATGACTGAATTCTTGCTTTGCAAGTGCTGGAATCCCATATGGGTGTTGGTTTGTGTCCCGGCTGCTCCACTTCCCATCCAGCTCCCTGCCTATGGCCTGGGAAGGTAGTGGAGGATGGCCCAAACCCTTGGGACCCTGCATTCACATGGAAGACCCGCAGGAGGTCCCTAGCTTTGGATCAGCTCAGCTCCAGCTGTTGCAGTCATTTGGGGAGTGAACCAGCAGATGGGAAATCTCTCTGTCTCTCCATCTCTGTATAAAATCTGATCTACCTTTCCAATAAAAATAGTAAATAAATCTCTAATAAAAAGAAAGATGAAGGGCCAGGATCTGTTTTAAATCTGGGTCATTTTTTTTGTTTGTTTTCCTGAACCCTTTCCTATCCTGTATCCTTCATCCAACAATGCATCCATCTTTGCATGGAGAACCAACTCATACCCAGGACAGCTCACACACTCCTATTGTGGCATTTAACTCTTGTATCATAAAATGGATGTTTGTCTGTGTCAGTCTTCCCTACCCATGAACCCAAGGAGGGCAGGTACTACAGTTTCACTATACAGCCATCCTTGTAAATCCAGGGCCTAACACTGTTCTAGCACGGGTAGTCACCCCAGCGGTGCTTATGGACCTATAAGTGAATGGATGGATAAATTTGCTGCTCAAAAATAATAACCATGCTGTGTTTTCTTTCAGGAGAATATCTAAGAAAAAAAGGAAATTAGGTTATCAGAGGACTCTGAAAGACAACCTTCTGATTTTAGAAGCAAACTACAGATCATAAAGAAAAAGTAATACTGCATTTGTTGTTCACTAAGCAGAGGATACTTAAAAAGAAGTATCAGTTACGGGAGTAGCTTCTCCCAAGAGAGAGTCTAATTTCATTAGAATTATTAGATAAGCTTGTTCTTGTAAGTGTCAGTCCTCGGCATGGACCCTGAACGTGCCGATAGTTTTAGAGGGCATTTCTTGGAGACACCTCCTCCACTTCTTGGAGGCTGCTGTATTCTTACACATCTTCCTAAGTATGCAAGTTCCTAACCATTCTCTAGCTAAGGTTGTGTTGCAGAAAGCAACCTTAAAAACTAATAATGTCGCCCTTCCAGACAAAGAACAATTTTGCATACTGCCTTTGCTATAAAAGTGGTGGAGTCCCTGAGCTCAGTATTTCTCTCCAGTTGTGCAGTTCACTGTATGTGTGACATCCATCTGGTCCACCTCACCCTAAAGTGGGCCACAGGCCAGGTTTCTCTCTCTCTCTCTCTCTTTCTCTCTCTCACACTTGCTCTCTCTCTCTCTCTCTCTCTCTCTCTCTCTCTCTCTCTCTTTCCATCCTATCTGTACCACTTTGCAAAGCGGTGTGATCACTGAACACAGCCTTCCCCAGAAAGTGTTCCCCTCTCCCTGTGGGTCACCTCCTAGGCTACGATCAGGACAACAGGGGTGGGAGGTTACAGAGCCTATTTTGAAAGTTCCAGATTCTATTCTGATTGTTCCCAGGCAGGATAACTCCTTCCTTTCCCCCTAACAGTAACCTCAGGCCAGCCTGGGGGATACACTCTTCACATGGCTCTGGGAAGGGAACACTGTATACCGCTGATCAAAAAGACTTCAGGAATGTTTATAAAAATACCCCTGTCCCTGTCCCATCTGGCATGTCCAGACAAAATGCCTTGGTGCAAATAGAGCATAATTAGAGGAAAGAGAATAGTCATGGCTACAGAAATGGAACACCATCCCTTTTGTGAGCTCAGGCACCATGGTCACAGACACTCTTTTCCTTGTGATTAATCTTACCACTAGTCCATTTTATCTGTTAAGTTGTTGGACTCTGTATGAAAAATGAATAAAAATAAAAATTTAATTGCCTTATTTAGAACCCACTGAGTAACCCGTGTGCTGTGTAGTGATGATACACAGTGCCCCAGCCACGATCACAATCTGATAGAAGAGGCAAACTTACAAACGAGCCCATAACCCTGTGATAAATGCATTAGCAGCTAGAGAACAACTACAGGACACAAAGCCAGGAGCCCCCAAAAGCCTTAAGGTGCTCCTTGACCCGGCGAGGTAGCCTAGTGGCTAAAGTCCTCACCTTGCATGCACGAGGTTCCCATATGGACACCAGTTTGAGTCCTGGCTGTTCCACTTCCTTTCCAGCTCCCTGCTTGTGGCCTGGGAAAGCAGTGGAGGATGACCCAAAACCTTGGGCCCTATGCTCATGTCGGAGACCAGAAGAAGCTCCTGGCTTCAGATCAGCTCAGCTCTGGCCATTGCAGCCACGTGGGGAGTGAATCAGCATGCTGAAGATCTTTCTCTCTCCTTCTCTCCATAAATCTGATTTTCCAATAAAAATAAGTAAATATTTAAAAAAAAAAAAAGATGGGGCCTAGCATGGTAGCCTGTGGCTAAGGTCCTAAGGTCCTTACCTTGCATGCATTGGGATCCCATATGGGCACTGGTTCTAATCCTAGTGGCTGTAATTCCAATCCAGCTCCCTACTTGTGGCCTGGAAAGGCAGTCGAGGACAGCCCAAAACATTGGGACCCTGCACCTGTGTGGGAGACCTGAAAGAGGCTCTTGGCCCCTGGCTTCAGCTCAGCTCTGGCCATTGTGGCCACTTGAGGAGTGAACCAACAGATACAAGATCTTTCTCTCCATCTCTCCTCCTCTCTGTATATCTCACTTTCCAATAAAAATAAATAAATCTTAAAAAAAATGACCCTTGACATGGATTTAGAAGAATGAGTAACTATGAGAGAAAGAGAATTCCAAACTGAAGGAATACACACATAAAGCCAGTCACAGTCGGTGGTGCTGAAAGAACAGGACACATTCCACGTTGCTGGAGAGCAGTGGGTGTCAGGAAGCCATCAGTGAACCTGGGCAGATGGATAGGGCTGAGGTGGATGCGACTGCCCCCCTCAGGGTCACTCAAAGGACACCCAGTGGTACTATGGTATGCTCAGCTCTTCCACAAAACTATCAGATTGCTATTACAAAAGCAGTAAACACTGACCTTACAACATGAGGATAGCAGGTCCAAATTCTGTGATGGATCTCCCAACACCTGAGCCTGCTCACCTGGTCTGAGCAAACCACTCACTGATGCATGGATACAGGAAGAGAGCAGGTGCTTCTTTGCAGGAAAACAAGCGAGGAGTCACACAGCGTTCGTGTTATTTCTGGACTCTTCAAGGGGATTGTATGATTAAACCTGGAATTGAGAGTTGGGTTTTCAACAGGTCCCTGATTGGTCTGACATGTGGCATCAAGTTCTTTTGGAAGTTCCGAGGATGGCAAAGTGAGCTTTAGTTAGTCAGGTGGCCATTACTTTTGCTGTGGGGAGTGAGGTTCTTGATAGAAACACGAGAAGACAAAGCATCGATGATATCTACAGAGGGGTGAATGACCTGGTATGGGGCCAGCTGAACCTCAGGCATCACTCCCTCAAATTACTGACTTAATTTTAGTAAGAGGTATAGTTGCAAAGAAGCTTGAACCTACGTGATGGAAACTGACAGACTGGAAGACTAGGGCCTAATGGTATCCAGGATGTGCACCAAAGTCAGCATATGGGGATTTGGTTTCGATTTCACAGGAAATGAAAGCTTGTCTTAGTTATCCTGGCTTTTCTTGAAGCACATAATATAAAACTTTTGCCATTACCTAGATCTTCAGCACAAGGAGTTGACATCCCACTATGTTTATTTAACATATTATTATAAGACCTTGAATACCATTGACATTACTTCAGAAAGTCATTGAATATCATATATCTTAATACTATTTTTTGTTATTTAGGCTACAACTGCTTTTTTGCTTATACTATTTTGTAACTTTCACACAGTTGTTTGATCATGTTTTTTTCTTTAGATTTTTATTTATTTTTAATGCTGGTTCATTCCCCAAATGGCAACAACGACCAGAGCTTAGCCAAGGAGCAGTCCGGAGCTTCCTCCAGGTCTCCCACGCGGGTGCAGGGTCCAAGGCTTTGGGCAGTCCTCTATTGCTTTCCCAGGCTGTAAGCAGGGAGCTGGATGGGAAGTGGAGCAGCCTGGGCCAGGATCATTCCCTCCTAGATACAAGGAGTCTTCGGGGTGGTGACATACTGAGCCTGGTCACACACCCCTATTCCACCCTTCACCCCGCCCCCATGCAGCAGAGCGATGGCTGAGTCTCAATCCCCTGGCAGCCACGTGTCCAGGTGCCTGGAGTCTCCAGATGTGGCTGAGGGAGGGCTCTGGCTGTGGTGCTCTTCTGAGGGGAGACGCAGAGGCACTCCCTGGGGAAGCGGATGCAGCCACCATCCCAGGTTAACAAGCCTCATTGCTGCAATGGAGACTCCACCGCCCAACTCTGGAGGACTAAATAAAGGAGATTACTTGGCACCCAGTGGCACTGAACAAAGCACAAGGTTGTCCCTGCTAGTATTTGTGCAGATGTTGCCCCATGGAGGGGCGCCCCTGGTGGCTGTCAGAAGTCTGCCCCTGTGCCTGGTCTAGACACTGAGAACTCACTCATGTAGCTGCCCCTGGCTCAGCCATAATGCTCTTGGCCAGCCCTGTGGTGCCCCTGGAGGGGATGAGGATGGTAAAGGGATAGGGGGATCCCAGGGGACTCCAGAGGTGTCCCTGAAGGTGGGGTGTTGGGGAGGGG
The DNA here is from genome assembly GCF_030435755.1 of Ochotona princeps. Classification (NCBI taxonomy): domain Eukaryota; kingdom Metazoa; phylum Chordata; class Mammalia; order Lagomorpha; family Ochotonidae; genus Ochotona; species Ochotona princeps. Next base: position 66,009,878 of record NC_080839.1, read on the forward strand.
AGGGTGCCTCAGGCTGGGCCCACTTCTTGGACCTGCAGGTCCTGAGCTGCCTTTTCAGCCAGGGTAGCAGGTACTTGCTCTGAGATCACAGATCTGTGCGCGGTACCAGAGCACAGGCCTCCTGAATTAGCCATGGGAGAGGCTGCCACACCACCACACCCACCAGAAGGCGTCACCTGAAGGAGGAAGGAAGAGAACGTAGCAGAGAGAGACAGGGAGCCAGGCAGGAGCCAGGCCCCTAAGCAGGAAAGGAAGCGCTAAGGAGGGTCTGAATCCATAGAAACTTCCAGAAAGGTAGGCATCAGGTCTGTGAGAGGCTCCCCCCCGATCCCCAGGCTGCTGGGGGCAGATGCTTGTCCTGGCAGTTGAGTTGCTGGTTAGAATGCCCAGGGCCACATCGGAGTGCCTGGGCAGGGTCCGTGTCTGCAGCTCCACATCTGGTCTCCAATGTGGGCAGAGCCTGGGAGGGCAACGGTGATGGCACCAAGAATTGGGCTCCTGTACTCACCGCAAACTGATACAACACTTTTCTCTCTCTCTTTTTATTGAGATTTATTTATTTTTATTGGGAAGGCAGATCAGATTTACGGAGAGAAGGAGAGACAAAGATCTTCCATCTGCTGGTTCATTTCCCAAGTGGCAGCAACAGCTGGAGCTCAGCCAACCTGGAACCAGGAACTAGGAGCTCCCATATGGGCACAGGGTCCCAAGGCTTTGGGCCACCCTCCACTGCTTTCCCAGGCCACAAGCAGGGGGCTGGATGGGAACTGGGGCAGCCGGACACAAACCAGGATCCATATGGGATCCTGGCACTTACAGGGGAAGGATTAGCCAACTGAGTAATTGCACCTAGCCTGGGTTGCTTTTCTTGAAACTAAGCATCCTCTGCTACAATCCCCCTCTGTTGAGACCCACAGAGCAGGGTCGGTGGGTGATCTTCAGGTGACCGATTTTGGTGTCTGTTTTCCGTGTTGCCCCATGTCTCTGGAGTCTCCACACAGAGGCTCCTGTGCTAGCAGAACGGACACAATCTTCTGGATGCATCATAGGATGGAAGCATGCAATTCGCCTCCTGCCCATGCTAATGGTGAGCTGGCGTTGGGGAAACCATCTGTCTCAGACATCCAGTGAGCTCCCAGCCACATCTGACGGGCCTGCGGGATTCTGCCAAGTCATCCTGAGACAGCAGCCTCTCTGGTTCCAAGTCCAGCAGCTCAGTGTGACTCATGGTCTGGAACAGCGAGAGGACTGGCCCTTTGCCTGGGGAACCTGGCCAAGTTCATCCCCTCTGGGTACCACGCCAACTTCAGTGCCTGCAGGATTTTCTCTTGAGTCTCCCAATACTCCCTCCAGAGGCATTCCTGAGCCTGGAACACAAAGCCCAGCAGTGAGGACCACAAAAGGCACTGGGAGAGGGAACGGCTTACAGCAAGTCCCATAGGAGCTTTGGTCTGCCCCTGAGTCTGAGGGCTGCCCACCTGGCACCCTGCCTCAGCTGTCTTTCTGGGCACCCATTGCTGTGGCTCGGGTCCAAGGTCTGCTTGAAGTGGTGGTCTAACATTTTTTAAATTCTCAAACACTTCACTCCCTCTCACATTTCTGATACCTTAAAATTTCATCTTAAATTTGAATAGTTGCAGAAGAGAATTATTTCTGATCACAAATATTGCATTTTAAACTTTTATGTCCAGTCCTTTCAATGTTATCAACCAGAATTCTACTTTCAGGGCAATTTTTAAAAGATTAATTTTTATTGAGAAGGTAGATTTACAGAGAGAAGAGACAGATCTTCTAACCACTGGTTCACTCCAGGTGGCTGCAATGGCAGGAACTGAGCTGATCTGAAGCCAGGAGTTTCTTCTAGGTTTCCGACATGGATTCAGAGTCCCAAGGCTTTGGGCCATCCTCCACTGCTTTCCCCGGCCACATCAGGGAGCTAGAATCGAAGTGGAGCAGCTGGGACATGAACCAGCACCCATATGGGATCCAGGCACATGCAAGACGAGGACTTTAGCCACTAGGCTACCGCACCAGGCCAAGAGCAATTTTAAGTGTTTTGTTGTTGTTGTAAGATTTATTTATTTTTATTGGGAAGGCAGATTTACAGAGAGAAGGAGAGACAGAAAGAAAGATCTTCCATCCACTAATTCCCTCCTGAAGTAGCTGCAATGGCCAGAGCTGAGCCAATCCGAAGCCAGGAGCCAGGAGCTTCTCCTAGGTCTGCTATGTGGGTGAAAGGTCCCAAAACCTTGGCCCGTCCTCGACTGCCTTCCCAGGCCACAACCAGTGCCCACATGGGATCCTGGCGCATGCTAGGCAAGTGTTCAGCCACTAGCTTACCACAGCAGGCTATATGTGTTTTTAAAATATTTATGAGGCAGAGAGCTCCCACCTGCTGGTTCATTACTCAGATTCCTCATCAGCCTGACATTGAGGCTGACGATGGGAGCTTAGTCCAGTCCTTCTGTGTGGATGCAGAACCAGGTGCTTGAGCCATCCTTGCTGCTGCCCAGGGTCCGTGGTAGCAGACGCTTGGTGTCAGGAGTGGAGCTGGGTACTGGACCCAAGCTCAGGATGTGGGAAACCTGACTAACTCCTTAAGTACTAGGCCGAACACCTGCCCTCGCTCCCCCACAGCAGGTATTCTTTGTATCTGTGGATGAATGTTGCTTCTTGCTGTAGTGGAGCTAGGCCTGGCATTTTCTATTTTTTCATTTTTATAGACAAGCTCTGAGAAGCCCTTGCATAAATTGGATGGGAAAGAAAGAAATTACATTACAGGAATTATCAGAATGTCAATTCTTTGAATACCTCTGAGTTACATGGAGAAAAAAAAACACATAATGATCTATCATTAAAAATTGCTTTCCAATCCGTTTGCTGACAGCCTAATTAGGTCTTGCTTCAGTTTTGCTGGAAGCATGGACTCAGAAACCATCCAATCTTTAAAACTTTTGTCACTCAAGCATGTCACTTAGGTTCTCAGTTTCGGGGAAAATACTAACAATTTAAAAAAAAAAACTTAACAAATGGGTATTAATGAAATTTTTTTTCCAGTTAGAGGCAACTTGTTTAAACTGATATCCTCAGGAAAGACTCAGGTTAAAAATGTTAATGTATTTTTGCTAAGACAATTTTTAAAGATAAAATCCTATTACCTTGTCACAGGCTTCAGATCTATTTTCATGACCGACTTGGAGCTGCAGCCCTAACTCATTTATGAACTGTATCGGTGGCGTTCTTAGGGGCAAAGCCAGCCTTTGGTGTAACCAGCCAAATCACATTTCCTTCTCTCAGGGACGGCCTCTCATTTTTCAGCCGAAGGTTCACACTACTGTGTGCTGTATGACAATCATCTTGCTTCTGAACTTGAAGCAATGCAGAGGGACAGAGCACAGAGCCTCCTTATTAGACGGGCGGAAGTCCAAAGGTTTTTACTGGTGCTCTTCCCTTTTCTTCCATGGGCCTCTCCTTCACCAACAGTGTGACTTTGAACAACAGAGGATGGAAGAGGTCATTACAGTTAAAAATATTCCGATTTTGTCCTTGCATTTGGTATCCTGGAAGCCCAGCACCACTATAAGACGGGGCTGGAGGAGTTCCTGCCCTTCTTTTGCCAATTGGGCAAAGGGGAAGGGACAGTAGGAAAATGGAGCTGGTGGAGATTTCTTTTTTTTTTTTTTTCAAAGATTTATTCATTTTATTACAGCCAGATATACACAGAGGAGGAGAGACAGAGAGGAAGATTCTCCGTCCGATGATTCACTCCCCAAGTGAGCCGCAACGGGCCGATGCGCGCCGATCCGAAGCCGGGAACCTGGAACCTCTTCCGGGTCTCCCATGCGGGTGCAGTGTCCCAATGCACTGGGCCGTCCTCAACTGCTTCCCCAGGCCACAAGCAGGGTGCTGGATGGGAAGTGGAGCTGCCAGGATTAGAACCGGCGCCCATATGGGATCCCGGGGCTTTCAAGGCAAGGACTTTAGCCGCTAGGCCATGGCCTCTGGGCCCTGGTGGAGATTTCTAAGTCATGGAGACCACATTGGAAGTTGACAGTCTGGAAAAGCATGAACCCTGGATTAAATCCATTCATGCCTGCTAAGGTATCTGTGAGTTGGGTGGTTTGCAACTAGTTGGCAGACCCTTGTTTCAGTCAACAAACTGATCCCTATGCACCTCCTGTTAGCTTTGTATTGCCACAAACCCAAGACACAATAAGCGAGTCACACCAGAGGTCTTTATTTTCCCAGGGGAAGTAGCCAGTAAAGCAGGAAGAAAATGGGAGCAGAAACGGAGAGAGAGAGAACACAAAGGAGAGAGGCATCTTTTATGGCTTTGGGGTGGCGTGTGTGGGCCCAGGTCAGAGGCTGGCAGATGCTCCTGTAGGTGGACACCAGGGATGCATGCCTCCGGAAATGGGTGGAGAACAAGGCTTGAACCTGAAGGTCACTAGGCTAACTTAGGCAAGTGGACCTTAAGGGGGCTGAGACATATGGGATTTAAGGTGGTGCTGGGTAGGCAGGCATTCAAGGTAGCCACTGAGTCCAGGATGGCGGGGTCAATCTTGGGGTTACTGAACCACTCCTTGCCACTCCAGAAGTTTGAAGGATCTTCAGAAAGTTCATGGATGGCCAGACATGGTAGCCTAGTGGCTAAAGACCTCACCTTACACGCTCCAGGATCCCATATGGGATCCAGCAGCTCCACTTCCCATCCAGCTCCCTGCTTGTGGCCTGGGAAGGCAGTCGAGGACGGCCCAAAGCCTTGGGACCCTGTACCTGCCTGGAGACCTAGAAAAAGCTCCTGGCTCCTGGCTTCGGATTGGCTCAGCTCCAGCCATTGTGGCTACTTCAGGAGTGAATTAGTGGATGGAAGATCTTTCTTTCTGTCTTTCCTTCTCTCTGTGAATCTGCCTTGTCAATAAAAATAAATAAATCCTTTTAAAAAAAAAGACATAAATAGGGACACATGTGAATTAAATAATGTAACCAATAAATTTGATTTAATAATAAGCTAAAACATTCACAAAATTAATCAGGTACTTGTCACCAAAGAAAACCTCAACAAATTCAAAATGCAGGGATCTACAGGCCGTATTTTCTTTGCCCAGAGGCACTACAGCGTCACCTCTCCATGCTTCTTTATTAATTTGTTCTCTAATTATATCATTTAGGTTTGGAGAGAGATGTACCAAAGCTTTTTTTTTTTTTTTTTTTTTTTTTAGGATTTATTTATTTATTGGAAAAACAGGTTTTTTTCTAAAGATTTATTTAATTATTTATTGGAAAGACAGATTTACGGAGAGAAGGACAGAAAGAACTTCCACCTGCTGGTTCACTCCCCAAGTGGCTGCAACTGCCAGAGTTGAGGTCATCTGCAGCCAAGAGTTCAGGTGCTTCCTCTGGGTCTCCTACACGGATGAGGGTCCCGAGGTCTTTGCCGTCCTCTGAGGTTTTGGCAGGCCAAAAGCAGGGAGCTGGAAAGGAAGTGATGCAGCCAGATACGAACCTGCGTCCATATGGGATTCCTGGCATGCAAGGCGAAAACTTAGCCACTAGGCTATAGCGCCAGGCCCGAATCTTTTTGATACACCCATACTCTTTGCAACTGATTCTGAGTTTTTCATGTAGTTGGAACCACCAAACCGGGGGATTCAATCCCAGCCTCCCACGTGGTGGCAGCGACCCCCCACTGCTGCCTTCCAGGGTGTTCATGAGCAGGAAGCTGGAATCCGGAGCTGAGACTCCAACTCAGGCTCTTCCAAGCGGGACCCCGGCGGCTTTTTCCCAGGCGTCTTCACCGCCAGGCTCCCCAGCAGTGTCTTAGCCTCGGGGAAAGGGGCGTGGATGCCAAGGAGGGCTGGGGCTGAGCTTGCTCGACCCCACCCCTCTGGAGGCCGAAAGTCCGACCAGTCTCGTGGGACTGCGTACTTCCGGAGCTCGGGGTTGCCGCACGGAGGGGCGCTGGGCCCAACGAGGGTGAGAGTCTCGCCCCGCTCTCCAAGGGACTAGGAGAGCTGGGTTGGGGGATCCCAACCGCAGACGGGAGGGCAGCCCGGGACATCTGGGCTGCAGAGGGCAGACCCGCGGCGCCTGGCTTCAGCCGGACAGCTTCTCTCACTGTCCTCAGCAACATGTTGGCGGTGCATTTTGACCAGCCCGGCGGCGCCGAAAACCTCTACGTGAAGGAAGTGGCTAGGCCGATCCCTGGACCGGGGGAGGTCCTGCTGAAGGTGGCGGCCAGCGCTCTGAACCGGGCGGACATAATTCAGGTACCGGGGGTGCGCGAGATCCATCTGCTGCAGCCTCCCCGCCCCGCACCGATCACTCCCACGCCTTTGACCCGGGGCGCCCCGGCCACACAGTTACCCCCTTTGCATAAGGCAAAGTTCAGGCGGACGCTTTGCGTTGCCGAAGCCGCCGCTGTTAGGAGGCTCTGGGCTCCAGATCTGGAGAAGGCTGGGTGGGAGGCACTGCCTTTAACACACGTCCTCTCCAGGCAGCTCCTTCAGCGTTTGCATTCGGAACAGAAGCAGCCTGCCAAGTCGCAGCGGTCGTGGTTTTCAGTTTCAGAAGGTCTCGGCTGGCAGGGACAGTACCCTTAAGAGCTTTCTTCTGTCCGGGCACTGGTTGGGAATCATTCAGAAATGCGCATCCAGGGTGGGGGCTCCTCTGTGTTAGCAGTTAAGACATTGGCATCCCACATTGGAGCACCTGGGCTCATGACTCCAGAGTCCTGCTAATGCAGACCCTCTGGGAGGCAGGAGTCCTGGGAACCGGATCCGGTTCACAGCCCAGCTTCAGCCTTGACCCAGCTCAGCCCAGCCGTTACCAGCATCTGTGGACAAGCCACCAGATGGGAGCTGGTTCTCTCTCTCTCTCTCCCATGTGAATATGCATCAGGATCTTGTGAGACCTAGGCACCTGTACTCTTTTTATTGTTGTTGTTGTTTTGATTTATTTTTATAGGAAAGGAAGATTTTACTTAGAAAAGAAACAAGAGAGAAAGAGAGAGATCTTCTGTTCATTGGTTCACTCCTCAAAAATGGCCACAATGGCTGGAAATGAGCTGATCCAAAGGCAGAAACCAGCTGCAGGATCTCAAGGGCTTGGGCCATCCTCTGTTGCTTTCCCAGCCATAAGTAGGGAGCTGGATGGAACATGGAGTAGCCAGGACACAAACTGGTGCCCATGTGGGATGCTGACACTTGCAAGTGGAAGATTAACCTGACATGCCACCATGTATCAGGCTTCTGATCATTCACATCCTTTTTGCAGAGACAAGGCGGCTACCCCCCACCGCCAGGAGCCAGCAGCATCCTGGGACTCGAGGCATCTGGCTATGTGGCTGAGCTGGGGCCTGGCTGCCAAGGGAAATGGAAGACTGGAGACACAGCCATGGCTCTGCTGCCCGGTGGGGGCCAGGCTCAGTATGTCGCTGTCCCAGAAGAACTGCTCATGCCCATCCCAGAAGGACTAACCTTGCTGCAGGCCGCAGCCATTCCTGAGGCCTGGCTGACCGCCTTCCAGCTGTTACACCTTGTGGGTGAGGAGGCCCCCCACATTCACACAGTGCAGGGCTTGCACTGGGCCCCAGCACCTGGCCCTGCTGTACCACCAGCAGTGTCAGGTTCTTGAGCCGTGTGAGAATGGCTTGATGTGAGGCTAATTGTGGATCCTCAGATAGAAGGCCTGTGCCCATATTCCAGCCTCATTCTCTCAAACTTCTATTGAGCTTCTCTCTGGAAAGGTCTCTCCTGAGACCAGTGAGGGGCTGACATGTGGGAGCTTTGGAAGACTCGCTCCCTGTGTATCCAGGGAGATGCTAAGACCATCAAGGCTAGGGAAGCTGCCCCACACAGAAGCCAAGGGTGGCTGTTAGCCCTTGTAAAAGACAAGGTCAGGGTGTGAGCCCAGGAACCTTGGTAGCCAGGCTGTCTAAACTCAGTTGAGGCAGAAACACAATGGAATACCTGATTTAGAAAATGCAGCCTGCTGCCTGTGTGTGGTGCCTGACCCAGTGAGAGCAGCGGGGTGTCCGTTTCAGACTAAAGAAGAATTTGCTGCAAGTGGTGACAGTGGGAGTGGGGGGGCTACTTTCATTTATTTGTCTGTAGGTTAGAGTTGTGCAAGTTGGTGTTGTTTCCCAGGTAAAACAGCTCATGGGGTGTGACAGCTAATAACACAATTTCCAGGCATTGGCCCCAGGGCCTGGTGATCCTGGAAGAATACTGCTGCTAGGGACCGTGTGGCATTTGGAGAGGAAGGCAGACAGTTCCTGTGCTTTCTGTCGCAGGAAATGTTCAAGCTGGAGACACCGTGCTGATCCATGCAGGATCAAGTGGTGTGGGTACAGCTGCCATCCAACTGGCTCGGCTGGCGGGAGCTATCCCTCTGGTCACAGCTGGCTCCCCACAGAAGCTTCAAATGGCAGAAAAACTTGGAGCAGCTGTTGGCGTCAATTACAAAGAAGAGGACTTTTGTGAAGCAGTGCTGAAATTCACCCAAGGTAAACCACAGCTCAGCTGAGATCTAAGAGATGAGTAAATAAATACCCTTTCCAGGCCCCAGGTCACCAACACTGTCACTCAAGATCCAGCTTCCCTTGTTAAATGTGCAAATAGCTGCTCAGGCCAAATTCTCGTATACCCTCGCGTTTGACCTCAAGTTGAGGCAGGCAGTCAATATTTACGTCTAGTATAGTTTCCACATGCATCCTAGCAAGGGATGAAAACACACATGCTTTAGAAACTGGGCAGTTGTGCAGTATTAGCTTGGAATGATTGGAACTCCCCATCTCGCAGTGAGCCACTTGGTACTAAGCTCACAGGAAGCTTGGGGCAGAGGGCAAGTCTGAAGCTGGCCCATAGGAAGTTGACCAGGTGTGCGTGCTTCTGTGTTGCAAAGCCAAATCTCAGGTATTTAGGGCTCAACCCTTTCCATGAGTTGGAAAATGGATAGATGAAACCACAATTCACCAGCCTGTGACCAGTGTAGACACGTCACATCTCACATGTGCCTGACTGGCCTGCAGTTTGCTGCCCTGTTCTGGGAAACAGTGAAACTCTTCTTGTATGGAGGTGGGAGGGACCACCAGCTCGTGGCGCTGCCCCATTTCCCTCCTGCTGTGGGAGATAGATCCTGAGATAGATAAGCCACACCGTCTGTGTTGTGAAAGAGTTCACTACCCAAACTGGGCAAGAAGCTTCTATGAGCAATGCTTCTAGTTCCAGCTCACAGACTTACTTCATTGCACCTGCATTTCTTGATGCCCATGTATCCGCACACACTATAGAATCTTATTTTGCACCAAAAAGTCTGTTTCTTGTGGAAGGTGCTGGAGTCAACCTTATTCTAGACTGCATAGGCAGCTCCTATTGGGAGAAGAACATCAACTGCCTGGCTGTTGATGGTCGCTGGATTCTCTATGGTCTGATGGGAGGAGCCGACGTCAACGGTCCCTTGCTTTCCAAGCTACTTTCTAAACGAGGAAGTCTGATCGCTAGCTTGCTGAGATCCAGGAACAAAACGGTGAGTGATGAGGGAAAAGAAGGCAAAATTTAAGTGGCACCCACCAGCACGCAGCATTTATGTCACCTCAGAAAGCCAGCTCAGTCACACCTCAGGTTAAGGAGCCTCTGAAGAAATCCGCCACCTTGTGGATAACAGGTGATCTGATTTCAGAGAAAATGATTGACAGAAATCTCATTGTCCTAGGAGAAAGAAAGCATTAATCATGTTAGGAAGTCTTCTAACAGTTTCATAACTTTTTAAAAGATCTATTTATTTTTTAATTGGAAAGTCAGATTTACAGAGAGAAGGGAAGACAAAGATCCTCCATTCACTGGTTCACACCCTAAGTAGCCACAACAGCTGGAGCTGAGCCTATCTGAAGCCAGGAGCGAGGAGCTTCCTCCAGGTCTCCTGCACGGGTGCAGAGTCCCAGGTCCGTGGGCTGTTCTTTACTGCTTTCCTAAGCCACAAGCAGAGATCTGGATGGCAAGTTGAGCAGTTGGGACACGAACCAGCACCCATATGTGATCCCTCTGCTTGTAAGTGAGGACTTGGGCGCTAGGCTACCGTGCCGGGCCCAGTTTCATGATTTTTTTTTAGAAGATTTATTTATTTTAAAGGCAAAGTTACAGAAAAGAAGGAGAGAGGAAGAGAGAGCTTCCATCCACTGGTTCACTTCCCAAATGATTGCAATTGCCGGAGCCAAACCGGTCTGAATTTTAGGAGCTTCTTCTGGATTTCCCATGTGGGTGGAGGGGTCCAAGAACTTCGGCCACCTTCAGCTGCTTTCCCAGGTGCATTAGCAGGGAGCTGGATGGGAAGTGCAGCAGCAGGACTTGAGCCAGCGCCTCTGTGGGATATTGGCAGCACAGGTCGTGACTTGACCTACTGTGCAATAGTGCCAGCCCCTAACATTTTGTTTTCCAAGGCAGGACTTTTTCTCCATGTGCTAAAGAAACCTTACGGCTAAGGAAGTAAGCCTCTACCTTCAGTGGATCCTGTGTGTAGGAATCTCCGTATGGCCGCCGAGCAGACACCAGCTCGGGAAATGCTGCCCACCTGCTGCAGTCACAGGGCTTCAGCGTTCCTCCTGCACTAAGCCCATGTCACATCTTGACTGTGGCTGTCTCCTGGGCCCAGCATATCAGCCTAGTGGTTAAAGTCCTCACCTTGCACGCAATGGGATCCCATATGGGTGCCAGTTCATATCCTGGCAGCCCCACTTCCCATCCAGCTCCCTGCCTGTGACCTGGGAATGCAGTAGAGGACCATCCAAAACTTTGGGACCCTGTACCCGTGTGGGAGACCTGGAAGAGGCTCCTAGCTTCGGATTGGCTCAGCTCCAGCCATTGCGGTCACTTGGGGAGTGAACCATAGGATGGAAGATCTTCCTCTCTGTATATCCGCCTTTCCAATAAAAATAAATCTTAGAACAAAAACAGTCCTCAGTGTTCAAGCGTGGCCTCACGAGGGGGCTAGCTTCTGAAACATGCATGTTAGGAGGTCTGTATTATGAACAGAGCCTGAGACAGCTCCTGCAACCTTAGGCAATAGAATCTTAGGGGATGACCAGAACATAGGCAGTTGCAGATCCATCCAATCTTTCTAGGATGCTTGACTCTTTTTCCTGCCCTCAGTCTCTGACACAGAACTGAGACCACACGTTTAGGGGGTGCACCTGTTTGATGGGAGATAAAGGGGTGTTTTTTCAGGTGTGTAGTTTCAGCAGAAAAGCTAGGCAGGATAAGGCCTCTGTCCAGGCTCACGGCCTCCCTTTCCGTGTCTCAGTACAAACAGGCGCTGGTGAGAGCTTTCACGGAGCGAGCTCTGCCCCACTTCTCCACAGAAGGCCCCCAACGTCTACTGCCAGTTCTGGACAGCGTCTACCCCTTGGCTGCAATCCAAGAGGCCCATAAATACATGGAAACGAACAAGAACATGGGCAAAATCGTCCTGGAGCTGCCCAATGAGCAGGGCACGGCCACCCCAGGCCTTCTCCATTCAAACTGAGAGGTCATTCTGTTTGCCCGCAAGTGACCGGGTCCACGCCCATGCCCGCCTTTTCAACTGACCCCTATGAAACCCGTCTAAGGAAATAAAAAGAATGGACTTGAAGGGCCGCGTGGTCACTTGGCAGCGGTCTCAGAGCGCGGAATGGGATCGCAGACGGGCGGAGGTTAAGCCCGGCATGGAGGAGCCGTGCCAGGGACCGGGAACTCAGGGGAGGATTACGGCGTCAGCCACGTCCCGAGCCGCCAGAACGCTGTAGACGGCGCCTAACGGACCCCATTTGTGAGGTCCTGGAGTTGCGGCAGCTCAGCCCCTCTGCAGTGCTAAGCACTGGGCCGCCACACCAGATCAGGTCCCTCCGCGGGCAGCCGGAGTCCCGCCCTTTCCGGCCCAGAACCCGGAAGCGTCGGGGACGCTTGTCTTCCGGCCTCAGCGGGATTGCGGCGGGAATGTTTTCACAAGGGAGGGGGCGTGTCCTACGTCAGCACGTCTCGGCGTGCGGTGGACGTCTTCCGGCAGCGACGGAAGGGCTTCCGGCAGGACCGGGACGCGCCTGCGGGTCTCCGGGTTTCGTGTTGTGCTTCAGGGCGAGCCGGCCCCGGAGGCGTGTGATCGGTCGGAGTTCTCGGTGTCGGCTACGGTAACCTCTTCAGCCCGCCAAGATGGCGATGCAAGCGGCCAAGAGGGCGAACGTGAGTAACAGCACCGACGACGTGTTCCCGAACCTCTTGACCCGTCCTCCTGCGGGCAGGGACCCTAGACGTCCCTATAACCCCTTTAGGATCTTCTCAGCCCAAGTCTGTGGCAGAGACGAGTCTGAATGGGTGTACTAGCAGCTAGAACCTGGAGTTCCCAGACCCGGGACTTTGGGGGATCCGTGTCCCCCACAGAATGCTTCACAGGGAGCAGGAAGTCTGACTCAGGAAGGCTGAGTATCATGTCGGGTGGGGGACCTGATGGGTTGACCTGTTTGAGCTCCCTATCTGCGGCCCCCTACCCTGCGCCAGGCCCTGGGCTGGCCACTGAGGATACGACAGTGCTTCTGCTTCTAGCCTAATGTCAGAGGGTGGAGTGCTGTGGAAGCACGAAAGTAGTCGGCCGTGAGTGGTGATGGGTGTAGGGTGAGGACAGGTGATGGAGCACCAGGATGTGCGGGGTGAGGCTGAGGAAGTGGCAACAGGTTGCCAAGTGAATAAAGAACTTGGGTGACCGTTTGTTTACTTATTTTGAGAAAAGATGTGTGACTTGAGGTGTATTTGTGTGCTGGTAAAAACGACCTAGCAGAATGGAAGACATACATGGCATGGGAGAAAAAAAAAATCTAAAGTTTTGTGTGAATGAGGCCGGGCAGGTGCTCGATGGAGGGGGCTCGGGGGGTGGGTAGAGCAGAATGCACTTTGAGGAGTGTGACGACCTTGTGATGGGTCCAAGAGCCAGAGTGCCCTGGGGAGGCAGGTGCATGCTGCAAGGGAGAGGTGTCTGGAACGCAGTGCTGGGACGAGTCCAGGTTGGGATGGGCTCAGGTGTGAGGCCACGAGGACCCCTTTTCCAGGACTCTGCTGGTGTGAAAGGAAAAGAGAGCAGGTTAGGTCGGTAACCACAGAGCTGTTGAGTTTGTCCTGCTCACCTGCTGTGTCCCTGAAGAAGGCGCTTAGTGTTTTTTGAATGAATGAGGGACCCAGAGAAGTACTTTATTTTGTGTGAGGATTAGCAGGATGTGAGCAGCTGCTCCCAGGAGGAGTAGGAGGAGCCAGAAGAGAGAAAAGGACGGTAAATTCCCAGGGAAACAGGGACTCAGTGCACTCAGAGGGCCTGAGCAGGGCGCTCTGTGCAAGGTCCCTCCAGCACACGGACTCTTCTTCCCACGTGCAGCCGAAGCATCGGCAACTTCTAAGGGAGGTTGAAAATCCCGCTTAAATTCTACTGGCCAAGGCCTAGTTTTGTAGTATCCGTTATTGCTTTCTTATACTACTTGTAGTATCCGCTATTGGTTTCCAATACTACTTTAGAAAGTTTGTGAGAAAATGAAGTGAAATGAAATGATAACACAATAGTGAAATCTGTGATAATTTTTGCATAATGTGCATTTTCCATGAGAAGCATTGCTGCATTGCTTTGCCAAAGAACAGCGCATTTTCAGTGCCACAGGTTGTGCCTGCTGCCCTTGACTGAGTATTACATATCACCTTGACTGAGTATTACATATCACCGAAAAGAATTTTTAAATGTGATAGCACTCCTGTTCCTTGTAAAAATGACAACATGCATTCATATTTCCCATTTTAGATTCGCCTTCCACCTGAAGTAAATCGGATTTTGTACATAAGAAATCTGCCCTACAAAATCACAGCTGAAGAAATGTATGATATATTTGGGAAATATGGACCCATCCGTCAAATCAGAGTGTGAGTCTCAGGCTTTTCAGTTATCATTTGGAGAAGGTGACTGCGTGATCTTGAATTTCGGGGTGATGGTGGACGGCAGGGCCCCCTGTGTGGTGTACAGTACAGCAGGCGCACCCCGGAGTCCTGGGACTCACAGATTGGAATCACAGGACTGTCTGTTTTAGAGGGAGAGATTGCCACAGCTCAGAGAGTAAAAGAACCTTCCTAGTCTCTTTTCAGTGTTTAGTGACACTAAATGCAACCTCTACAACAGCTTTTGTTTTTTGGGTTTTGTTTGTTTGTTTACGATTTATTTATTTTTATTGGAAAGGCAGATATACAGAGAGGAGGAGAGACAGAGAGGAAGAGCTTCAATCCGATGATTCACTCCCCAAGTGGCTGCAATGGCTATTGCTGATACACTCCGAAGCCAGGAGCCAGGAGTTTCTTCTGGGTATCTCACGCGGGTGCAGGGTCCCAAGGCTTTGGGCGGTCCTTTACTGGTTTCCCAGGTTACAAGCAGGGAGCTAGATGGTAAGCGGGGCCGCCTGGATTAGAACCAGTGTCCATATGTACCTAACGCGTGCAAGGTGAGCACTTTAGCCACTACGCTACCACACTGGGCCTATTGCACAGTTCTACTGCCTCTGCACTTTAAGTATCATGAAAGGCTGCTCAATTAAGAAAACATCTGCCCCCCCCCAAAAAAAATAAATAGAATAGATAGTCAGAAAAATACAAGGAAAGCTTAGAAGCAAACAGGAAACGATCAGCGTGGATCCACATATACCTTACTAGATAGGACACAAAGATTAATTACTCCTCACTAGGGGATGGAAGATTTCTCTGCACATCCCTCCTAAAACTGTTTTGCACCTCAACTGTTGACAAAGGCCTTGTTAGATTTATAAGCCAGTTTAGATTATCCTGAAATCTACCAAGTTCAGCAAAATCATGCGTCAACACAATAAACTGCTAAATACTAAAATGAAAACAGACACAAGACAGCTGAATAGTACCCTGTATAGCAGCCGGTTCTGTGTACAAACAAAAATTGAAGGGTCAATGAAATAGTCACAGGATGTGGTTAAGAACTTGCACTGTTATAATGTATTGATTACTCAATACCATGTCAATTAATTCCATAATGTTGTAAATTGTAGTTGATGTTGTGCTGGGGCTTTCAATTGATTGGGATGATATTCTGCCAGCTCTGCCTTCAGACCATCTTGAAGGACATTTAGTTTGAATCTGTGGAAGTGTTTTGCTTGGCATGTCGCTTGCAGGCTGTGTGAGGCCCCTCTTCTCACTGCTCCCGTGGCATCCTCCATGCATGTCTCTTACTAGTTATGACCGATGACCGTGGGCTCGCCTGTCTCTCCTCCATTCATGTCTCTTAGTTATGACCGATGACCGTGGGCTCGCCCGTCTCTCCTCCATGCATGTCTCTTACTAGTTATGACCGATGACCGTGGGCTCGCCCGTCTCTCCCGGCAGCCTGAGATCTCCTCCAGGACTGGTGCCATCTGTTCTCTTTGCCTTGTGTTAGTAGTACATCTCATCATGCCTGAAACATGAAATAAATGCATGTAAGAAAATGGTACTTTGGCCTACTCTGTGGCATAGCAGGTAAAGCTGCTGCCTGTGGTACCAGCATCCCATACAGGCACCTTTTCGAATCCCAGCTGCTCTACTGATCCAGCTCCTGCTACTGTGCCAAGGAAAGCAGCACATGATGACCCAAGTGCTTTGTCCCCTGCACCTACATGGAAGACCTGGAAGAAAGGCCTGGCTTTCAGACTGGCCCAGCTCTGGCTGGTGCAGCCTTTTGGAAGTGGCTCACTGGATGGGAAATCTGTCTCTTCCCTTCTCTAACTTTGACATTCAGGTAGTATAAATTAATAAATCTTTTAAAGAAAAAAGTGTCAGCATGGTTGTGATTACTTTATGAAGGTGTTAAAAAGTTTGTACAGCACTTAAGAGAGACTTAGGGCCTGGTGCAGAAGCCTAATGGCTAAAGTCCTTGCCTTGGATGTGCCAGGATCCCATATGGGTGCCGGTTCATATCCCGGCTACTCCATTTCCCTTCCAGTTCCCTGCTTGTGGCCTGGGAAAGCAGTTGAGGACATCCCAAAGCCCTGAGAAACCTGCACCTGCATGGGAAACCTGGAAGAAGCTCCTGGCTCCCGGCTTCAGATTGGCTCGGCTTCAACTGTGGTGGCTGCTTGGGGAGTGAATCATTGGATGGAAGATTTTTCTGTCTCTCCTCTTCTGTAAACCTGACTTTCCAATAAAATAAGTAAATCTTTAAAAAGAGAGAGAGAGAAAAAAGAGAGAGAGATACTTCGGTGGAGAAGCTGGAAAACCAGATTAGAGAACAGATATTGGAGCAGGGGCCTCTTCAGAAGGTGTACGGGCCTGGTGCAATAGCCTAGTGGCTGAAGTCCTCGCCTTGCATATGCCTGGATGTCATGTGGGCGCCGGTTCTAATCCCAGCACCCCTGCTTCCCATCCAGCTCCCTGCTTGTGGCCTGGGAAAGCAGTTAAGGACAGTCCAAAGACTTGGGACCCTGCACCCATGTAGGAGACCCGGAAGAGACTCCGGGCTCTTGACTTCAGATGGGCTCAGTTCTGGCCACTTGGGGAGTGAATCATTGGATGGAAGATTTTCCTCTCTGTCTCTCCTCCTCTCTGTATATTTGACTTTTGAATAAAAATAAACCTTTTTTTAAAAAGTATGTCAGAACATTGTAGAGCTGCGGTGCTTCCTTGCCCTCTATCTGCAGTGATTGTCACCACCTTGCCTCTGACCATGACCTCATGTCACCTTCCCAGAAGGTGTTTCTCTGAACTAACAGAGGGGCTGCCCTCTTTCTTCCCAGTAACTGGTGTCTCAGCTCTATACTTGTGCTGTACTGTTTCTCACAACTTGTAATTATTTCATCTTTATGCATTTAACATCTTTTTAAAATAGCCATTACTTCATTGATGAGGAAATGAAGCTCAGACTTTTTGTTGTTTTGACTTTTTATGAGAGGTAGAGTGACAAAGTCAGAGAGAGGGTAAGAGCTTCATTAGCAAGGAGCCTGAGCAGAAGCAGAAGGGCTGGGTGTCTGGTATGGAAAACCAGCATGTTAACGTGCTGTGCTGCAATACTGGTCCCTGTTTAATGTCCATTGCTGGTTGACTAGATGCTCCTTGGAGGCAGGGATGTTGCTTGTCCTTGTCACTGTGTAGTTCTACTGTCACATACAAAGAATGCAGTATGTATTCGTTGAATAAATCCATAAGCATTTAGGATGAAGAACCTGGGTCTGTGCTTGAAATTGAACAGTTGCTGGTTTTCTGTTCCTGCCCCATGGCCCTGCCTTATCACAGACTTTGCAGCCCACCCCGGGATGGTCACCTTCCCACTGTGCCAGGCATGAGAGGTTTTCCTACAACCTGGGATTTTGTTCTTTGCTAAGCACCTCCCCCTTTTCCCCCAATGACCTCATTTGAAAGGCAGAGTTACAGAGAGAGCAAGGAAAGTGAGCAAGTTTCCATCCATTGGTTCACTCCCCAGTGCGTGTAATGTTGGGGGCTGGCCAGGCTGAAGCCAGGATCCAGAAGATTCGCTTGTGCTCCCACGTGAGAGGAAGGGTCCGAGCATTTGAGCCAGCCTCTGCTGCTTTCCCAGGCACATCAGCATGGATCAGCCAGGACTCTAACCAGTGTCTACATGGGGTCCTGGGGTTCTGGGGCTGCAGGCAGATGATTAGCCTATTGAGCCATTATGCTGGCCATAGAATTGAGTTTGTTCTGTTTTTTTGTTTGTTTGTTTTTAGCTTTATAGATAAAATCTTATTAAAAAAAAGTAGAGGAGGGCCCGGCGGCGTGGCCTAGCAGCTAAAGTCCTCGCCTTGAAAGCCCCGGGATCCCATATGGGCGCCGGTTCTAATCCCGGCAGCTCCACTTCCCATCCAGCTCCCTGCTTGTGGCCTGGGAGAGCAGTCGAGGATGGCCCAATGCATTGGGACACTGCACCCGCGTGGGAGACCAGGAAGAGGTTCCTGGTTCCCGGCTTCGGATTGGCGCAGCACCGGCCGTTGCGGCTCACTTGGGGAGTGAATCATCGGATGGAAGATCTTCCTCTCTGTCTCTCCTCCTCTCTGTATATCTGACTTTCCAATAAAAATGAATAAAATCTTTAAAAAAAAAAAAGTAGAGGAGAAAATATTTGTCCCAGATGCATTTTTTCCCTTTTTGCATGCATGGCCCTATGGAAATAGAAGGAATTTAAGATCACTCTTTGTCTCACTGATGGCCTCTGTTTGTCATGGAGATAAAGTTAACATTTTAAGTTACCATTTTTTTAAAAAGAAAAACATTTATGCAGCATGTCTACCCATGTGCTTCTTTGCTGTCTGGGCAGATAAACGTGTACTGTTTAACTGCAGGGGGAACACACCCGAGACGAGAGGAACAGCTTATGTGGTCTATGAAGACATCTTTGATGCCAAGAATGCCTGTGATCACCTGTCAGGGTTCAATGTTTGCAACAGATACCTGGTGGTTTTGTATTACAATGCCAACAGGGTAAGTACAGCCACAGTTCTTGCTTGGGTAGCTTATTTGAATTAACATGGAGCTGTACTGCAATGGGAAATGTGTCCTGAGATTTCTGTTCTGGGCTGGTGCTGGTGTGGTAAAATGCACTTGGCTGTAGGTCGGTCACCGCTGGTGGTGATGCTCAGTCAGCTGTAGGTTGGTAGCTGTTAACCTTGATGCTTCCTACACTCCAGGCATTTCAGAAGATGGACACAAAAAAGAAGGAGGAACAGCTAAAGCTCCTCAAGGAAAAATACGGCATCAACACCGATCCACCAAAGTGAAGGCTGCAGCCTACATTTTCATTTTGGACTAAAACCCACAAATGTGCCCACCACTTTTTTTTTCTTTTTAATTAATACTTAATATTGCAATTCTAATTTGACATTTAAAATAGCCTGCTTAAAACTTGCATGCTTGGATGTATGTTGGAATCTATTGTATTAATAAACTTGTAGCTTTTGTAAAACATACAGTATTTTCTCTTGCTTCACCTCCTGTTTGCCATCAGGAAAAAAATCAAGTATCCCTTGAGCACTGTGAACAACTGTGGGCAGTCCTAAGGACACTGAGCTGTGGCAGCAGGGAGCGTTTGCATTCTCGATGTCCCTGGTGTCCAGGCCAGCGCTTCGCCATACTAGGACTTGTTCCAGTGTTGTCCCGTGAGTGCCATTGGTAGCGAAGTCTCCTTGGTAACTCAGTACCTAGCTGCCTGCAGCAGGTAAGGAAACCAGAGCTCTTCACATTGGTTGAATGAATAAAGTACTTACATGTAAAGCTATTCTAATAGTAACAAGTACTTATTATTATGTGTTTAAGATATTTTGCTTGGGGCCCGGCGGCGTGGCTTAGCGGCTAAAGTCCTCGCCTTGAACGTGCCGGGATCCCATATGGGCGCCGGTTCTAATCCCGGCAGCTCCACTTCCCGTCCAGCTCCCTGCTTGTGGCCTGGGAAAGCAGTCGAGGACGGCACAAGGCCTTGGGACACTGCACCCGCGTGGGAGACCCAGAAGAGGTTCCTGGTTCCCAGCATCGGATCGGCGCGCATCGGCCCATTGTGGCTCACTTGGGGAGTGAATCATCGGATGGAAGATCTTCCTCTCTGTCTCTCCTCCTCTCTGTATATCAGGCTTTCCAATAATAAAAAAAAAAAAAATCTTAAGAAAAAGAAAAAAAAGATATTTTGCTTGCACCCATGTGGGATGCCAGCCTTGAAGGTGGAGGGTTTAGAGTCCTAAGACACAGTGCTGGTCTCTGGTCATTCTTTTCTTAAGATAGAAGTTAGATTTAAAACTATCTTAGGCGACCTGGCATGATAACCTAGCAGTTAAAGTCCTTGCCTTGCATGGACCAGGATCCCATATGGGCGCCAGTTCCAACCCCGGCAGCCCTGCTTCCCATCCAGCTCCTTGCTTGTGGCCTGGGAAAGCAGTCCAGGGCAACCTTGGGACCCTGAACCCACATGGGATCCGGAAGAGTCTCTAGGCTCCTGGCTTCAAATTGGTTCAGCTCCGGCCATTGCAGCTACTTGGGGAGTGAATCATCAGATGGAGGTTTTTTCCTGTCTCTCCTCTCTGTGTATCTGACTTTTCAACAAAAATCAATAAATATTTTTTAAAAGAAAAAAAAAAGATATTTTGCTTGAAATTCAGAGTTACAGAGAGACTTCCAGTCTGCAGCAGCCAAGGTTGGGCCTGGCCAAAGCCAGGAGCCTCATCCAGGTCTCTAGCATGGGTACCGGGACCCCCATCCTCCTCTGCCTTTTCCCATGTGCACTAGTCGGGAGGTGGATCAGAAGCGGTGTGGCTCTCGCTTGACCTGGTAGCCATATAGGAGGTAACTTAACACACTGCACCACAGGGACAGCCCCAGTAATAACAAGGACTAAGCAGACCTGTGTATTTGTTTGATCCGTACTTGCTTTACAGTTTGTGAGAATTCTTTGTCAATATAAATACCTTGTCCTTAAGATCAGAGGTATAGGGGCCAGCATTGTGCCATGGTGGATGAAGCCATCTATGACCCCGGCATCCTATATGAGTTTTGCTCAATGTCTTGGGTACTCCGTTTCTAATCCAGCTCCCTGCTAATGGCCTGAGAGAAGCAGCAGAAGACAACCCAAATACTTGCACACCTGCACCCACAGGAGAGACCTGGGAGGCACTCGTGGTTCCTGGTTTTGTCCTGGCCCAGCAGGTGCTATCGCGGCTATCCAGTGGATGAAAGATGTCATCTTCTGTCTTTCTAACTCTTTAAAAACAAACAAATAAATCTTTTTAAAAAGAGAAGAACAGAGATCTGTTCTAGAAATGGCTGTTAAGATGACTGCATTGCTAGAAATTGGAGAGCAAGCTGCCTAGACAGTGGTGATGGTTGTTAAAAGTCGAAGATTGTATCTCTATTTAATATATCCACATATGTCTCTATATAACCTTGAGTTATTAAACTTCTGCATGTATTTTAGACCTTATAGCAGATCTTTACCATAAATAAAATAGTTTATGCTCATTCTTACAAGTTCTTATAGCATGGAAATAACATGGTTGTTACCACATTTATCATATCTTGGCAGGTTGAGACAGGTTTTATTTTTCTTCTGATAGTGGAGGAATGGGCCAAATTTTAAAACATGGCTTATTTTGTGTGTAACTGGAAACTAAAATCAATTTGAAGGACTGAATCTGAATTATTGAACAGAGAGCATCAATTCTACTTTAAAATGCTTTTAACTTTGAAATCCAGTCTTATAATAAGAAAATAGGCTTGTTATACTCCTTTTACCCTCTTCAAAGCTAACAGTTGGAAATGAACAAATAATCTTATTTATTATGTCCTAGTGGTTCAGAAAACACTTACCAGAGATCAGATAAGCTTGTCTGAGTAGAGTGAGCAGGTAAGAAAGGAGTCGTCAGTGTGATTTTCTTTTTTAAAAGATTTATTATATTTGAAAAGGCAGAGTTAGAGGAGACAAAGATTTTCCATTTGCTGGGTTGCTCCCCAGATGGACTAGGCCAGAGCCACAAGCTTCATCTGGCTCATCCATGTAGGTGCAGGGGCTCAAGCAGGGAGGTGGGTTGGAAGTGGAGCAGGTGGGACTTGAACTGGTGCCCATATGGAATGCTGGCATTGTAGGCAACTGCTTCACTCACCACCTCACAGTGCAAGCTCCCAAGAGGAAAATTTTGTATCAGCAGTTGGGACCTGTCCATTATTTGGTCTTGCAGGTCTATCAGCTTAACTTTATGAACGTAAAGTTAAGAGTTTTAAAACTTTGTTCTAATTGTTGAGAACTCTGTAGACTGTCCTAGTTAAGTTACCAAATCTTTACACAGTGGAGGATGCTGCAGAGAGAATGAAATGGAATACTGCACAGGAGATCTAATGCTTGCATTCTCTGACTTTTTAAGATCACTGGGTAAGTGTGTCCGTGTTACATATGTGTACATACGTGTCAGAGCTGCTTAGAGTTCACTGACTAAAAGTTTGAAAGTGACTAATAGGACATAGGTCTCATCATTCATATCTTAATAGTTTTTTCTGGCATTTCAGATTCACTGGTTCACTCCCCAAATGGCTGCAGTGGCTGGAACTGGGCTGATCCAAAGCCAGGAGCCAGGAGCCTCTTCTGAGTCTCCCAGGCAGGTGCAGGGTCCCAAGGCTTTGGGTCGTCCTCGACTGCTTTCCCGGGCCACAAGCAAGGAGCTGGATGGGAAGTGAAGCAGGTGGGACACAAACTGGCAACCATATGGAAGACCTTTCATTCTCTATAAACCTGCCTTTCCAATGAAAATATATCTTAAAAGGGTAGGGGTGGTGCTTCCATGAAATATTTCTCAGTTTGTTTGTAAAACCAACACCCTTTCTTTTCTCACCAGTAGCTGTTTGTGTTTGGTCTAGAGGGCACCTGAAATAGTTCTTAATGTCATTTTCAGTTGTCCTGTTGGCATCAGAGAAGGAAACATATCTTTTATACAGGCTGAATTTTGAGGAATTAGGGGCTTTTGGGGTCACCAGGGAGAATTGGGAACCTAGATATTCTGAAGGAGACACCCAGAGAGGAACAAATACAGCACCTTGTGGCTGTGACTGGCTGAGGGGCACAGCAGCCTCCTTCTCCTTCCACCCTCTCCGTCTGAGGCACTGCCTCTTCGTTAACAGCTAAGCTCTCAGCAGAGTGCCAGGGAGCAGAACTTGCAGAGAAAAGAGGTCAACAGAACGAGCAAGGTGGCACAGCTGACCTGTACGCTGTACGTGATGTCACATGACGCGCCTCAGTGGGTCTGTGAGGGGAGTTGACACGGCCTCCCCAGCTCCTCCCTCCTCAATCTGGAATTGGTGCCCTGGCAGAATAACTGCTGCTGGCCCGGAGCCTCCTGACCAACTAAAGGGAAGAATCCATTAGCCACAGTGGTTCAGGCCCCTCTGACCTGCACGGCAATAACAGTAAGCAGGCTGGTTATGAACCAGGGAGCTGCGTAAGCGCGGATGAAAGTAAGCAGTCTATGGAAACAGTGCAGACCTACATCCTCCTCAGCAGTGGCTTCCTGATGTCGGAGCACATCCAGAGGAGCCTAAGCGGTGTGTGAGAAGACAGCTAGGAGCTGTACCCGGTTTGCCAGAGCAGCTCCCGAGGGGGCTTGGGGTCTGGAGGGCCCTTCCTGGGCCTCTTTTGTTCCCATGCACGAAGCGTTCTCTTTGCAGTTAGCTGAGGGAAGCTCATTTCTCTTATTTACTCCAAGCAAAGAGAGATTGCAAGTTCACACAAGGTGCTGATAGCCCACACTGGATTGCTATAGGCTCTAGAATTTGGACAGAACAGGCACCCTTGCTTATGCAGACAGTTCTGGGCCGGGCGGTGAGTGGCAGGTGATACCAGCTTGCAGAGCTAGAGGCTCGGTGGTCATTTTTACTGAAAAGCGTGCAGACTGAGGCGGAGTGCATACACTGGCTGTCACTCTGTAGCAGCCCGAGATCTCCTTTAGTCTTTCCATGGGCCTTGAAGTCCTTCCTGCCTACAATAAGCAGGGACAGGAATTTGTCAAGCACAGAGCCTTTATTTTACAGATCATTTCCAAGGACACTGTTTGAGCAGCCAACAGGAAGAGAGACAGTGACAACATAGGTGACCGACTCCAGTCCCTCCGTGTACCCCGTGGACAATTGCATGTCTGAGCACCTTGTGTGTCTGGCCTCAGTGGAGGTAAGGCAGTGATTATGTGAGCCAGACAACTGTTCTGTGGTTAGGAAGGGCTGCTACATGCATCGCACAAAACGCACAACCTGGAATGTTCCGTCTGCAACCGAAGTTTCCTCAGGCGAAGATGTGTGTGAACAATGAGGAACACAGAGCAGCTGAGGCAGAGAGGGTGGACGATGCTGAGGGGGAGTGAGGTGAGCGCACTGATCGAGGGCCCCGCACTGGAGGCCGTCCCAGCGGTGGCGCAGGCTGGCAGGGTGAGTGGCCGCCGCCAGCGCCTTCCTGCCTTCACTCTAAGTTGAGCAGCTCCACGTCAAAGATGAGGGTGGCATTGGGAGGAATGACACCGGGGTGGCCTGTGGCTCCATATGCCACGTCAGGGGTGCAGGTCAGCTTCGCCCTCTGCCCCAAGCTCATCTGGCAGGGATGGGGGCAGATGGGGAGAGGAGAAAGAGGACCGAGCTTGATTTAAAAGAAAAAAGTGAGAGAACTATGGCATTTCCCCAAACCATGCACATGGTAACTAAAGATCTGAGATGCACTTGACATGTGCCACGTTGAATTTGTGCTAAGAGCTAAATGCAGATTCTGCCTCACAACAGAGACAGCAACGTGAGGTAACTCCCAGAAAGTTGCCAGTTCATGCATCCGACACTTCTGACTGCTTGTTCCACAAGGAATGGCCCAAATGTTTGCGTCTATTCCCAGCTGGTCCTCACCCTCTTCAGAAGTGCAGAGTGTACAAACATGCACAGGCACGCATAGGTAAGTTGGTGATTGGAGCAGTTCCTGAAAGAAGCTCAGAGACAAGAAGCCACACGAGGTGGTGAGGGCCGAGGCCCAGCTAACGGAGCGTGACACGGCTTCATTCACAAAGGAGAGTCTTCACCGAGACTCATCCCTGCCGTCTTGGCCAAGCTTAAGCACGCTGATGTATCAGTTTTGAAGAATTAATTTTAAATTTGAATAAGTTGGCTTAAAATACTATCTCCATGTTACTGTCCTGGTTTTGGTCATTGTAGGGCAGTCATGTAAGATAGTAACACTTAGGGATGCTGAATAGACTACTATTCAGAAACTGCTGTTTCTGAATATATAGAAAGTCTGGAATTCTTTCTAAAAAATTTTAAAAACAAAGACCTGCCCCACCCCAGCTCCTGTCTCAGTTCCAGCCGGTGGGCCCTTTCCCAACAAGGGAATGTGCTTGATCAGGTTGGTTCCCCACGGACACAAAGGCCTGCTGGGGATGCAAGGCCAGGATGGGACACTAGGTGGCGCTGCCATGCGCTGGCGTAGAGGAGAAAAGCTCCTCTGGAGGAGACGGCCCCATGGCTTTGCCTTGGTCCCGTGGCCTCAAATCCCTTTTATGGAAATCCTCATCCTACCTGAGCTGCACCTTCCTCAAAGCCTTTGATGACTTCCTGTTTGCCAATTCTGAACTTGAAAGGTTTGTTTCTGTCTCTGGATGAATCAAATTTCTTCCCATTTTGGAGCATTCCTGTCAAAGCGAGAAGAAGGGGGAAAGGACAGTGGTTGCAGGTCAACTCCCAGTTCAGGTTCCATGTACCAGAAATGTCATTCCCCACTCCTCCACTCCCCATTGGATCAGTTGCCCATGACAGAGACCACACACTCCCCTTGCCTCACCCCACACAGCCTCACTAAGTCCGACACAGCTTGGCTGTCTGTCAGTTTTCTCCATTTCTGTCACCACCACCCCGGGGCCTCACCTAGACCGTCAGCCTCAACTGCGGATAGCAGAGCCTCCCAGCTGGTCTTTGTGCTCCACTCCCAGATTACTTTTCCCTTTAAATGCGGATTTCATCATGTTATTCCCCTGCTTAAAGCACTTCATGGCATCCCAAGGCAAAGTCTTAAATACCTGCTTTGCACATAGACACCCCAGCATCTGGCATATGCCTACCTTAAAGCCCTTCTTTTCCTTTCTCGTATCCTGCTCAGCTCATGACTTTCTCAAACCCCTCTGCACTTTCTAATTTTCTCATGCTGCTTCCTCAACCTAAATAAGGTCTGTACATTCAAGGTATTCCAGCTTTAGGTTCAGCCCCCTTCTAAGGTTCCCAACATTTCCTGAAGTTTCCAAGAAGTACGACTCAAAAGAATCCATCATCACCTTCTGCAGTGAACAGTTTAAGGTGACCCTGCTGGTCTATGGTGGCCTCCACAGCCAGGCTCTGTGAAGCCAGGGCTTGCCAGGGCCACCCTCCAGCAGTGTGAGCACCCCTTGTCTTGCAGCCAACACACCTTGTCATCCCTGATGGACACCTGCAATGGCTCTGCCCTAGAGACCAGAGCCTGAGGAAACAATGCAAGGCCAAGACTTCTTCTGCAGTCTGTGGATCACTGCTCAATGCAATTTGTGAACAGAGAAAGACCTGGCCTGTAAGTCCAGGGAGTCAGAAACGGGATTCTGACCTCACCCTGGCACTAAAGGGGCGCTGCTGGGCACATCACTTCTCTTAGGGCCTCAGACTGTCCAGCTTGGTGTCCAAGCACCCACGATTTCACTTCCTAATTCCTAAGGAAAGTCTTCTTTACCTCCTTTCCAGCAGGTTAAATTAAGCTCTTGCCCTCAGTACTAACAAGCAAGACAGAAAACCCTCTGGCCAGGCGAGATACCCAGATGGATGCCAAGGAAATGAGACGCAGACTCGCGCATGCATACAGGTTGCTGCCAAGATATTCCAATACAAGAGATGCTTATGCATGCCCACATGTGTGCGTGCACATTGCCTGGAGAGGGAAGCCCTGGTGGCCAAAAATGCTCAGGAATTGTTTAAACACATGGATTTGCATACATTCACACAGACACATACTTGGACAAATACGCACACACAGATGCACACACACACTCGCACATTTACAACTCCATCTGCAGGATGATTTCTCATCCCAAGTTCCTTTAGGTCTCATATGATTTCACCTGCATCAGGCCGTGGACAGTCATCTGTTGCTACAAGTTCAGCCAAAAGCACATGGCCCAGAAACAGCCATATGTAGGAGTGTATGGCTAACAGTCAACAAAGATGTCACAGGAATGCAGCAACTGGGATGATATGTAATGTTGCTGTATCAATTGTATACCCATAAGGGAAAAACAATGTACACTCACCCCTATCTAACCCACACACAAAAATCAATTCTAGGGACCAGTGCAGTGGTGCCGCAGGCTAGTCCTCTGCCTACAAATGCCAGCATCCCATATGGGCTCCAGTTCATGTCCCGCTGCTCCACTTCTGATCCAGCTGTCTGCTTACGGCCTAAGGAAAGCAGCAGAGGATGGCCATTGTGGTCATTTGGGTGGTAAACCAGCAGATCTCTAACTGTACCCTTCAAGTAGATAGATAAATCTTCAACAGAAAAAAGAACCCCTGCTGAAAGGGATTAGTATGAAAAAAAAAGTGCACACATTGTGAGAGGAGTTTGAAATAAGTATGACCAACAGAAGACTACAAATCCAAAATACATTAAGAACTCCTATATAAGTCAGTAAGAAAAAGACAGGGAACCTTTTTAAATGGAGAAAATGCAGGCGTCCTAAAGTGGATACCCACGTGGCCAGTAGGCAGCTTGGGAAAGGTATTCAGTGCCATTGCTCATGAGAGACATGCAAACCACAACCACAGTGAGCTATCACCAGAAACAGCCGTACTCCGTCCCAGGCTGTGTGTCCAATCCTTGCTCCTCAAGTTTTTCACTGACTGAATTGTATTCATTTGAAATAGTGTGAAAGGCCTGTTGGTTCATTCCCCACATACCCAAATGGGCAGACCTGAACAGGCCAAAGCCTGGAACTCCCATCTAGACATGACAGATGAGTGGCAGGGACTCACGTACTTGAACCATCATCTGCTGCCCTCCAGGGTATGCCATCACAGGAAGCTAGATGGGAAGCTGGTCCAGGACTCGAACCCAAGCACCCTGATATGGGAATGAGGGCATCCCAAGCAGTGCCCTGACAACAGTGCCAGATGCCCACCTGGGCATTTGTGTTTGAACATTTCCCAAAAGTCCCAGTCTCCTGCTGTGTCTGATACGGCTGTGTGTCTCCAAACCGAGCGACACAGAGCTGATGTTTGTGTTCAGTACACTGCACTTGCTCGTCTGTGGGTATTGTGAAGACTTTGGGAAAGGATGTTGTGGTTTCAGTAACCTGATAAATACTGGTCTGTCTACAACATGCAGAACAGACAAATCAATTACCTGGGACGAGGCCCCAGAAGACCCACAATAATTAGGCCACATCAGCAGCAGATAAAACACAGCTCCAGCCTGCTGACGTCAGCCACTGGCAACACAGCTGCTGAGAAATATCCGCACTTTGTGCCTGGGATTAACCTGGTGTCTTACATTGGCCTGGAGAACTGCTAAAAATGGCCCTCTGAATCTGCCTCACAAGTCAAGCCAGCTTGTAGGATGCTGAGTGACTGTCACCCCATTGGGAGGCAAGTTGCGAGGGAGAGCATCCCCCACCCCCTTTACCCCTGGGAACCAACACAGTCAGACTTAGGCTGTCCCTGCCAGAAGGCCTGAAAACTCACCTAGGGCCATTAGAATGTTGCTTAGCTCACCTGGCCTTCCACTGCAGCGCATCCAAGAGGACTCAGCAGAGGCAGGGCACCCCCAGTACCTAGAGATGGGCTCCACCATTGCTTATGCTCATACTGCATTCCTGCCTCCAGGGACCTGCCTGTCCCCACCCTCATCACAGCCTCAGTGAGGGGCAGGGGCCCCAGTGACCCACACAGTGAGTGCCCAATAACTATGGACTGCACTGCACATTCTCTTGTCAAAGAGGAAAGAAATTTCCCAACTTCTCTTCTGATGGAAAGGGGGTGATTTCCAGGCTTTCAGACTTCCCTGGGCAGTGGGGGGAGGGCCCCTCCCTGCCTGCATGGAGGGAAGGATGGAAGGGGACATGGGGGCTTGGCTCACCCAGAAGCTGCCACAGGGTGGCCTTTTGCTCATATGGGGGCAGGGGGCGCTGCCCTGGCAAGGCCTCCTCTCCCATTTCCACAGCAGAAGTGGTCACAGGGAGAGTGCCAGGCTGCCCTGGGCAGGAGAGGGCCCTGCATTAGCAGGAGCCAGCTGGGAACCTACAGCGGACAGAGCAAAGGAACCTACCTGTGTAGTGCACCACACACGTCTGGCCCTTCTTGGGGAACGTCCTTCCTGCAAGAATACATGGAGTCAGGGGAAGGAACACTCACTTGGGACACTCCAGCGTGAACGTGACCAAGAACGTTGGGTCCCCAAAGGGTTGCGTGCCTGGTCTGAGCCTTGAACCATAGTCGCCTCTGGCCGTGTTTTGAGCTGTTGTCCCTGGTTTCCTCCATTGCAGTCCTCTCTTGCTGATTTCCACCCCCCCTCCCTTTTTTTTTGTTCCTTGGGCTTTCTTTGGTCCTTTCCTTTAACAATGATGAACTCTTGGGCCCGGCGGCGTGGCCTAGCGGCTAGAGTCCTCGCCCTGAAAGCCCCGGGATCCCATATGGGCGCCGGTTCTAATCCCGGCAGCTCCACTTCCCATCCAGCTCCCTGCTTGTGGCCTGGGAAAGCAGTCGAGGACGGCCCAATGCCTTGGGACACTGCACCCGCGTGGGAGACCCGGAGGAGGTTCCGGGTTCCCGGCTTCGGATCGGCGCGCATCGGCCCGTTGCGGCTCACTTGGGGAGTGAGTCATCGGATGGAAGATCTTCCTCTCTGTCTCTCCTCGTCTCTGTATATCTGGCTGTAATAAAATGAATAAATCTTTAAAAAAAAAAAAAAAAAAAAAACAATGATGAACTCACTACAGTCTCAGTGCTGCCTGCGTACCAGAGATACAATACATGGACTCATGAGGAAGTTGGGGAGATGGGCTTAATAGGAGATGGTGATGCAGAGGTGGGCTCTGTGGGGATGAGGCGGCACACTCCTTCTCGATCTTGCCTGAGCACCTAGTGTGTGCCACGCCCAGCGATGGAGTAGTGCACAGTACAGACATGCTGAGTGAACTCTCCTGGGGGCTGCCTGCTAAAGCAGGGAGACAGTGAGCAAATAAACAAGCCTGGATTAAGACCAGGGATACAGTGGGATGTGCGACTTTGCAAAAAGCAATCCGGAAGGCTTCCTGGAGAAGGGGTCATTTGAGCTGGACCCAGTTCTGGGAAGAGGAAGTAACAGGTGCACAGACCTTGGGGTGCACACAGAATAGGAAAGAAGCAGGGGGGTGTCAAGAGGGGAGCAAGGGCTGGGTCCTGCAGCCCCCTCCCTAAGCCGCTGCAGTGTTCAGAACCACAGCAAAGCGTCAGAGGATTCTGAGCAAGAAATGACATCATCTGAAGCAAGAGTTGGTTAGATCCCCGGAGCTGCTGTGTAGGCAGGGTGGGCGCCTGTCGCACGCAGTCATCCAGACAAGAGACTGACAATGACTCGAACGAAGGCCCTGGCATAGAGGAGGGAGCCGGAGATGGATTTTGGAAGTGGAGCTGACAGGGCATGGGAGGCCAACTGAGTTGGGGTCCAGGGTGAGGGGAAAGGAGAAAACCAAGAGCGGGGCCTGGAGCCTTTGCCTCTGAGCTTGCTTCCCAGAGCTGGGAAGGCTGAGGAGGGACAGATGGTGGGGGTGGCAGTCTTAGCGGAGGCCATGCTGCCAACGGGCAGATGGGGAGTCGGCATGGGAGGTATACATTTGGGCAGAACCGAATGCCACAGGGCTGGATGCAGACCAAGCTAACATGGCCAAGGCTCAGGAGCACCCTTAAGGAGAGCAGGGTGACAGGAGTTGCACCCAAGAGGGACAGGAGTCAAAGGACACAGGCCAGGGAGGGGACTGCATGGGCGGACGCCAGGAGCTCTGCTTCCCCGCTGGAACCCTAGGGTCGGGAGACAGCACCAGCTCAGTTAAGCACTTGCAGAGTGGCACCTTCCACAAACTGCAGGCAGCTGGGGGAGGCTGGAGTGAGGCAGTGGTGGGTGGAGAAGTTAGTGAGGGGTTAAGTGGTAGGTGACCGGGTGACAAGGCCAGATCACCAAGGGCTAGAGAGAGGAGAGATCAATGCAAGATTTTCCGCCTGGAGGAGAGCACGTCAAAAACGCCTTTGCATGGTAGGGAGACGGCCCCAGAGGCCGTAGAGCAGGTCAGGACGCCCAGTACGTGGGGGAGGGGGACAAAGGATCCTGGAGCCCAGAGGCCAACGGGATGGGGAGCGAGGGTGGCCCGCGCCAGGAAGTCCTTCAGGGAAACCTGGTGGAAATTTGCTCGCCAGGCCCCGCAGACGTGGAGGCTTCTGTTTGAATTAACTTTGATTTAAGAAAGCGCAGAAGGTCTGCACAAAACCACTCAAGTTCTTGGGCAGCGGGGCAAGGCCAGTCCCGCTGGCTCTGCGCGCTCTCCGGGGCCACCCAGGTGGAAGACGAGGTCTGGGGTTAGAAGCTCAAGTTTGACGACCCTGGACGTGGACTGGGTGGCTGTGATGCTGGTGAGGGGGTGGGGAGGACACCACTCTGTCCCCGGCTCACTGCAGCTCTGCCCGGAGCCGCACGCGGGCTCGGTGGCGATGCAGTGCAGAACCGGACTCCTGGTCTCGAGGTCTAGAGCTCACCGCGCCGGACAGGGGCAGCGGGGATCAAACCTGCTTCCCGGGAATCAGCCCGGGAAGCGGTTCCAGGCGCCAAAGGCAGCCGGGGGCCCCCGGGCGGTGGCAGACCCCGCCTCCGGGCCGCCGCCTTCTCCCCCTGGGCAAGCGGAGCCAAAGGGGAAATATGGGGATCGATCGCCTCTTCAGAGACCCCAAGAATCCCGTCGGGGGTCTCATCCCGCCGCCTCCTCCCGGACCCGCCTCACCACCCCCCAACCCCCAGCCGCCTCGGCAGCAGACCCCTGCCCAGGACCCCACTCCTTCTCCTCCCTCGACTCGGCCGCCCGGTACCGTCTCCGGGGGAGATGGTCTCGATCTCCACGCCCATCGCGGTCCCTCAGGCCCCGCCTCCAGGGGGGTCCCCGCTGCTGCCCGACCCCGGCTCGGCTCGGCCCCGGCCCCGCCGCAGGCGCTCGGCTCGCCGCCCCGCCGCCGCTGCAGAGCCGGAGGAGGTGCGGCTGGAGTCGGGACCTGCGCGGGGAGGGGCTGCCGGCACGGGGGCGGCGGGGCGGGGCGCGCGAAGGTGGGGTCGCCGGGGCGGGGCCGGGGCAGAGAGACCTGACGTGGCTGCTGCCCTGCCCGGCCAGGCTGAGGACTGTGAGCCCACTGACCCGGAGGGCGGCGAGCGCTAGTAGACACTCGGGTATCCGCACGCCCATGCTCCCGTGTAGCTCTTCCATCCTTCCCTCCATCCATCCACCCAGCCACTCATCCATCCACACAGCCGCCCTTCAAGCCATCTGTCCAATACACATACAATTATTTTTTTTAAATTTGTAAGAGAGAAATCTTTCACCCCTGTCCCAAGGCCATCACAGACGGGAGCCAGGAACCTGCAACTCCACCTGGGGGCTTCTCCAGGTGCATTATCAGGGAGCAGCTGCACCACCACGCAGCCTCCCTCCACCCCCACCCTCATCCTCATTTATTTAGAAGCTCTGGTCGGTGAACCTGGGTCCTGCAGGCTGGGGGAGGGGCGGTGGGGGAAGCCTGGCAATGAAATCAATCCCTTAGATCCATTGCTGAGTGCCAAGGAACTCCTGGTGGAATCAGGGGGAGGCACGTGGCCTGGTGACACTTCCCGGATCGGCAGGAGCAACAAGGGCTTGACGCGCCCGAGTCTCCTGGTCACCTCTGGCACAGCATGTTTTCTAGCTCGGACAGCACCCTGGAAATAGAGGTGGATCCCCAGGAACAAGGTGGGATCTACAGCTGGAGTGTGAGGACTGCGGGCGCGAAGGCCTGGAAAAACAATGAGTGAATTCTACCTGAGAGCTCCTACAGACCTCTTCGGAGGGGAGAACGCTGTCAGGACGCCCTCACTCCGCACCCACTCTCACCTGCCGCGTCCCGCAAATCAGGGGGATGCGGTGTCCGCCAAAAGACAAGCCCGCAAAGGGAGGATGCCTGAGCAGCTCTTGTACCCGGAATGAGCCCCAGAGCAGTGCTTAACTCCATTTCCCAGCCTTCCCAGGGTAGCTGCCGCCAGGGCCAGGCACGACTGGGGCGCCTGCGGGACGCGGATTTGCCCCCGAGGACAGGCCTACTAAGTGGCTCCAGCTGAATGCACAAATAGGTTTCGAGTGCAGAAACATTTTTTTTTTCTGGAAATATTGAATTAGAAGTTAAAGGATTCCCAGGAATGTCTTTATCCCTTCCCTCTTTGATCCCGCCCACTAAAAGAACAACAAAAAAGATGGGGAAGAAACTCTATCCTGAACCCTTTCTTGGACCAAGAACCCAAGATGAGTGGAGGAATGGGCCAGAAATTATGGCCGAACTACAGACGCGGTAGAATGTGGACTACAACTCCCAGACACCCGTGCGGCCAAGTCAGAATTTATTGGTCTGTGGGCATACCCGCCCCCTACATGACACATTTAACAACCAATAGGCAGTGTGCGTTGCCTAGTTTACTAGCCACCGCTCGCCTATCAGAAGACCGGAGTCTAAGCTTCCGGTTGGTGCCCTGTGCGTCTGACCTGCGTTCGGGTAAGGGGAGGGAGGCAGGGCGCAGGGAGGGATTGATTGCGTTTGCTCTGTGTATGTGTGTGTTCCTCAGGGGCTGAAGTGTTCTGTGTCTGAAGCTGCCGAGGCCGGCGTGGGTGGGATGCTGGAGGTGGGCGGGGAAGGAGCGTCCGCGTGGGAACGCCCGGAGGCCGCGGGCGCAGTCCGGAAGGGATTCTCGTGGCGGCGTTCGCTGCGGCTCACGAATGGCGCTCCTGAGGAGATTCCGCCACGTGAAGCCGGTGCTTTGTAAAGCGCGAGACCCCGGCCCCAGCCTCACTCTGCAGCAGGTGCGAGCGGGCTGGGCTGGCCCGGTGCTGCAAGAGGGCGAGGTCCGTGAGTCTTGCACCGGCGAGAAAGTGGCTTCCGAACAGCGTGTGTGAAACCTGGACGTGACATGGAAAATGCCGACCCGGGGCAGCGCAGTGCCCTCGTGGCTGCAGTGTCCCTGGAAGCCCTGGGCATGGACCCACACGTGCAGCGGAGGTGCAGCCGGCCCTGCCGGCGATGCGCTGAGGAGGCTGCAGCCTGTTAAGCCTTGCTGCGCCTCAGCTAGCGTTGGAAGGAATTTGTCCAGACCATGTTCTCCTGTGATTATATTTGTTTGATTCTGATTCACTTTATTTCATTTATACTTGCTTGGATTCCGCTGGTTTCCCTTTAACAGTACGATGGAAAACACTTGACAAAGCAGGAGGGTGCATTTAAAAAAAAAAAAATCCCGAAGGATGGAGTTCTAATTCTCGGTCAGTTTTGGTAAACCTTTCTCTTACGGGGTTTTTAAAAAGTTAGTGGAAAAACTTGATTCTGTTTAGACCTGCTAGAAATGTTTCGATTCACCCAGGCCTCTTGAGGTCTCTTTAAAGGTTAAAACCACAATTAGCTGATCATAGCTGAGTCCTAGGACCCAGTGTTTGTTTTAAAGGTCTGTTTATGTTTATTCGGAAGGCGAAGGACAGATACAGAGTTCTTGCATCTCTTGGCTTATTCGTCAACGAATAGCTGCCACGCTAGGAACTGGACCTGGTCTGGTTCAAAGCCAGGAGACCCAAGTGCTTGGTCCATCCACTGGTTTCCCAGGTGCGTTAGCTAGATTGCAAGTGGACCAACCAGGACTTAAACCTATGCCCACATGGGATGTCAGTACCACAGGCAGAGGTTTCACCCTGTGTGCCACAGCATCGACCCCCTCACACAGTGGTTTTTTTCTTTCTCTAAAACATTCAGAGCTCCCGAGTTGAGAAAGTATCCAGGATAGAGTGGCAACAGGCAGAGTTAGCTTCAAGGAAATGTAATTTTAAAAAAATCATTTGAAAGAGAGCTTCCATATATTGGCTTTCTCTCCAAGTGCCTACAACAGCAAGAGCTGAGCCAATCTGAAGCCAGGAGCCCCTTTCAGGTCTCCTACATAGGTGCAGGGGCCCAAGCGCTTGAGCCATGTCCCAGGTGCTAATGCACTGAACTGGATAGGAAGTAGAGCAGTCAGGAAATGAACTGGTGCCCTTGTGGGATGCCAGCATCACAGGTGGTAGCTTTATGTGCTACACCAGAACCAGGCAAATTGTGTGTGTGTGTGTGTGTGTGTGTGTTCGTTTTATTTATTCTCAAATGCTGCACCCGCCAGGCCTGGGGCAGGAGTCTTATTCCAGGTTCCTCATGTGGGTGGCAAGGACCCAAGGACTTGAGCCTTCATCTGCTGCTATCCCCCAGGATGTGTTAGCAGAAAGGTAAAGCAGAAATAGAGCCAAAATTGGAACTCAGGCATCCCATGCGGAATGCCTATATCCAGTGCCTGCTTTCAAATTGTAGTTTTTTTTTTCGAGATAGAGAGGAATTGTATAATTCCTGAAGGTCATCTGAACTTTGGTCCTGGCTCCCTAAGGTACTTTGCTGCCCTATAGGAATTTATGTGAAGAGCATTTAATACTATGATTATCAATTCCCTCCCTTTAAGACTTACTTATTTGAAAGAGAGAGGGGCATCTGTTTGCTGAGTTTGTTGCCCAAATGCCCACAAGAACCTGAGCCAGACTGCAATTAGGAGCCTGTGGTCGGTCAGGGCTTCCCGCATGGATAGCGGTCCTTGGGCCAAGTGCCTGAGCTGTGTCCTGCTGCTTTCATCAGTGCATTGGCAGGAAGCAAACTTGGAAGCAGAGCAGCTTGGGCTTGAACGGGCACTCCACTCTGGGCATCCCAAGTAGTGGCTTAACTTACTACACCACAATGCCTGCCACTACACACCCTTACCTTTGAAACATGCACTGTCTTCTACATTTCAGCTTAGACATTTCCAGAAAATCTTTACCTATTCTGATTTCCAAAGGTGTCTTCCTTATGTTTTCTTCTAATATTTGCTGAGTTTCAGGTCTTACAGTTAAGTCTTTAATCCGTTTTTACCTGATTAGATATAGGATTTTAGTTTCTTTCTCTTTTATTTTTAATTTTAAGATTTATTTTTTTACTGGAAAAGCAGATCCACAGAGAGAAACAGAGAAAAATCTTCCATCTACTGCTTCGCTCCCCAAGTAGCCACAACACCCGGTGCTGAGCCGATCAGGAGCCAGGAGCTTCTTCTGGGTGTCCCATATGGGTGCAGGGTCCCAAGGCTTTGGGCCATCTTCTACTGCTTTCCCAGACCACAAACAGGGAGCTGGATGGGAAGTGGAGTAGCCAGGACATGAACAAGCGCCCATATGGGGTCCTGGCACATGCTGGGTAAGGATTTAGCCACTGAGCGGTAGTGCTGGGCCATGGGGATTTGGTTTCTTTCTTCTCCATGTGAATATCCCAATTTTGCTGCTTCATTGGTTGAGACGCCCCTTGCCTCCATGCATGTTAACTCCTGTTGAAAACCAGTTGATATTGATGTGCAGGTTTACTTCTAGTCAGAAAGAAGGAAATGTAGCACCCACTGGTTCACCCCTCAGTACCCACAGCAGCCAGGGCTGGGCCAAGCCAGAGCTAGGAGCCTGGATTCGAGTTTGGGTCTCTCCCGTGTGGACAAAAGGGATTCAGTTACTTGAGCTGTCTCCTGCTCCCTTCCAGGACAGAAACTGGCTAGAAACATGGAGAGTAGAAGCAGGGCTAGAGCGTGTGGGTAGGGGGTGCACCACTATACACACTGGCCCCCCAGGATTTATCCTGACCCAGTGATCTGCGTGCCTTTTTATATCAGTACCATATTGTTTCAACTGCTATAGCTTTGTGTGTGACAGAGGTTTAAAACTATTCAATTAGCAGTTTACGAAGATTTAGGGCAGGACTCATAATAAAGTCAAAGACCCCAAAGCAGCTCCTTTCTTTTCACTTTGTTTTGAGAGGCAGGTTTTACAAAGAGAAGGAGAGACAGATCTTTCATCCGTTGATTAATTCCCCAAATGATCGCAGTGGCTGGAGCTGAGCCAGTCTGAAGCCAGGAGCCTCTTCCATGTTTTCCATATGGGTGCAATGGCCTAAGGCCTTGAACTTTGTCACTGCTTTCCAAGGCCAATCAGGATCAGAAATGGAGCAGGCAGGACTTGAATCAGTGTCCATATATGACGCCAGCAATGCAGGCAGAAGTTATAGTTACCATGCCATGACACTGGCCCCAAAGCTCATTACCTAATTAGACTGGAGCAGGTTTTTATTTTCAGTTTTATTGGAAAGCCAGATATACAGAGAGAAGGAAAGACAGAGAAGAATCTTCCATCCAGTGATTCACTCTCCAAGTGGCCACAGTGGCTGGAGCTGCGCCAATCTGAAGCCAGAAGCCCAGAGCTGCTTCTGAGTCTCCCACACAGGTACAGGGTCCCAAGGCTTTGGGCCGTCCTCGACTGCTTTCCCAGGCCACAAGCAGGGAGCTGGGTGGCAAGTGGAGCTGCTGAGATCAGAACTGTTGCCCACATGGGATCCTGGTGCGTGCAAGGTGAGGACTTTATGTGCTAGGCTACTGCACTGGGCCCTGGAGCAAGTTTTAAACCATGCTTGATTCACTTCAGCTTTGATTACCACCGTGTCTCCACATCCTGGTCCCAGTTGCACTGTCCAAGAGCTGACCTCACTGGCCTTACTTGCTCTCAAGGCCTAGCTGGGGAGCACTCGTGGCTTTTTCCGAGTTTGGGTGCCTCATGGTTCTGTCGCTAGTGGTGCTGCTGCATGGTGACAGCACCCACTGGTCTGGAGCGCCACCGCTCGGGCGAGCTCTGAAACTTGCACTTGGCCTTGCTCATTTGCTCAGTGTAAGGGATTCGAGAACTGTCTGGACCTGCGGCACCTCAGAATCTTTCAGGTCTTCTGGAACTTTCCCCCGTGGAGGGAGGGTGCTCATCTTGACTCTGAAAGCAGCCAGCCTCGGGCAGACAGTAGGTCTGCCTGCCTATAACATATTTTAAAGTCAGATGGCGTAATACCTCCTGCTTTGTTCTTTTTGCTTAAGATTGCTTTGACTCTTCAGGGTCTTTGTGCTTCCATAAAATTCCAGTCTGAGGGGTAGGGGAGGGCTATCTTTGGCATTTGGTAGAGTGTGCTGAATCTGAATAGCTTTGGGTAGGATGGACATTTTAGCAATGCCCTGAGAGGTATACCTTTTTTTTTTAAGATTTAATTATTTTTATTGCAAAGTCAGATATACAGAGAAGAGAGACAGAGAGGAAGATCTTCCGACCGATGATTCACTCCCCAAGTGACCACAGTGGCTGGGGCTGCGCCGATCCAAAGGCAGGAGCCAGGGACTTCCTCCAGCTCTCCCACATGAGTGCAGGGTCCCAAGGCTTTGGGCTGTCCTCCACTGCTTTCCCAGGCCACAAGCAGGGAGCTGGATGGAAAGTGAAGCCGTTGGGATTAGAACCAGCACCCGTATGGGATCCCGGCACATTCAAGGCGAGGACTTCAGCTGCTAGGCTTTCATGCCAGGCCCGAGGCATACCTTTTGAGAGGCATTTTTGATATACACTGTAGTGCGGTATCACCAAAGGTTTTTTTTTTTTTTTTTTTTTTTTTTTTTTTTGTAGAACTGCAAAATGATGAGACTCCGCTTTCTTAGAAGCTGCTTTTGTCTGACAACACATGGTTCAGATGTTTGGGAAAGCAGAGACTCGTGCTGGGGAGACCTCTTGCCTGTTGCACCCTAATTGAGCGGGAGAAGTGGCCAGAGTAGAAAGCAAGGGAACAGATTTCTTCTTTTTTTAAGGTCTTAACAGTTTATTAGGGTTTTAAGAAAAAAAAGTTTCTTATTGCTGGAGGTAAATACATTAAAATCCACTCTCCTAAAAGCCTCCGTAAGCTTAGTGTCATGTTTGTTTTCCCCTTATTCACAAATCCCTACGCTCTCCTAGTTGCATACTCCCTCAATGACATTAGACTGAATTATAGAGCCTAAAATATTTCAAATTTCCATTAGGAATTCTCTCTGCCCTGGAGAATGTGTCATGCATTATTTATCAATAGAAGTCTTTCAGGAGTGCATAAGTGATATTCGGGGAAGATGTGTATCATCTTCCATTGGGATAAAGAGCTCAGTTTCCTTCATTAGTACTGGCTGGGGACTTACTCTCCATTCAGAAAACCACTGCAGAGCCTTTCAGTGTGACGTCCAAGAAGCACAGCAGGCCACTCGGAGTAAAAGCCTCCAAGAGCAAGGACAGCGCGCTCAGCTTGGAACAGATCACGTAAAAGCACACCACTAAGGCAATGTGCAAAGGAAAACATGTCTTCAAATTTCTTTTTAATTGTGTGTGTATTCTAGAAAAACTGGAGTAGTTTTAGGTCACTGAGAGTTTATTTTCATTTTCTTTGAAAGAGAGGTAATCTTTTTTTTTTAATAATTTATTTTTATTGCAAAGTCATATATACAGAGAGGAGGAAAGACAGAGAAGAAGATCCTCCATCCCATGGTTCACTTGCCAAGCGGCCGCAACAGCTGGAGCTGAGCCGATCTGAAGCCAGGACCCAGGAGCTTCCTCTGGGTCTCCCACACAGGTGCAGGGTCCCAAGGCTTTGGGCCGTCCTCAACTGCTTTCCCAGGCCACAAGGAGGGAGCTGGATGGCAAGTGGGGCTGCCAGGATTAGAACCAGCACCCATATGGGATCCTGGCACTTGCAAGGTGAGGGCTTTCTCCACTAGGCTATCACGCCAGGCCCTTCTCAAATACTTTCAACACTTAGGACTGCGCCAGACCAAAGCCAGGAGCCTGGAACTCAGTGTGGATATCCCATGTGGGTGGCAGGGACCCAAGTACTTGAGCCATCCACTCCCTCTCAGGATGTGTGGTAGTAGAAAGCAGGATGAGAAGTGGATGAGCTGGAGCTTGAACCAGGCAGCACGCTTTTGTGCGATGTGGATACCCAAGCTGTGTCGTAGCTGATGTTCAAAACACCCACCCAGTTCCCTGGATTCACAGTCCTGTGTTCTCTCTTTGACACTTACTAACCTGGGACTGAAAAATATCCACCAGTGTCAGTGGCATAGGTGGCTTGTTGAGAGCTGTTTTAGAGAAAAAGACTAGGATAGATTCCATTTGGAAAGTGAATAGGGGCCAGCGCCATGGCTTAGTAAAGCCTCTGCCTGTAGCATCAACATCCCATTTGGGTATAGGTTCTGATCCGGGCTGCTCCACTTCTCCACTTCAGTCAAGCTCCTTGCTGCTGTGCCTGGGAAAGCAGTGGAAGATGGACCGAGTGCTTGGCCTCCTGCATCTGTGCGGGAGACCCAGAAGAAGCTCCTGGCTTCAGGTCGGACCGGTTCTGGCCATTATGACCATCTGAGTGAGTGAACCAGTAGATGGAAGATCCGTCTCTCTCTAACCCTGCCTATCAAATAAATAAATCTTTTTAAAAAAGTAATACCAAATTAGTTTCTTTCAGTTACAAAAGGGCTATTTGAGTACGTGTTTATGATTAAAAAAACCTTCTCCACAAATTCCTGAAATGAGTCACGATGGTCCACCTTTGTCTCTTCTATCTCCCCACCTCAGTATCTGCTGTGAAGAGCTGGACCTGACCTGTTTCTGCATCTTTATATGATTATACACACACGTAAATGATGCAGCTTCGATGGGTTTGCGTAGCATTATGTTTTCTTAATTCTATTTTGTGAAGATTCATTTATATGTGAGGCGCAGTGCTGGTGGAGCAAGAGACAGAGAGAAATCTGTCCTATGGTTTCCTCCACAGCTGGCTGCAGTGGCCAGAGTGGAGGCAGTCCAAAGGCAGGAGTTTTATCCAATCTCTCACCTGAGTGCCTGGGATCCAAGTACTAGGACCATCTTCTGGTGCCTTTCCAGGCCCTTAGGGAGCTGGTCGGAAGTGGAGCAGCTGGGACTCGAACTGGTGCCCATATAGGATACCAGTGTTTCAGGCAGTGACCTGATCCATGCACTTCAATAACAGCCCATAATTCTATTTCTTTTTTTATTTTTTTTTTTAAAGATTTATTTATTTTATTACAGCCAGATATATACAGAGGACAGACAGAGAGGAAGATCTTCCGTCCGATGATTCACTCCCCAAGTGAGCCGCAACGGGCCGATGCGTGCCGATCCGAAGCCGGGAACCTGGAACCTCTTCCGGGTCTCCCACGCGGGTGCAGTGTCCCAATGCACTGGGCCGTCCTCAACTGCTTTCCCAGGCCACAAGCAGGGAGCTGGATGGGAAGTGGAGCTGCCGGGATTAGAACCGGCGCCCATATGGGATCCTGGGGCTTTCAAGGCGAGGACTTTAGCCGCTAGGCCACGCCGCTGGGCCCCATAATTCTATTTCTTATAAATTTTTTGAAGCTGATAGTGTGTGAATATGGAATTAGATTTTAAAATGATAATAATAAAATGTAAAAAAAATAAATGGGCATATATTGCATGTTATTTTGTGAGTTCATTGCTCTTTAAAAAGTTTCTTTTAAAGATTTATGTATTTATTTTAAAGAGCATCAGAGATGGAGTAAAACAGGGAGGGAGAGACAGAGACCCACACATACACAGCTTCCCTCCACCAGCTCATTTCTTATATGACTGAAACAGCCAGGGCTGGGCCAGATGAGAGCCAGCAGCCAGTAACTTCACCCAGGTCTCCCACATAGGTGGCATGGTGCCACCATCTTCATCATCCTGAACATGCTGGGATCCCATATGGGCATAGGTTCTAATCCTGGCAGCCCCACTTGCCATCCAGCTCCCTGCTTGTGGCCTGGGAAAGCAGTTGAAGACAGCCCAAAGCCTTGGGACTCTGCACCCATGTGAGAGACCTGGAGGAGGTTCCGGACTCCTGGCTTTGGATTGGCTAAGCTCCAGCCATTGTGGCCGCTTGGGGAGTGAACCATGGGATGGAAGATCTTCCTCTCTGTGTCTCCTCCTCTCTGTATATCTGACTTTGCAATAAAAATGAATTAATCTTAAAAAAAAAATTTAAAAGACCAGGGACAAAGATTTCCCATCTGTTTGTTCACTCTCCAGATGTCCAGACAACTGAAGCTGAGTCAGCCGGAAGCCAGAAACTGCTCTTTGTTTAAATTTTCTGTGTTAATGTCAAGGATGCAACTCTTTTATAAAAACAAGACTTGCTTTATTTATATAAAAACAGAGATCTTCCGTCCTCTGATACATTATCTAAATGGGTGCAGCAGTAAGGGTTGAGCCAGTCCAAACCTGGAAGCCAAGAATTCTCTCCTGGCCTCAGGTCCGTGGCAGAGGCCCAAGCAGGGCTCTGTCTTGGCCCATCGCGTACTGCTTTCCCAGGTGCAGTAGCCGGGAGCTGTGTCAGAAGCAGAGCAGCCAGGACATTGACTGGAGCTTTAATATGGAATACCAGAGTAGCAAGAGAGCCAGCTAACTCACTGCTGCGCACAAGCCTTAATGCCAGCATCGTGGACCCAACTGCTGAGGCATCACCTCCGCCTGGAATGGCAGAGAGCTGGGGTCAAACCCAAGCGCTCCCCTCTGGCCTGGGCCCAGTTCCTCCCCATGTTTGTATAACACTTCTCTTCCCTTTCATTCTCTTTGTGGTGAGTATGTCTGCACTGAAAATGATTTATCATGGTCACTGCGTATAATTTTGGAGATTTTTCCACCTCGTGCCAGTTGGAGGTGACAGCTTGACTCTGCTTTTTTTTTTTCTTTTTTTTTTTTTTTAGCTTCATCTTCACAGCTTTGAATAATGCCAAATTAGGACACAGAAGATTCATGACCCAGCTTAAAGGCTAGCCCGTTAGTTTTAAGTTTTTGTGGTTTGTTGCTACAGAGCCTACCATGTCAAAGATTTTATGAAGATTAGAATTTCCATCAGTGTGATTTATATTTTCATTTAAATTTTCATTAGCCATCTGCTGGGTCAAAAAGAAGATAATGCTTTCTTTATGTTACATGGTGATTTTATCAGCTAATTCTCAAAAGCCAATTATGTGAAACATCTTGTTTTTATACTCAAGAAAGCTTTCATTAGTGTAACTTTTTTTCCTAGACTTACCTACCTACTTTTTTCTTTTTTATTAATTTTTTTGGAAAGGCAGAGAGAAGCAGACTCAGAGAAAGATCTTCCATCTGCTGGTTCATTCCCCAAGCAGCCACAGTGGCTGAAGCTGAGCCCATCTGAAGCCAGGAGCCTCCTCCAGGTCTCCTGTGCAGGTGCAGGGTCCCAAGGCTTTTGGGCCATCTTTTGCTGCTCTTACAGGCTACAAGCAGGGAGCTGGATGGGAAGTGAAGCAGCAGGGGCACAAACCGGTGCCCATATGGGATCCTGAAGCATGCAAAGCAAGGATTTAACCACTAGGCTATCACACCAGGCCTCCTAGTCTTTATCATGCAGTATATATCAAGTGAATGATGAAATTTCCAAATGTGCCTGAGGCAATTTTAACTTTAACTTGAAGAATATCATGTTTGTATCTTTAAAAAAAAGATTTATTTTATTTTTATTGGAAAGTCAGAACTACACAGAGGAGGAGAGATAGAGAGGAAGATTTCCCATCTGATGATTCACTCCCCAAGTGGCTGCAATGGCCAGAGCTAAGCTGATCTGAAGCCAGGAGTCCGGAGCCTCTTCTGAGTCTCCCACATGGGTGTGGCATCCTAAGGCTTTGGGCCATCCTCGATTGCTTTTCCAGGCCACAATCAGGGAGCTGGATGGGAAGCAGGGTTGCCAGGATTAGAACCTATGCCTGTATGGGATCCCGGCGCTTGCAAGGTGAGGACTTTAGCTGCTAGGCCACCACACCGGGCCCTATCATGTTTATATCTTGAAGTAAATATCCAAACATTACTGCTCAGCTAAGCAGTATGCTTTATTCTCTGGATTCACTCTGCATATCTTAGGTGTGTGTGAACACAT
Organism: Ochotona princeps; assembly: GCF_030435755.1. Classification (NCBI taxonomy): domain Eukaryota; kingdom Metazoa; phylum Chordata; class Mammalia; order Lagomorpha; family Ochotonidae; genus Ochotona; species Ochotona princeps. Next base: position 66,053,512 of record NC_080839.1, read on the forward strand.
GCAAGTTATCCTGTGCGTGTTCAAGACATGAAAGGTAGTAATTCCAGATAATAAGCTGAGCTGTCACATGTGTGAGTCAGGGTGTCTCTTCTAGACAGAAGATTAACACTTCCTAGAAGAGTTGCTGTGTTTATTGTTTAGAATGCACTAGGCATTGTGACGATGGAAAGTTATAACTGGAAGGAAATAGAGCAGGAGAGATGGGTAGGTACCACAGACAGGGACTTGGGCGTTAGCCTCTGCCCAGTGCTCTCTAGCCTAGTGTTCTATGATGATGAAAGTGTTCTGTCCTGCACCATCCTGAACATATGCACCACATATGTTCCTGACCACGTGCAGTGGGTCTGATGTGATCAGGAGTCGAGTTTATTTAGTGCAGATGCTGTTAACTGCTCCACTGAGCAGCATGTCTATAAACAGTGAGTATCAGCATCACGCTGAAGCTGATAAATGGTAGAAAGTAGACTAGAAGAGCAGGTGTTTCCCATCCAAGTGCTAACCAGGCCCAACCCCGCTTAGCTTACGAGATCAGACGAGATCAGGCGCGTTCAGGGTAGTATGGCCGTAGACAAGAGAAGGTGTTTGACTTGATGGATAAGATGGCCACATCCCACGGGACACCTGGCTCTGGCTGCAGACTCCAGCTGATGTAGACCCTGTCACAAGTGATGGCTGAAGGAATTGGTTCCAGACACCCACGTGGGAGACCTGGATTGAGTTCCAAGTTCCTGGCTTTGACCCAGAAACTTTGGCATTTGAGGAGTGAACAGCAGATGGGAGCTTTTCTTCGGTCTCTCTGCCTCTCAGTAAGCAAGATAATTAAGCAAAGAGGAACTACAGGAAGAAAGCTTGTTTAGGGGGAGACTTGAGGTCCTATATTTAAAGTAATGATGTTTTCTGATTCTGGACAGTGCTGGTTGGAATGACAAGAAGGACTAAATTCAAGAGAGAATTCTAAAAATTTTGAGGAGTTAACTGAGGAAGCAGAAGGAGAAGGCTGACTGAGACTCAGCTGGGAGAATGAAGGATGCTGATGTCATCTGAAGAAACTGGAAAGTTACTGTTGAGAGAGAACTTTTTTGTGTCACACACATTTAAGTTTGAGGTGGACGTGGGCGGGGCTGATGTCAGCCGGAATACAAAGCCTCCCATGTACTTGAATGTCACCGTAGCTCAGCAGAGTAACGCAAAAGAGCTTTCACCTGAGAGTGACATACATGAGAGGTGTCGGTGGGCACCAGGGAAGTGGGTAACCCTGAAAGGAAGAGAAAGGAAAAGTTGGTGAAGAGATTAGGGCAGATGTATATTGCTGACTTGAGGTTCCCGGGAATGAATGCCATGTAACTTAGGGTTCACGTGGTTTGTGATCCCTGCGTGAGAGCTGGGCCTCCTTCTCTGTGACAGAAGCCATGGTGGAACATCCTCTCTGCTTCCCTCCCGGGGCAGCTAGATCCGCGAGCCACAGGCAGGTTTCCCTGATGCAGAAGACAACACAGTTGCTGGCAAGTGAAGCTGGATTCTCAGCAACTGAAGTGTGCTTCAGGAATAGCAACAATGGTTAATTCTGCCTCATTTGGCTCTTGCTGGTTTCCTGAGCCTGATTGCCTATTTTTCCTCCCGTTAGCAACAGCAGCAAAAAGTTACTTGAGAGACATAGCGAGAACCCACATCTGCAGATTCACTCCCCAAATGCCAGTGGCCTGGACTGAGAGCCAGGACCACAGTTCAGGTCTCCCCTGTAGGCAGCAAGAACCAGTCCCTCGAGTTATCACTGCTGCCTGCAGGAAGCTACACATCGAACCTTCAAACTCTGGTGTGGACACAGGTGTCTCAGCCAGCATCTTAAATGCTAGGCCAAAGACCTGTCCTGTGTTAACATTGTTAAGTGTACAGTTCCTTAATGTTAGATATAGTCATAACATTGTATAGCCATCACCACCATTCACCTCCATGTTTTTTGTTTTGTTTTTGTCTAATAAAATAGTCTCGAGTCCAACACGATGGCCTAGTGGCTAAATCCTTACCTTACATTTGCTGGGATCCTATGTGGGCACTGGCTCATGTCCCAGATGCTTCGCTTCACTTCAGCTCCCTGCTTGTGGCCTGAGAAAGCAGTCGAGGACGGCCCAAAGCGTTGGGACCCTGCACCCATGTAGGAGACCTAGAAGAAGCTCCTGGCATCAGAACAGCTCAGCTCCAGCCATTACAGCCACTTGGGGAGTGAACCAACGGATAGTTTCTCTCTGTCTCTCCTCTCTGTAAATCTACCTTTCAAATAAAAATAAATAAACCTTTAAAAAAGTTTCTGCACCAGTGAAACGGAATCCTCATCTTCCCTCTCCTCCCTGCCATGTTACTTTCTGCCCAATTTTGATCAAGTTAGCCAGAACAATTTCTGTTGTACCCATGAGCCTAAAACCCACTTTTCTTTTTTTTATTTCAAAGAAAAACCATGGCACATGCAAAGCACTGGGTGTGTTTGTAGGGTTCTTCAACAGCTTCAAAGACCACTCACCAAATTGTTGATGGTGATGGTGTTGTTATCAAGACCTGACGACTTGGGAAGATGAGTGGGCGGGCTGGCATGAGGTGGTTTTCATTTTACATATTTATATGTCCTCTGGTTTGCTGACATTTCATTGAAATGAGCCTGTCCTTTAGTAATTCAAATGCCTGGAGAGGAAACCTTGTTGAAAATGAAAAAGTTCATGGAAATTGCCTCTAACCTACTTTACATTATTGTGAAGGTGGCTGCAAAAATCGCAGGGAATATCAAGATGTTCTGAAAGTTATTAGGTACTGCTTAAAAAAAAAAGATTTATTTATTTGATAGGTAGACCAGCAGGGCAAGACAGAGAGGAAGGGAGAGATCTTCCAGCCCCTGATTCACTCCTACAGTGGCTGTAGAGGCCGAGGCTCAGGTGTAACCTGAGAGCCAGGAAAACCCACATCCTCCCTGTGGGTGGCAGCTGGAAGCAGGAGCTGGAGCCAGGAATTGAACCCTGGCACTCCAGTATGGGATGTGGGCAACCTAACTGCTAGGCCAAACGCTTGCCCCCATAATCTTTTGATTTGAAATTATCCACCTGCTGTATTAATTCCCCTGTGCCTGTATTAATCTGTGAAGGATCACAAGACTGTTGTCTTATAAAACAGCCAATGTTCTGGAATTGTCTGATGGTCTTTTAGTGACGTAACTTTTCTTCTTGATCCTTTCAGATGAACTTGACTGGAAATGCAGAAGTTGGGCAAAGGGAAGCTGCTGCGGAGTGGACTGAATGCTCTCCATCAAGCAGTGCACCCTGTCCACGGCCTTATCTGGACAGATGGGAGTCAGGTGTTCCTGACTGACTTACGGCTTCATGATGGAGAGGTGAAGTGTGGGGCCTCCAAAGTCATTGCGCGATTCGAGTATGTCTGTGGGCTCTCCTGGGCCCCGCAAGGGGCCACTGGTGGGCCCGGTCTGCTGGCAGTCCAGCACAGGAAGCATGTCACTGTGTGGCAGGTGAGACCCAACGTGCCGCAGGTGAGCGAACAGCTGATGTCGGTGTGTGAGATTAGGGAATCGCTCCCTGTCCTCCCCCAGGGCTGTGTGTGGCACCCTGAATTTGCTGTCCTCACTGTGCTGACTGCCCAGGAAGTCTCGGTTTTCCCTAACATTGAGTATGACAGTTCCCGGGAAAGCGTGAACTTTGGTCCCTGGGGCCGTGTCCACTGTGCATGTTGGACCCAGGATGGCCAGAGGCTGGTGGTGGCAGTAGGCAGCAGCCTGCACGCATTTATCTGGGATGGTGCTCGGCACACTCTCCTCCGGTGCTCCCCAGTGTTCCAGCTGGACAGCGCTGTCCGGTGCATCACGGCCACTGTGTACACACAGGTTGCTGTAGCAACCGAGCTTCCACTAGAGAAGATCTGCAGCTTAAACGCATCTGACACCTTGGACGTCCCACCCATCGGGGAAAGCACCAGCCTGCATACATTGCCAGTCGCCAGCGAGATGTCTTGTGTGGATAAGGGGGAACCTGCTTCTGAAACTGGTCGTGAAACCTCAGCACCGCCCATCTCCTCAGACCCTCTTGATCTCACTCACATCCGTTTTGGCTGGTCCAAGTCTGAGGGGAGTTCTCTGATCTGTCTAAGAAAAAACGACTGCTTGATGGGACCCGGCCAGGATTCCTCACATATGCTCCTTGTGGATTTTGAGAAAAGGGCGATCGTGACAGGAAGGGTCAGTATTCCAGGCATTCTGGTTCCTGATCTGGTTGCGTTTCATCCCTGCTCACAGGTGGTGGCTGTGGCTTCCAACACCTGCAGGACGATCTTGATTTACTCCTTTATCTCAGCTGCCATGCCCATCATCCAGCAGATTCAGCTGGACAGCAGCGAAAGGCCAAAAGGCCTTTGTTTCCTGACGGAGAAGTTGTTGCTGATCTTAGTAGGGAAGCAGGATTCCTCTGACATGGCCTTTCTTCCTTCTTCAGAATCCGAGCACTACGTCATGCACTTGAGCATCAGAGAAGTCACGGGAGAGGCGTCTCCGGGGACCTTGAGTGAAGGCCAGAGTGCCTGCTTTCCCTTCAGTGCTCTGTTAGAGAAAACCCCTATAGAGATGTCAGCCCAAAGTCTCCCCCGCGATTTTTGTCACCAAAACGGAGGGCTCTTGTTGGCAGCCAATAGTAGAGATCAGAGTCAAGGGCCCAGAAGAGCCCTTATTAAAGAGTTCCCAAGCCCTGCCTCCAGTGTCGGGGATGGTTCCATGGGCCTGGACATTCTGCCGAGGCCCTCCTGGGCATGGACCACACTGCCTCAGCCCAGTGGAGACCCGGAGCACACCAGCACACCGGAAGCTGCTAACCTGCATCTAAGAACGAACTTGGAGCAGGAGAAGGGAAAGCGGCAGGTGTGGGAGGAACTGGCCACGCTGTCACAGAGGCTGATGGAAGTACAGCGCGGTCTGTCTGAACTCGTGGAGCTGGTGCAAAGCGGGAAGACGCGGCCCACCGTGTACCCTCTCTCCCAGAACCCCCCTTTCGTCCACATCCTTCACCAGGTGGGCCCTGTCAGGCACGGCCTGAGGCTACTGCAGCCAGTGACTACTGTGGGAAACATTCAGGGGGCCTTCAGGAAGTCTGTGGAAAAATAGAATTAAAAGATGTGTCTATTTTTGTGCAGCAAATTTCCAGATCTATGCAATTTTTCTGTCTTGCACATTTTCCACAGATTTCAAGGATCCCTCCTGCATGCTGTGGAATTCTCCCTTGTAGAACAGAGGACTCTCCGTTTTTTTGCTGGAGCTACATAATACTCTTTTCTCCCCCTAATTACCAAAATAATATATATTCAGTGATGAAGAAGTTTAACCAGCACAGGAGTGTTGAATGTCGAAAGTAAAGAAATCCTCTAGAATCCAACCTGTAGGGAGAACCATAGCTACAGTTAGATAGCCTTGTTTTTCCTGTGCTTTCACTAATTTTTTTTTTCAATTTAAAAGAGATATCTAAAAGGAAAAACAAGCAAAAAAGGTATAATATCTCAATAGTTTTATTTTCCTTTAAAAGGAATGATTGTATCAAATGATACACCTATTTGTTAAACATTTGTGAATGTGACATCCTGTATCATTTTGACAAGCTGTCTGAGCTCCTTCCCATCCACTGGTTCACTCCCCGTTGAATGCTCACAGGGGCCAAGGTCAGAGCTGAGGCCAGGAGTGCAGTCTAGGAGTGCAGCCAGGAGCCAGTGCATCCTTGGCTCCTCACTGCTGTTTCCCAGGGTCACAGCCAGATGCAGAGCCCAGGGACTCTGATCAGGGACCCAGGCATTTGTTGTTTTGTTCTTTTAAAGATTTATTTATTTTACAGGCAGAGTTACTGAGAGTGAGAGAGGTCAATCCTCTACCCATTGGCTCACTTCCGGAATGAGCACAAGGGTTGGGACAAAGCCCAGAAGCAGGATCCTTGCCCAGATCCCCGCGTGGGTGGAGGAGACCAAGCCTTGAGCTGTTTCCTCAAGTGCATTCGCAAGGAGCTGGATCCAGAGTAGAAGTCAGAACTCCCCGGTGCTTGTGTGGGATGGTGGCATCACAGAGCTGATCTGATGTGGAACAACGAGCCAGGAGCTTCTTCCGGGTCTCCCACTTGAGTGCAGCATCTCAAGGGTCATCCTCTGTTGCATTCCCAGGGCACAGGCAGGAAGCTGGATGGCAAGTGGAGCAGCTAGAACACAAACCGGCGCCCATGTGGGCTCCTGGCACTTGAAGGTGGAGGATTAACTGGTTGAACCATCATACCAGCGCAATTAGTAGACATTCTTAAAGCAGTTCATCTTGCCATAGAGAGTATAATCTATCTTTGAAATCATGTTTTAACCACAAAGTTGTGTAACTCATGAGACCTCCTTAAATGCTTAGATGAAGATATTGTTCCAAATAATATATAATTAGAACATTTTAAAAAATATGTTTATTTTTATTTATTTATTTGAAAAGCAGATGAGGGGGAGAAGTCTTTTTTTAAAAAAAATTTATTTATTTTTATTGCAAAGTCAGAAATATAGAGAGGAGGAGAGACAGAAATATCTTCTGTCCGATGCTTCACTCCCCAAGTGACTGCAATGGCCGGAGCTGAGCCAATCCAAAGCCAGGAACCAGGAATTCTTCTGGGTCTCCCTCATGAGTGCAGGGTCCCAAGGATTTGGGCCGTCCTCGACTGCTTTCCCAGGCCACAAGCAGGGAGCTGGGTGGGAAGTGGGGCTGCTGGGATTAGAACCAGCACCCATATGGGATCCCGGCACATTCAAGGCGAGGACTTTAGCTGCTAGGCCACTGCACCGGGCCTGGGGAGAAATCTTTAATTCTCTGGTTCATTCCTCAGTGCCCATAAAGGCCAGGGTTGAGCTGGGTGGAAGTCAGGAGCCAGTGGCTCCAGGAGGGTCTTCCATGTGGGTGTGAGCCTGCCTTACAAGGTGTCTGTTAGCAGTCAGCTGGAATTAGGAGCCAAGTCAGGGACTTGAACCCAGGCACTTCAGTTTGGAATGTGGGCTTACCAAGTGCTGTGTTACCCACCCCAGACGCAGTAGTTTCTGTTCTGTTATGGGAGTCTGTTCTAAGAGTGTACGTTTGTGGGTCCAGTGCCGTGGTGTAGCAGAAAAGCTGCTGCTGCTGTGGTCATTCCTGGTGTTGGGCTGATCCCTGGGCAAAGAGGAAAGCAGAAGGGAAAGGCAGGAAGAACTGTCAATGTTGTGTTGTGTTGTGTTCTGCTCCTCCCTCCAGTGTGTTAAATAGCCCTACCGGAGCTCCTTATTGAAAACCCCAAGTTGGGCCCAGCATAATGCTCAGTGGCTAAATCCTCCCCTTGCACACGCTGGGATCTCATATGGGCAGCATTTCATGTCCCAGCTGCTTCACTTCCAATCCAGCTCCCTACTTGTGGCCTGAGAAAGCAGTAGAGGATGGCCCCAAAGCCTTGGGACCCTGCACCTGCATGGGAGACCCAGAAGAAGCTCCTGGTTTCTGGCTTCGGATCGGCCCAGCACCGGCTATTGTGGTCACTTGGGCAGTGAACCAGCAGATGGAAGATCTTTCTGTGTCTCCTCTCTGTAAATCTGCCTTTCCAATATAAAGAAATAAATATTGTAGATTGTGCTGCTGCAAATGTAGGATTACAAAGCCCCTTCTCATATGCAGATTTCATTTCTTTTGGGTATATTCCTAGGAGCGGGATAGCTGCGTCATATGGCAGGTTTGTTTGCAGTTCTCCAAGCACTCTCCCTACTGATTTCCATAGTGGTTGTACTAGCCTGCACTCCCACCAGCAGTGAAGGAGGGTGCCTTTCTCCCCACGTCTACGTCACCAGGTGTTGTTAGTAGAGTTCTGTATGTAGGCCAGTCTCACTGGAGTTAAGTGGTACCTCAACGTAGTTTTCATTTGTATCTCCCTGGCACTAGGGAGCCTAAGCATCTTTTCATACGTCTGTTAGCCATTTGAATATGTTCTTTTGAAAAATGTTCATTTCCTGTGTCCATTTTTTCAGTTTTCTTTAACTGTCCCTGGGTTTCTGAAACTCTTTGTAAATCTTGGAAATTAGTCCACTATCACTTGTGTAGTATGCAAAAATTTTCTCCCATTCTTTTAGTTGCTTCTTCACTTTGTTTTCTTTGTTGTACAGAAGCTTTTTAGTTTGATGTAGTCCCTTTTGTTTATTTTGGCTTTGACTGCCTGTGCTTTTGGTGTCTTTTGTAAGAAGTCTTTCCCCATTCCTATTTCTTGGAGAATGCTTCCTATGTTTTCTTTTAATAGTTTGATGGCTCCTGGTTGCGGGTTTAGGTTCTTGAACCATTTAGAAATGATTTTTATATAATGTGACAGGTACGGGTCTTGCTTCTTAATTCTGCAAGCTGCTACCCAGTTGTCCCAACAGCATTTGTTGAATACACCAGACATGGAAACAATCCAGATGCTAGTCCAAAGAGGAGTGGTTAAACAGACTGTGGTACGTCTTCTCCATGGAATATTACTCAGCCATTTAAAAGAGTGAAATTATGTCATTTGCAACTACATGGTCCCAACTAGAGACCATTATGCTCAGTGAAATAAGTCAATCCCAAAAGGACAAATATTGTATGTCCTTTATAATATAAGGAAACCATCATGTAAATTGCAAGTTCGATAACTCTTTCCATACTGTTTTTGCTGCATCCCATGTGTTTTGATGTTTTTTATTTTATTTTCGTTTCTTGCAAATACTTTTTTTTCTCTTGTCAAATTCATTGCTGGCTCATTGATCTCATGGTGACATCATTTTACCCAAGAGGCTTTTGTGTTTTCTTTTTGTCACCCATGCATTGGTTATTCCGTGGTGCGTTTTTTCAACTCCATAGTGCTGTAGTTTTTTATTCTTTTGTTTTAACTTCATACCTGTTGTTGACCTTATTTCATGGCTTCTCATTTAAGGGAATGTATAGTGATGGAGTAGTAGAGACTACCATGTCCAGATGTAAAGATACAATACAGTATACATCCCTACTTCCAAATCAAAGATGGGCTGCCAATGAAACTGTCGGACATATCTAAACAATGGGGTGCTAGACTTTCTGACATTGTCTGTACCGGCAGTGTCGGGCACACTTAAATAACAGACTGATGGAATTATAACTCCTTATGTAGGACTATACTATTGTAACAATATGGGGAAAATCAGTTGGGTGTGAATTTAGGGAGGAGGAATCCCAGACTCTATGAAATTGCACCATAAGATTCAAAATTAAAAAATAAATAAACGAAGTGTAGTTAATAGTGGTGATAGGTCAGTAGTTCCCACAAACCTGTTCACTTTCCGTTGACCGTTCTGCTCTGTGTCCATCTGCTTCACTACTTGCCTGTTTCTTCCTAGCAGCCCTGTGGGGCAGGTCCCGTGGGCAGAAGGGCGATGCTGCTCTGTGGTGGCAAGCTGCGGCTCAGCGCGCTCCAGCAGACCTTTGGCCTCGCGACGGTCGAGATGCTGCACGGTAGGTTCGCTTCAGAAGCCAAACCTCCCACCCCCCCTCCACCCTCGGTGCTGTAACTTCAGAAATAAGGAAAATGCAAGGTTCGAGCTGTTCCATGATGTATTGGGTAGCAAGTGTTACTCACCTGCTGTAGACCAAAGCCTGTTATAGGAGCCAGACAGCATGGGAGATGTGGGTGCTGCCTTTAGCATCCTACAGATTCTCTGGGAAAATTACACATGACTAGAAAGGTGGCAGCAGGCCACCTGTAGCTGCCAGGACATCACACACTCACAGGTGCCTGTTGCGCTCAACAGACAGAGCACAGCGGTGTTGCAGACTTCTTAGACAAGGGGCCGTCCTGACGTGGAGCCAAAAGGGACTGAGGGGCTCTCCTGATGGCAGGACCAAGTTGTGACCCTTGACGTGATGTGGAGCAAGATTGTTTTCATAGACCACATTCTCTTACCTGTGGTCTACTTAAGTGAGCAGAAAACACCATTTATAACTATTTTTGACGGATGCACTTATGAAGTAGCTATCATATTTTCTTTCTTTCTAAACTTTGAGAAAGAGGAGTATGGCTAGCTTCCAGGTAACTCCCCAAATGTGCGCCCTAGCTCTAAACCTGGGGTGGGAGCCAGGAGCGTGCCCTCTGTGCAGAACCCCCAGGGTGGTAGGAGCCCAGTGCTGAACCCCCACATCGTGCCCCCCTGCCTCCCAGTCCACGCCTTGGCAGGGAGCTGGAGTCTGGAGTGGCGCTGGTGCAGGCTGCAGGCAACGTTCCAGACCTCTAGCCACTCTGCCAAACACGCCTTTTCCTGCCTTTTTTATTTTTTAACATTATGGTGATTTGTTTTTTCACCATTACAAATAGTACCAAGGAGAACTTTGTGTATATTTTATGTGTTGGTGTGTGTGTATTTTTTTCAAAGATTTATTTGTATTGGAAAGGCACAGTTACACAGAGAGACTCTTGTTGACTGATTCACTCCCCAAATGATCGCATTGGGAAGCCAGGCTGATCTGAAACCAGGATTCAGGAGCCTCCTCCGGGTCTCCCACATGGGTGCAGGGTCCCAAGGACTTGGGCCATCCTCCATTGCTTTTTCAGGCCATAAGCAGGGAACTGGATGGGAAGCAAAGATTCTGGGACACAAACTGGCACCCATGTGGGATGCTGATGCCTTCAGGCAGTGGATTGGCTCGTTGAGCCATCGTGCAGGCCCCAGGAGTGTAGATTTTCAGAAGTGAAGTCACCAGGTCAAGAAGGAAGACTTGTGTGATGAGCCAAACACATGGGAGACACCCCGTCACCTGGTGCCTGCCCCACTTCAAAAGCCCCGTTTGTAGAACAAGGTAGACTGACGGCGCACATGCTTTCTTGGCTTTGCAGACTCCTGCTGGGTCCTCCTCACCGCCGACAGCGAGGGCTTTATTCCACTGACCTTCACCACCGCCCAGGAGGTAGTCGTGAGGGATGGCTCTCTACCCGGGTCCCGTGGCGTCAAGGACTCCAAGCATGCCGATCCTGCTGGAACCTCCAAAGCCCTCATTCCCCAGAGTTCAGCCCCCACAGAACTGCTCTAGCCTCGGGGCCGGAGCAGCGGCAGAGCCTGGCAGGTGGCACCACTCCAAGCTTGCTCTGTTTTCCAATGAGGACTCCGCCTGTCACACAGGTGAGGTGCCTGCCGCAGTGGGCCCTGCCACTTCTCCATCTTGTACCTGGACCAAGGCCCGCTGCAGGTCATGGGTCTGAACGTGCCAGCTGGCTCAAAAAGGGCATGTTTTGGAGTTCACATCCCCAGCTCTTTTGTCTAGGGACAAGATTCCCAGAACACACCAGAATCCTGGTACAAGATGGGTTGTGCGTTAGGTTTCTCTGGGGGCTTTGCATCCCGCCACATCCCTGCTGTAAGGAAGCTGTCTCGAGAGCACTTCAGAGATCCACGGATTCGCTCTAGACCCATCACCGGGCTTCAAGAGGACAAAGGGCACTCAGAAAAGCCTGTGTTGCAGTCTGCTTGGTAAGCCCTCATGGCAGCAGCCAGCAAAGTTGGTACCAACCTGGCTGGTCTCTGTCCCCGGGGCTGCCTGACACGGTCAGTGCTGACGCAGGCCAGCCCTCTTGGGACTTAAGCCTGACCCTTGTGCTTCCTTAAGCAACTGAGCAGAGGACGTTGGGAATATCGACAAATCTAAGGTCATTTTTTAAAAAGTGCCAGGCGAGGTTACCTACCTACTGTGGGCCAGCCTAAGAGCTAGAGCCCATCTGTTTCCACCAGGCGTGCTGCTGCTCACTGCTCTCTGGCCTCCGTGGGCAGGTGAACTGGCTCAGGCAGCAAAGGCCCATTAGCACGTGTGCACTTCTCCCACCTCCATTACAGTTACCTGGAGAGAGAACGTAATGTGCCCCGGGGAACTTGTGTCTGTGTGCGGTTTAGGAAGAAAGTGGCAGCTGGGCCAGGAAAGTGTGGTCCCATTTTGTGGTTTCAGTGCATTAGGCGGCTGCCTGCCGGGCTAATGGGAGCCAGCGTCCCTGGGCTGCAGTGGGCTGCTGCTGGGGAGTGGTGGCTGGGGACCCTGTGAGGCCTGGCGCCATCTGTGCAGCAAGTGGCTGGGATGTGATGCTGTTACAGCAGAGCTGAAGAAGGAGGCCGGGCGCTCTCGCGGGGTCGGGGTGGGTGTCTTGCTGGGTGTTTCCTGGCCCCCATTTCTCAGGTCATACACGGATCATGAATTCTCAATAAAAGCACAGGCAGCGGTGGTGGCTCTACTGAACGTTTTCACGGCATCTGCGTTGTGTTTGTTGTTGATATCGAGAAATGGAGTTTTCTTTTTTAAAGATTTTTTTTTTCCATTGGAAAGGCAGATATACAGAGGGAATGAGATTAAAAAAAAAAAGGTCTTCTGTCTACTGGTTCACTCCCCAAGTGGCCTCTGTGGCTGGAGCTGAGCCAATCCAAAGCCAGGAACCAGGCAGGAGCTTCTTCCGGGTCTCCCACACAGATGCAGGGTCCTAATGCTTTAGACCGTCCTCCACTGCTTTCCCAGGCCACAGACAGGGAGCTGGATGGGAAGTGCTGCAACTGGGACACGAACTGCTGTCCATATGGGATACTGGCACATGCAAGGTGAAAAAATAGCAAGTTGAGCTATCATGCCAAGCTGAGAAATGGGTTTTTTAAATGTATATTTTCATCCATCTCTTAAGGTAGAGAGAGAAAGAAAGAGATCTCCCATCTGCTGGTTCATTCGACAAATACCCACAATAGGGAGGGCTGGGCCAGGCAGAAACCAGGAGCCCAGACTCTGGCTCTCCTACAAGAGGAGCAGGCCCCTAGTGCTTGAGCCACCACCTGCTGCCTCCCAGGCTGGCTAGCGAGTAGCTGGAGCTGAACCAGAGTGGCTGCGCTCGAATGGGCTAGAGGATGTGGGTGTCCCAAGAGGCGCCTTAATCCTCTCACTGCAATGCCTGCACCTGAAGACAGGTTTGTGATTTTACATGTGTCCGTGGTATCTCTGTATTTTCTTTTCTGAGCAGCAGCAGTCCAAAATTGTTGCTTTCTACCAAGTATGAGTCCAGGACAAATCTCATGGGGAAGCTGTGTCCCTGGTCTCTGCTGTTCCTTTAGTCGTTGGAGCAATAGAAAATCCAGTGCTACTAAAGCTAAGGCTGGGGGCCTACCTGGCAGGGATCACAGTGCTTGTCAGTGAGCATTGGAACAGGGGACGGGAAATGTTAGGCTAGGCCATGGCACTAATTCGCATGAGAACTGAATCTGGGAGCAGATTTTGTGGGAAATGTGTGGGCCCACCGCTGTGGATGTGCAATTTCTGCTGGTTTGCTTGGGAGCTGGGACTGGTGACTGGCTGAGCAAGGCATGACCATGGAACCCCTCTGACACTCATGGGTACTAGGTTTGGGTACAGGCTGGGCTGGTCCAAGCTCCAGCACCCACAGGCACACCCAGAAATAGGGTGTGAGGTGGGCAGGGCCACAACATCCGCTGCTCATGCATATGCCTGGTAAGGACCTGGCAGCCACTGGCACATGTAAGTTCTATGTCTGAGGGTGGATCTCGTTGTGGAACTTGGGAAACTCCCCTGGTAGGCCATAGCTGGTGAGCATGTGATTCAGGCCTGGGTATTGATTAAGCCAGGCAGAATAGCTCCACTTGTTGGCAAGTGTGTGGGTTGGTTCTGGAGTGGGCTGGACCAGGCAGGACCAGGCCAACCTTCGCTCACTGGCAAGTGCAGGAGCCAGGGTAGAATGCAGGGCATGCCAGGCTAGACTGTCACACTTGCCAGTTTGTATGAGTCAGGGATGGGAGCAGATTGGGCAGGGCCAGACTGTAGCATTCGCAAGTAAGAGTTGGTACTGAGGGTGGGCTGGGTCAGGTCAGGCTACAGCATCTAATGGCAAAGGTCAAGTTGGAATGGCCTATGCTGAGCTTGGTCAGAACAACCACTGGCAAGCTCAAGACCTGGGGCTAGGAACAGGTCTGGTTAGGGAGCTAAGGGGACGTCCCAGCGAGGTTGTGGTTCCCACTGATAAGCATGAGAGCTAGAGTAGTGGCGGTGGTCTGGACTGAACATGGCTGCAATCTCCCTCAGCTTGGGTGTTGACAGGGTCTGGGGCATGCCAGACGGGGCTTGACTCCAGCAGCCACTGGTGCTTGTGAAAGCAAAAGTGGGTGTAGAATGGGCTGGGCTGTTTCAGCTCCACTAGACCACGTGAGAGCTGTGTTAGGGTGTGGACCAGTTGTGGCTGAGCTGTAACACCCAACAGTAAGAACTGACTTTGGGGCCCAGTGTGGTAGCCTAGTGGCTAAAGTCCTCATCTTGCACATGCCAGTATCCCATATGGGCATCGGTTCTAATCCCAGTGGCCCCATTTCCACTCCGTTCCCTACTTGTGGCCTGGGAAAGCAGTCGAGGATGGTCCAAAACCTTGACACCCTGCACCTGCATGGGAGACCTGGAAGAAGCTCCTGGCTTTGGATTGGCTCAGCTCCGGCTGTTGTAGCCACTTGGGGAGTGAATCAGCAGACGGAAGATCTTTCTTCTCTGTCTCTCCTTCTCTCTGTATATCTGACTTTCCAATGAAAATAAATAAATCTAGGTCTGGTAGCCTAGTGGCTAAAGTCCTCACCCTACATGCACCGGGATCCCATATGCCTGTCGGTTCTAATCCCAGCAGCCCTGCTTCCCATCCAGCTCCCTGCTTGTGGCCTGGGAAAACAGTCGAGGATGGTCCAAAGTCTTGGGAGACCCAGAAGCAGCTCCGGCTCCGGATTTACTCAGTTCCGCCCGCTGGGGCCACTAAGGTTCATTCCTGTTATTTATATGTTGTTGCTTTCAAGGTCTGTGTGTGTTCTTTCCTGGAGAAGCAGTCACAGACACAGCACCCATCTGATGCTCATTCTGCAAATGCGAGCATAGCTGGGCAGAGCCAGGCCAAAGCTGGCAGCCTGGAACCCCATGCTGGTCTTGCATGGGATGGCAGGGACCCAATTTCTTGAGCCATCTCTTGCTGCCTCCCAGGGTTTGTATTAGCAGGACTGAAATCAGAGCCAGAGCTCAGACTCAAACTGAGGCACTCCAAAATGGATTAGGGGTGCTTTTTTGCTAGCTTGTTTGTTTATTTGAAGGGGGCTGCTGGTTGATTGTTCAAATGGACTCAATGGCCAGAGCTACAGCAGGCCAAACTAGGACCCTGGACTCCTAGACATGTGGCAGGGGCCCAAGGGCTTGGACCATCTTCTGCTGTTCTCCCAGGCGTGTTAGCAGGGAGCTGGATTGGAAGCGGGGCAGCAGGATGCCAGTGTCGCAGGTGGCAGCTTGTCCCTCTGTGCCAAATGCCAGTCCCAGAATCCTGACTTCCAAGTAAAGTAAATAAATCTTAGACAGATGGAAATGCTGGGTCATGGGGTGTGCTCAGTGCAACCTGGGGAGTTGATGCCATTGTCTGCTCAGGTGTTGGCATCACCTTTGGCCCCAGAGCAGTGGGGGTCTCTCCACCCTGTCCTACAGGCCCGGTGCTTTCTGGCTGTCGGGGAGCTGAGCAGCTTAAATGGTGTCTCATGAGGAGCCGTTTCCAGTGAAGAACTCCAGTGTTGTTTCAACATGTTTATTAACTATTTGTATTTCATTTTTTAAAAGACTTATTTTTATCAGAAAAGCAGATTTCCAGAGAGAAGGCAAGATAGAGAAAAAGATCTTCCATCTGCTGGTTCATTCCCCAAATGGCCAAAATGGCCAGAGCTGAGCTGATCCAAAGCCAGGAGCCTCTTTGGGGTTTCCCACGTGGGTGCAGGGTCCCAAGACTGGGTCCCAGGCCACCAGCAGGGAGCTGATGGGAAATGGAGCAACTGGAGCTTGAACTGGCACCCATATGGGCTGCTGCGTTTGGAGGTGGAGGATTAGCCAGTTGAGCCATTGCACCAGGCCCCAACCATTTTTATTTTCTCTTTTCCAAATACCTGCTCATTTCTTTTGCTCAAATTTCTGGTAGGCTTTGTTTCTCTCTTTAAGGCTTGCTTTAAAGATGTATTTATTTATTTGAAAGGCAGGTTTACAGTGAGGGAGAATGAATTAGGCTAGATGGGTTAAAAGTAGAACAGCCAGGATGTGAACTGACAGCTACGTGGGTTAACATTACAGATGGTGACAATCTGCTGCCACATGTTTAGTAAGTGGTACTATTAGAGCTTTGCAGTGTTTTGGAGTCAGGTGGTGTGATACATCTGGGTTTCTTTTTGCTCAAGTTTGTGTGGCTGCTTGAGGTCTTCTGTAGTTCCATGTAAGCTTTAGGAAAGATTTCTACATTTCTGTGAAGAATGTCATGCCTATTTTGGGAGGGGTTGCACTGGTTTTATTTCTGGCTTTAAAAGGACTGTTTTAAAGAGAGAGACCCTTTCTTTTCCTGGCTTGCTAAGTCATTATTATAAGGAGGTGTTAGATTTAGTTTTATTGGAAAGGCAGATTTACAGACAGGCAGAAAGATCCTCCATCCCCTGGTTCACTTCCCAAATGGCTGCAATGGCCAGAGCTGGACTGATTTGAAGCCAGGAGCCAGGAGCTTCTTCCAGGTCGCCCATGCAGGCACAGGGTCCCAAGGCTTTGGCCCATTCTCTACTGCTTTCCCAGGCCACAAGCAGGGAGCTGGGTGGGAAATGGAGCAGCCAGGACTTGACTCAGCGCTCATATAGGATGCCGGCGTCACAGGGCTGAGGATTAGCCTGATGTACCACCATGCCAGCCCTAGATGACATTGTAGTGCTTCGTGAAAGTTTTCTGTGTTTCTGGGAGAACATGGAAAACTGTCCAGCTGAATTGAATCCCATGGGAATACACACACACACACCGCCAGTTCATTGTGTGATGTGAGCCATATCAATGCTTAATTGCTGTTAGAACTTCCTGCCTGGTTTTGAATCACTTCCACCATTTGATAATAGGCCACAAGCCATAACCCTTACTTTCCATTGCTCAGCCCACACTGAGTAGGTGAATGGGGGAGAACGGGAATCTAAGATCTATGATTTGGATTTTGGGACCTAGATAAATAGATGCTAACACAATTTACTGAATGTGCAGGAAGTGGAGTGGGCGTGGAGACGAGGGGGTAAGTCCCAGTTAGAACTGCAGGTGCCCGAGTTGCTTGAAGGACCATTCTGATAGGGGACCCAAAGCCCAGAGTTAGAATAGAATGTGCAGCGTTTGCTGTAGGGGAGCGTTCCACCCTGGGGTGCTGGAGGGGCCTGCACATAAAGGAAAGATGGTTAAGGTACCTGCCAGAGGTGGAGGAGACCCGGGGAAGGTGTCATGCAGGCCAAGGAAAGACTGAGTTCTGGAAAGGAATGAGCAGTGCTGGAGGTCTGGATTGGTTGAATAGGCAGCCAGTCCCATGTGGCAACAGATGCAGCAGCCAAGCCCGTCTTCCTGTCCCCCATGTTCACCTCACCAGGCTGCACCGTCTCCTCAGGTGCAGAGGCCGAGGCCAAAGTTAGCACCTCTCTGAGGATGTGACAGGTAGCACTTGATCCTGTGAGGCTGGAGGCTGCTGTGGGGCTAAATGGAAGGAAGCCAAGGGAGGACCTGAAAGGGTCTTCTTCAGATTTAAAAGCTTATTTTCATTTTTACTTTAGAGAGCAAGAGAGATCTCCATCTGTTGTTTCACTCCACAAATGCTGGTAGTAGCCGGGGCTGAGGAAGGCTGTGGGCAGGAGCACACAACTCTGTCCAGGCCTCCCTTACTTGTAGGCGACAGTGCTCCAGGCGTTGGCACTGCCTCCCAGGGAGTGCTTGAGCAGGAAGTGGGATTGGAAGCAGAGTAGAACTTGAGTCAGGTGGTCTGCCGTGGCTACGGGCATCCCAAGCAGTGATGCCACTGCCTGTCCCAGCTCAGGCCTGGAGCATGTGATGACACGGTGTGGATTTCAATGGGGATTCAGGTTAGGGTCCAGAATGCTATTGCTCTTCCCCAGGGTAAGCCTGGGACCACCTTCTTCCTCTGAAGCAGGAGGTGGGCTCCGATGGACTGTGAACCCAAGGTCAAAGACGTAGGATGATGGGAATGACCTTGGGGTCAGAGGGAAGGTGATGTTTGGTTTCAGAGGTGGTGCGGTCCTGCTGATGGCCAGGGTCCCCAAGAGCCATTCTAGCATGCTCTTAGCACCGGCTCGCTCCATAAGCCCTGGAGTCAGCTGGGCTCATGGCCTGCCTCTACCCCCAGCTGATTTCAGGCAGGCCCCAAAGACCCATTTGTTAAAGTCACTCTCCCAAGTCCTGTGTTCATGGATTCACCATGGCGATGGATCCAATCCTGGTGCCTGAGAGTGGAACACTTAAGAGCAGACTAGGTTGGCTTAGGTTGCTTCATAGAAACTGCAGACATGGGCAGGCATGCCCCGTTCTTTGTTTCCTGAATCACCAGGTCATCCCTCAGCACCTGTTCTGCCACCCACCACCCTCACTAGACAGCCGAGCCAAAGTGGCCCACTGGTTGTAGACGCCCGGAACAGTGGGCCGAGGCAGGCTGCCTGCCTGTGTATAATAGTGAAAGTCGGCCTGAGACTGGCAAATTGCTATGGTTCCCTCCTCTGAGAATGGTCCCCCTTTATAGGGCTGCTGAGAGGAGGTGGTGGGGGTTACACCCTGCAAGGCCCAGGCTGGACCATGAGGGTCCGGGAGGTGGGCTTGCTGTGGCTAGCCCTGGACCATGTACTATGCTTTCCACACCTTGTGCCCAGCACACAGAATCTGAAATTACATGCTGGCTTCTGTTCCTGCCGCCTTGCCCAGGTTTCCTGTGCATGACATGACAGCCTAGCCCTGTCCCCTGCCAGGTGCCCTCCCCACATGGCCAGCAGCAGCCCAGGCTAGGGAACTGCTCCCTCCTGATGGCCAGCAGCAGGTGTATGTTGTTTGTTCTGCCAGCGTGTGTGTGTGTGGTGTGTCCCACCAGCATTGTGTGGTTGCAAAGGGTGTGTGTATTCCTGTTCCCACCTGTGCCCAGCCGGAGCGGTGCAGAGCTCCTGTCAGCTCCTCCCTGGCTCAGGTGCATGGTCCAGAGAAGCCAAGCCTGCTGGTTTTTCCATTGTCCTCTGACCCCAAGGACTGTTGCTGATGTTGGGGTCACAGGGGTGAGGGCGGATGCATCAGACCAATCTGGAAGCCCCACCGCTCACCAGGTGGCCGCAGAGGAAACCAATGATGCACTTCTTGTCAGGGCAGGCATTTGAGAGCTGGGCTCACCCCAGAGTCACACTCCTGAGGCAGCTCAAAGGAAGGGGCCCAAGCCCCAGGGAGGGGAAGGGGTTAGAGATAAGGGTGGGGGGCCTTATCTCTCCAGGCCCACATGCAGTACCTGCACTTCTGCAGGCAGGGAGATCCTGAGGCCCCCAGACTCCCATGGGTTGGGCTCACTGGGGTCTCAGCTTTGTTCCAGAGGGTTAGGCGGTAGGCCAGAGTCACAGTTGACAGACCAAACAGAAGATAAGACTTTCATTTGCTATTGAAAAAGTCAACTTCAGTGGATCTCTTGACCCCAAAGAGACGGCTCCTAGACAACTGCAGTTCCTGTGCTCTGAGAAAATTCTAGTGGATTTCTCTCACACAAATTGCTCATGTGTTCAACCACGGAGCTTTGTGCTGGTGGGCAGAGGGGGAGCTCGGGAAAGGCCTCTCACTGACGCCACTGTCCCAGAGTGCTCTGGGGCGGGCAGGTCTTGTATCTGTTCCCTCCACAGCATGTCCATCTATCCCCACTAGATGGCTGCTGCATCCTGCTGCTGGGGCGGGGGACAGGGGGTGGGAAGGGGCTTCCTGCAGGGCTTCCTGTGTCCAGAAGCAGCTGCTGCTGGCTGTGGGGGCAGAGCTGGGGTGATTGGGAGCCAGGGGTACACCAGGAGGCCTCACTGGAGGCGGCACCCAGGGAAGAGGCCATGGTGAATTGAGAGGTGGGTGAGAAGGCGCTGGCTCCACTGCAGCTCCTTGGCACTGGGGCTTCAGGTAAGGCTGTAGCTGGTCCGCCTGCAGGAAGGGAAGGAGGGTAGGTCAGGGCTGAGGGTAAGCAGCTCCTCACCAGGGCCACTGAATAGCCCTCCTGCCTGCTTTTTAGGGCACCTGGTGTGGGATTCCAGCAGGACCCCGCAGGAGGGTCGGGGCTTGCATAGGGACCATGCCAGAGCAGCGCTTGGCTCATCCTGAGTGGGGACGCATGTTTGTAGGCTTCCCAGTACATCTGGGGTTGGGCCTTGGGGAATGCAGAAATGAAGAACGCCTAGCTCAAGTCTTCCAGGTTCCCACAGGCTCCTGGGAGAGGCGAACAGGGAATGGACCAGGGCTGAGTGAACGGGGGAAGAAGAGCAGGGTGGTGAGGGCTCCCTGGGAGCAGCCTGCCAGCTTGTGGGCTGTGAAGGTGCAGAACCTGCAGGGGGTGGAGGCCAGCAGGTGTTGAGGTGCCCAGGAGACCAGTGAGGGAGACAGTACCCTCTACAGGGAAATTAAGGGAGGTGCTGGGAGGAAACGTGCAGGGAGCTGGGGCAAGTCTCCTGCAGGCAGCCCTGCCCGTTCCCGCATGTGCAGGGTGCCCACCTCTGAAGGCTCAGCTGGCGGGAGGTATCCTGACTTGGTGCCTTGGGGGCAGGGCCGACCATGAGGATGCCCAGGCCGGTGAGGAGCATGCAGGTGGGCACGGCTCCGATGAGGACCTTGAGGGTCACCACCACCTCCTCGGCCTGCTGGCAGGCTCCCGCCTGGTAGCCAGAAAACCTGGAAAAACAGCACATCCCATCCCCAACCCCCATGGCCAGGTCAGGTCTTGCAGCCAGGGGGTGGGGAGTGGCCAGGGGATGGGCTGACCAGGGAGAGGGAGAGCGGGTCTCAGCCCGGTACCCAGAGGAGTCCTGGGTGTACTAGGATCTTCTGTGCCTCTGGCCCCACCCCGGGGACTCACTCCAGACTGAGAGTGGAGATGCCCAGGGCGCACGCGCCTGCAAGCTTGGTGAAGAAGACATAGGATGAATAGAAGATGGTCTCCAGGCCCTGGCTGTGTTCATGCTGCTGCTGGAAGGCGTCTACCACGTCGGGCAGCATGGACCTGGGCAGGGGCAGCAGGTCCTGCTTAGCCCCCTTGGCAGCTAGAGGTGACCCACCCCTCCTAGCACCGCACTGGCACACATAGTGAGCTCGGCGGCTCTGCGTGCTTGTCCCTTTCAGGAGGGCTCAGGGTAGTGCTGGAGGTCCCCCACCCCCACACCTGATACGGTGTGAGCCCAGAGATTGCCAGACAGGGGCAGGCATCTGCCAAGGCAGCCCTCACCCCAGCCTACCATGGAAGCAGCAGGGACACGGCAATGCTCACGCCAGACACAAAGGCCACGACATATGCCACAGGGGCCGTGGGCACCACGGCCAGCAGGATCACAAAAGGCACCATTGTCTAGGGAGACAGACATACCAGCTGACCCCTCCACCTGCGCCCTGCCAGTGCCAGGAGGCACATGCAGATCGTCTCCCCCAGCCCCTGATTGCCACCACACTCACGCAGATCCCAAAGGCCGAGGTCCTCTTCCCCAGGCGCTGGAGGACCCACTCCCACAGTGGGGTACTCAGCACAGCAGAGACCTGAAAACACACACAGCAGCACCCCAGGACCCTCACCCAGTGCCTCAGAGCCCGGCCCCAGCCTTGCCTTGCCTTTGCCCCTTGAGTAAATCTACGGCCATTCATATCATGATCCACCCTGTACCGGGACACAGGTGGCCAAGGCTGTGTCCTGAATGTTGTCCCCCCAGACCTCTGACCACATCCAGGTCAGGTCAAGTGGGTCTCCTCACCAGGATGGTCAGCACGAGGCTCTGCACGTGCTGCTGTAACCGGGAGGCGTGCATGCAGAACAGCACCAGGTAGCTCTGTTCCACCTAAGGCGTGGGGTGGGGGGCAGACAGAAGATGGGTGCATGCAGGGAATGGCAGAGGCCCACAGTAAGAGCACAATGGAACATGCTCCAGCCCAGCCCTCTTTGGGGACCTGGAACTCAAGGTTGCCATCATGCGGTCACTGCCCCTGCAGAGGACACTTAGTCCCAACACTGTCACCAACCCCATGTGTGGTCCTCCTTACCACTAGCACAGCTGAGGACTACTTAGGAACAATGAGTAAATCACCTCAGGCATGTTGGCTTCTGGGACCCAGGCCCAGGCCCTGGCCCCCCAGTCCCTGCCCACCCTGAAGCTCTCCCCCCAGCACAGCCCCAGGTTTTTCCCCTGGAAACTCAAGCCTGCAGTGGGGCGGACACTGAATTGCGAGCCTGTGCAGTCCACGCGGCTGCAGGTACCTGCACAGCAGCTGAGATGAACAGGAAGGAGACCACGAGCTTCAGGTAGGGTCGGTACCGGGCAGTCTGACCCAGCCCTGCCAGGAAGCCCAGCGCTGGGCCTGAGGCTGAAGCAGAGGAGTCTGCAACACAGGGAGGTGCCACCTGGGCTTGAATTCCAAACCAACACCCCACCCCTAAAAGCAGCCCTGGCCCGAGCCTCATGACAGCCCTGTACCTGGACGCTCCTTCACCCCCAGCCACAGCAGACTGCTGCACACAGGGTAAGTTACTGCTACCACGGCAGCCGCGAGGCAGTAGAGACGCATCTGTGGGACAGGGTGGGGCCGGAGTCCTGCAGTGTCTCCAGTCTGTGGTGCCCAGTGCTGCCGAAGCTGGCGTTGCCCTACCTCTTCCCTCCCCCCATGCCTCTCTGCCCATCTTCGCAGAGGCAGGGCTATCCCCCAGGGAGCAGAGGGAGCTTAGCTCAAGCCAGCTGGGGCTGCCACTCCTTCCAGCTGCTCCAGCAGGGGAGGCAGACCCAGGGGCTCAAACAGATCCTCACACGTGCATCATTCCCTCGTCCTGGAAAGGAGGGTTCCAGGTACGAGCGGCAGCTTTCCTGCCACCCTTACCCTGATGCTGCAGCTGCCTGCTGCACCCCAATTTGATGATGGTCACATGAGCCCCATGCAGCCACAAGGAGGGACTGGGGAGGAGGGACAGATGACGAGCAAGTGGAGTCAGCACAGGGTCATGTAGTCCTTCAACAGGCAGAGAGCCACAGTGGTCCCTGCCCTCCAGGAAGGAGGAATGCCACAGGTGCAGGATGTGTGGGGCTGACAGTGATGCAGGGCAGATTCTACTCTGGGGAGGCGAGGGAAGGTACAGGGGGTGTGCCCAGGGTGGCTTTCACAGAGATCCTTGGCACACTCCCCTGCCTTCCCTCACCTGATGTCCCCCAGCATCTTGAAATGACTTACCTGTGAGTGAAGCTGGATGGGGAATAGCTGTAAGCCATCAAAGCCTTGGAGCCTACGCTCTACCTCCCAGGAAGGGGTTCTCAGCCTCCCCGCTCTCCCCAACCCAAGGCCACCACCACCTGTACTTCTCTCTCCTATCTGTTGCCGTTGGGGCTCTGGGAGTGGTCTGGAAGGGACAGTGCCCTAGGCTAGAAGTGCCATGGTGGGTCTGAGGGCAACTGAGTGGGAACTCTTCGCCATCCCAATCCAGGTCCCTAGTGTACCCCAGCAGATGCCAGTGCTGGAAGCTGCAGCGGGTACGGTGGGGAGGGGAGATGGATGCCCATGCCGCAGTTCCTGGTGTGCATGGTGGAATTCTGGCCAGCCCTGCAGAGGGCCATGGGCATGACTCACGGCACCCATTCTGAAGAGCTGGTGAGGATAAGGGGTCAGAATCCCCCAGAGGGCTTGTTCTCATCTGGCTAGCTGGGCCTCCTCCCCAGAATTTGACTCAGGAGGTCTGGCATGGAGCTACTACCCCCCTAACAGGTTCCCAGGAGGTGTGGAAAGTTCAGGTGATCTGAGGGGTTGAGGGTGAGCAAGGGATGGCAGACTCCCAGGGTGCTGGAGGGTGACGATGTCCTTGGCTTAAGGAACAGGAAGGTCGCCAAGGTGCTGCACCTGCTCTGAGGGGAGAGGGAGGGGGGAGCTGCTCTTTGGTTTCTCCTCCTTCTTTCTCCTTTTCACCTTGGGGGTATGGAGACAAAGAACACCAAAGCCTCCTGCTGTCCTCCCCTGAGCCCACCTGGGTCCTCCCCGCCACATGACTGGCCTGTTGCTTTCAGGAGGCAGGTTTGGTGGAGAATGGGCCAGGATTTTGGGGTTGGAGTCAAGTTCTTAGCTAGAAGCTCAAGGAAGACCCTGAAGAGCTGGTGCTGGGGGTGGGGAGGAAGCAGCCCTGGGGGCAGGCAGCACTCACAGCTTTGGAGGAGATGGCGGCTTGCCTGGGGAGTGCAGAGTCCTCACATGTATGGGGCCCATGGGCGCCAGACACGATGAGCCCATGGACAGTGGCTCCCACCAGCGTCCCCACCATCTCCATGGTCATCCCTAGAGACACGGCACTGAGCAAGGTGCCCAAGCCAGCTGGGCATGGCACCCCAGGGGCAGCACCCCAGCCCTGCTCTTTCCCTGAAGACCCACTCACGGTAAGCAGTGACTGAGTCCCGTTCCCTGGGGCTGGGGGTCAGGAACATGGTGAGCGCTGTGTAGGGCACCTGGAAGAACTAGGGGCACCAGCAGAGGTCAGAACAGCCCTATAACCCTCAGTGCCAGGTGGGTGCCCTGCTTCCCCAGACTGAAGTCCTCTGCCACATTCCTACTGGCCACCAAAAGCTCAGGGCAGTAGGGCTCCCGGAGCTCAGGGGAGGATCACCCGCCCCAGGGCTGGGGAGGGCAGTAGTGCCACCCCCTCCCCCCATACACACACCCGTTCAAGAGGCTGCTTACCGTGGCCAGGGCCTGGAAGAGGCAGTAGAAGGTGATGTACCAGAGGCCTCGTAGACTGGTGAAGGGGGGTAGGAACCAGAGGAAGAAGTAGGCCAAGGTGATGAAGGGTGTGCAGCCCAGCACCCTGTGGGCACAGCAAGCTAGAGCACCTGCCGTACCAGGACAGGGCCCAGGCGGCAGCAACCCAGGCCCGACTCTGCTGTTCAGTAAGCCCAGGGCTGGGGTTCAGGCTGGGAGCCATGGAGTCAGAGACACGGAGAGTGAGGAATGGGGGTCACTCAACACCAGGCGTCTGCTGCTAGCCCTGCCATTCCCTCTAAGAGGACACTTGGCAGAGTCAAACAGGTGGTCCTTCCTCTGTTGAGACCTACCATGGCCCCCAGCCCAGGTTACCCTGGCCCTGTGGGCCACACCAGGGCCAGCGCTGTGGCCTGTGAAGGGATGAATCCCCGAGAGCGTCTCCCAGCCACAGCCCGAGTCAGTCCAGTCCAGGCCTGGCCTCCAGCTGTCCACAGGGTTCCCAGTAAGCAGCTGCCTGGGCTCTGGGCGAGGGTCAGGGGCCTGGGCCTTCAGGACTGTGGGACTACTCACCAGGGCATCAGCCGTCCAGACCCTGTCCTCCTGCTCCTGTTGATGAAGAACCCAGCCACCGGGTCGGCAGCTGCCCCAGACACCTTCCCTCCAAACAGGACAAGCGACACCTGCGCAGCAGGGATCTGCAACGGACAGAGCAGCAGGGAAGCAGGTGCACACCACTTGGGGGATCACTGTAAAAGAAGGTTCGAGAGCTTCCTCCCTCTTCAGGGGTGGCGCTGAGAACAAAGTGGACCCAGGTGCACAGGCAGAAGTAGGCGTCTTGCTTCACAGTGTTTATTAATCTTTCCAAACACAGAACCAGTGCATTTGTTATAAAAATACAGGACAAGACCTTCCAACACCTTCTCATGTTTGCAGGTACATTTGAAATCTGTAATTTTATATAAATGCAATTGTCTCGGAGAATCATTTCTAAAAGGCACAGAGAACACATGTGAAAAATGGCTCAGTTGTATTGACACTTGGTCCTGCAGCATGCCCTCCTGTGGACCACATGAACACCAAGGTGTGTGTCCTTTTTCTCTTATAGAAATGGAGCGCATCCTGGCTGACACGCACCTGTTTTATACACTACTCTGAAACCAGCTTTTCCCAGTTGCACTGCAGAGATCCCTCAGGCAAAGCAGCACACACTACTGAGCCATGCGCTGACCCTCTAAAAGCAGCTGTGGCAGATCTCCCTGAGACCAGCCTGTGGGTTCCTTCTTGTATATGCAGGTGCTCTCCAAGTGGGCCCCGGCTGCTGCCCACACTCACCTGAGCCACATCGAGCAGGAAGAGCTGCAGGTAGAAGGCGGTGGCACTGGAGGCCACCTGGTTGGGAACTCCACCAATGCCATAGCAGATCTTCGTAGAGAGAGAGAGGCGGCTAGCTCCACTGTCCTGTGAGAACAGAGGAACTAAGCCTCTACCAGTACAGCATCTTCCTGGCTTCCAGGGATGTCTTGAAGGCTTTGCCAGCCACCGCCTCTGTTCTGCTGCCAAACCACCCCAAGGGGCAGTGAGACTAACTCTATTGTCTTCGGGAAGTGGTTAATGGGTCCAACAGATACAAAGTAATCTGAGCCCCATAGGGTCATCACAAGGCTAACCAGCCAGCAAACTGCAGACTCTAACACATAGCTGACTGCTCAGCTCCACACAGAAGTGGGGCAAGCAACTCAGCCCAGTGGGGTCCAAACAAATCCCCCAATTTCTCCCTCACATCTAAACCAGCTCCCAGTGCTGTGGTCACTGCATCAAGTGGCTATTCAGGGGCTCAGGCCACGAGCCTAGGAGTCATCCTCAATTCCTCTTCTCCAGCTTCTGCTCCTGTCTGCTGCAATCCGCTCCTCAGCCAGGAGCCAGCAGGCTTACTGCTCACAGGAATAAGACCATGTCTCTGCTCAGAGCCCTGCAGTCGCTGGTCACTGCCATGGTGACCCTGTGCCCGGAGGAGCCTGTCCTGCAACCCTGGTGGCCTCCTTCCCAAGGGCTGTGGCTGCCTTAGGGCATTTCCTTTAGCTACCTCCTCCTGAGGCCCTCCCTGCCTGGTGCGGTCTCCACATGGCCCCTCTCCCTACAGCACGAATCATGATTCTATTCACCAGCCTGTTCAGTCCCCAGCACCACACCTGATTCCTAGCAGGTGCATTGTCTGTTCACTGGCGCAGCCAATGGCCATGAAGCCCCAGTGTAAAGTGCTGCATCTTTTAAAGGCTCAGAATCCTTTGTCACTCTTTGAGGAGCGAGTGGGGACCAAGGTCTGTGGCTTCACCCACTTCCTATCGTGCAGGGCACTGCAGCTGCTCAGCCTTCCCAGATAAAGCTTTATCTCCTTTATCTCACCCTCCACACACCCTTTCTGCCGGAGGGAGAAAACCACACTTGGGCAGAATGTCTTCTGACATCTGTGTGTTAGTTTTAAGTCCAGTGCAGTAACTCCCCATCTGTCCTGCAAGGAGTCCCTGCGTCCCCCCAGGGTGTAGAGGGACCATAGGAAATGCCAGCTCAGACACGGCCTTACACCACGTTGCCGTGACAGGTGGAGGGCGCGTCTCATCTACTTGGCTCCCAGGCACTTCACAGGCAGCCGAGTCTACCTTAGGAAGCCAGCCGGTGGCCAGGTTTAGCTGCGTGCTAGGGTGTCAGCAGCCTCACACGTGGGAGAGGGCAACTTTATCGGGCGGGCAGGCAGGCGTGTGCCATGCTGGCGTCTTGCTGGTAATGCTGGTCTTCTCTGGCCCTGAACCTCAGCCCCATTTTCTACATTTCCCTGGGAAGTAAGCAAGGCCCAGAAGGTCTCCCCTCTCTTGGGGAACACAGTCCTTTGCTCTGGGGTGCCCAAAAGGCAGTACAGGAGCCAGGTGGGAGGTGCAGGGGTCTGGTGCTCATGCACAGTGCCCTATGAGATGTGGCATTCAGGCACACAGACAGCTGGGTCCCTAAGTCCCCTGCACGTGCCCTGCCCCACCCCACCCCACCCCACACAGGGCTCCCCCACCTCTATTGCCCGTCACCACCTGCACTTCTGACAGCCAGGGAGGGCACTCCCCAGGGCCCTTCACCCCTTCGGCTGCTGCATCCCCGCTGAATTAATACACATACCTACCCACCAGGGCTGGAGAGGGAGCCTGAGCCCACAGCAGGGCCTGGGACCTGAGGCGAGAGGTGGCCTCCTTGGGTCTGATCTCCCTTTGGCCCTGCTGCCTGGGAATCAGGAGCCCAGGGAGCCCTGCCAAGTGGCACTCACCTCACCTGCTTCCCATCCTGCTCTTTGGGCTCCCAGGTCCCTCAACCCCAGGCTGTCAGGAAAGTTGGAAAGCCTGGGGCTCTGGCAGGGCTGCAGGAGGAGTGGCCAGGGGGACCCCATTTCCCGCCCAGCCTGGTCGCCTCAGCTTGGTGCTCACCGTGCCTGGCTCCAAGGTGTGGGCCTCTGGTTGAGGCGGTGACGGTGGCTGCTGCTGCGCCTCTGAGGTTGCGGCCAGGGCAGGGTGAGGGGGCACTGCCATCACACAGCAGCTCTGAGTGCCGGCGGCCCCAGGATAACGTGCAGAGGGCGGCTCCGGGGCTGCGTGGGCGTGGCATGCAGAGGCCCAAAGGGTCAGCAGGAGCTCTGCTCCGAGCTGCCCCCTACATCCAGCTGATGGAATGCCCAAGAACCCCAGAAACTGTGGGCAACAGGTTTCTTTCTTCATGGAGAAACAGTCAAAAGCCAAAATTTGCTGAGGAGTGTTAGGGGAGAACTGGAACAATTTTTGGGGGGCTGGGCGGGTCATGGAGCAATGGGTTGTACCACCCTCCAGCTAATCCCCATGGGCAAAGGTGGGTTCCACTTGTTCAGACCAGAAATCTAAGCTGTGGCCAGAGTGAAATGCAACACCCCAGAATAATCCTTAAAGGCAAAAGTAATGGACTGAAGCTGCACCTCACATGTGAACATCAAGGCCCAAAACAGTAAAACTCAAAATAGGAGCAAGTCATCACAACAGGGTTTCTTACACAAACACAAGCCAGGCTCATCAAAATTACACCTGTGCTGCAAATGACTTCAGCGAGTGCAGTCCCTTCTACACACCTTAGAGGGGAACAGGCCAAGGATCTGAACAGGTCCTTCTCTAAAATGCACGCTAGCACAACCAAAGCAATGACAGCGAGCTAGCACTTCCCACCCACTAAGTGCGACAGTGACAAGAGAGGGCCTGCGGGGAAACGGGAAGCCTCTGACCCTGCTGGTGGCAGGAGTTGCATAAGCTAGTCAGGCTCTGTGAGCAATCCCCACAACCTCGGCGAAACGAAAACGTCTCCACGAGCACCTGCCGTGTTCAGCAGCGGCATTATTTAACACAGTATTTGCAACAGCCAAAAATGTGCATGTAACCCACACATGCATCTGGTAACACAGAGGTAAAAAGCATGCTGTGTGCACACTACATGGACTCTGCGCAGTGAAGACATTATGCAATCACAGCAGTCAGTCCCAGGAGGTCGCACATCACACGCTGTAGCTCCACAAAGAGCAGACACAGAGGGTGGATTTGTGCCTGCCGAGGCCAAGGGACAGGCAGGGACTGCTCAGAAGGTTTTTCAGATGTCATGAAAACCTGTTAAATTAGATCATGTCCAGTTGAATTGTATGGTATGTGAGTGACACAACAATAAGACTGCTCAAATACAAAAGATTAAGGGGTATGCTTCTTCCCACTGGTTGAAATACATGCAATGGCTGGCGCCCCTGCTACTGTCTTGGGACCCTCAGGCAACAGAAGCTGCTCCCCTCAGGGCTCGGAATGGGAAGCACATAAACGTGCATTTTGCAAGTGACCATCATTTTGCATTTTCTGTCACAGCTCCACCTAACCCTAAAGGATACAACACCCAAGGCGCAGTGAGTCACTCCCTTTTCCTCGCCTTACAGTCCCTTATCTACAGAACAGGCACTTTGGCTTCCTGGATTTCAGTGGCTTGATAGTGCACATGGCAAAGGACTAATTCTTCTGAAACAAAATGAACAAAAGCTGGTTTTTCTGGACATTGTACTCTTAAGCCAACACGCTTCATCCCTAGTACTAGTGCTAGTACTCCATCGCCAAAACCTTAATTTTGAAAAGGAGGTTAAGAAACTTTTTTTTCCCCACATAAATATAACTAAAACAAGGACATTTTCACCTAACAGCTATTATTCTGCTTAAACTGGTAGTTGCTCATAAGACAAATTAGATTTGAAATAGCAAGACTAGATTAACTAAGAAAAGTTAGTTGTCTTTTAATGAAAACAAAATTCACTACTACTACACTAAAAAATATCTGAAAGGAGACACACCAAGATGTCCCCACAGCCCGAGGCCTCCCTATCCGAAATGCTTGGGACCAGAGGCGTTTTGAATTTTGAATTTTTTTTTTTTTGAATATTTGAAAAATGAGGTATCTTGGTGAAATCTAGACATGAGAATCATCACTCGCGATACGCCTCACGGCCTGGAGGTCTGTGGACACTGCATTCCAGCACTGGCGTTCCTCCCACGGCTCAGGTCGGCTGCGGGATTCTCTACTCTTAGCATGATGCTGGTTCTCAGGAAGTTCCAGGTTTTCACATTAACGATGCTCAAGCTATAGTGATTATATTTGAATCATTGCATAAGAGATTATTTAAAGATCATTTTAGCATATCTGTGTTTTATCATTTTGATATGGATTATTTGTGTCCAAATAATATTTAAAACAAAAGCAAAAAACAAAACAAACAAAAACTAACTAAATAAGCCAAAAGCCAAAAAGTAACATACTGAGTAAGCCACTTCCTCACTTAAGGGTTCATACCAAAGTGCGGAAAGAACACTAGTGTAGCGCCCAGCAGCGTGGCCTAGCAGCTAAAGTCCTCGCCTTGAATGCGCCGGGATCCCATATGGTCACCGGTTCTAATCCCGGCAGCCCCACTTCCCATCCAGCTCCCTGCTTGTGACCTGGGAAAGCAGTTGAGGATGGCCCAATGCATTGGGACCCTGCACCCGCGTGGGAGACCCGGAGGAGGTTCCAGGTTCTCGGCTTCGGATTGGTGCAGCACCGGCCATTGCGCTCACTTAGGGAGTGAATCATAGGATGGAAGATCTTCCTCTCTATCTCTCCTCCTCTCTGTATATCTGACTTTGTAATAAAAACAAATAAATCTTAAAAAAAAAAAAAAAGAACACGGGTGTAAACTCACCTCAAGAATGCTCAGAACACAATGGGTAGTTCAAAGAACAAATATCACCGCAGGGTTAGCATTAAAAAATCTTTTTTTTTTTTTTTTTTACATTTCTTAGTATTAAATGGAAGTTCTATTGGCTAAAACACAGGCACAAAATAAATGATGCATTTTCAAATCCCATGACTTTGCCAATTCAAAGTGACAGATGCAGCTAGATGTTAATGACTTTAGAATAAGAGTAAATGATTTGACAGATCTTTTGAATCAATAGTATTTCACCCTTAAAAGAATAGCTCTGAGATCATCAGCAAAAGATTTCAGGATATGTTTTTTAAGGCACTGAAATAAACGCATACAGCACAGGTTATCAACACACTGAGATGTCACGACAAGCACACGGAGAGAGCTGTCAAGGAAAGTTACATTTTAACATGGATACTGCTCAGTACTTCAGCCAATAAACTGTAAAATTTAAAAAAAAATAGATTTCAATGTGCTAGCTCTAACGAGTTCTCTAGAGAAACTGCTGGCGGATGTGAAACAGCTGCTGAGCTCAGACTGTCCCGTACACTTAAAACACCTGCTCCTTACCTCACTCAATACTTTTCAAAATCAGCCTCTTCTGAGCATTCTACACATTTACACCTTTGAACCTCTCAAGTAAAAAAAAAAAAAAAATATATATATATATATATATATATATATATGATTAGTTTAGAAAACCTCTGAGCTTTATTCATATTAGCAAACTGTGTTCAGTTTCTGCTTGCGTGGCTCTGCCCACAGGAGCCTCTCCCTGCTGCGTACCTCCCAGGCCCACACAGGACGCCCTCCCATGTGTTTTCTGTAAATGATCACAGCCTGAAGGCTTTCCTACAGGCACCAGAACCATTCTCACTGAGATCACCAAGAGGCCCTTACAAAGATCAACAAAGACTTCTGGATTGATTATAATTATGCAGATGAAAACGCCTCAGAAAAAGGCCTATCTAAAACATTTTCTTACAGATTCCTGCACATACATCAACAATCATATTTCCTAGATCTCAAAGTTCACGGATTTGTACCAGCCCATCAGTTTTTACAGAATGCCATGATTTTCGCTTGGCTCCAGGGAGTGCAGTGAACACTGCTGTGTAAACATGGCTGACAATAAACACTTCCACTGGGTGAAGCACCTGTTCATTCCTGAGGTGATGGCCAACAGGGCAGGGAAGGGCCCTCCTGCATCCACCACTGGGACAGCTGCGAGCCGGGAGAGGGAGCCTTCTCCTACCAGACTGCCAGGTCATCTAGCTATGAACATATTCCTGAGTCTGCTAGGAACTTCAGTCAAGCGTTCCAGCTTTGTCTTACTGTGCTATAGCCGACAGTGCACAGGCTCACGCCGTGATTAGTGCAGTGGTAAAGGGGTACAGAATGAGAGCAAACTGGGGGACAGCTGGATAAAACTGAGACAGTGCAGCAGCCCACTGAGCTGGAGTCCTGCTGCCCATGGTGAAATGGTCAGAATTTAGTTTCCGGACTACGCAGCTCAGTGCAGGGTTTCCTGAAGACTGAATGGTACTTTCAGGGCAGCCCTCAGTATCCCTCAGGACTAAGAATGCAGACATACTGGGACCTGTAGGGAGTAGCAGGAACAGGCTTTTGAGAAGCCTTCTCTGAAGGCCTGAGCATCACTGTGAACCACCTTTTTGTAGGACTGGTCCTCAGAGTGTGGTCAGGGACCCTTGAGGGACATCTCAGAGTGTGGTAAGGTTTGTGATTGCAACATGATTTCATCATCACACTGAGGCAGCGCTGTTGCCTTCTTTTCTATTCACTCCTGATTAAGGTCTTAATGGCACAACAGATTGAATGTAGAAGCAGATATGCAAATTATGTCTTCTTCACTTCAAACAGAAAACATATTTGCAGACATGGAATACAATCTCTCAAATCTTTTCTTCTTGGAAGCTATTTTTTAATTAATAGATGTCATTTGTTTTAATGTTTAGTATTGAACATGTCATATATCAAAATCCACATAAGAAAAGGCGTGTGACCTGGGCTTCGCAGCACTGGTCCTGCACCCTGTGAAGTTCCTGCTGCAGCGCGCTCCCCAGCTCCCTTGCACACTCAATGCACGCTTCACTCTGAATTCGACTCACAGGTGGTTTGCACAGAAGCTCCTTAGGCTCGTTTTCAGGTCAGGGGAGATGGAATCTGACAGTGAAATACTGAAATCCAACTGGTTTGAGTTAAAAACTCAAGCTACGAAGCATGTTTTCCTTGGCAACATCAGAATGTAATAAATAATCCTTTAATCTAAACACAGGTCGGCTGATGTGTACGAAATAGAAAAACACGTTTTATAGGACACATTTTAAAAAAATACTCATTAATCAGTGATGTGACCTTACAGGCATTAGATTCTGAGAGCTGGTTGATGAACAACTAATCCCAAATCTCTCTCACACACACACACGCACACACAAAACCTTGATTTTTGAAAAAATGAGAATAGGGGACAAAGTAGGGTTCCTACAAGGAGAATCGTAAACATCAGCTTTTAAGAAAGTGTAGAAACGTGGCGAATAGATTAGTACCAGCCTGAGGCTACGCTACATAACTGCATTCGTGAATGAAAACACGTCTGAGGTACTGATGCCAAATCAGCACCTGAGTATCTCGCTGTTTCAGAATGCAAAGTGAGACCATGCTGATGTGTAAGCACAGGTGAGGTTATAAAACAACAGGCCCTTGTGGACTTCTGAATTATGAAAATAATTGCCTTCATGCGTCTAGCCTACCTTGATTTGTTCAGATATTGCCATTGAAAAATTCTGAGACAGCTAATGTTTAAACAAATCCCTGCTATTTAGGAGTGATGTTTAAGTGACATGCTGTGAACACAGCTCCTAAATTTTTCCATATTAAGATCCTAAATAATACAGATACTTAATATATCTAATGCATATTAATTGGAATTTGAAAATAAACATTTTTTCTTTCTGTGTAGCCTTCGGAAAAGTACAACAAATACAGCTTCTAGTCTTATGTTACTTTCCTAGCGTGCACTGATTCAAACATCTTCTCATCAGAAGAGTCAAATGGTGCTCCAACCAAAAGTCCAGGCAATCTGGCCTTTCTCTCCACTTTGGTTTGTGTGCCCACTTACGGCAAGTGTTCCACTTCGCCTATCAGAAACCAACGCTACGGAAGTCCTCCAAAAGGCTCAACCGTTTTCTGGAGTCTCTGAATGACAACAGCATTCTGCAGATGAGCTTCGGACAGCGTCAGCGCCTCGTCCAGCAATCGGAGGGAGGGAAGGGCCGTGGCCAGGGAGAAGGGAGGACCTCTTTGAGAGCCTTGGTATTTCTCGATGAAGTCCTTGATGTGGCTTACCCTGTAAGACACCACAGACTATTAACATAATTTTATGGGTACCTGAATTAATTAAACCTATTATCAACTTGTAAAGGTATCAGGATGTTGGGCCCGGAAGCATGGCCTAATGGCTAAAGTCCTCACCTTGAATGCCCCGGGATCCCATATGGTCGCCAGTTCTAATCCCGGCAGCCCCACTTCCCATCCAGCTCCCTGCTTGCGGCCTGGGAAAGCAGTTGAGGACGGCCCAAAGCCTTGGGACCCTGCACCCACGTGGGAGACCCGGAGGAAGTTCCTGGCTCCTGGCTCTGGATCGGCACAGCACTGGCCGTTGCCCTTACTTGGGGAGTGAATCATTGGAGGGAAGATCTTCCTATCTCTCCTCCTCTCTGTATATCTGACTTTGTAATGAAAATAAAATAAATAAATCTTTAAAAAAAAAAGGTATCAGGATGTTAATATACAGAATAACTTGATTCTGACAATTAATTATGATAATTAATCTTTGGCTTTTTTTATTTTTTAAGATTTATTTATTCTTATTGAAAACTCAGATTTACAGTGAGAAGGAGAGACAGATAGAACAATCTGTCTGCTGGGTCACCCCCCAAGTGGCCGCAACAGCTGGAGCTGAGCTGAGCTGATCTCAAGCCAGGAGCCAAAAGCTTCTTCCAGGTCTCCCATAAGGATGTAGGGTCTCAAGCCCTTGGGCCATCCTTGACTGCTTTCCCAGGCCACAGAATGGAGCTGGATGGGAAGTGGGGCAGCTGGGATACAAACTGGTGTCCATAAGGGATTCCGCATCATGTAAGGTGAGGACTTCAGACACTAGGCTACCACACTGGGCACTGGGCAGCCGCCAGAGAGCCACTGACTATGGAGCAACATTAACAAGGAAGGCTCCTGGAAGCCTTCTCACCATTCACACTGAAATCCTCACAGACGAAGCTGTTAGCAAGCCTGGGTCTGCCCAAGGACGGCTCAATGGGAACGGAGTCATGGACAACCAGGACATTTTCTCTTTGCTTTCATATGAAGGGACCTCCAAAGTTGTGAACAATGGGATTAACATTTTGAAATCCAAGCATATAAAAAATCTTCAGAAAATTCAAGAAAAATGTTACTAGGGGGCCCAGCGCAGTGGCCTTGTGACTAAAGTCCTCACCTTGAACACGCCAGGATCCCATGAAGGTGCTGGTTCTGATCCCGGCCGCCCCACTTCCCATCCAGCTCCCTGATTGTGGCCTAAGAGGGCGGTTGAGGAGGACCCGAGGCCTTGGGACCTTGCGCCCACGTGGGAGACCAGGAGGAGGTTCCTGGTTCCTGGCTTCAGGTGTGCACACCACTGGCTGCTGTTGTCACTTGGGGAGTGGATCATCGGACAGGAGTCTTCCTCTCTGTCTCTCCTCCTCTCTGTATATTTGACTTTGTAATAAAAATGAATAAATCTTTTTTTTTATTGCATTTCATTTTATGACATCATTTCATAGGCTCTGAGGTTCCCCCAACCCCTCCTCGTACCCTCTCCCCATGGTGGATTCCTCCACCTTGTTGCAGTATTACAGTTCAAATCCAGTCATGCTTCTTTCATTGCAAGCATGTACTATGCATTGAGTCCAGCATCTTATTGTCCAGAGCAATTCAACAGTTTCTTGGGGAGATCATCTCTGGTATAAAAGCAGAGCTGGTAGAATATGGTCCAGACCAATTAAAAGCCATAACGTAACATCAATACCAGTTTACAACATTATGGAGTTAATTGACATGGTATTGAGTGACTGATATGTTAGAAAATTCAAGTTCTTAACCACATCCTGTGACTGCTTCATTGACATTTCAAATTTTAGTTTATGTACATCTGGCTTCTATCTACATTAAAATGGCTATAGGATACTATTCAGCTGTCTCGTGTCTATTTTCATTTTTGTATTTAGCAGTTGTATTGAAGCATAATTTTTACTGAACTTGGCAGATTTTGGGATAGTCCAAACTGGGTTATAACTTTAATAAGGCATACGTCTACAGTTGAGGTGCAGAAAAGTTTTAGGAGGGGGTGTGCAGTCACTTGGGGAGTGCATCATCAGACAGGGGTCTTCCTCTCTGTCTCTCCTCTTCTCTGTATATCTGACTTTATAATAAAAATGAATAAATCTTAAAAAAAAGAAAAATGCTTCTATGAAATAAAATGCATGGATTTTATTTTTTTTTGCACCCAAATAAGCTAATGTCTTAATTTCTTGACTTAATTTATGTTCTGAAGTACCACTGTAAATATCTGAGATCTTTCCTCAGCCTACATGCATCCTATACTCTGTATCACTAGACGCAGAGACAACTGTTTGATGACCGCCGCATGACAGACAGTAGACTCCAGACTGCAGCCCCAACACGGAAATGCTACAATCTGAAAACACGGACACTAAAAACTAATGAAATATAGCCCATCACTGAGAACAGAATCCTGTCCATCAATAAATGCACTATGTGCACTATTAAACACAAAGACTTACCGAATAAAACATGGTCTGTGTATTTGTTTTTTTGTTTTGATTTGGTTTATTGGAAACGCAGATATACAGAGAGGAGGAGAGACAGAGAGGAAGAACTTCCGTCTGATGGTTCACTCCCCAAGTGACCACAACGGCTGGAGTTGTGCCAATCCGAAGCCAGGAGCCAGGAACTCATCCAGGTCTCCCACACGGGTGCAGAGTCCCAAGGATTTGGACCGTCCTCAACTGCTGTCCCAGGCCACAGGCAGGGAGCTGGATGAGAAGCGGGACCGCCAAGATTAGAACCGGCGCCCATTTGGGATCCAGGCGTGTGCAAGGCGAGGACTTTAACCACTACGCTATCGTGCCGGGCCCATGTGTATTTGTTTTTGTAAAAAAAGTTGGATAACTGAAAGTGAAAGCTCAAGTTGATGAAAAGAAATATAAAAAGCAATAAAATAAATACTAAGAGGAATTGGCAAAAACTGAGGAAAGAATTGGATGTTGTGTTCTGGGAAGGCTGGATAAAGGAGGGTATGTGGGCAAGGGATGCAGGCTGAGTGGGGAGGGAACAAACTATGCACATGCAGCCAGGAGAGCAACAGGCTCAGCAGATACATTTCAAATACAAAGGAAACTCCTTTAAGCGTCAAAATCTCCTTCCCAAATCTCGTACATAAGCAGCAGGAAAAGAAAATCAAGAAACATCTACAGAACCACTAACAAAACTCAGAAAAACATTCCAATATCTGGATAAGTTGTACATGTGCAAAATGAATATTCACGTATCCCTGTTTAAGAGTTCAGAATCCAGGAAAGCCTGAACAGCAAAGTGGGTGTTTGGATCCACCAGCCACGTGGCTGTGGTTTGGGGTACTCATGCTGGCCCAGGCTTCCTGCTGGGGATCCTAGCTCCACATCCACTACCGCTAGGTGAGAGGAGGGTCCTGGGCTTGTGGGCACCAGCACAGGGCTCTACCCACTGGCCTCCCAGCAGCAAGCTCTGTGGTCTCTGGGGTCTTGGGGGTGTGAAATTACTGCCTAGGGACATCCATGGATAAGGCCACTTTACCTGCAGGTGAGGAATGAATCCTGAGGGATACTCAATGACAGGACCACTGTACTTGCAGTAAGTGAGGGGACTGAGACCTGGTAGTTTGGAGGGGAGAGACCTGAAGATCTTTATGGATCAGACTGATGCACCAGGCCACACAGGAGTCCTGGGTTGGGCTTGTTAGTATGGAACATGGCTGACCACCACACGCCAGCACACACACAAGCTATGCCTGGGAGTCTGTCTGGCAGGGCTAGATTCCAGTAGCTGACAGTGAATGTCAGATCAGGGGACGGGTCATACTAGACTGGGCCACGACACTAACCAGCACGCGGAGAACCAGGTCCAGTGTTAGATTCTGTGAGGGATATGTGGGCCCAATCTTATGGAACTACAAGTCCCACTGGTTAGCTTGAGAGTTGGGATGGTGTGGGATGAACTAGGTGTGACCAAGGAACTCACCTGGTGAGGGCTGGTCAGGAAAGGCCACTATTCTTGCTAGGACAGGAGGTGGACTAAGTAGGGCTGGCCCATGGACCCACTGGTGTGCATGAAATCTGGCATTGTGAGAGGTTCTGATGGAGGAGCTTGGCAACTCCTCTGTTGGGACAGTCCCTGCAGCAGAGTATAAGAAGCAAGAAACGGGGCCGGGCGGCGTGGCCTAGCGGCTAAAGTCCTCACCTTGAACATTCCGGGATCCCATATGGGTGCTGGCTCTAATCTCGGCACCTCCACTTCCCATCCAGCTCCCTGCTTGTGGCCTGGGAAAGCAGTTGAGGACGGCCCAAAGCTTTGGGACCCTGCACCCACGTGGGAGACCTGGAGGAAGTTCCTGGCTCCTGGCTCTGGATCGGCACAGCACTGGCTGTTGCCCTCACTTGGGGAGTGAACCATCAGACGGAAGATATTTCTCTCTGTCTCTCCTTCTCTCTGTATATCTGACTTTCCAATAAAAATAAAATAAATCTTAGAAAAAAAAAAAAAAAAAGAAGCAAGAAAGCGAGCATCCCAGAGCAGGCCAGGTTATGGTACCCAAAGGCTTAACTTTGGCTCAGGTCTGGGGCAAGCCAGCCTAGGTCAGTTCATATCATACACTGGTAAATGCTGAGGTGAGGCAGGCCATACATAGCAGAATGGGCCACAGCACCCAACCAGCACACGTGAGACCCAGGGGAGAGTGAGCAAACCTGGTAGGGGGGCTGCTTGGAGCTCTCCTGCTGGGCCACTATTCCCACTGGTGAGCATGAGAGCTGGAACTTGGGGATGACCAGGCCGGGCAGGGCTACAACACCTGTTGGCCTGCATGTGAGCTGGATTGGGGACAAGCCAGGCTGGGTGGAAACTGCACCTACTGGTACATGCATAAGTTAGCGTGGGTGAGGGCTGCATGGGTTTTGCTGCAGTATCAGCTGGCACGGGGGGAAAACTGTCACACTAAACTGCAGTACCACCTGGAGAGTGCAAGATCTAAGAGTGGGAGTGGGCCCATCAGGGAAACAGTGGGCACCTTCCTCTTGAGTTGCCATTCCCACTGGTGAGCATGAGAACCAGGACTGGGACAGGCATAGTGAGACAGAGAGTGGCACTCACCAGCACATGTGTGGGCTGGCCAGTAGGGCTGGTTGGGTTGGTGAACTAGGCTTCAATGCCCATTGAATTGTGTAAGAGCTGAACTGGATGTGGGACAGCAGAACCAGTTTACTATACATACTGGCAAGCATGGAACCAGGGAAGCGGGCCTCGTGGGGGTTACTGATGATCGCTTCGACTTAGTTTCAGCTCCATCTGGTTTGCGCGGGAGCCGAATGT
This sequence comes from Ochotona princeps, assembly GCF_030435755.1. Lineage (NCBI taxonomy): Eukaryota > Metazoa > Chordata > Mammalia > Lagomorpha > Ochotonidae > Ochotona > Ochotona princeps. The sequence continues at coordinate 66,093,279 of NC_080839.1, forward strand.
GTGGTGGGCAATATTAGGCTAGATGGAAGCATCCATTAGTTTGTGCTGAAGACAGGGCTGGGGGCCAGGCATGGTAGCCTAGCAGCTAATGTCCTCACCTTGCACATGTCAGGCAGTGGGGTCTGGGGAGATTTCATCGTGATTTGAGTGGCAAGATTGGTAGCAACACAAAACTGCTGAACTACCGAAGCCACTTGAGCAGTGCCCTTGGAGCATGCCCCACATCGGGTACCCTGGGATGGTTGAGAGGCTGGGTGTGGCTTCTCTCCTTATCTCTCCCCTCCCCCAAGATACAGGAAGGAAAAAAGAGAATGTCTAAATAAATAAATAAATAGAAAATTAAAGTTCACAGTTCACTGGGGTAGGGGAGAGGCATCAACAGTCTAATCCTTCTAATCCTACACTTTCAGGTGCCGGCAGCCCCCACATGGGCACCAGTTCATGTCTTAACTGTTCCACTTCTGATCCAGCTCCCTGTTATGGACTGGGAAAGCAGCAGAGGATGGCTGAAGTACTTGAACCCTGTACCCACATGGGAAACCTAGAAGGAGCCACTGGTGCCTGGTTTTGAATTGGCTCAGCTCCTGCTTTTCAAGCCATCTGGGGAAAAAAACAGGGGATGGAAGATCGTTCTCTCTGTGTCTCTCCCTCTCTCTGTAAAATCTACCTTTCAAATAAAGATATACGTAAATCTTAAAAAAAAAAAATACAGCCTGGTACAGCACCAGGATCCAAAAAGGGCGCTACTTCTAATCCTGGTAGCCCCGCTTTCCTTCCAGCTTCCTGCTTGTGGCCTGGGAAATATTCGAGGACAGCCCAAAGCCTCAGGACCCTGCACCTGTGTGGGATACCCAGAACTCCTGGCTCCTGGCTTCAGATTGGCACAGCTCCGGCTGTTGCGGTCACTTGGGGAGTGAATCACCAGACAGAATATCTTCCTCTCTCTCTCCTCCTCTCTGTATATCTGACTTTCTAATTAAAAAAAAACCAAAATAAATCTTAAAAAAAAGACATAAGGGAACCCAAGTTTTGGCACAGTAGGTTAAGCTAGTGACTATAATGCTGTCATTACATATGGGGCTGGTTCAAGTCCTGGCTGCTCAAGTTCCGAGCAAGAAATAGCAGAAGTTGGCCCAAGTCTTTAGGCCCCTGCACCCATATGGGAGACCCAGATGAAGTTCTAGGCTCCCGGCTTTGCAGCCCTTTCGTCCTGGTCTCCCATGTGGGTACAGGGGTTCAAGTACTTCAGCCATCCTCCGTTGCCTTCCTAGGCACATGAGCAGGAAGCCAGATTGGAAGTGGAGCAGCTGAGAGTCAAAATGGCACACATATGGGATGCTGGTTGATTTTCTAAACACCCACAATGAGGACCAAGCTGGGAGATGGGAATGCAACGTGGGTGTCCCCTGTGGGCGCAGTTACACTCCTGCCTCCCAGGGTTATAGTGGCAGGAAGTAGGAGGCTGGTGCTTCAACCGAGCCCAGGCACTTCCCAGAGGGACCTGGGCAACTCAACAGGTAGCTTCAGTGCGGGCCTTCATGTCAACCCTTAGCAAAAACCTTAAATATGTTCACCTTCTTTGGCTCAAGTAATTTAATTCCTGAAAGATGACAAGGAAACGCAGGCCCATAAATAACATTTCCATAGAATGTTATTTTCGCCACGACCTTAATACTGAATATGCAGAGACAAAAACAACTGGAAAGAAAAAGAGATATTACTATGATGAGAGAATAAATTAAAAACATAACATCAAGTAAGTGGAAAAAAGGTTACAACTGAGTAAGCCGGGAGCCAGGAGCTTCTTCTGGGTGTGGCATGTGGGTGTAGGGGCCCAAGGCCTTAGGTCATCCTCCACTGGTTTCCGAGACCAGCAGCAGGGCTAGATGCTCTAGTTCTGATCCAGCTTCCTGCTAACGTGCCTAGGAAAGCAGCAGCAGGAGGGTCCAAGTGCTGGAGCCCCTGGTTTCCAATTTCAGCGGGGGCAGGCCCCAGCCAAGGGGCCATTTAAGGAGCAAAGCAGCAGATGGAAGCTCTCTTTCTCTATTTCTTGATCTCTGTATCACAAATAAATAGATAAACACATATATAAATGTTAAACAAATATACTGTTGACTGAAAAAAAGAATTAGGAAAAAAAAATCACATACACTGAAACGGGAAACTCACCTATGAGAGACGTTAAATCTCTGGACAATCCTCTTCCCACTGGCCAGCCAAATCTGTACATTAGTGATGGGTTCCAAGTGGTTCAGTGGGACAGCAGACACAACATTTTTATTTTTGACTTCAAGAGTCTTTGTTTTAGAAACAATTTTTGGTGTAGCACTAAAAAAGAAAAAAAAAATCATAGAAATTAGTCAACTTCAGGCCCGGCGCAGTGGCCTAGCAGCTAAAAGTCCTCGCCTTGAACACGCTGGGATCCCATATGGGTGCCGGTTCTAATCCCAGCAGCTCCACTTCCCATCCAGCTCTCTGCTTGTGGCCTGGGAAAGCAGTCGAGGACGGCCCAAGGCTTTGGGATCTTGCACCCATGTGGGAGACTTGGAAGAAGTTCCTGGCTCCTGGCTCTAGATTGGCACAGCACCAGCCTTTGCACTCACTTGGGGAGTGAATCATTGGACAGAAGATCTTCCTCTCTATTTCTCCGCCTCTCTGTATATCTGACTTTCGAACAAAAATAAATAAATCTTAAACAAAAAAGAAAAGAGAAACTGGTCAAATTCCAGAAAGCCAGGTGCATATACTGTCACCAATACTATGTGAGTAGTATTTTACAGAACAGATCAGCTTCATGGTTGACATAAGTATCAATTTTTACCTTTATGTGTAGCCTGGGTGACATTTTTCTCTGCTTTCTAAATATTTATTTACTTTACCTGAAAGTCAGAGTTACAGAGAAAGAGGGAGCGCCAGAGAGGTCTACCATCTTCTGGTTCATTCCTCAAATAGCTGCAACAGCCAGAGCTGGGCCAGCCTGAAACCAGGAGCTAGGTGCTTCTTTCCAGGTCTCCCATGTGGGTGCAGGTTCCCAAGGACTTGGACCATCCTCCCCTGCCTTCCCAGGCTACTAACAAGGAGCTGGATTGTAAGTGGAGCAGCCAGTCCTTGAAGCAGTGCCTATATGGAATGCCAGTGCTGCAGGTGGAATATTAATCTGATATGCTACCACTCCGCCCCACAGGTTACATTGCTGAAAGAAACTACAAATAAAATCTCCATAGAAATGAGTCCCTGGTAGCCTGGCACAGTGGCCTAGTGGCTAAGGTCCTCACCTTGCATGAGCTGGGATCCCATGCAGGTGACACTTCTAATCCCAGTAGCCCAGCCTGCCATCCAGCTCCCTACTTGTGGCCTGGAAAAACAGTCGAGGATGGCCCAAAGCCTTGGGACCCTGCACCTGCTAGGAGTCCAGGAAGAAGCTCCTGACTCCTGGTTTTGGATCAGCCCAGCTTCAGCCATTGTGGCCACTTGGGGAATGAATCAGTGAATGGATGGGCTTCCTCTCTGTCTCTCCTCCTGTCTGTATATCTGACTCCAAAAAAGATTTTTATATTGACATTAGCAGGTGTCTTTTTAACAAGTATGTATTTTCAAGTGTATGTATGTATGTATATGAAAGGCACGGTGACAGAGAGAAGTTGGGAGAGACAAAGACTGTCTAGCCCCTATTTCACTCCTCAATGGCCATAATGGCTAGGTCCGGGCCAGGCTGCAGCCAGGAACTCTATCCAGGTCTCCCATGAAGTGACACTAGCCCCAGAATGTGGATCTTCCAATTCTTTTCATATTTCATATTTCCAGGGAGCTAGGTAAGAAAAAGTCAGGATGGAGTTACAAGCAGTAGCTAACCAGCTTCAATGTCAAAATTCAGAGAGTAATCTCCTAAGACAATGTTGCCGACATCGTTAATGCTTAAATGGACTCTAAATATTCAACAACTAGCATACGTTCTCTGTAGAATTACTAGCCAAGTTCAAACAGCAGGTGAGAAGGGGAGTGAACGGTTCATCATCCAACTTTGTCCTTGGTACGCCAGATCCTTTGACAATAAAACCCAAACGAGTGTGGTGTTGGCATATAATATGCCTTACACTAAAGATGACTTAGGAGTCATGAAAACTAACACTAAAGAACTTGTTTACAATGGTGAAATAATAACCTTTGCGATTCCTATCACCTACACGGGTAAGGCAACACTGGCCTCCACGGGAGCTCTGCTGACGCACAACGCCTCGGGGAAGCCTTCTCACCTTCCCAGCCGGTGGCCCTGTCCTGAGAAAGGCCGGAACACAGGCTTCGTGGACAAGCACACTTCATTTTTCTTATCTTCAACCTTAACATCCACTTCTTCTTTATCAAAAACTCTCTGTAATTCTGAAGGTAATTCCCTTAGAAGGCAAAAACAAACAAACAAACAAACAAAAAAACAAGATTATAACTCCTATGTGTTTTTCTCTGAAAAACATTCTGTACAAAAAAAGAACCAGATAATATACAAATAAAGGTACTTAAAACAGAATAGTTAAATAACACAAACAATAGTAAAACCCAAAACAATATTATTGTTGTTGTTCTGTGTGTGTCTGTGTGATTGGAAAGGCAGATATACAGCGAAAAAGAGAGACACACTCCCCAAGCAGCTGCAATGGCCAGAGCTGAGCTGATCTGAAGCCAGGAGCTTCCTCTGGGTCTTCCATTAGGGTGCAGGGTCCCAAGGTTTTGGGCCATCCCCCACTGCTTTCTCAGGTCAGAAGAAAGGAGCTGGGGCCTGGCGTGAAAGCCTAGCGGCTTAAGTCCTGGCCTTGAATGCGCCAGGATCTGATACTGGCGCCGGTTCTAACTCCGGCTGCTCCACTTCCCATCCAGCTCCCTGCTTGTGGCCTGGGAAAGCAGTCGAGGACGGCCCAAAGCCTTAGGACCCTACACCCACATGGGAGACCCGGAGGAGGTTCCTGGCTCCTGGCTTCAGACCAACAAAGCACCAGCCATTGCGGTCACTTGGGAAGTGAATCATCGGACGGAAGATCTTCCTCTCTGAATATCTGACTTTGCAATAAAAATAAATAAATTAAAAAAAAAAAAGAAGAAGAAGAAGAAGGGAGCTGGATGGGAAGCAGGACAGCCAGCACAGGAACGAGAAACCCTATGGGATGCCAGTGTTGGCCAGAGGGAAGATCAGGCAACTGAGCCATCAAGCTGGTGCCAAATGCGGAAAGTCTTAACAAAAAACAATATTTAACAATTATAAAATAGCTGATGTTTCTGGCTAACAAAATAACACAAATTCATTTAGTATGTACTTACTCCTTGTGTTCTTTTCTGAGTCCTTGGTATGTTAAAAAAGTTTGTTTGTTTGTTTTTAATAATCTTACTTAATTGATTAGGGTACAAAGGGTCAAGGGCTACCACAAAGTGGGTAATACCACTGTTTCCACACTAATATCATCATTTTTTCCCCTGTATCTGGGGTCAGGGGAGAAACAAAGGGAGAAGTCCTTGGCCCGCCCAGGAGGCTGCAGCACGAGAGCAGACACACGCACGTGGGTACCAGTGTCCCAAGCACTGTCTTCACTGCTTGCCAAACTCCCACCCATAAAAACTTTATTGAATAAAGTAAAAAGATCTTATTAAGATCTCATAATTCTAGTCATACATCCTAAGTTTTGGTATAGGGGCCGGCACAGGAAGAGGAGCTTCTAGAGCTTTCACTCTATACAATCATACATAATCCTCCCTAGATTTTGGTTAAAAAAGAACTCCAAGAATAGAAGAAAATATCTGCAAAACATACATTCAGTTAAGGACTTACAATCAGAATACATAAAGAACTCTAAAAATTCAGCAAAAAAGTAAATAGCCCAACTTCTAAATCAAGTAAAGAAAAAAAAATGGGCAAAGAATTTAAGGAACATTTCTTCAGTGAACACAAATGGTTCAGATAAGCACAGGAAAACCTAACTGGGCAAAAGGGAAATGAACGCTAGAACCACAATGGCCTCCCACCTCCCACTCGCCCACTAGGTTCATCACAGCTGTGGGTGGAGGTGGAACCTGGGCACTGCAGACAATGCCAGCGGGCAGGGTAAATGGTGTAACCCCTCTGGAATACAACTAGTACTTCTTCCTGAAGTTAGACACAGAAGTAACAACGGTCCTACTCTTACATATATACCTGGGAGAACCTAAACATATGACCAGGACAACACATACACGAATGCTCAGAGAATTATTCCTAATAGCCACACATGTTGAAATAATGCAAACACCTAACCACCGATGAAATACGGCATATCTGTACAATGTGATGTTACGTGACAATGCAGAGTAATGATGGACGGATACAAGCCATCAGAACCCTGAAGACACTAGGCTAATAAAAAAGGTGACAGAAGATCACAACTGTGTGATTCCAGTTCTCTGCCATTTCTAGAGTAGGCAAATGGATAGACAGAAAGATTAGTGGTTACACAGGACCGAAGGAAAGCAGAAATGCAGTATTGAGTTTCTGTTTGGACAGAAAAAGATGTTTTGAAATTGAATAGCCCTTCGGGACTAGGGAGGGGAGCTTTCTCTGGTCCTGGCTTGGTTCCAACTTTGGGTCCCCATCCTCTCTGGCAATGACCATCAGGATCCCTCCAGAAACCCCTCAAAACAAACAAACAAACAAAAAATCTAGAATAGACAGAGAACAACAAGGAAAGCTTAGAATCAGACAGGAAACGGTCAGCACAGATTCACTTACACCTCACTAGCTGGGACACAAAGATTAGTTACTCCTCACTAGGGTATTGAAGATTTCTCTGCACACCCCTCCTAAAACTGTTCTGCACCTAAACTGTTGACATATGTCTTGTTAGAGTTATAAGTCAGTCTAGACTACCCAAAAAACAGCCAGGTTCAGCAAAATTATACTTCAACGCTATAAAATAAATACTATAATGAAAATAGACACGAGGCAGCTGAATAGTAATCTATAGCCATTTTAAGGTGTATAGAACCCAGTTGTATATAAACTAAAATTGAAATGTCATGGCCCTGGCGACATGGCCTAGCAGCTAAAGTCCTTGCCTTGAACACACTGGGATCCCATATGGGCGCCGGTTCTAATCCCGGCAGCCTCGTTTCCCATCCAGCTCCCTGCTTGTGGCCTGGGAAAGCAGTCGAGTCGAGGATGGCCCAAAGCCTTGGGAGACCCTGCACCCGCGTGGGAGACCCGGAAGAGGTTCCAGGTTCCTGGCTTCGGATCAGCGCAGCACCGGCCGTGGCGCTGACTTGGGGAGTGAATCATCGGATGGAAGATGTTCCTCTCTGTCTCTCCTCTCTGTATATCTGGCTTTGTAATAAAAAATAAAGAATAAAAAACAAAGTAAGTTACTAATTAAAAAAAAGAAACGTCAATGAAGTATTCACAGGATGTGGTTAAGAACTTGCATTTTTTTTTAACATATTGGTTACTCAATACTATGTCAATTAACTCCATAAGGTTATAAATTGTTGCTGATATTATGTTGGGGCTTTTAATTGACTGGGATGATACTCTGCCGGCTCTACCTTCAGACCAGAGATGGTCTCCCCAACAAGTCATTGAACTTATCTGGACAATAAGATGCTGTACTCTATGCTTGGTATATGCTTTCAATGAAAGAATCTCAACTGATCTTGAACTGTGGTTATGCAACAAGGTGGAGGAATCCACCATGGGGGGAGGGTTTGGGGAGGACTGGGGGGAATCCCAGTACCTATAAAACTGTGTCACATAATGCAATGTAATTAATAATAAAAAAAAGAGAGAGAAAAAACAAGAAGAAATTGAATAGACTTGATAGTTGCACAGCCGTGTATATACTAAAAAATATGAAATTACTCCTTAAAGATCTGAACTTCAGGAAATCCAGCACTGTGGCTCAATAGACTAATCCTGCCTACAAGCGCCAGCATCCAATATGGGTCCCAATTCATGTCTCAGCTGTTCCATTTCTGACTCAACTCCCTGCTGGAGCCTGGGAAAGGGACATAGGATGGTCAAAGTCCCTGGGACCCTGCACCCATGTAGGAGACACCAAAGAAGCTCCTGGCTCAGGGCTTCGGATTTGCTCAGCTCCAGCCATCGTGGCCACTTGGAGAGTGAACCAGAGGATGGATCTCTCCTCTCTGTAAATATTCTTCTAGCAAGAAGCTGCAGCAAGACCAACTCCTCTTGCCACGCTAGTCTAGAATCCGTATGGAGCGCCCTGTCCTTTACAACCTCAGGACTACTGTTCAGTTGGGATGAGTCATCCAGGAAGACTATATGATTGGTCTAGGAGTGTGTAAAGAACACTAAAACAGGATGTTTTCACAAAACATGCTGAGAACATCCTATTCACAAAGCTTGCTTACCCCTTTTTGATGGAGTTCAGAAACTGCTGACTTGCACCATCAGAGTAACTTCTGAAGTCGTCATTGACTGTAAATCCATTTTTCCATAACTTTATACTTACGTCTACCTGCAAAACAGTAAAAAACACATCATGTTAGCAACATGTTATATTAAAAGTCCTATGAAAATGTATTCCATCGATATGTAAATTCTTTAAAAAACATGATTTATTGGCGGTAGGGGGAGGCAACACGGTAGTCTAGTGACTCGTGTCCTTGCCTTGCATATACCAGGTCCCCATATAGTGCCCATCCATATCTCAGCTGCTCCACTTCCCATCCAGCTCCCTCCCTGTGGCCTGGGAAAGCAGCGGAGGACATCCCAAAGCCTTGGGACCCTGCACCCGAGTGGAGACGCAGAGGAAGCTCCTGGCCTCGGATCGGCTCAGCTCTGGCTGCTGTGGCCACTTGGGCAGTAAACCAGCAGGTGGAAGATATTTATTTCCTTGTCTCTGCTCTCTGTAAAATCTACCTTTCCAATAAAAAGAAGATTTAGGCTTATTTTATTTTTATTGCAAAGGTAGATTGTACAGAGAGAAGGAGAGACAGAAATATCTCCCACCTGCTGGTTCACTCCCCAAATGGCCACAATGGCCAGAGATGATTTGATCCAAACAGAAGCTTATTCCAGGTCTCCCACATGGGTATACAGGCGGATCTGAGGCTTTGGCCTATCCTCTCTACTGCTCTCCCAGGCTACCAGCATGGAGCTGGATCAGAAGTGGAGCAGTTTAAACACAAACGGGTGTCCATACTGGATGCAGGTGCTTGAAGGTAGAGAATCAGCCTGTTGAGCCACATACTAATCCCCAATACATGTATTCTTTTTCCTTTCTTTTTTTTTTAGGATTTATTTATTTTAATTGGAAAGTCAGATATACAGAGAGGAGGAGAGACAAAGAAGATCTTCTGTCCGATGATTCACTCCCCAAGTGACTGCAACGGCTGGTGCTATGCCGATCCGAAGCCAGGAGCCAGGAGCCTCTTCCAGGTCTCCCACGCTGGTGCAGGATCCCAAGGCTTTGGGCCATCCTCGACTCGACTGCCTTCCCAGGCCACAAGCAAGGAGCTGGATGGGAAGTGGGGCCGCCAGGATTAGAACTGGCATCGATGTGGGATCCCAGCACATTTAAGGTGAGGACTTTTAGCCGCTAGGCCAACACGCCGGGCCCCACTATATGTATTCTTTAGAACAAACTTTATACATAAACAAAATAATATATGAATATTAAATAGTGTGGTTGGCAATGTGGTGTCGGGGGTAAAACCACTCCCTGTGGGGATCCCATATGGGCACCAGTTCATGTTCCAGCTGCTCCACTTGTGATCCAGCTCTCTGCTAATGGCCTGGAAAACGCAGCAGAAGATGCCTCAAGTGTTTGAGTCCATCACCCACATGGTGGCCGGGCTTTGACCTGGCTCAGTCCTGGCCTATATGGCCATCTGGGGAGTAAATCAGATTTATGTATACCCCCCATCGCTGAACCCAGGGGAAGGGGAAATACACACACACACACACACACCCCAATATGATTAGGGAAAAAAGTATTTTAATATCTTTTTCAGGATGGTGTTTGAATGTCATCAACATTTACCAAGCGGTACTACCTGAAAAGTTAGTTGAGGATCAATCAGAAGGAGGATTTTGAGGCCAGTCCATGATCCTCTATACTTGTTTCACTAAAATTTTTTAATATATGGGCCATTCTGAGTCACTAAGATCTCATTCTACAATATCATCTGTTGGTAATCTAAAAACACTGTTACCTGAATCCTACAAATGTCAACATATCTTACTCTACAAATCACATTCCTCAGAATGACATTGTTCTCCATCTGGAAAGTCTTCTAAGTTAAAAGAAGCCATCAAGTGCACGGTGGCAAATTGCCAAAATTCATTTTTTCACTAAAAGTTGGTTTTCCTTGATGTACCAAGCTCATCTCACTCATAAGAAAGTGTCTGCCAAATACCCAGGTTTGAGTAACCATAATCTACGTGTAAATCATCATTTTGTGCAATAAATACTTTCTATGAAAAGGAGACAGTTCATTATCTTAAACAATTGTGCTTTAAAAAAATGTTCTGGGCCCGGCAGCGTGGCCTAGCGGCTAAAGTCCTCGCCTTGAAAGCCCCGGGATCCCATATGAGCGCTGGTTCTAATCCCAGCAGCTCCACTTCCCATCCAGCTCCCTGCTTGTGGCCTGGGAAAGCAGTTGAGGACGGCCCAATGCATTGGGACACTGCACCCGCGTGGGAGACCCGGAAGAGGTTCCAGGTTCCCGGCATCGGATCGGCGCGCATCGGCCCATTGCGGCTCACTTGGGGAGTGAATCATTGGAGGGAAGATCTTCCTCTCTGTCTCTCCTCCTCTGTGTATATCTGGCTGTAACAAAATGAATAAATCTTTAAAAAAAAAATGTTCTAAGAATACATAAAAAGAGAAAAAAGAACAAATAAAACAAAAAAATGTTCTTGGTTATTCTTTTTTGTATTTTTTCAAATATTTAAGTTATTTTGATTGGGTTATTATTCCCAGGCCACGAGCAGGGAGCTGGATAGGAACTGGAGTAGCTGGGATACAAACCATCACCTCTATGGGATCCTGGTGCTTGCAAGGCGAGGATTTAGCCACTGAGCCGTTGCTCTGGGCCCAGCAGCTGTACTTTTGCTTGAGACATTTTCATGTATTATAGAAATGTTTATGTGTAGCGGACATTTAGTCATACAGAATATTGCAATATTAAGTTCTGTTGCTTCACTAAGGACATTTTAAATTAAAGTATCTTCTTTATGCAAACAAGAAACACAATTGCTAGCATAATTCACTGCTGCGGTATCAGCCTTTTAACTACAGCTGCTTCTGTAAGATGCAAAATTCATACACTGAAAAGCAAACAGCTCTGACCTCAGGGACCCTCCAAAAGATCAATATTTTGAGCAATAATGGAAGAGAAAAAACATTGGTAGTTACCTGTTTGTTCTGTTCTGTGGGGGACAAGCGCTTGGCTCCAACCTTCTGAGCTTCCTCAAAAAGGCCATCAACAACATGCTCACAACCCATTTGTCGATTATCACTGCGATGCTGATTGTCGGGTGCTGATTCACAAACCCTAAACAAGAACCAGAAAGAGACAGGAAATGGTACTATCAATGCTCTCAAAATGACCTGTGCTATTCCAGTTTAGGAATAGTCCTTTTTTCTTTTTTAAGATTTTTTTTTTAAGATTTATTTTTATTACAGTCAGATATACAGAGAGGAGGAGAGACAAAGAGGAAGATCTTCCGTCCAATGATTCACTCCCCAAGTGAGCCGCAACGGGCTGATGCGCGCCGATCCGAAGCCGGGAACCTGGAACCTCCTCCGGGTCTCCCACGCGGGTGCAGGGTCCCAATACATTGGGCTGTCCTCGTCTGTTTTTCCAGGCCACAGACGGGGAGCTGGATGGGAAGTGGGGCTGCTGGGATTAGAACCAGCGCTCATATGGGATCCCGGTGTGTTCAAGGCGAGGACTTTAGCCGCTAGGCCACGCCGCCGGGCCCCTTTTTTAAGATTTTAAAGATTTTTGGCCCCAGCGCGATAGCGTAGTGGTTAAAGTCCTGGCCTTGAACGTGCCAGGGTCCCATATGGGCATAGGTTCTAAACCCGGCGGCCCCACTTCCCATCCAGCTCCCCCGTCTGTGGCCTGGAAAAACAGACGAGGACAGCCCAAAGCCTTGGGAGACCCAGAAGAAGCTCCTGGCTCCAGATTAGCTCAGCTCCAGCCATTGCAATCACTTTGGGAGTGAATCATTGGTCAGAAGATCTTCTTCTCTGTCTTTCCTCCTCTCTGTATATCTGACTTTTCAATTAAAAAAAAAAAAAAAAAACCTACACCTAAACTCACATTAGATAATGTCCTTTACAGAAAAAGAATTTTACTTTTACTTGAAAATCAGAGTCACAGAGAGGAGGAGAGACAAAGATCTTCCAACCAATGGCTCACTCCTGAGATGGCTCCAGCAGCTGGAGCTGAGCCCAACTGGAGCAAGGAGCTGTCGGGTGCAAGGGTCCAGACACTTTGGCCATCCTCCACTCGTTCCACAGGCTATAAGGAGGGAGCCGGGTCAAAAGTACAAGAGCTGGGACATTAAATGGCACCCCAGGTGGAAGCTTAGCCTACAACACCACAGTGCCAGCCCCTTTACATTTCCCTTAAGAGTATGAAGAAGAGGGCCTGGCGTAACTAACTAAACCATGACCGTACAGTGCCAGGATCTCACAGGGTGCCGCTTCATGTCCTAGTTGCTCCACTCCCCAACAAGCTCCCTGCTTATGGCCTGGGAAAGCAGTAGCGGATGGCTCAATTCCTGGGACCTCGTACCTGCATAAGAGACTCAGAGGAAGCTCCTGGCTCCTGGCTTCACCTTGGTTCAACTTGGGCCACTGTAGCCACCTGAGGAGGAGTGAACCAGCAGGTGGAAGATCTTTCCATTTCTCTATGTAAGTCTGCCTTTCTAATAAAAATAAATAAATCTTTAAAAATAAATAAATAATGAAAGATAAAGTTCATTGGCCACAAACTAAGATACCCTCCATAACTGGCATCAAATATCTATTTAAAACAGTGACCAAAGAGTTTAGATAATACCACTCGGGTTAACTTTCTATTTGGGACAGTAACATCCCATTTCAGAGCACCTGGTTTGATTCCTGCCAGTCCATTTCTGATCCAGTTTCCTGCCAATCCACTTAGGCGGCAGCAGCTGACGGTCAAAGCCCTTGGTTTCTTGTTCCCCAGATAGGAGCCCTAACCTCGCCCCAGCTGCTGCATGCGTCTGGGGAGTGCATCAACACATGGAAAACTGAACTCTCTCACCCAGCCTTTCAAATAAACAAATAACCCTTCAAACAAAATTACCCAAGTGAAAAATAAGATTTATTTGGTTTAAGGGATTTGCAAGTATAAACTGTCTGTCTTATTATATAAGCTGCAAATAAAGAACAATTATAATACAAAAACAAGTACTTCACCTTAGATAAATGAGAACAAAAATACTATTAGGTTAAGAGGTGAATGGGAGGGACCTGGCACAATAGCCTAGTGGCTAAAGTCCTCGTCTGGCATGCTCTGGGATCCCATATGAACGCCAGTTCTAATCCCAGTAACCCTGCCTCTCATCCTGCTCCCTGCTTGTGGCCTGGGAAAGCAGTCGAAGATGGCGCTAAGCCTTGGGACCCTGCACCCATGTGGGAGACCTGGAAGAGCTCCTGGCTTCAGATCAGTGCAGCTCTGGCTGTTGTGGTCACTTGGGGAGTGAATCATCTCCCTCTCCGTCTCTCCTCCTCTCTGTATATCTGACTTCCCAATAAAAATAATAAATAAAAAAAGTGTTTTTTAAGAGGCAACTGGGAGAGAGAGGGAGGCTTTTAGTTCAGAGTTTTATCAGTGAGGGGACAGTCTGCCTCACTGCTCTTCGGCATGAGGACCTGGAACCACCTCCATATGGCAGAGTTACGGTGTGAGGCAAATGGACGTGCAAGGCACACAGCACTGCCTGCTATCCACCGTAGGCGTGGAGGAGGAGGAGGCAGCAGCTCCCTGGGTTGCACACAGGAGTGACCTGCAGGCAGGTACTCGGCATGCTGGGTGCTGACCTTTGGTGCAGAAGCAAGGTCAGCATTCCAGACATTCCTGGGGTCAGCTAGCCTTCCTCAGCCTGGTGGAGTCACTGCTGGTCTGCCCAACCTAACACACATCTACATGGACTCCATGCACAAACTTTGCACCTGCCTTGTATTGAGTGCCTGATAAGTCATAACGTGTGTATCTGCTACATAATTCTCACAGAAATCTTTCAGGTAGATAAGTAGTTAAAAAGGGAGCAAGAAGGGCCCGGCGGCGTGGCCTAGCGGCTAAAAGTCCTCGCCTTGAAAGCCCCGGGATCCCATATGGGCGCCGGTTCTAATCCCGGCAGCTCCACTTCCCATCCAGCTCCCTGCTTGTGGCCTGGGAAAGCAGTCGAGGACGGCCCAAAGCCTTGGGACCCTGCACCCGCGTGGGAGACCCGGAAGAGGTTCCTGGTTCCCGGCATCGGATTGGCGCGTACCGGCCCGTTGCGGCTCACTTGGGGAGTGAAACATCGGATGGAAGATCTTCCTCTCTTTCTCTCTCCTCTCTGTATATCCGGCTTTCCAATAATAATAAAATCTTAAAAAAAAAAAAAAAAAAAAAAAACTTTTCAAAATAACTATATCTCCATGCAAAAAGGCTCCAGAGTCAGTCATTCTACCACATAAAAAAAAAAAAAAAAAAAAAAAAAGGGAGCAAGAAAACAAATTTGGGATAGAAAATACAGACTCTCTCACCACAGACCTGTTTTTTATTTAAAATTTACCTTTTTCTTTTTTTTTTTTTAAAGATTTATTCATTTTATTACAGTCAGATATACACAGAGGAGGAGAGACAGAGAGGAAGATCTTCCCTCCAATGATTCACTCCCCAAGTGAGCCGCAATGGGCCGATGCGCGCCGATCCAAAGCCAGGAACCAGGAACCTCTTCCGGGTCTCCCACGCGGGTGCAGGGTCCCAATGCATTGGGCCGTCCTCAACTGCTTTCCCAGGCCACAAGCAGGGAGCTGGATGGGAAGTGGAGCTGCCGGGATTAGAACCGGCGCCCAAATGGGATCCCGGGGCTTTCAAGGTGAAGACTTTAGCCGCTAGGCCACGCCGCCGGGCCCAAAATTTACCTATTTTTTAAAGATTATTTTTATTATAAACTCAGATAGAGAGCGAGGAGGAGAGACAGAGAGGAAGATCTTCCATTCACTGATTCACTCTCCAAGTGGCCGCAATGGCCAGAGCTGTGCCAATCCAAAGCCAAGAGTCCGGAGCCTCTTCTGGGTCTTCCACAGGGGTACAGGGTCCCAAGGCTTAGGGCTGTCCTTGACTGCTTTCCCAGCCACAAGCAGGGAGCTGGATGGGCAGCTGGGCCACCAGAACATGAACCAGTGCCCATACGGGATCCCAATGCTAGGCTACCACACCGGGGCCCCACCACAGACACTTAAAACAGTGCACTTCAAAAGGCCAGTCTAACCTGCACCCTGCCCCTCACCCCTTGGGAATCAAGGTTGAAATGCCAGTGAAAAGCCGGCCCAGGATCCACCCAGTCCTCCACTTTCTTGCAACTTCCCCAACTCTAGAAATACCAAAGACCCCCATATATACAAGGCCCACCCTACTCTAAGCAACCATATACACGCACTACTGCATGCTGGTTGGGCTTTGCTGCAGCATCAGACGGCAAGAAACGGGGTGGTGGAGGCCCAGAAATCTGCAGTACCACCTAGAAAGAACAAGATGGGGAACTGGGAGTGGGACTAGTAGGCAAACTGTGGGCAATCCTCTGACGTGCTGCAGCTCCCACCAGTGAGCATGAGAACCAGGGCTGGGGGCATGTCTAGCTGGACAGCAGGTGGCACCTACCAGCGTAAGTGTGGGCTGGATAATGGATTGGTTGGGCTGGGCTAGGCTGCAGCCCCCATTGATGTGTATAAGAACCAAATGGGATGGGCCCGGCACAGTAGCTTAGCAGCTACTAGCAGTTAGTGTCCTGGCTGCTCCACTTCCCATCCAGCTCCCTGCTCGTGGCCTGGGAAGGCAGTACAGGATGACCCAAAGCCTTGGGACCTACATCCACATGGGAGACCTGGAGGAAAGTTCCTGGCTCCTGGCTTTGGATCGGCTCAGCTCCAGCTACTGCAGCCACCTGGGGAGTGAATCAGCAGATGGAAGCTCTGTCTCTGTCTCTCCTTCTCTGTGTAGATATGACTTTACAATAAAAATAAATAAATCTTAAAAAAAAAACACCAAGAACCAAGTCTGCTGCATATTGAAATGCACGTGAACTGAGGCTGCGGGCAGGCCTGGTGGGAGTGGTTTGGGGGTTGCTCCCATTAGGCTGCTGTTCCCGCTCGTGTGTAAGGAATAAATGTGTGGTGTGCAGGGTTGACCTGGGCCCAGCACCCACTGGTTTGCGTATCAAATGGGGCTAGAGACAGAACTGACCAGACAACTGTAACCACAACTGTGTGTGTAGGCTGATCTGGGTGATGGACTGAGCCAGACCCTGTACTGGCTGGCACACACAAGAGTCAGGTCTGGGGTCGCTTCTGGTGAGATTTTTCTGGAGATTCTCCAACTAGATCAATGGTCTCAAAGTTCCAACCTCAGGGAAAATTGCAGGATCTGTGGTCTGACTGTGGAGTGCACATGTCAGAACTGAGCCTCCTCGGCTGCTCAAGACGGTGCAATGGTTGGCATGCCCAGATGCACATGGGAGACATGACAAATCATTGAGGCCTGCAGGGAACATCCTGCACCATGCACAGCAGAACAAATTAGCTCTCCTGGCCAAGCTTTGACAGCAAAGATCTAGGAGAATGGAGACTCGAAGGTGCACTGTCAGCCAATGGTCCTCGGAAGGATTTCCTCAACCTTGGAGCAACAAAATGAACAGCACTTCAGAACTATCGAAACCACTTGAGCAGCACCCTTGGAGCACGTTTCCACATCAGGTGGCCATCCCCCATCCCCGGGTATTAATGTGGTGAGCAAGCTGAATGCAGCTCCGCCCCTTCTCTCCCCTAGCTCCCCTCAAATACAGTAAGAAAAAGAAAATTGAAAATAACAGTCTCATATGCCTTGCCCTATTCCTCGACCCTTCTTACCCTAATCAGTGGTCTACATAGGCATGCACCCTTCTCATCTATGTAATCACCATAAAAAATTAAGTACAACAACAACAACAAAAAGCCCAGCTTGCTGAAGTACGGGGCCCCTGCCACGTGTACACTGCATCTACACATGGCAGTCAGCCAACATTTGAGAATTTTATTTAGCATTATAATAAATCACATATGGTTGTAAATTCCTCTCTGTCTCTTTTCGGCCTGGCTCCTAACAGTTATGTTCCCATTTGATAGACAATGTATCAGTGACTGAAGAACACCCGGGGCAGGTGTGGTGCACAGGATAGAGCTGCCACCTGCAACACTGGTAACCATCTCAATGCTGTTACTGTGGTGCTGTTCCAGCTGCTACACTTCAGATCCCCCTCCCCTCCAACGGCCTGCGAAAAGCAGCAGAGGATGGCCCAACACTTCCACCCCTGCCACCCATGTGGAAGACGTGGATCAAACACCCGGCTCCTGGCTTCAACCTGGCCTAGCCCTGGTCATTACGGGCATCCGTCAGAGACAACTAGCACATGGAAGTTCTCGCTCCCTGAGTCTCTCCTCCCTTGTCTCTGTAACACTTACGAACAAAAATAAATAAATCTTTAAAATGCAAAAGAGAATTTACTTAGGTTGTTCAATAGCCAGAGAAGTAAGACAAGATTCAAAGCTAGGTCGACCTGGCAAGACCATAAAACAGGACAGTAAGGTGAATAACTGCTTAAAATTTTCTTCTTAATGTAAGTAACATGTGAACATGGAGAAATCTATCACAGTTCTAAACTCTGAAGAGAGGATCCAGCACAATGCCATAAGAAGCGAAGTTTTTGCCTGTGCACCAGCATCACAGGTGGATACCGGTTTGTGTCTTGGCTGCTCCACTTCCTACCAGCCCCGAGCACCCAGGTGGGAGACCGAGAAGCTCCAGGCTTCTGGCTTTGGATTTTCCCCACTATGACCATCTGAGCAATGAAACCAGTGCATGGAAGATTTGTCTCTCATTCTGTTTCAGTTAAAAAAAAAAAAATTTTTAAATAAATCTTTAGTAGATTTAGCAAGTTCAGCAAATTACTTCAAAATTTACTTCACAAACTTGCTTTAAAATTTATTGCTATTAGGCTTTTTTTTTTTTTAAGATTTAATTATTTTTGTTGGAAAGCAATCCTCAACTGCTTTCCCAAGCTACCAGCAGGGAGCTGGATGGGAAGCAGCACCACTGGGATTAGAACCAGTGCCCATATGGGATCCTAGTGAGTGTATGACGAGGACTTTAACCACTATGTTATCGCACCGGGCCCAGGTTTTTCTTTTAAAGATTTATTTCATTTTAATTGGAAATTCAGATATACAAAGAGGAGGAGAGACAGAGAGGAAGATCTTCCGTCCAATGGTTCACTCCCCAAGTGACCACAACAGCCAGTGCTGTGCCGATTCAAAGCCAGGAGCCAGGAACTTCCTCCAGGTCTCCCACATAGGTTCAGGGTCCCAAGGCTTTGGGCCGTCCTCGACTGCTTTCCAGGCCACAAGAAGGGAGCTGGATGGGAAGTGGAGCTTCCGGGATTAGAACTGGCACCCATATGGGATTCCAGCACATTCAAGATGAGGATTTTAGCTGCTAGGCCACCGGCACTGGGCCCAATAAATATTTTTCAAAAGAAATTTAATACAGAAAATTATAGCATAAGTATTAAAAAAGGAATTCATAGTACAAATTGGCTTACCATTCTTCCTTTATGCTTTCAAGGTTATCTACTTCTTTCATTCTCGTCTTAACTGAAAACAAAAACAAACAAAATTATAAATTTAATATTTTAAATAAACTTGTTCCTATGCATCTACCAATATTCCTTGACATGTCAGTTACTATGTGGTCCTAAAACTGAACTAACAAGGTCTTAAGAAGCAGTGATGGGGCTGGTTTCGTGGCATAGTAGAGTAAGCTTCCACCTGCAGAGCGGACATCCCATCTGAGCAGCAGTATGAGTCTTGGTTTCCAATTCTAATCCAACTCCCTGCTGATACGCCTGGAAAGGCAGCAAGGCGTTCCAATCCTTTGGCCCTGCAACCACATGAGAGATCAGAAGACGCTGTGGCTTCAGACTGGCCCAGCTTCTCTAGCCCTTAGCCCATTTGAGAAATGGACCAATGGATGGAACATCATTGCCTCTCCTCTCTAAATCTGCTTTTCAAATAAAAATAAATCTTAAGAAAAAAAACGACCAATCTCAAAGATGTCATTTTCATCTTTAAAATAAAGCCCTTCTTTCTTCTCCCTTTTCTCTCCTGACTAGGCCTTGGGGGGAACACCTATAGCCTGAGCCTGCTGCACAGGTTGAGGTTCCTGGAGGATGCCCCATGCAACTGAGGCGGTTGCCTAGACAAGCAGGGAGGGGGCCTGGAGTTGGAACCACTCAGCATGGGACCAGGCACTCCCATGCCTGCCTACTCCAATGAACCAGCTGCAGACCTCAAACTCCCCTTCAGAAGGTAAAAGGTAAGTACCTTTACTTTCTCCATATTAAGGGTATGGCACTCTAAGGCACAAGTTTTACTGACTTTTTATCTTGATCCTCTTCGGCAGCTCTTACTGGATTGCAGTATGTCATACTATGATTGTACTTGTTAAAAATGACTACGGCTTTAGGGAGTTTGGGTCCACACTTCAGGCCAAGTTCAAATTTGCAGACACTCTGTGTAAATAAGTCATGGACAACCAACAGTCCTGGGGCCTACCTAGGCCAGAGGCTTTATGGGTAATAGGGAATTGGCATCTGCAGTGCACCGAACAGCCAGCCTGAAAACAGGCAGGCCAGTGACCGGACGCTGGGATCACAGGCAGGTTGCAACAAATGTCAACATGCCAGTGTGGGAGCAGGCAGGTGGGGACCTCTGGGGCCTGAGGCATATCGGACCCACAGTGTAGCACAGTGCTGGCCTGACAGCGGACAGCTGGGGGCCTCAGGGATCCAAGGAATGCTGTACCCACGTGCATCACTGAGGTTGGCTAGGGGTTTAAAGCTAGAGTGTTGGGGTGGCAGGGCACTGATGGCTTCTGGCAAGCCACGTACCTCACAAGGCCTGGGCGATGTAGCCACTGTGCAACACTGCACTGGTCTCAGAGACCTACTGGGTTCTAGGCAGTTCCAACAGCCACAGGCCAGGAGCCCGAGGTCAGAAAGCATCTTGGGAACAGGGAAGCCCCACTGATGGTCTTTGGCATCGCCAAGAAACCCAGGCTTTCAGATCCCATTGATCCCAGATGCAACAGCCCTGAGGTATCAGGGATCAGAGATCAGGGTGTGTGTCCTGGCATCAGAACAAACAGGGCATGCTGAGTACTGTGTACGGGAGAGGCTCGTGCTTAGATACACACTAAGGATGAATTGGCCTGCTTCTTCCAAACAACTGATGCTCTTGGACGCCACTTCAAGACAGAAAAAGGCCAGCAATCTCGGAGTGGTAATGATGATGCAGGGGACACAGCCACTGGCACCAGCTAAACTTTCTATGGCTCGAGAGACAGAGCCAGTACATAAGAGAGGGAGAGAGTTCCTACAACACGTAAGACCTACACTCCAAATCAGCAGTACCCGGTACAATGGCTCAATAGGCTAATCCTCCCAGCTGCAAGTGCCAGGATCCCATGTGGGCACCAGCTCATGACCCAGCTGCTCCAATAAACCAGCTCCCTGCGTATGGCTTGGAAAAGTAATAGACCCTCGGCCCACAGCCCTGGGACCCTGCACCTACATGGCAAACCCAAAGGCAGTTCCTGACTCCTGGCTTCAGATCAGTTCAGCTCCGGCCATTTGCAGCAATATAGGGTGTGAACTAGCAGATGTTTTTCTCTCATTCGCTGTGTAAATCTGCCTTCCAGGGCCCCAGCATGGTGGCCTAGCAGTTGAAGTCCTCGCCTTGAACGCACCAGGATCCCATATGAGCATTGGTTCTAATCCCGGCAGCCCTGCTTCCCATCCAGCTTGTGCCCTGGGAAAGCAGTCGAGGACGGCCCAACGCTTTGGGACCCTGCACCCAAGTGGAGACCCGGAAGAGGATCTGGTCTCCAGGCTTCGGATCGGCACAGCACCGGCCATTGCGGTCATTTGGGGAGTGAATCATTGGACGGAAGATCTTCTTTTCTGTCTGTCCTCCCCTCTGTATATCTGACTTTGCAATAAAAATAAATAAATCTTTAAAAAAAAAAATAATTGAAAATTCTCAAAAAAACAAACCTGAGTGAGGCGGAAGAGTACTGGAGCACAGTACATTAAACACCACTTAAAGCACCAGCATGATAATAGCCTAGTGGCTCACATTGCATCCGCAGGAATTCCATATGGGAGCCAGTTCTTATCCCAACCGCTCTACTTCCCATCCAGCTCCCTGCTTGTGGCTTGCAAAAGCAGTCGAAGACTGCCCAAAGCCATGGGACCCTGCACCCACGTGGGAGATCTGAAAGAAGCTTGTGGCACCTGGCTTCGGATTGGCTGAGCTCCAGCCATTGTGGCTACTTGGGGAGTGAGCCAGCGGATGGAAGATCTTTCTCTATCTCCTTCTCTCTGTATATCTTCCTTTCTAGTTAAAAAAGAAAAAAAAAAAAAAAAAAAAAAAAGATGCTTAAAAGAAAGTCACTACTTAGGCCCAGCACAGTAACCTAGTAGTTTAAGTCCTTGCCTTACATGCACCGCCAGGATCCCATATGGGCATTGGTTCATATCCCAGCTGTTCTACTTCCCATCCAGCTCCCTGCTTGTGGCCTGGGAAGGCAGTCGAGGACGGCCCAAAGCTTTGGGACCCTGCACCCGCGTGGGAAACCCAGAAGAGGATCTGGTTAAAAGCAGTTTAGGATGGTCCAAAGCCTTGGGACCCTGCACTTGCGTGGGCGACCCAGAAGAAGCTTCTGGCTTCAAATCAGTTCATTTCCGACCGTTGCGGCCACTTGGTGAGTAGAAAAGTGGATGAAAGATCTTTCTCTCTGTAGATCTGACTTTCCAATAAAAATGAATTTTTTTTTTTTAAATCTCTACTTAAGACACTCAACCCATAACCGAATGCCTGGGCCTTCATCTTGGCAGCACTGTTTCTTGCCAACATGCACTTTGGAAGGCAGCAGATGCTGACTCAGTAACTTGGGTCCCCGCCACCCACGTGGGTGGCACACTGGCTCCTGATTTCAGTCTGCCCTGGCCCCTGCTGTTGCAAGCATTTGGACAGAGTCAGTGGAAGAAGGTTCTGTCCACTGTGTCTCCCTTTCTGTCACTCTGCCATTCAAACAACAAGTGGTGGGGAAATCCAGCAGGTCCTATCTCAATTCGTCAGTATTCCTTCACGGTAGGTGTGTAACAGGACCCCTTGTGAAAGGGGGGATCTTTCTGTTCCACTACCAGGAAAGGCTAACTCTGCAGCATAATAGGTTAAGCTGCTGCCTGCCGCCCTGAGACCCAGCTATTCCTCTTTTGATTCAACTCCTTGTGAATATGCCTGGGAAAACAACAGATGGCCCAAGAGTTTGTACCCCTGGGATTCACACGGGAGACTCTGATGGAGTTCCAGGTTCCTGACTTTCACCTTGCCCTGCCTGTTGTGGCCACTTGGGAAGTAGATCAGTAGATGGAAGATATGTCTACTTTTTCTATAACTCTGCCTCTCAAAAACATAAATCTTGGGGGAGGGGGGATTAACGCCAAATTTCTTTATGATTAGTAGCTCCAAGGCAAGTGCAGTGTGTTTACTTTTCGTTTTGTATGACTTGCTTGCCTTGGGGAAAAGAAACTGTACAATGGACTAACCAATGTTACTAGACTGCAACAGTGACAACTACCCCCCAAAATATGTAACATATCATACAACTGTATCTAAATAAAGAATAGAAATCAAGGCCCGGAGGTGTGGCCTAGCAGCTAAAGTCCTCACCTTGAACATGCGGGGATCCCATATGGGCGCCGGTTCTAGTCCTGGCCTCTCCACTTCCCATCCAGCTCCCTGCTTTTGGCCTGGGAAAGCAGTCGAGGACGGCCCAATGCTTTGGGACCCTGCACCCACATGGGAGAATTGGAAGAGGTTCCAGGCTCCTGGCTTTGGATAGGCTGAGCACTGATCGTTGTGGTCACTTGGGGAGTGAATCATCGGATGGAAGATCTTCCTCTCTGTCTCTCCTCCTCTATGTATTTCTGACTTTGTAATAAAAATAAATAAATCTTTAAAAGAAAAGAATAGAAATCAATACATTAAAATTTCAAGACAATCTTTTACACAGGATCTTTACTGTCTCATAAACGTGACACTATTTCCCTTTCACTCTTACATTGTAACTACTGTTCAAGGCATTCAAACCCTAACTCTCCCTCAAGTCGCTCAAGATCCACTTTGTCATAAAGGTGAAATGTTGAGCATCTAATACTCTCCTAAGCATTCAGTTTTTGGCACTGAAATTATTTTGCCTGAGATTGTTTATTCTGGTTTCTATGAGTTCTCCCAACCTGATCTGATGCCCGTGAGGATACCATGACTTATACATTGTTTCTTTCACAGTGCACAGCAAACCAAAAACAAATAGCTCTCCTTAAAGGATTCCACTAGGAGTTTCACTGGTGGTTAGCAAATTATTTTTTATCATCAAATAGTGAGGAACTACTGATAAGTTGCTTTGTTTATGACAGAAGGGAGTGAAGACATCTTAGATCCTGAATTCCCCAAAAATATCGTAAAAAGAGATTTATTTATGTGAAATGTGGGCAAGAAAGACAAGGGGGGGGGAGAGAGAGAGAGAGAGAGAGAGAGAGATTGAAAGAAATATTCAATCCAATGATTCGCTCCCAAAATGGCTATAACAGCCACATCTGGGCCAAGAGCCAGGAGTTCACCCCAGTCTCCCACATGAATGGTAGGATTCCCTGAACCCACACTCCAATAACTGCTATGCCACAATGCCAGATCCCTGTATTTAAATTAAGTTATACTGGAATATTGGCTGCATCCCTGCTGAACAAGGTGATCTTGTACATGTCATTTAACTCTCTGAGTTCCAGTTGCCTAACCAGTAACACAGTAACACTTCTCTCACACAACACTGTTTTAAGGACTAAAGGAGGCAATTGAGAACCGAACATTAGTTCCCATCTTCATCATAATCTCTGTTAAAGAGAGTGGTAAGGAATACCTGTAGACTCAATTTTCTGTTATCTAAAGATCCTGTTCATTTTAAGGAGAGAAAGAGATGGAGAGCGAACAAGAGATCTTTCTTCTACTGGTTCACTACCCAAATGGCCACAGTGGCTGAGGCTAGGCCAGGCTGAAGCCAGGACCCAGGAGCTTCATCTGAGTCTACCACATGGGTGCAGGGTTCTGAAGTACCCGGGCCATCTTCCATTGCTTTCCCAACCGTGTTAGCAGGGAGCTGGATTGGAAGTAGAACAGCCAAAACGTGTAGCACGCCTACAGGATTTAGGCGTGACAGGCTGCTTAGCTCACTGCACTGCAATGCAAGCCTTGATGAAATTTCACTAAACTTACTTAAACTTAAGTATTTATTCAATTTTTTTAAGATTTATTTACTTTTATTGGGAAGTCAGATATACAGAGATAAGAGACAGAGAGAAGCTCTTTCATCCATTGATTCACTCCCCAAGCAGCCACAATGAAACCAGGAACCAGGAGCCTCTTCCGGGTCTCCCATGCAGGTGCAGGGTCCCAAGACTTTGGGCTATCCTCAACTGCTTTCCCAGGTAAGGACCTTAGCTGCTAGGCTACTGCACCAGGCCTGTATATCCCATCTTTATACAGATAATGAAGTGTCTCTTTAAGGCTAAGGCTATTCCTGGTACTCAACATATGGAAGAAATGAATGAATCACATTTCCATATGGGGTTCTTCTTTCTGAGCTTTCTTATAGAATATTAGGCCTCGAAGGCTACAAGAGTAACCTAACTCTGAATAGCATCACTACCAAACATATCAAGGTTGTTACTGGGAGAGTTATACACGCCCAAACCAAAGTAATAATGATGACAGCAATTAAATAAGGAAATCCTAGCCAAAGGCTGAAATCTGGACAGGGATGGGGAAGGGCACTCAAGCATGATCTTCTCATTCCAAAGCTCCTTGAAGATACAGGATTTTACCTTGCAAAGCCGTTTTCCAATACAACCTGCTTTAGAAAACGTCATGATTGTTTCAATAAATCAGTTACTGAAAATGCAGGTGGCCCAGTTAGGTATCCTTGAATTTGCCCTGCCTTTACTGTGACAATACTTGTTCCAAACTGCGACTGTCTCCCAAGTTAGTCTCACTTCTTGTCCCCAACCAATTCAGTGTCTAAAAGCAGTCAAGATGAAGAACAGATTAGTTCTACTTTTTATTTAAATTATTGCTAAGGATATTGAGCTTTTACTGTCCATTATTCATATATATTTATCATTTTGTAAACTTTTCACAAATTTGTCCTTTTATTGCATCAATTTTTTTTTTTAAGATTTATTTTATTTTGGGCCTGGCAGCATGGCCTAGCGGCTAAAGTCCTTGCCCTGAATGCCCCGGGATCCCATATGGGCGTCGGTTCTAGTCCCGGCACCTCCATTTCCCATCCAGCTCCCTGCTTGTGGCCTGGGAAAGCAGTTGAGGACGGCCCAATGCCTTGGGACACTGCACCAGTGTGGGAGACCTGGAGGAAGTTCCTGGCTCCTGATCGGCTCCAGATTGGCGCAGCACCTGCTGCTGCGCTCACTTGGGGAGTGAATCTGTGGACGGAAGATATTCCTCTCTATCTCTCCTCCTCTGTATATATCTGATTTTGTAATAAAAATAAATCTTTTAAAAAAAGATTTATTTTATTTTTATTGGAAAGGCAAATTACAGAGAGGAGAGACAGAGAGGAAATCTTCCATCAGATGGTTCACTCCCCTAGAGGCCACAATGTCTGGTGCTGAGCCAATCCAAAGCCAGGAGCCTCTTCTGGGTCTCCTACGCGGGCGCAGGGTCCCAAGGCTTTGGGCCATACTCAACTGCTTTCCCAGACCACAAGCAGGGAGCTGGATGGGAAGTGGAGCTGCCGGGATTAGAACCAATGCCCATATGGGATTTCTGCGGCGTGTTCAAGGCGAGGACTTTAGCCGCCAGGCCACCGTGCTGGGATGATAGCTTTTCTTAAAACAGGATCTTCCATTAATTAAAAAAAAAAAAGTGGGTGGAATCTTCAGATTTCAGTGTTTTACCTTTTTTTCAAAGTTTTTTTTGGCCTCATACATTTTTTATTTTTATATATATATATTTTTATTTTTGACAATCTTTACAAAGTTAATTAGGGCACAAAGGTTCAAGACCTACAGGAAAGAGGGTTATTCTTCCACATTTTTTTTCCTATATCTGGGGTAAAGGGAGAAGCCCCGCCCAGTCTCTCATCCATCCCAGGTCCCTGATGTGGGGCATGCTCCGAGGGTCCTGTTCAAGTGGTTTTGGTAATTCAACAGTTATGAATTGCTGCCAATCTCGCCATTACAAGCAGGATGAGGTCGCTGAAGGACAGTGCTTTATCTTTTGATTCCTTTTTGTGTGAAGGCTCCCAAGTTCTCTCTGTATTTTGCCTGGGGGTCATTATTAGCATGTTTAACATATTTCTCCTTCCTGCTCACAGCTGGTATTCCTCGTGGTTTTTTTATTCTTTTTTTGGCGGATTTCATTGGTGCCTAGACTAACTTTCTATGCTCAATAACAGCAACAGCAACTTTCAGCAGGGGTTTTCCCACTAAAACCAAAGAGCACAGGTGTCTTCCGCGCACACGTCACACGGCCCTCCCTTGTACTCAGGTTCATGCTGAGTCCTCTCCAATTACGTACCAGGGAAGCAACCCTGGACGCCACACTGACAAGTCACCAGGAGTATATATACACTCTCCATGACAGGGCGTTAAGGGGGCAAAGGACAGAGAAGGGATCCAGCAGGGACCTAGCGAATGTATGACCTCCGAAAGCGCGCTGCAGGTGACGCACGCCGCCCTCAAACACTCGCTCCCGCCATCTCCGGACCCGGGTCGCGCCCCGAGCTCGCCGCGGAAGCAGCAGGAGTCGGCAGCCCGAGACCCGCCGCTCACCTGAGCTCCGCGGGGTCTCGCCCCGACCTCGGACCGCCAGCGCCCTTCCCCGGGCGGCAGACCCTCCGCACCCCGACACCGACGCGACGTGGTCCGAGACAACCCCCGCAACCCACCCCAGGGCCCGGCCCGGGAAACGCCCGCGGGCGCCCGGCCCCCTCACCCCGCCGAGCGCGGCACGGCCCCCGGGAACTCACCCTCGGCCGCGGCCTCGGCGTCTGTTCACTCACAGGGCCGCCGACACCCCCGCCGCGGCGCTGCAGCCCCCTCGGTCACCGGGCGCCCTAGACCTCCTCAGACTCCGCCGGCGCCGCCTCCCTCAGGCTCGGCCGGGAGGGCGGGCCCTGCGTGGCCGGGAGGAGCGCGCGCAGGGGCGGGGCCTGCCGGGCCGCCCGCCGACGGCCGAGGCCTGACGCAGGGCTGTCAGCCGCCGCTCATTCGCTCTTCCCCCGGGCGGAAGGCTCAGGTGCAGGGCTGCCTGAGAACCTGAACAACTGCAGTATCAAAATCCCAACCACTTGTTCATGGCTCATTGCTACTAGGAAACTGGGTGACCTTGCAGGCTAAACGGCCTACGTGACCTTTAGTGGCCTATGTGACCTTTAGCGCTGATGGGCCCCAATTCTTAGGAATCAAGGCCCAGCTAAGTCTGGTTATCTCGCAGGTGGCTCCAAGTAATTAAGTGGGTGCTTCCCTTAGTTGCTGGAGGCATGGGCTGTCCAGCCGAGACAGGTAGGGAATGTGTGCTATTTCCCCTCACCTTGCAGGCTAATGTGAATTTCCCCCTTTCAGACTACTGTGGACTGTCCTATAAAAACCCTATGAATGTGCAGTTGGGTCCACACTCTCGGTAAGGGGTGTTGCTCCCGACCGGCCAGCTGCCTGCTCTCAACCAAGAACCCAGGCTGGGATGTGCTGAACTTAAATAAACCATCCTCGTGCACTTGGATCGACTTCAGACTCCTGGTGATCTCAAAATCTGGGCATGACAAACCCAGGACCTCCTCACAAGCCTCTGAACTCTTCAGCCCCAGAATGAGTCTTTGGAGGAGATTTTCCTGGACTGGGACGATGCTGAACTGTATGAAGTGCACCTCCGCCCAGTGAACCTCACCGTGAGGAGCCCCAGGCCCCACAGGCTTTAGGCACTGCCTTGTTTGCTATCCAGGACAAGGTCAGACAGGTACGCTCCAAATTCCCCTATTGTGTATCAAGAACTGGTTAACTCGGCAAAGCACCAGCTGGCCTTTGCTTGACCAGCCAGTTAAGCCTCTCTCCTCGGCCGCGCTGGGCCACCTCAGGGGAGCCTTTACCGTCCATGTGCCAAGTGGCCACTGTTGCCTGCACTAGCTCCTTGCAGGTCCCCACACCCTGTAAACGCACCAGTTTCCTTTTCCACAGTTCACGGGGTTCCAGCAATGAGTTCAGTTCTCAAAACTACGCCCCCAGTCAGCGTGATTTACTTTGATTGCTTTGGGCCAACTTGCCATTCTTTGACCCTTCTGTGAGGACTTGTTAGGTTTTTGTTTGGTTCCTAATGCTCAAGAAAGAAGGTTCTTTTTCTTGTCAAGACTCGAGTAGCCACAGAGATACATCTTTATTTTTGTATCCCAGTTTAATTCTTCTTCTTATTATTATTGTAGAACTATATGCCACACTGCTTAGTTGGCTATCACTTTGTTGTAGGTTTTGAAATGAGAACGTGTGAGTTCCCTAACTTGGACCTATTCGGGATTGTTTTTGTCTTCAATATCCCATATGAATTTTAGGGTCAATTTCCCCTTTCTGCAAAAAGACAAGAACCGTTGGGATGTTGATAACGATTGAATTGAAGAGGTAGATCTCTTTGATTATTGACATCTTGGTATTATTCATAATCAAAAATGTCTTTAAGCCTTTAAAAATTTCTTTCAGCAGTTTTGTAGTTCTCAGTGGACAAGTCTTCTGCTCCTTAGTTAAATTGATTCTGAAGTATTATGTTCTTATTTATGCTATTGTAAGAATTCTTACATTGGGTTGGGCATTGTGCTGGCTACCCTGCTTCCCGCTAGCTCCCTGCTGATGCAACCAGGAAGCAACAATTGTTGACTCAAGTACCTGAGACTGTTACCTACCTGGGAGACCTAGGCAGTTTCCTGACTCCTGGCTTCAGCATGGCTCAGTGTTTGTTGTGGCCATGTGAGAAACAAACCAGTGGTTATAAGATCTCTCACCCCCTTTCTAACACTCTTTCAAATAAACAAATGCATATTTTTGTTAATAACTTTTGCAAAGTAATTGTTTTTGATATACTTTTTGGATTTGTTTCATTGCCATTATATAGAATTACTGCTGCTTAAAAAAAAGATTTATTTATTTATTTATTTTTGTTGGAAAGTCAGATATACAGAGAGGAGGAGAGATAGGAAGAGCTTCCATCCTCTGGTTCACTCTCCTAATGACCCCAACAGCCAGAGCTATGCCAATCCAAAACCAGGAGCCAGGAGTTTTTCCCTAGTCTCACAGGCGGGTTCAGGGTCCCAAGGCTTTGGGCTGTCCTCAACTGCTTTCCCAGGCCACAAGCAGGGAGCTGGACGGTAAGCAGGGCTGCTGGGACATGAACTAGTTCCCATATGGGATCCTGGTGCATGCTAGGCAAGGACTTTAGCTGCTAGGCTATTGTGCCAGGACGCCCATTCTGAAATTTAAAACAACAACAACAACAAAAATGGTTTATTTGGGCCTTCTGCAGTAGCCTAGCAGCTAAAGTCTTCACCTTGCATGTGCCAGGATCCCATGTGTACTCTGGTTCTAATCCCAGCGGACCCACTTCCCATCCAGCTCTCTGCTTGTGGCCTGGGAAAACAGTAGAGTACAGCTCAAAGCCTTGGAACCCTGCACCTGCATGGGAAAACTGGAAGAGGCTCAGGGCTCCTGGGTTTGAATCAGTGCAGCTCTGGCTCTTGTAACTGCTTGGGGAGTAAATCATCAGACAGAAAATCTTCCTCTCTGTCTCTCCTACTCCTCTGTGTATATTTGACTTTCCAATAAAAAAAATAAATTTTAAAAAAGAAAGGTTTATTTATTGTTATTGGCAAAGCAGATTTACAAGGAGAATGAGAGCAAAGATCTTCGATCTCCTGGTTCATTACCCAATGGGCTGCAATGGCCAAAGCTGAACTGACCCGCAGCTAGGAGCGTCCTCCTGGTCTCCCATGCAGCTACAGAGTTTCAAGGATTTGTGCTGTTTTTCCCCTGCTTTGCCTGACCACAAGCAGTGAGCTGGATGCCAATTAGAACAGCCAGGATACAAGCCATCACCCAGATGGGATCCCAGTACTTGCAAGGTAAGGATTTAGCATTTTTTTTAAGTGTCTATTTTCCTGAGAAGATAAAGGATGAGAAAAGTAGACAGAGACAGCTCCCATCCACTGGCTCAGTTACTTCCAGAGGCCCCAAGTGGGCCAAAGCTGGAGCCGGGTGTTCAGTCCAACATTCCTGTGGGAGGAACCCAATTGCTTGTGTCATCACAGATCCCTCCCAGAATCTGCATTAGCAGGAAGCTGGAGTCAGCAGCTAGAGGTGGGATTTGAACCCAGGCACTCTGACATGGGACATATTTTAATTGCTGAAATAAATGACTGCTTGTAGTTCATTACTTTTTATTTAGTTTATTCCTTTGTGATAGTTCATGATATGGATATGACATAGCTTAATCACTTACTTTTAAGGAACGTCCCCTCCCCTCCCTAGTTTTTAGTTATTACAGATTTTACAGATTAAACTGCAATAAACTATGGCTATAGTTTTTCTGTGTGAAATATTTCTTTTGTGTGTGTGTTTTTTTGTTTTTGTTTTATTTTTCTGAGTGAAATATTTCTATGGAATAAATTTTCATTTCCATGCAATAAGATTCCAGGATTGAAATTGCAGCATAATATTATATATGTTTGCTTAAAAGAAACTGCAGGAACTGGCCCAGTGGTCCAGTGGCTACATCCTTACCTTGCTCACTCTGGTATCCCATATGGGAATTGATTTGTGTTCTAACTGCTCTAATTCCCGTCCAGCGGTTTGTGACTGGTACTCTATCATGGGCGTTCCACTTTACGTGGGCAGTTTAGCTTACCACTACAACAGTGGTCCCAAGTTTTAAGGTGTTTTTTTTTTTTTTTTTTCTTAATTACAAAGTCATATATACAGAGAGGAGGAGAGATGGAGAAGAAGATCTTCCGTCCAATGATTCACTCCCCAAGTCAGCACAACGGCCGGTGCTGTGTCGATCAGGAGCCAGAAACTGCTTCCAGGTTGGGTGCAGGGTCCCAAAGCATTGAGCTGTCCTTGACTGCCTTCCCAGGCCACAAGCAGGGAGCTGGATGGGAAGTGGGGCTGCCGGGACCAAAACGCGCTGATATGGGATCCCGGAGCGTTCAAGGCGAGGACTTTAGCCACTAGGCCACGCCGCCAGGCCCCCCAAGTTTTAAGTTTTGATGAGGTTCTGTTTATTGTTTTTTTTTTCTTCCTTTTATGGATTATGGTTTCATTGCCATTTCTAAGAACCATGTTCTTTTTTTTAAAAAAGTATTTATTTGAGTTGTTTAAAGTTTTTCTTAAAGGTTGACAAAGACAGAGGCCTCCTGTCCTCTAATTCACTTTCTAAATGCCCAAAATACTCAGGGATGGCCAGACAGAAACCAGGAGCATAGGACTCAACCCAGGTCTTACACACAGATGGCAGAGACCTGAGTATGTGTGTCATCACCTGCGGCCTTACCAAAGTATATGTTAGCAAGATTCTGATGAAAAGTGGAGCTGGGGGAGCAAGCATTGTTTTGCTGGTTTAAGCCATTGCCCATACCACCAAAGTCCTATACAAGCAGTGGTTTGAGTCCCCACTACTCCACTTCAATTCTGCTAATGTGCCTGGGAAGGCAGAGTGAGACCTGGTTCCTGACTTTGACCTGGGCCCAGTTCCAGTCCCAGCCATTGCAGTCATTTGGGGAGTGAACCAGTAAATGGAGGATCTTTCTTGCTCTCTCCCTCACCTGCTCTCTCTCTTTCTGTAACTCTGCCTTTCAAATAAACAAATAAATCATAAAAAGAATGAAGTGGAGCTGGGACCTGAGCTCAGACATTGTGATAGTGGGGGATGTGGGTGTCTCAACATGTGGATGTTCAAACCGCTATGGCCAATGCTCACTTCATTCTTTACGTTCTATTTCTCACATACATTTACAGGCTTTATTTTTTTTAAAATGTTGTCCATTTTTGTTCATTGATTTTTTAAAAGATTTACTTGACAAGATTGGTGTTGTGGCATAGTGGGTAAAGCCATAGCTTGGAAGGCTGGCATCTCATAGGCGCACTGGTTTTAATACTAGCTATTCCTCTTCCCAATCAGCTCCCTGTTAGTGTGCCTGGGAAAGCAGCAGATGGCTGAAAACTCTGAGGTCCAGGACTCAAGTGGGAATTCTGGAAGAAGCTCCTGGCTTCCATTTGGCCCAGTCATGGCCATTGTGGCCATCTGAGGAATGAGCCAGTAGATGGATGAGTACTCCCTCTTTCTATAACTTACACACACACACAGGCTGATATGTATATATGTATCAATATGTATATATTGATCTGAGAGGCAGAATGGCAAGGGCCAAATGGTCATCACAAACCTGGGCTAGTCCAGGAGGACATAGGCAGAAGCCAGGACTCCATCCTCTGCTTCCCTGGGGTAGCAGGAGCACAAGTCTTTTGGATCTCATCTGCCTTCTTACCAGCTAGATTAGCAGGTAGCTGAATTGGAAGTGTAACAGATGGGACTCCAATCAACACACTGATATTTGGAATAGTGTGTTGCCAATGGTGGCTGAACCTGTTATACCACAACACCAGGCCCTGATTGTTTTTTTCTCAGCTTTTCTTTGTTTTACATATCTTACTATAAATCTATGGGTCTCATTCTGTTGTTTCTTCTCTTCCCCCTCCTCCCCCACTGTTTGCAAGATGATTTTTTTCTCTTGGCTTTCTTTTGAGTTATGTTTTTCCTAAGGTTTTCATTCATGAGGTTTGTTTTTTGTGCCTTGTGTTGAAAGTGTATTTTTTCAGACATAATTTATCTTTGCTTGGGCTTTGTGCATAGCAGCACTTTTGACTCAAACCTATTTAATCTGTATTCTTGTCCTGAGGTTCTTCATACTTATAGTTAGGAATTCTCACCATTAACCCAAGGTGCCAGATGCAGTGAGTCATGCAGGAGGTTCTATTCAGCAGAGAGAGGTGGCCACAACGTAGGGAGTGAAGGCAGAGAGAGAGGAAGAGGGAGAGGTCTCTTGTCATAATGACAGGAGGGGGCTCCAAGTGAGGAAGAGAGAGACCTGAGAGAGTGCATAAATGGGGCAGCATGGCCCCTGGTGCATGCGCTGGGATTCCATTTGGGTGCCGGTTCTAATCCTGGCAGCCCTGCTTCCCATCCAGCTCCCTACTTGTGGCCTGGGAAAGCAGTCGAGGATGGCTCAAAGCCTTGGGACCCTGAACCTGCATGGGAGACCCAGAAGAGGCTTCTGGTTCCTGGCTTCGGATCGGCTCAGCTCTGGTCATTGGGAGTGAATCAATGGATGGAAGATCTTCCTCTCTGTCTCTCCTCCTCAAAATAAAAAATATTTTTAAAAAGGTGTGTGTGTGGGGGGGGCAGCATGCACGCAGGAGTGTGCCTTATAGCTAGGGGAGGGTAATGGGGCCATGAGGGATTGTGGGATAGGGCTGTGGCTGTGAGTGGGTCACAAGGAACTGGTAGATGTGGTGGTAGGTGGGTACTGTAGGGCAGGGCTGCAAGGGATTAGTGGATGGGGCCATCAGGCAGGTACCATAGGTTACAGCTGATTGGTGGGAACAGGGTTTTGATGTTTTAGCAGACTGCTGGAGAACAGGGTTGTGCGTTATAGCTGATTTGTGGAGGGCAAAATGGAGTGAATCTTAAGGAAGCTGAGACCTAGGGGAAGCTGGTAGTTAAAATGGCACTGAGTCCAAAATAGTGGATGTCTTCAGGGGTAATTTTTTTTTTTTTTTAAAGATTTTATTCATTTTTATTGGAAAGCCGGATATACAGAGAGGAGGAGAGACAGAGAGGAAGATCTTCCATCTGATGTTTCACTCCCCAAGTGAGCCGCAACGGGCCGGTGCTGTGCCAATCTGAAGCCAGGAACTTCTTCTAGATTTCCCACATGGGCGCAGGGTCCCAAGGTTTTGGGCCATCCTCGACTGCTTTCCCAGGCCACAGGCAGGGAGCTGGATGGGAAGTGGAGCTGCCGGGATTAGAACCGGCGCCCATATGGGATCCCGGGCGTTCAAGGCGAGGACTTTAGCCGCTAGGCCACGCCGCCGGGCCCAGGGGTAATGTTTAAGTCACTCCTGATACTTACCATACCTGAAGAAACAAAGATCTTCCATCTGCTGGTTCACTCCCCAAGTGGCCACAACAGCCAGAGATGAGCCAATCTGACCCAAAACCAGAAGCCAGGAGCTTCTTTTGGGTCTCCCACATGGACTCAGGGTCCTAAGGCTTTGAGCTATGCATGCATGCTTTCCCAGGCCACAAGCAGGGAGCTGGAAAGGAAGTGGAGCAGCTAGGACATGAACCAGTGCCCCTATAGGATCCTGGTGCTTGAAGGGGTTAAACTAACTAGTTGAGCTATTGTGCCGGGCCCCTAAATAAATCTTAATAATATGTATATTTACTGGCTCTTTGCTATTTTCTCTAGTAAATACTAAAGTAGTGGAAACTCATTTTTAAAAAAGATTCATTTATTTTTATTGGAAAGTCAGATACACACAGAGGAGGAGAGTCAGAAAGGAAGATCTTTTGTTCATTGATTCACTCCCTAAGTGGACACAATGGCTGGAGCTGAGCCAATCTGAAGCCAGGAGCCATGAGCCGCTTCCTGGTCTCACACGCGGGTGCAGGGTCCCTTTTGGCTATCCTTGATTGCTTTCCCAGGCCACAAGCAGGGAGCTGGATGGGAAGCAGTGCTGCCAGGATTAGAACCAGAACCCATATGGGATCCTGGCGTGTCAAACTGCTAGGCTACCACTCTGGGCTCCGGAAACTCATTTTTGATGACATGTATTTATTTTAAAAGCAGACAAGCAGGAGTGGAAGAGACAGAGATCTCTTGTTTGCTTGTTCTTTTCCTCACAAGGCTGCAGCAGTGAGATGTGGGTGCATTGAAGCCAGATACCAGTGACAGACACGGCATGACAGACAAGGACCTACGCATTTGGGTGTGTTCTTTTTGTCTTTCCGTTGCTGTGGCAGGAAGCTCTGCTGGAAGTGTGGCAGCTGGCACCTGAATCAGCCTTGTGAATGAGATGGCAGCATCCCAGGTGGTGGTGGACTCCATGCCACAATGCTACCTCCTTCTTCATCTTTCTCCAAGTCTCTGTTTTACTCACGCTGTTTGCTTCTCCTTACTTTGTGGTTCAAGGTGCAGCTCTGGGTCATTACCTCGGAGGTTTTCTCTAACATCCCTGCGTGACTCAGAGGTCGGCTTCATTCTCTACCACACTGCAGTGTGGTTTACTGGTGCCTCCTGCATCTCCTTGTTCCTGTGAGCTTTGAGAGGCCTGAACTATGCCTTCCTGGCAAGGCAGCATACCTAACACCAGCTGGGTTTACTGTAAACATTTGTAGATAGGTGTGGTTACAGTAACCAAATGGATAAACTGGCTTTCCCAACTTAGGACTAGAGAAAAAACACACCAATAAAACAAAGGAGCAGGCACAGGAAGCCTTTGTATGCTAATTTGCACATCACACAAGCCCTGGAGACACTTTGCCCATCAATTAAATCAGCCTCACACTGCAGGAAAGGAAACTTTATTCATGCCAGTGATGTCACAGCTAACTTACCCGGAAAATCCAGGTTTGGTTCCATTAAGAGACAACCACATGCATTAAGAGGTAGCTATAAAGGAAGGGGGAAGTGTTCAGGGAAGGGCAGATATTCAAATTAGCTTAAGGAGGTTTGTCTGCTTTTCTGGAATCCACTACACTGTTCTCTAAAGCAAAACCATATCCGTGTTCCGTTGTTTATGCAAGTATTTGGGCGCCTGGAGCTTAGGGAACTGGAACCCTCTACTTTTGATACCACTTGGTGATTCTGATAGGAATCTAGTCTTCGGCTTTTCACAGGGTAATCAACAGGAAGCGCTTCTTCCCACCGAATAGCAGGGTTCCATCTCTACTGCCTGGGCAATCTTGAGAAACGAACACAAACCTTCTTTCTTTGCAGAAGATTTCATATTGGTAGTTAAGCTCAATTTTCTTTGCAAGTAAAATTACAAGTATTTATCTGTGGGCTCACCTCTTTGTTATTCTTAATTCTTTCTCACGTAGGGGTGGGATGTGAGGCAGGCAGTGATGAAGGAGGCTCTCAGAGAGAATCCCATCGCCGGGGGCCCTGCTGTGGACCGGGCTAAGGTTATGGGGAAGGACCCGGCCTGGCTTTGTTTAAAAGCTCAAGGTTCCGGCGCGCTCGGCCCCTCCCTTTCTCTGCTAGCTGAGCTTCCTGAGTGCCAGACACCACCGGGACCATCTGACCCCCGTTGTCATGCTCTGATCTACAGCCCTGAGAAGGGCCACTCAGGTGTGGGGTCCCAACGCGGCTCACCGTGCCCTCACCACGGTCCCCCTCCAACACTCGTGCCTTTGTCGACCGTCTCTCTCGTTGCATCCAGGCCACTTTGGGGGTGCTGGAGCGGGAATACGAGGACGACTCGGAGCTGCCCAGGCTTGAGAGCTTCAGGATCAAAGACCAAGGCCCAACCATTTGGGGCGATCCGGTCGTTCCCGTTCTTGGTCGTCCCCAGTCCCCCTCACCAGCCCCCAGGCCCGGATGGCCGGGGAACCATAGAGCCGACGCGCCCCAGAGCGTCGCTCGGCCGGCCTCGGAGCGCCGGCGCCGTGCTGGGGGCGGGGCCTGGCGGAGGCCGGGGCCGAGGAGGGAGAGGCAGCCGAGCAGCGGCTGCTGGCCGTCCTCGCAGCGCCCCGCCGTGGCCACGGCCGGAAGCGGCCTCGTCGGCCCTGCGGCGCCGCCGGAGCCCTGACGCACGGAGCTCGGCTGCGAGAACGAGAGAGAAAGGGGCAGCAATGGCGGCTCCGCTCGGTGCCCGCTGCTGAGGAGGGCGAAGGCGGCGGAGGGGCTCTGCCGTCGGCCCTGCGGCATCGCGCCGGCCTCTAGCCTCCCGCCTTCCCTCGCCGACTGCCCTTCCTCTGTCCTGCTCTCCTCGGTCCTTGTCTGCGCTCCGCAGAGTCCGGAGCGGCTCGGCTCCCCCCAGCCCGGCCCGGCTTCGGCTCCCGCTACCCTGACTGCCCGGCCCGGCGGGCCAGCTTTCCTCGGCTCTCCCGGGAGCGGCGGGCCCGGTCCCCACGGGCTGGATCATGGTGAACACCCGCAAGAGCTCTCTGCGTCTTCTCGGGTCCAAGTCTCCCGGGCCGGGGCCTGGGCCTGGGGCCGGAGCGGAGCCAGGGGCGACTGGAGGCAGCAGCCATTTCATCTCTTCTCGGACCCGCTCCTCCAAGACCCGCGCTGCCAGCTGCCCCGCCGCCAAGGCCGGGGGCAGCGGTGGCACCGGCGTCGCCCTGGATGAGGCCCGGGTAAGAGCGCGCCGGCCCGGGTCCCGAGGCTGGCAAGTGCCGGCTCGGCCGCCGGGGCTTTGTCTGGCCGGGCTTTTGGGGGGCAGGAAGCCTGGCCGGTGCAGCCACTCGGGAGGCCGGAGACGGGGGTCTGCGGGTGCGGTGGAGGGTGGCACTGGGCGGGAAGGGCCGATTGCAGCCCTCTGGCTTTTGCCGGCCCGGTTCTTTTGTGTAAAAGAGGAAACACTGCAAGTCGAGGGGACGAGGGCTTCGGGACTTCTGAAAGGGGCATTAGGACGCTCTGCGGTCCGTGTCCTTGCCCTGTCTCAGAGGGGACTTGGAGGGGAAGCGAGAGCTGGGGGGCCGCCGGAGCCCCCGGGTGGGAGCGTCGGAGAGGAGAAGTGAAAGTTTTGTGCGGTGTCAAACCCGTCTCGAAAAGTGTGTCAGCTCCTGCGGCTGTCTGACTCGCGCTTTACTCTCAGTTTGGGGGTGGTTCAAGTTGGTGAGGAAGTGAGTAGAGCTCCAGTTGGCAGCCAGGCAGGGAGGCTGAAGAAAAGTTTGTAGCTGCTCCGACACCAACTTTCAAAGGAGATCCACGCCGTCGCCTCTCCAGGCAGGCGGATCCAAGGGAGAATCGGCCGGCTCCTTCGCCCCAGGATGTGCTGGGTGCCCCAGCTTTCAGGTCTGATGTTGGGGGGAGTCGGCACCACCATCCCCCAGTTACCGGGACTCTTGGTTGCCTTGCATTTTTTGTTGTTATGGAAACAGTTAAGGAAAGGAGAATTCATGCCGTGGCCGTTGTCAGTGCAAAAGTGACGTTGGAAGAGGGGGGTGCTTATTTAGTTATTATTATTATTTAATATGTACAAGTGATGAAAAGGTTTCATGGAATTTTGTCACCTCTAGTGTAAACCTAAGCGAGCTTTCTAGGAATTGACAAGATTTGTGTTATGAGATTGGTTTTGAATTCAGAGTCTTGCTTCTGTCTAGTTAACTTGCAGAAGTAATCTGGCTGGCAATGCCATTCTTGTAAAATGCTCCTTTAAAGTCACACCGTTTTGTTGTTTTTAGGCGGGGAGAAAAAGCAATAGTTTATGTTTACATAGGAGTCTGCAGGATTGTGTTTTGTTTGTGTTTTTTTCTTTGTGTCTCATCCTGTTTTGACAGTGAGTCTGGGGAAATACAGCAAACAATTTACCATGAAACATATTTATTGTATCTTTGAAAATATCTTTGGCTTTTATTTGGGTAAATATTTTAAAAGCTGCCCTGCAAGAGTGTTTGGGGGGCTTACAGATCTCTAAGGTTGAGATAAGAAAGCTTAATCTGAAAGTCTTGCGAAGTGTTCACAGTAGGTGTTCTGGGGTTTTCTGTAGAAATTATCCCAAGAGCTTTACCTGCCAGGAGGGTCTGCCCTCTGCACCTAAGTACAAATAAAATATTTAGAGTGTAAGCATGTAATTGTGTCACGCCGTGAATGCCTGATCTGTTAGAGCAGTGTGTGTCTCTTCTGAGGCAATTAGCTCGTGTGTCACCATCAGTTTGTGGTCGCATTTTCTAAATCATGGCTATCATGCTGACCCGACCCCCTGAGGAATAAGGTGAGGTAATTTGTCAAGCAGCTGTTTTGGAGATGTTAAAAGGCAAGGAATCAATAATCGAATGTAGAAATGAACATTTGGTTGCTTTTAAATCACTCGAAAAATGAAAGACCATTAGAGCTCTTTTTAGAGGATATCAGTGAAACTTTGTCTTAAGGACCTTTTAAAAATGTTTAAAAAAACCCACAGATTCCAGGCGATGAAGGATTTCTTTGGAAATGGTTTATATTTTAGTTTCAAACATATGGCTCTTGTAGATGATGGAATGATACAGCTGGGTTTTCTGAGAGATTTTGGAGATTTCCCAGTTGTAGATTTGTGATTGATACAATTCCGCTTGGAGTCTCTGAACTATATATTTGTAAGGTAGGTTTGCCATATATCTGTTTCTGATGTAGATGGAGGTTGGTTAGCTCTTCTTCGGTTGATTTTATCTTAAATAAAAATACAGTCAAGGGCCCGGCGCAGTAGCCTAGTGGCTAAAATTGCCTTGCATGCACCAGGATCCCATATACGCTCCAGTTCTAATCCTGGTGGCCCTGCTTGCCATCCAGCTCCCTGTTTGTGGCCTGGGAAAGCAGTTGAGGACGGCCCAAAGGTTTGGGACCCTGCACCCGCATGGGAGACCCGGCAGAGGCTCCTGGCTCCAGATTGGCTGAGCTTTGGCCATTGCGATTGCTTGGGGAGTGAATCAGCGGACGGAATCTTTCTCTCTGTCTCTCCTCCTATCTGTATATCTGCCTTTCCAGTAAAAATAAATAAATCTTAAAAAAAGATACAGTCTTCATCTTAGAGAAATACAGCATTTCTGATGTACCCTTTTGCTGTACTTACGACATGCCTCAGTGTCTGCGGTGTGTGTATTATTGCGGATGTTTGCTGGCATTTGCACCGTCTTATCTGAAGGAAAATAGTTGCTCCTGTGCTGTTACTTTAGAAAATCCATAGCTTTGAGGAAGAACTGTATGCTATTGAGGAATTTGTGCATTTTTTGGCTTTGTGCTATGGTCTTCACTTTACATGTGATGTTAATTTTTTTTTTAACCTCTGTCCCTAATTTAGATAGTTCACTGTCTGCAGACATTTAATTTGTTCTAAAAAGTCATTGCACAAAGAGTTATTCCTATAGTTTTGGCTTTTTCCGTGAGTGAATGTTTAGGACCGGGGATGAGCGTCAGGCCCATTTTATTTGGTTGTGTCTATGCCCCTGCTCTTGTGTTCAGACTTTTATTTATTTATTATTATTATTTTTTTGACATGCTAAGAAAAGCTGTGTTTAATGACTATAAATGTATATAGGTTTCTGAGTTTGGGGAAAAGATCCATCTGTGAGCTCATCACCACCTTCAGGATCATAGAGCTGTCCATCACTACAGAGTGCCGCTGTCTTCATTAGAAGATCTGTCCTCTTAGCACATTTTAGGTATATGAAGCAGTATGTTTTAGCTTTATTAGATTTTTTAATTTCTAAATTGAAAGGCAAAGTAACAGAGAAGAGAGACAGGGAGAGAGAACTTCTACTTGCTGGTTCACTCCTCAAATGACCTCAGTGGCCTGGAACTGGACCAGTTTGAATTCAGGAGCCCGGGGACTCATTTGGGTCTCTCTTGTCAGTCAGTGCAGGGTCCTTAGCCCTTGGGCTGTCGTGTGCCTTTGCAGGGACACCAGCACAGAGGCGGATTGGAAGTGAGCTGCCCTTCCTGAACCAGTGCTCCTCAGTTCTGCCATAAGGCAA
The DNA here is from genome assembly GCF_030435755.1 of Ochotona princeps. NCBI lineage: Eukaryota > Metazoa > Chordata > Mammalia > Lagomorpha > Ochotonidae > Ochotona > Ochotona princeps. Next base: position 66,134,441 of record NC_080839.1, read on the forward strand.
AGGCAGAGGCTCATCTCCTAGGCCAGGTACCAGCCTCTGGCCAGAGGCTGTGCTGTGCAGTAGGTGTCTGGATTCTGTTTCTCTCGTGTAAGGGAAGCCTTGTTCCCTTTGTTGATTACCTCTTTTCTTCTCGAACTCAGCCCCAGTTGTCACCTTTGTGTTGCCTCCTTCTATTGGCCTAGTCTTGATTCATCATCATGTGTATCTCTTTGTGTGACTTATTTCATTTAGCGTAATCTCCTCTAGGCCCATCCGTGTTGGTACAACTGGCTGAATGTTCTCTTTTCTTTTTTGAACAGTTTCCTATTTTTATTACAAGTCAGATATATAGAGAGGAGGAGAGACAGAGAGGAAGATTCTCCGTCCGATGATTCACTCCCCAAGTGAGCGTCACGGCCGGCGCTGTGCTGATCCGAAGCCAGGAACCAGGAACTTCCTCCAGGTCTCCCACGCGGGTGCAGGGTCCCAAAGCTTTGGGCCGTCCTCGACTGCTTTCCCAGGCCACAAGCAGGGAGCTGGATGGGAAGTGGAGCTGCCGGGATTAGAACTGGCGCCCATATGGGATCCCGGGGTGTTCAAGGCGAGGACTTTAGCCGCGAGGCCACGCCGCCGGGCCCACAGTTTCCTTTTCAATGGCTGAATCATCACACACACATTACCCTGTATTTCTATGTATGTGCAGGCAGATGCACCACGTTTTCTTCAGCTTTCCCATCCACGGACATTTACGTTGTTTTCATTTCTTGGCTGTTAAAATCAGTGCTGCCTGAACAGAGGAGTACATGTATCTTTTTGAAACCTTTCAGATGCTTTGCACAGACACACAGAAGTGGAACGAAATGATGGTTCTGCTGTAGTGTTGGAGGTGCCTCCCTGCTGTGTATCTGAGTGGCTGCCCCGCTCCGGTGTGTCAGCGTTCATTCTGCAAACCCTCCTCAGTCCTTGCAGTCTCTGGGCCTTGCTGACGGGGTGTGAGGTGCTGGCCCCTGGGGGTTTGCATGCTAAGCACCTTGCCATGTACTGCTGCCCCTTTGCATGTCTTTGGAGAAGTATCTGTTCTGGAGAAGCTTTGGCTATTTTTGATCAAGTTGATTTTTTTTTTTTTTTGCTTTTGACTTGTAGGAGTGCCTTACATATATATTTTTAAAATTAATTCCTAATTAGATAAATGGCTTGCTAATATTCTCTCCCATCCCAGTAGTTTGCTTTTGTGTCCTTTTTTTTTTTAATATTTATTTATTTAGAAAGCAGAGTCAGAGAGAGGGGGAGAGATCTTCCATCTGCTGGTTCTCCACCCAAATGCCTGTTACCGCCCGGATTAGTCCAGCAGCCTGAAAGCCAGTCTCCCGTGTGGGTGGCAGTGACAGAGCCGTCATCTGCTGCCTGCCAGACGGGGTAGCAGGAAGCTAGATTGGAAGAGTGGTAACTGGAACTTGATTTGGTATAGAGACATCTCAATAGATGGCTTAAACTGCTGTGCCATGATTCCTGCCTCATTTGTTCACACTTTTCAAACGTCGATTTTGCTTATAGTTGTATACATGTAGGTGTAATTATTCCTGTATGTTTTAAGTGTGCCTAAAGCTTGACCTATTTTGGGTCACTTCATCTGGCTGTCAGATGCTAACTTGTTTTTTATTTGAGAGAGATGCATACACACCTTTGTTCTGCTGGTTCATTCCCACAATGCCCACAGTGGATGAGTCAGTTCAAGTTAGGAGCTGGTTCTGCAACCCAGGAATCTTTCTGGCAGGAACCCAGTTCTTGAATCATCTCCAGCCCCTCCCAGAGCATAACAGTGAGCATAAATGAAACCCCATTGTGTATGTGCTAAAGGAAATGCCAAACATGTAATTCGCAGTACTGCGGCACTTTTCTTGAGGTGAATCCTGGAATAGACAGGGTCACTCTCCATTCAGGTACGAACACTGCTTGAGATCCTTAGTTTTTATAGCAGGTGGCAATCCTACCACCTATTCAGCTGGCTTCCAGAGATTATGGGCATAACTATAATTCAGTACTTAAAAGACATGCAATAAAGGACTATCAAAGGATGACTTAAAAGTCTGTTTACTACTGCAAAGATACAAACAGTGTCTTAAGAAAAAGAAAGAAAGAAAAAAAAGGAATCAGAAAAGAAAAAAAGAAAAAAAATCCAGGTATAAGACAAAATGTTTGGGGAGAGCACAGTGGCCGTAGCTTCCACTTGCAGCGCCAGCATCCCATGTGGGTGCTGATTGAGTCCTTGCAACTTTGCTTCCTTTCCAGCTCCCTGGTTACAGCCTAGAAAGGAGTGGAGAATGGGAGAGCCTGAAGAAGCTCCTGGCCCCTGGCTTTGGATTGGCTTAGCTCTTAGCTACAGCCATTGTGGCCATTTGGGAAGTAAACCTGCAGATGAAGATCCCTCTCTGCCTCTCTTCTCTGTAAATCTCTCTTTCTAAACAAACAAACAAAATGAACAAACAAAACAAACAAACAATCTTTTTGAAAAAAAGAATAAGAGAACAAATATTCAGCATTACTAGCCATGAGAGAAATGCAGATCAAAGTCACAGTGAAATAGCACACTAAACATTAGCTGGCTAGCTATTTATCAACAAGACCAAAAGTTGGGGGAGGAGGTTGAGCACATCAGCTAAACTAGGACACTGCTTGAGGTACCTGCATCCTATATGGGAGTGCTTAGGGTCAGGTCCTGGCTCTGCATGCAATTCCAGCTTTTTATTATTGCACATGAACAGCCCGTGCTAATGGTTAAATCAGTTGGGTCTCTTGTCACCCATAAGGGAAACCAGATTGAACCCCACACTGCTGACTTAGGCTTGCCCAACTCTTGAGGCCCTTGGGCAAGGAATCAGGAAATGAATGATCTCTCTGTCTCTGTTCCTTTTAAATACATTTTTTAAATTTAAAAGAGAGATACAGAAAAGGACTAAGTTAGGCATCATGTTTAACTCCCAAACCCATATTGGAGTCCCTAGGGTCAACTCCTGGACCTACTTGCAATTCCAGCTTCCTGCTACCGCACATCTTGAGAGGCGGTGGCGATAGTGCAAGCAGCTGCATTTTGGTCACCATGTGAGAAACGAGGATTGGGTTCCACATTTTTGGTTTTGATTTTGGCTTGGCCCCACTTCATTTGTTGTATTTGGACAGGGACCCAGGAGATGAAGAGCTCTGTATATTCCTGTCGTTTTCAAATAATATTTTAAAAAAGGACAAAAGGGATGATGGCTCAACTGGCAAGCCATGGAATCCCATGTGGGTGCTGGCTGCTCTACTTCCAGCTCGCTGCTTATAGCCTGGGAAAGCAGTGGAGAATGGCCCAAAACCATCTTAACAAACAAACAGAAACAAGCAGATGCTAGTGAGGATGATGCAAAAGGGAATCTGTTACAGTGCGGGTGCTGAATGTCTCTCAGAGGGTCCTCACAGTGCTGCCATTGGGAGGTGGTGGAAGCTTAAGAATGTGAGGTCTAGTAGCAGGTCCTTAGGCCTCTGGGGGCATCCCCTCAGAAGTTATTCCTCCAGATAGGTGCCAGAAAAGCCTGAGTTTGGGCCCAACTTTCTCGACTTCCTAGTTCATCATTGACCCCTTCCTGTCTACGGACTCCACCATTTGCCACAAGCCTCTCTCTGCTGATAAAGCCAGAACTGTCAGGTAGATATAGCCTACCTTTTATCAGTTGGCTTCTTCAGATAATTCGTTATAAACCAAAAAATAGACTAATATGTAAAACACCCATACTGTTGGTAGAAATACAAGTTAGTACAGTCATTATGGAAAAACAGAATGGAGATGCCTCAAAAATTTGAAAATAAAACTACCATATGTATCCCCAATCCAGCCCAAAAATGAAATCACTGTGTTGAAGAGACACCTGCAGTCTCATGTTTATTATGGAAGCATTCACAACAACCTGAAGATGAAACAGCCTAAAGATAAGCAGTTAAGAAAATGGGGTATACAAACACAATGGAATACTACACAGCTATTTTTAAAAGATGAAAATAAATTTAAATTTTTAAAGATTTATATATTTTTATTGGAAAGTCAGATATATAGAGAGGAGGAGAGACAGGTAGATTTTTTTATCCACTGATTCACTCCCTAAGTGGGTGCAACGGCTGGTGCTGAGCCCATCAGGAGCCAGGATCTTCTTCCAGGTCTCCCAGGCGGGTGCAGGGTCCCAAGGTTTTCAGCCATCCTCGACTGCTTTCCCAGGCCACATGCAGGGAGCTGTATGGGAAGTGGGGCTGCCAGGATTAGAACCAGTGTCCATATGAGGTCCTTGTGCTTGCAAGGTGAGGATTTTAGCCACTAGGTTCCTGCATTGTGCACATAAATTTAATTTTTCAAAAAGATAAAATTTTGTAATTTGCTACAACATGGCTAGAAAGCTAAAAGATATTAAATGGACCAAGTTAAACACTGAAGACAAATACTGTCCTGGTCTCATAGTGTGAAATCTAAAACTACTGAGCCTAGGGCAGTGGAAGAAAGAATAGAGATTATTAGAGGCTGTAGTAGGGAGTGCTGATCAATAGGTACAAACTTACAACCAGACAGAAGGGACAGAGAAACAAAATTACAACTAGATAGAAGAGATAAACTCCTTCGTTAGGTACTGAAGACTAGTAACAATGTATTCTAGATCTCACAGTACCTAGAAATTTTTCTGTTTCACCACAACGCCATGTTGGAGGTGGTACATATGCCGAGTACCCTGTTATGCATACTTGTATCAAAATATCACCTTGTGGGACTAGTGCAATGGCCCAACAGGTTAATTCTTCACCTGTGGCTGGAATTTTTTATGGGCACCAGTTCACATCCCAGCTGTTCTACTTCAGATCCAGCTAACTGCTTGGTGGACAGTAAAGAATGTCCCAATTCCTTTGGCCTACACCCATTGTCAGACTTCCGGAGAAGCCTCATGCTGTTGGCTTTGAGCTGACTGAGCTCTGGCCATTGCAGCTAGTTGGGGAATAAACCAGAGGTTAAAACACCTCTCTCTCTCTCCATTTCTCCCTCTCTCTGTAAATGTGCCTTTTCCATAAAAACTTTAAAATCTTAAAAAACCTTTTTTTGCAAGATTTATTTATTTATATTGGAAAGTCAGATTTACAGAGAGGAGAAAAGAGAAAGATGTTCCATCTGCTGGTTCACTCCCCAAAATGGCTGCAAAAATAAAAAAAACTTTATTATTTACTAATTATTGGGAAGTCATATTTACAGAGAGGAGGAGAGACAGAGAGAAAGATCCTCCATCCAATGATTTACTTCCTTTTTTTATAAAGATTTATTTATTTTTTTTATAACAAAGTCAGATACACAGAGAGGAGGAGAGACAGAGAGGAAGATCTTCCCTCCAATGATTCACTCCCCAAGTGAGCCGCAACGGCCGGGAACCAGGAACTTCTCCTAGGTCTCCCATGTGGGTGCAGGGTCCCAAAGCATTGGGCCGTCCTCAACTGCTTTCCCAGGCCACAAGCAGGGAGCTGGATGAGAAGTGGAGCTTCTGGGATTAGAACCGGCACCCATATGGGATCCCGGTGTGTTCAAGGCGAGGACTTTAGCCGCTATGCCACGCTGCTGGGCCCCAATGATTTACTTCTTAACCGGCCACAACAGCTGGAACTGAGTCCAATCCGAAACCAGGAGCCAGGAGCCTCCTCTGGGTCGTTGAAGATGGCCGAAACTCTTGGGACTCTGCACCCACCTGGGAAACCAGGAAGAAGCTCTGGGCTCCTAGTCTGTGATAGGCTCAGCTCTGACCTTTGTGGCACTTGGGGAATGAACCAGTATATAAAAGATATTTCTTTGTCTCTCCTTCTTTCTGTAAAATCTGACTTTTTTATAAAAACAAATCTTATAAAAAAGATATATAAAGTTAATGACCTCTAATTTGCATTAATTTTTAAATATATATTTTTACAGATTTGTTTATTTTTGTTTGGTAAGGAGATTTACAGAGAGAGACAGAAAGAGAGAGAGAGAGCTTTTCCGTTCACTGGCTCACTTCCAAAATAGATGCAGTGATTGGAGCTGAGCTGGTCTGAAGCCAGGAGCCAAGAATTTCTTCGGGGTATGCTGCGGTGGTGTAGGGCCCAAGAACTTGAGCCATCCTGTGTTGCTTTCCCAGTCTATAAACAGGGAGCTGGATGGGAGGTAGAGCACACGGGACTCAAACTGGTGTCCATATGGGATGCTGGTGTGCAGGCCGGTCATTAGCCTGTTGAGCTAACACATACCTATCCAGCTTGCTTTGAATGTAGCTACTTTGAATGTAGGGGGACTGACAGTGTGACGAAATGGGTAAGGCTGCTACCTGCAACGCCAGCATCCCGTAAGGGCCCTGGTTCCTGTCCTGGAAGCTCACTTCCAATCCAGCACCCTGCTAATTTGCTTGGGAAAAGCAGTAGCTGGTCCAGGTATTGGGCCCCTGGCACCCACATGGGAGACCTGCATGAAGCTCCTGACTCCTGGCTTTGGCCTGACCCTGTGCTGGCTGGTGTGGTCGTCTGTAGAGTGAATAAGCTGATGGATTATCTCTCTTGTCTCTGTAATTTTTGACTTTTGAATAAATAAATAAATACATTTAAAAAGTTTTTTGAGGGACCAGTCCCCCTTTTTAAAAATAAATACTTTAAGAGGTTGCCTGGGAAAGCAGTAGGAACCTCTTCAAGGTCTGCACCCTTGTGGGTGCAGGGTCCCAAGGCCTTGGACTGTCCTCTACTGCTTTCCCAGGCCACAAGCAGGGAGCTGGAAGGGAAGTGGAACAGCTGGGATACAAACTGGCACCCATGTAGGATCCCGGTGCATGCAAGGCAAGGACTTTAGCCACTACGCTACTGCACCGGGCCCCAATTTAATAGACTCTTAAATGAAACAGAGTAGTCAGGACTTGAGCCAGCACTCTAATATAGAATACTGATGTTACAAGTGGCAGCTTACCCAGCTATGCCACAATGTCAGTCAACTTTCTTTAAACATTTTTGTTTGACCTTTTTATTTATTTGGGAAGCAGAGAACCAAAGAGAGACAGAGACAGACACAGACAGTGAATCACTCACTGGTTCTCTCCCTAAATGCCTGCAATAGCCAAGGCAGGGTCCTGGTGAAACCAGGCACCTGGAATTCTATCTGGGTCTCCCACTTGGGTGTCCGGGACCCAGTTGCTTGAACCGTTGACTGTTGTTTCCCAGAGTGTTCATTAGCAAGGCACAGCTGGGACTCATATCCAGGCACGTCCATCAGGAGAACAGGAGCTTGCCAAGTGGTGTTTGGGCTACTTAACTGAAGGCCTGCCCAGAAGATACTGTATCCTAGTTTTCCCCTGACTGCCATAGGCCCAGGGCCTGACCCAGCATTTGACCTATAGAGCATCCTCAGTATCTGTTAAGTGAATGAATGACTGGCATTTTGAGGAGATAGTCACTTTTGTAAAAATCCTCATAATAGAACTTTGAGAGTAGAAGACAAGCCAGACAGTCCCTGCCTTTGATAATGTGAGTGTGTAGATGGTGTGCATATATAGGTTCAGGGTGGATGCCAAGGCTGACTCGATGAATGTTTTGGCAGAATTTTTTTCTTCATGTTCTTTAAGGACAGATGATCACATTATAGCTGTACTGTATTTATGAAATGCTAGATACAGTAAATATTTTCCAAATGAATGAATAGAAAACGTGCCTCATTTAAAGTTACTTTTGAGGGCCCGGCGGCATGCTCTAGTGGCTAAAGTCCTCACCTTGAACACACCGTGATCCCATATGGGCGCTAGTTCTAATCCCGGCAGCGCCACTTCCCATCCAGTTCCCTGCTTGTGGCCTGGGAAAGCAGTTGAGGACGGCCCAATGCTTTGGGACCCTGGACCCACGTGGGAGACCTGGAGGAAGTTCCTGGATCTTGGCTTCGGATCGGCATAGCATTGGCCGTGGCGCTCACTTGGGGAGTGAATCATTGGAGGGAAGATCATCCTCTCTGTCTCTCCTCCTCTCTGTATATCTGACTTTGTAATAAAAATAAAAAAAAATCTTAAAAAAAAAATAAAGTTACTTTTGAAAGAAGGGACAGAGGATAGAATATCGTTATGTTCTTATAATTGCATCTATGAATTATATTGGATCTATTCTCTATATTAATATAATCAAAATAAAATATGGATATATAATAAAATTAGTTTTATGTTGACAATTTTTTTTGCTGTATGTAGCCTAATAGAAAGAAGTAACTAAGATTTATTTAATATCATATATAAGCTAGATGTTGTGTATGCTGTCTCATTTAATCATTGTAGTAGCCCGGTTTGGTAAGAGGTAGTACTTATACTTAACATCTGAGGAGATAAGAGTTGAGGAGGAGGTGACATGCTATGTCAGTGGCTAAATAGATAATAAGTGGTGGAGGGTAATCACTTGAATCTTGTTCTGGGATGGGTGTTGTGGTAAGTGTGGGATTGAGTCCCAGCTCCTTCATTCCCCAAAGGGCTGCAGTGGACTGAGTTGACCCAATCTGAAGCAAGGTGCCAGGAGCTTCTTCTGGGCCTCCTACATTGGTGCAGGTGCAGGGTCCTAAGGCTCTGGGCTGTCCTTGACTTCTTTCCCAGGCCGCAGAGAGCTGGATGGGAAGTGGAGCAGCCGGGACATGAAACAGTGCCCATATGGGATTCTGGTGTGTACAAGATGAGTCATGATGCTGGGCCCGATTTTTAAATTTGTAAAAATAAAAAAATATGATTTTATTTTTGAGGATGTTTACATGGCTGAGAGAGATGCATGCCCTTGTGCACCACTGACTAGAATAGGGAGAGTTGAGGAATGGGGGAAAGTGAATGAGACAACTGCCTACAGTCTTGTTTTTTCTTCCTGTATCTGGGGAAAGTGGGGAGAGAACGGAAGGGGACCGCTCCCAGCAGCCTAACCGTTGCTTCAGTACCCAGGAATGGGTGATGGCCACCTGATATTCTCTCAGGGTCCCTGATGTGGAACATGTTCTGAGGATACTGCTCAAGTGATTTCAGTAGTTCTGAGATCCTATTGAGGAAAACCTTCCAAGGTCCATTGGCTGACATAGTGTACCTTAGATCTTGATTCACCCATATACTTGCTTTCAAAGCTTGATTGGGAGAGCTCTCCAATTTGTTCTGCCCTGCATGGTCCTAGACGTCCTCTGCAGGCTTCAGTGAACTGATTGTCAGGTCACCTTGAGCATCTGGGCATGCCGTCTACTATACAGGACTCAGTGACTAAGGAGACTGTTTTGACACACACTCCATGGTCAGAACTTAGATCCTGTGGTTTTCACCATGGTTGGAGTTTTGAGTCTGGTTGTAAAGTCATGTGACATAATTTCTTGAATAAATGTAATATAGTAACTTTGTAAGTATTCACAATGTGCACGTGTTTTGTTGGTGCTGTGAAGTCTGGGAATTCATCACGGTAAAAAACACAATACTGAATTGGTTTGTTTTCTTTTTAATCTTGTCTTAGGCTACAGAGAATAAAGGTCAGTAGGTAGGGCGACCATATGGATCCTGCTTAGTTCAGAACAGTTCTGATTTGTCTGGCACAATCATAGTTTTATGCTTGTTTTCCCTAAAAAGCAGTTGGTACATTCAGTTTCCTTTAACATGTTTGCACCAGCTGCATTCTTTCTTGAATTAGTGCGTGTATTTTAAGTTTTCATAGTGGTATTTAGCTGTAAAGTTCATTTTATTGTATTTCTAACATATCACTGTTTTCATTTGGGAAGTGGGTGTTATATACAGTTCCTTCTCCTAGCTGCAGTAATACTTTACAGGGGACCTCCACTGCATTTCAGCTATACTCCTGAGTGAGGAGAAGCTAGACTGCTTCTAATTCCTTGCTACAGTCAGTACTGTTGTAGTTAATCCCTTCTTACCATGTTCCTTGTGTACGTGATGTGGGAATTTCTTGGACACGTAGGAATAGAATAGGGTAAACATTTAATTAAAATAGCATTACCTTCAGATTTGCTGCTATCGTCCCCACTCTTAGGAGCAGTGTGGGAGAGTTTTTGTATCTCCATATCCCTTTTGATATTTAGCATTTTTTAGCCTTTTTCTTTTTTTTAAGATGTATTTATTTGAAAGGCAAAGTGACAGACATCTGTTGGTTCACTCCCCAAAAGGGATGAAAAGCTAGGGGCTGGGCCAGGGAGAAGTCAGTACCAGGAACTCCATCTGGATAGCAGGGATCCATAGTTTGGAACATCTGTTTTTCAGGTGCTTTAGCCAGGATTTGAATGGACAGTGAACTGGCTGGGACTCAGTCTGGCACTCAGTAGGCATTACAAGTAGTGGCTTAAACTACTGCGTCATAGCATTTGCTCCTATTTAGCAGTTAAAACATTTTGACGGGTCATGCGCTGTGGCATAGATGGTTAAGCCACACTCTACAGTGCCAGCATCACATGGGCACTGGTTCCAGTCCTGGTTGCTTCACTTCCTATCTAGCTTCCTGCTAATCTGCCTGGGAAGGCAGTAGAAGGTAGCCCAGGGTCCTTGAGTTTCTGTTCTCACAGGGACTGTATCTGGGTCTCCTGCCTGAGTATTAGGAACGCAGGTACTTGGGCTGCCATCTACTGCATCCTAGGCATATTGGCAAGAGATTGGATAGGAATCAGAGGGGCCTGCATTTAGGTTGGTACTCTGTCAGAGGTACTGGCATCCCCCAGCGGCAGCTCAGCCAACTGTGGTACAGTGTTTACTCTCCTCTCTAGCTTTTTAATTATTTCTTTTTAAAAAGCTTTATGTATGTATGCATGTATGTATGTATTTAGATTTATTTTATTTTTATCAGAAAGTCAGATAAACAGAAGGAAAGACAGAGAGGAAGATCTTCTGTCTGCTGATTCACTCCCCAGGGGGCTACAACAGCTGGAGCTGAGACAATCCAAAGCCAGGAGCCAGGAGCTCTTCCGGGTCTTTCCCCTCCTCCCCCGCGGGTGCAGGGTCCCAAGGCTTTGGACCATCCCTCCAAAGCCTTCCCAGGCCACAAACGGAGCTGGAGGGAAATACTGGATCAAAGGACTGCATTCATCATTATTGTAAAAGAAAATCATTTCTGTATTTGAGAGGCAGAGAATGATGGCTGTAGGTGGTCTTTTGGTGTTTCACTTCCCAAATGCTTGCAATGGCTGGAACTGGGCTTGGCCAATGCTGGAGCCAGGAATGCAAGTCTCCCGAGTGGGTGGTGGAGCCCTAGTTACCTGAGCCATCACCTGACTCCCAGGGTTTGCCTTAGCAAAGTCGGGAGCATGGAGCCTCACACCCTGCTGTCGTCCTAATTGCTAGGGTGTATATCTGTCCGTGGATTTTTGCTCTACAAAAGGATAGATCAGTTTGTTCCCTGCTCCCTAACAAGATCAGCATTGTTATGTTTTTTTTTTTTAAAAGATTTATTCATTTTTATTGGAAAGCCAGATATACAGAGAGGAGGAGAGACAGAGAGGAAGATCTTCCCTCCAATGATTCACTCCCCAAGTGAGCCGCAACGGCCGGTGCTGCGCCGATCTGAAGCCGGGAACCAGGAACTTCTTCCAGGTCTCCCACACGGGTCCAGGGTCCCAATGCTTTGGACCGTCCTCGACTGCTTTCCAGGCCACAAGCAGGGAGCTGGATGGGAAGTGGAGCTGCCGGGATTAGAACTGGCGCCCATATGGGATCCCGGTGCGTTCAAGGCGAGGAGTTTAGCCGCTAGGCCATGCTGCTGGACCCAGCATTGTTATGTTTTGTAATCACTGTCAGGTTTAAGTTAAGGTGTTAAATTTTAGCTTGCATTAGGGTAGGGGCTGCCTTATTACTTCAGTATCTTTACTGTCTAACAGAAAAATGATTGCTTAATTCTCTTTGTAGGAGGGACGAATGGCTCACCAATGATAATCAGTTTATAAGTTACATTAATCCTGCAAAGCCAAGCAAATGTCTTTGAAACTGGGTCTATTTTCAGGGTGCAGGTGGAGTATTTGTTGCTTGTAGTACCTTGCCTGATTTTACTTACCTTATGAGGTTAATCCTAGTTTCTGAGTTGCCGTGATGGTGCTGCAGCGTAAGGTTGGTTTTCATCCCTTGTAATTCCGAGGCAGTATAGAGTATCCACATCTGTCTCTTCTTCATTTTAAGTAATGTCGTATTTTCAGATCCACCCCCACTCCCAAAGCTTCAACCTTCCAAAAATTCTTATCTGAAAGGAAAATGTGTTTTAAATTTTTGTAGACTGTTTTTATCTTTCTACAACTCCTCAGCCAACTGCTCTTTTCTGTGAATTGTTTCTTTCATGTATGCTTTCATGATAATTGCCTGGAAATACTGAAATACTAAGAGTAAGCCATTACTCTCAGATCAGTAAGACGTAGACACTTGGTGTGCCTGTGGCTTTTCACTTGTTTCCAAGTGTTAGCCATCAGTAAATCAAGAGCAGTGAGTGCTGCTTTCCTGCAGTCATGCTGACCGTGGTCTCTGTGTATTCTTTTCACAAAATGAAAGGAACAAAAAACCTGCATTATAAGCCTTCTCATGAAAATGGGAGTACTTACTTAAAAACAAAAGGGAAAGGTAGACAAAAGGTCGTATTAAAGAAGGTGGAAAAGATTGTACCTATATACTTTCTGATCTGACTTGTGGGTCTGGAGGCAAATTCCTATTCTGTTTCCTTTTTCTTTGAGTATCTTTCTCTCTTTAGTTATCTTGCTATTCAAAATACTTATTATCTTGTATATGTTCTTCTGTTTTCAAGAAACCGGTCTTTTAAAAAAATTTATTTATTTTAATTGGAAAGGCAGATATACCAGAGGAGGAGAGACAGAGAGGAAGATTTTTCATCCGATGGTTCATTCTCCAAGCAGCTGCAATGGTTGGAGCTGAGCCAATCTGAAGTGAGGAGCCAGGAGCTTCTTCCAGGTCTCGCCTGCAGGTGCAGGATTCCAAGGCTTTGTGTGGTCTTCCACTGCTTTCCCAGGCCACAAGCAGGGAGCTGGATGGAAATCAGGTCGGCCAGGATTAGAATCGGTGCCCATATAGGATCACGGTGCGTTCAAGGCCAGGACTTCAGCCACTAGGCTACAGCACCGGTCCCTAGAAACCAGTTTTTTTTTTTTTTAAATAAAATTCTTACCCTGATTTTATAACCTCTTTATTTATTTATGTATTTATAATCTTTTATTTATTATAATTATTATTATCATTTTATGATACAGTTCCATAAGTCCCTGGGATTACCCATATCCCCTCCCCAACCCCCCCACCTTAGTTCCCAATATCATTACTATAGTATAGTTTTTTCATAAACAGTCATATGTCCGTTATTGTGGGTATGGACAATGGCAGAGAGTCCAGCATCCTATTGTCATATAGTAAACAGTTTCATTGGAAGTCCATCTTTGTCTGGAAGTAGAGATGCATATTACATCGTATCCTCACATCTGGATATGATAGTCTCCATTACACAGTTACTGTACATCCCCTTAAATGACAAGCCATGATACAAAATCAGCAATAGGAAGAAAAATGGAAATTTACAATGCCATGAAGTTAAATAATATGTTACTAGATATGACAGTCTCCATTACACAGCTATTATACATCCCTTAAATGAAAAGCCACAAAACAAAATCAACAACAGGAATAAAAAAAAGAAATTAATAACACCATGAAGTTAAATAATATGCTACTCTTGTTCTACTACAGGTCAGGAGTGCAGAGAAATTCTCCACCTTCTTGGGATGTTTGAGGAAGACTCTAAGTGTAACTTTTTTTTTTTAAGATTTATTTATTTTATTACAGCCAGATATACACAGAGGAGGAGAGACAGAGAGGAAGATCTTCCCTCCAATGATTCACTCCCCTAGTGAGCTGCAATGGCCAGTGCTGCGCTGATCCGAAGCCAGGATCCAGGAACCTCTTCCAGGTCTCCCACGCGGGTGCAGGGTCCCAATGCACTGGGCCGTCCTCGACCCTGCTTTCCCAGGCCACAAGCAGGGAGCTGGATGGGAAGTGGAGCCGCCGGGATTAGAACTGGCGCCCATATGGGATCCCGGTGCGTTCAAGGCGAGGACTTTAGCCGCTAGGCCATGCTGCTGGGCCCTAAGTGTAACTTTTTACTTATAGATAACAAATTCTTAACGGCCTTAGACATTAGAAAAGCCATAGAAATGTGTGGTGAGATCCAAGAACAACCCTGACACCTTCTTAAAAGGAGGTTGTGTGTACAGAGCAGGAGGGGATCTCAGGGTGGAACAGGAGGATAAGAGGAGGTCTGTATCCTAGTCCCGGAAACTCCTGGAGGCCTCCCAAGTGCTTTCGCCACAGAAGCGATGATACTTCGTCGAGGATTGTCAGTATGGACACCGAGAACCGTATCCCGACTGCCTAGGAGATCACAGGGAATATGAATGCCGTCGGAGGCTGAGATCTCTGAGGTCACTCATTTCCTATTGGATTTCCCACACAGGATGGTAGAAGCCCCAAACCCGCTCATAGGGTCTGGTGACGTTGGAACTGTAGCCAGGAGCCTCCGGTGGTACTCAGAGATAAAAGGGTTGTAAATCTCCTTTTGGACTCAGGAGAGGAGCTTTCTCTGGTCTTTATCTAGTTCCAGCCTTGGTTCCCAAGGCTCTCTTACACCAACCATCAGGGTTGCTTGTGAACCCCAAAATTAGTTCAGATAGACAGATACTAATAAAGGTCAGCTAGTTGATAATCACTCAGCTTTTACCTCACTAATCAGGTTTCCCATCTGGCTTTTCAGATAGACAGAGAGAAACATAGATATAGATGTAGAAAGGCCGGAACAGCCAGGGAAATGGCCAATTAGCCTATAATCGTTCAGCCTGTACCTACTGGTCAGGCTCCCTATTTGCTTCTCCCGGACTTTACTAGGTAGGATATAGGGTTAAATTCTTCCTCACTCACTGGGTTGTTGGGGATTTCCCTGCTCACCTGCCTAAAACTTTTCTATTCTTCAATTGTTAAAACGCAAAGTTCTGTAAAACCATGCTTAATCACTATATACTGCAAAGTTTAAATTGTGTCTTAATTTTCTCTCCAAAATACTTTATCAATTTATGACTGTTAATGCTAAACAAGATGTAACTGCATAGAAACTTTGATGTTAAGTTTGTACTTAATGTTATATATATGATGGATGTTAATGTTGATGCTTCCACTGTTCCTGTGCCACTCTGATTTAGGTTAAACTCAAAAACATGTTAGCTTGGGAGAAAAAAAAAGGTTTATAGCAGCTGGTTGTGTATATACTAAAATTGAGATGTCAAGGAAGTAGCTACAGGATGTGGTTAAGAACTTGCATTTTCTAACATGTTGGTCACTCAATACCATGTTGATTGGCTTCATGATGTGGTTAATTTCGATGTTTCTTCCTGTTGTTGAAAAAGTGCAGTGACATCTCATTGGAGGAGATGATATTCTACCAGCTCTACTTTCAGACCAAGGATAGTCTCCCAATGAAACTGTTGAATTTATCTGGACAATGGAATGCTGGACTGTCCGCATGGTCCATACCTACAATGAAGGAATCATGACTGGATATGATCTGTACTACTGTAACAATATGAAGGAATTCAAAATGGGGGGAGGGTTTGGAGGGGCTGGGGGAATCCCAGAGCCTATGAAACTGTGTTATAAAATGATATAAAAAATAAATAGTATGCTACTGAATGACTACTGAATGACTGAAGAAATGAAAAAGAAAATTAAGAACTTTCTTGAAGAAAATTATGCTACTCTGATCTATGAATCATTGAAGAATTTAAGCAGAAGAAAGTGTTTTGAAGAGATGAAACTAACAACAACAAAAAAAATCAAAATCCATGAGATATAGTTTCCACTGATTTTTGTTGGTGAAATGTGTCTCCTCTAGGCAACAGATTTTTTTTTTTAAAGATTTATTTATTTTTATTACAAAGTCAGATATACAGAGAGGAGGAGAGAGAGAAAATTCTTCCATCCGATGACTCACTCCCCAAGCGGCTATAATGGTTGGAGCTGAGCTTATCTGAAGCCAGCAGCCAGGAGCTCTTCCAGGTCTCCCAGACAGTTGCAGGGTCCCAAGACTTTGGGCCATCCTCAGCTGCTTTCCCAGGCCACAAGCAGGGAGCTGGATGGGAAGTGAGGCTGCCGAGATTAGAACTGGCGCCCATATGGGATCGCAGCACATTCAAGGTGAAGACTTTAAGCACTACGCTATTGTGCTGGGTCCCAGGGTTTTGTTTTTCAATTCAGTCTATTAATCTATGACATTTGATTGAACTTAAGCCATTTACATTCAGGGTTAATATGTATGGATGGGGCCTGGCGGCACCATGGCCTAGCGGCTAAAGTCCTCGCCTTGAAAGCCCTGGGATCCCATATGGGCAACAGTTCTAATCCCGGCAGCTCCACTTCCCATCCAGCTCCCTGCTTGTGGCCTGGGAAAGCAGTTGAGGACAGCCCAATGCATTGGGACCCTGGACCCGTGTGGGAGACCTGGAAGAGGTTCCAGGTTCCCGGCTTCGGATCAGCGCAGCACTGGCCATTGCGGCTCACTTGGGGAGTGAATCATCGGAGGGAAGATCTTCCTCTCTGTCTCTCCTCCTCTGTGTATATCTGGCTGTAATAAAATGAATAAATCTTTAAAAAAAATATATGTATGGATGGTAATTTGGTGTTGTCATTTTAGCAATGGGTTGTTCATTGATTTAGTCTTCTGTTGTCATTTTACTGGGATGTTCTTCGCATTTGCCTTTGGTTTTGGTCGGTGCTGTTCCTCTTTGTCAAGAGAACATCTTGAAGTATCATTTGTAGGGCAGGTTTTAAAGAGGCAAAAAAAAAAAAAGGTTGTTTTACTTTTTTGTTAATTTTGTAGCTTTGCAGTCATTACCTGTACTTTCTCACCTCAGTTCTTCACCTGTTGATTTCCACCCAGCATTTCACAGAAACAGAAGGGACAGTGACTTCCTAATTACAGATCCACAGGCTTATCAGCTTTTCTGTGTTATGGTTTTTTGAGACAAAATTGGACTTCTCCTGTTTAGTGAAACTCTAAATTTCTTTCTCTCTTTTTGATAGCCCCTTTACTTATCCCATTAATGTAGGCATTTTGAAAGTTTTAGTTCTTCCCTCTTATTTTTCCATTCTGTATATTATTTGTGACTTAAAATTTAATTTCATATCTTTCTGTACTACTTCAGCTCACTTTGTTTCAAAGCTGCAGTTGCCAGAGTCTGATGGATATCTCCCTGAATTTCTTATAGAATTTCAAACCTAACATCCCAAATTATTATTATAATTTTTAAAAGTCCATGCCTAGTTTTTTTTTTTTTTTTAATAATGTGATGTTTTCTTTAAAGATTTTTTTTTTCTTATTTGGAAGAGTTTTGGATAGAGAAGAATCTTCCATCTGCTGGCTCACTCCCCATGTGATCCAGTGGCCAGAGCTAGGCAGGTCTGAAGCCAGGAGCCAGGAGCTTCTTCCAGGTCTCCCTTGTTGCTGCAGGGGCCCAAGCACTTGGACCATCCTTCACTGCTTTTCAGGCACATTAGCATAAAGTTAGATTGGAAGTAGAGCAGCCTGTGGTGCCCATATGGAATGCTGGTGCCACAGGCAGAGGCTTAGCCTGAGCACAGTGCTGCCCTCAAATCTCTCATTTTTAAAGAAGGAATCTCTACTTAGTTATTGATTTGAAGAGAAGAGAGAGGAGAGAAGAAAATGAATTTTCTATTTGGTGGTTTACTCTCCAAATGCTTATAATGGCTTTGGCTGGGCCAGGCCAAAGCTAGGCGCCACTAGCTTTGCATAGATCTGAGCGCTTAGGTTGTCTTCCACTGCTTTCCCAGGCAGATTAGTAGGGAACTGGATTGAAAGTGGGGCAGCCACGACTATATTGGATGTTGGCACTGCAGGTGGCTGCTTCACATGTTAAGCCACAACGCTAGCTTTTGGACATTATCTTTTAAATTCCTTGTTATTAGGGGATGCATAATGGAAGTGTAGCGGAAATTAGTATTTTTGTAGGTGGAAGCACAGAAGCATTGCATCTTGCGTGCAGTACAAGAATGGACTCCTAGCGAAATGGCTGATAATATCCTACGTTGTTGGCAGACACCTCAGGGACAGCATGATAGACTTGTGAAAATTCATGAAACATACCCATTGTAAGACTGGAGGGGAGGGGCCCGGCAGCGTGGCCTAGCGGCTTAAGTCCTCGCCTTGAATGCCCCAGGATCCCATATGGGCACCGGTTCTAATCCCGGCAGCTCCACTTCCCATCCAGCTCCCTGCTTGTGGCCTGGGAAAACAGAGTCGAGGACGGCCCAATGCTTTGGGACCCTGCACCCAGTGGGAGACCCGGAAGAGGTTCCTGGTTCCCGGCTTCGGTAGTTGTGGCTCGCTTGGGGAGTGAATCATCGGACGGAAGATCTTCCTCTCTGTCTCTCCTCCTCTCTGTATATCTGTCTGTAATAAAATAAATAAATCTTTTTTAGAAAAAAAAGACTGGAGGGGAAAGCAGAAGGGAGGGGAGGGAAACCGGGGAGGGGGAAGAGAGACCCCAGTGCCTATTAAACAGTGTCATAAAACAATAAAATACAAATTCCTTATTATTTATAGCCCTTTATTCATAACGGTCACATCTTCCTATTTTTATTTTTTCTTTCAGAGAATTACTGTGATCATTATAACTAATGTGATATGTCTCATTATGACTGTTGTCTCAATATATTGCGAATTGCATTCAAGTAGTTTTTATTCATCTTTCTTACCGCTGCCTTCCATGTGTTAGGTATGCAATAAGTTTTTGCTAAATGAAATTATTCCCTTAGTCTGGGATAAGTATTGTATAGACGGACTATAATTGTTGTGACATAGGTTGCTTAAATAGCTGTGTGCAGATTGCATCATCTTGCTTAGGCTTCTTTGTCATGAAACTAGTAACGCCTTCCCTTAAAGGGTTAGGTTATAATTAGCTGGAACTGCTTTGAAGATGAAAAAATGAGGGCTGTGTTTATCACCTTTTATTAAAGATGAATTGTTAGTACCAGGTTTGAAGATAAAATATTTCCCAAAGCTTGATGTTAATTAAATGGTGTTTAAGTAATTATCTTGTACTTATTTACATTTTCATGGCTTGCTTTTACCTACATTCTTTAATTTCTTTGGAGGCCTCTGTCTTAGAGCAAAGTTAAGGTTGCAACCTTGTTTGCACAGAGAAGTAATATTGCAGACAGGGTGATGTGCTCACACCGGTTTGAACTACATTATATGCCAAAGATCTTCAAATTTGTGTGCTAAGAATCACTTAGGCCCTTGTTAAAAATGTCCCAGCTCCAGAGATGCTAGTTCAGCAGGTTATACTTCTGTCATGAGTAATTCAGATAATTACTGATTCATGGAGTAGGTGGGCAGCAGATACTTCTGAATGGAATGGGAAAGAAACTGTAGGAGGTGGAAATGGCCAGTAAATATTCACATTCAGCTAAATTGATGGTTAGAATTTTCTACTCTGCTTATTTTAAAAAAATTCCTGGATCTTGCATGTTATTGATTTTCTGTTAGTAATCCGGTAGTCTATAACACTTGCTTTTCAGAGTACCTGCACATGCTTCTTGAAGAAAGAGGGCTTAACTGTTGAGTTTGTGAAATGTTACGAAAATGTACATTTGTACGGTACAGCTAGATGGGGAAAAGGGGTACTATAGCTTAGATACTTTTAGGGAAATTTTGTGGAAGAAATGGATTTTGAGATGAATTTCAAGGGATAAGTAATTGGGGTGGATTTTATTTGGCCTGTTCTTAATGAGGTGTGGCATGGCAAGTGAAGCTGCCCCTTGTGATTCTAGCATTCCACTTTGGAGTGTGGGCTTGCATCCCAACAGCTCTGTCTCTGATCTGGCTTCATGCGCATGTGCCTGGAAAGGCAGTGAATGATGCCACCCATGGGGAATTTGAGGTTAAATTTGCGATGCCTAGCTTTGGCTTGGACCAGCCCCAGCTGTAGGAGTAAACCAGTGGATGGGAGATCTGTGTGTTTTTCTGTCTTGAAAAGAGGAGGAAAGGAGAGTTTCTCTGCCATTGTTCTTATAGAAAAAGAAGAATGAAAGATTGGAATTTTACAAAAAATTTGTTTGTTTGAAAGGCAGAGAGTTAACAGAGGGAGAGGGAGAGAAAGAGATACTCTGTTTGCTGTTTCATCCAGTCTCATCCATCTGGGACTGTGTCAGGCTAAAGTCAGGTGCCTGGAACTCCGTCAGCTCTCTCAAGTAGATACAGGGAGCCAAGCACTTGGACCACATGCTGCAGCTTTTCCTTGCACATTAACAGGAAGCTGGGTTGGAACTGGGGCTCTATGGGACACTGGCATTGCTGACATGAATTAACATGCTGAACTATAATGCTAATCTAGTGGTTCTATTTGATTAAAAGGAGTAATTGGCCCAAGCTACCTAGATGAGTCAGGTAGTTTATAGGTAATAGATTCTATATTCACAGATAATTCCTTGGTTACATGGCTTTGCTTCCTCACTGACTGCTTTTTTTTTTTGGTTTTTACTGACTGCTTTTTGAAAGTGTTACATAATAGTGTTTTTAAACTCGATGTGAATGTGGCTAATCTGGGAGATTATTAAGATAAGTACTGTTTTCTGGTGGAACCAGTAAAGTAACTCAAAGGCTCATTCCTTCGCCATGCAGTGCTAACATCCCATATGGGCATTGGTTCTAGTCTTGGCTGCTCCACTCCATTTTTTAAAAGATTTTTTTGTTTAAAAGATTATTTAACTTTTTAAAAAATTCTTTTATTTTGGTAATCTTTTTAAAAAATATGTATTTATTTTTTTAATTGCAAATTCAGATATATAGAGAGGAGGAGAGACAGAGAGAAAGGTCTTCTGTCGGATGATTCACTCCCCAAGTGACCAGAACGGCTGGTGCTGCACCTATGTGACGCTAGGAGCCAGGAACTTCTTCCAGGTCTCCCATATAGGTGCAGGGTCCCAATGCTGGGCTGTCCTCAACTGCTTTCCCAGGCCACAAGCAGGGAGCTGGATGTGAAGTAGAGCTATTGGGAATAGAACCCATATGGGATTCCGGAGCGATCAAGGCGAGCAATCTAGCCACTAGGCCACTGTGCCGGGCCCTATTTTGGTAATCTTTACATAGTTGATTAGGGCACAAAGGGTCAAGGGCTACAGGAAAGTGGGTAAGGCCATTGTTTCCACATTAATATTATTTTTTTCTGTATCAGGGTAAGGGAAGAGCTAAAGGAAAAAGCCGCACCTAGCCTCCCACACATCCCAGGTACCAGACGTGGGGCATGCTCCGAGGGTCCTGATCATGTGCTGGTTGGGTGCTGCGGCCCAGTCTGGTACGGGCTGCCTCACCTTGGAATTTGCCAGTGGGTGTTATAGCCTGTCCTGACCTGGCCAATCCCTAATTCCAGCTGACATTGGTGAGGGGTATAGCTTAGCCTAGCCCAGCAGGCATCTAATCCCAGCCATAATGTGCACTAGTGTGTGTTGTGACCATACCTGGCCCGACCAGAGTCTGTTCTTGTGCTCAGATTTGCCAGTGGGTGATGTGAACGGGTTCAGCTTGGTCAGCCCCCGACCTGTGCCAAAGGTATGCTGCTGGGTATCTTTCACTGGCCTGTTCTGGACTGCTCCCTGTCGTGGTTCTTGCACTCACCTGCAGGGACTGTGTCCCTATGGAGGAGTTGCCCAAGCTCCTCCATCAGAACCTCTCCCTATGCCAGATCTCGTGCATACCAGTGGATCCATGAGCCAACCCCCCTTAGTCCACCTCCTGTCCTGGCAGGAACAGTGGCCTTTCCTTGCTGGCCTTCAGTCCATTCCGGTTCTTACTGTTGGATGTTTCAGCTCAGCCAAGGCTCGTCCATACTCAGACATTGCTCACACATGGCTCAGTAGGGGGCAGAGACCTAGCCTAGTTCGTCCTACATCTACCCAGGTTCTCCAGAGCACCAGATGGCAGTCACGTCCAGTTTGGTTAGGTGCTCCCAGCCCCAGTCCACACTTGTGCCAAGGGAGATTGCAGCCATATCCAGACCAGAACACAGCCCCCCACTCCGTCTCCTGCACTCTCCTGTGGGAACCCCAACCCAGCAAGGATGTACTCTCACAGCTCCCCAACTGAACCTTTTCCCAGCCCTAGATTACACGTGTGTTCCAGTGGTTGCTCAACCCAGTTGGCTTAGTTCCTTACCTGTCTCAGCCTTTGCCTTCAATGCTGTAACCTAGTATCCCTGGCTCGTACAGACCAGTCAATGAATGCTGAGGCTGGAGGGTGGAGATTTGATTAGAAATAGGATGTTGGTGAATTAGCAGTATAAATATCCAAAATCTAACCAGATTCAAAGGGAAAACTAATTCAGTTTACAGAGGAGATATCTGGCAGACTTCAACTTGGCCAAGCAATCAAGGCTAACTTTCCTAGTAATAAAAGGATAGATGTAGAGTTCACAGCATCATTTCTTTGTATTCTAGGAGCATGTGGCCTCAGTGTGGTTATGAGGAATACCAGGCAGCACTAAATGAGGGGATTATCCTAGAGAATCAAAGGCATAAAGATAGGAAGAGAGTGGAAAACTCACTGTACTGTATTGATGGAGATCTGGTAACTGAATGTGGGATGTATTTTTGGGTAGGATTTTTGGTCTAGAAAAGGAAGAGAGACTTCGGTAAAATTTGATTGTGTCTGAATTAGCTATGTTACACTAGTTTGAGTTCCTGATTTAGAGTGATTTCATGATTAAATGAAGTTGCGATCTGTTTGGGGTAGAATATTTTAGAACATTGTGTTATATAAAGATATATACATACCTTAAGCAGTCATACATTTTCTTGAAGTTTTTCAAAGTATAAATGATCAAAACATACATTTTTGCTTATAAATTTGATCTTTCTAATTTTTAGAATTTATTTGTGGATTAATATATTTTGCTGTAATGTAATGTGAATCAGTATATATTTATTGGTTGAAAAATATACTGTACTTGATTATCAATGAATGTTAAGACTTTATTTATTGTTGTCTTTCAGAAAGTTGAAGTTGATGGTAGTTTAAGCGATAGCCACGTTTCTCCTCCAGCCAAGCGCACTTTGAAACAGCCTGATTCTGTTTGCAAAGACAAATCAAAATCACGTGGTGCTGGTCAGCGAGAGGAATGGAATATAACCACTGGGCAGGCCAGGTGAGCAAGCTCGTTGCTCGATTCTTCCTGAATTATTTAGTGTTTTTCAGGACTGATATCAATGCTAATTTTTGTCCCTTTTGTGGGAACTAGGATCTTATAATAAATATTCATGAACTGTACTTAACCATTGTATGATTTTTGCCTGTAATTTTGTTTTCTCCAAATATGCTGTAAAATCTGTTATATGAAGATTGTAATACGTAATAGTAATAGCTACGACAGAAAGGACTTTGGTAGGTCTTGAATGTGTGTGTATTATCCTGAAAATTTATATAAAATGATATGCAGTGTGGTTAAAATTTATTTATTTGAAAAGTAAAACCTCCCCCTTTTAAAGCTTTATTGGATATTTCTTTTGACTTAGTAAAAGATACCCAAATTTTAATCTTCAAAAAAACCTTTTCATGCATTATTTTGTTTTCAGGTTTTATTTAATTCTTCTTATTATTATTACTTTATTTATTTGAAAGGCAGAGTTACAGAGAAAGATGGAAGACAGAACTGGTGTACTCCTCAAATGGCTGCAACAGTCAGAGCTGGGCCAGACTGACGTTTGGAACCTGGAGCTTTTTCCGGGTTTCTCATATTGGTGCAGAGACATAACTGCTTGGGACATCTTCCATTGTTTGTTTGCCCGGGCCAATAGCAGGGAGCTGGATTGGAAATGGAGCAGCCAGGACTCAAACCTGTGCTCATATGGGTTGCCAAGGTTTCATGTGGAGGATTAATGTGTACATCACAATCTGGCCACTTGGTTTCATTTTTAAAGATTTACTCATTTTTATTGGAAAGGCAGATTTTACAGAGAGAAAAAGAGAGAACGATTTTCCGTCTGTTGGTTCACTTCCCAAGTGACTGCAGTGGCTGGAGCTGAGCCAATCCGAATCCAGGAGCCAGGAGCCAGGAGCTCTTCCAGGTCTCCCACACTTGTGCAGGATCCCAAAGTTTTGGGCCGTCCTCGACTGCTTTCCCATGGCCCCTTGGTTTTCTTTCTTTCTTTCTTTTTTTGACCATTTGCATCTCATCTTTATGGAAATAGTTTGCATACCACCCACAATTCAGCGTTTTCTCATGTACCCACAAAGTTGTTCAACCATCACCACAATCAGTTTTGCTGTTATCACTTTAAAATGAAACTCTTTGCCCATTGGCAACCACTATTTTTACCCCAACACATTGTACCCCAAATCACAGTAAGTCCTAGGCAACAGCTAATCTACTTTCTGTCTTTGCACATTTGTCTATTAAGGACGTTTTATGTAGATAGAAGTGTTTGTTAGATATCTTCTGTGACTGCTTTCACTTGATTTCAAGTTTTCCATTTTCATCTATGTTGTAACATATCAGTGTTTCAGTTCTTCTCTTTGCTGAAAATTACTCCATTATTGCATAAATATGTCTTATTTTATTTATCAGCTCATCAAATGGACATTTGTGTTGTTTTTTAATGTGCGTAATGTGGTTGTAACTGTGCATGAGGTGGTATTTGCAGACATATGTTTTCTTTTTTTTTAATGTATTTTTA
Organism: Ochotona princeps; assembly: GCF_030435755.1. Taxonomy (NCBI): domain Eukaryota; kingdom Metazoa; phylum Chordata; class Mammalia; order Lagomorpha; family Ochotonidae; genus Ochotona; species Ochotona princeps. Next base: position 66,159,196 of record NC_080839.1, read on the forward strand.
TTTTGAATTTTGAAATATGTGGTACAATTTTGTATAGGCTGGGACTCCCCCCCAAACTCCCACCCCCCGTCAGTTGTTACAATAGTGTAGTCCTTCATAAGGAATCATAATTCTATCAGTCTCTTATCTCAGTGTACCCCGACATTGTTGGTACAGCCAGTGTCTGGCAATCCAGCATCCCGTTGACTTCACAAGACATATGTTTTCATTTCTTGTGACTATGACCAAGGGGTAGAATTGTTGGGTCATACAATGTTTGACATTTTTGTTTTTGTTTTTGTTTTTCTGTTTTTTTTTCTGTGATTTTTTTTTACATTTTATTGTTATCATTTTATGATCCAGTTCCATAGACTCCTGACATTTCCCTTATCCCCTCCCCAACTCCCTCCCCCCCACCTAGTTCCTCTATATCATTGCTAAAGTATAGTTCTTCATACACAATCATATGTCCATCATTGCGGGCATGGACAATGGCAGAGAGTCCAGCATCCTATTGTCAAGATATAGTGACAATGACAAATGGCATTTCATTGTAAGTCCATCTTTGTCTGGAAGTAGAAATGCATACTATATTGTATCCTCACATCTGGATGTTAGTCTCCATTTCACAGCTGCTGCACATCCTCTTAAATAAAAAGTCATAATACAAAATCAACAATAGAAAGAAAAATAGAAATTTACAATGCCATGAAGTTAAATAACATGTTACTAGATATGACAGTCTCCATTGCACAGCTACTATACATCTCCTTAAATGAAAAGCCATTCAATGACTCGTAGATCATACAGTAGCATCATTTTCTTCAAGACGGTTCTTGATTTTCATTTCTTCAGCTACACGTTAAGTCATTTAATAGCATGTTATGTAACTTTTTGGTGTTGTTAATTTCTTTTTTCTTCCTGATATTGATTTTGTTTTGTGGCCCCTTGGTTTTCAATTGAACTTATCTATTTTGTTTCAAAGGAAATTTTATTATTTAATATAGGTAAGATAGAATCACACATATAGAAAGAATTTAAACTTTGCAATCAGAACCTGTTTTTTTTTAGACTTTCATTCAGAAGTACAGTGATGATGTGTCTACTACAAAGAAAATTAGAAATGAAGTCCTTTTTTTTTCATTCCCTCAGAAACTTTATATTTTTATTTTTGATTTTTAAAAATACAGGTATATTCTTGATACTGTTACTCTTTGGGCTGTATAGACTCCGACCATCTGTGTCTGATTATTGGTCCCCAAGGAGTCTGTGCTTATTACAGTATGTTTCATAAGAGGTGCCTGTTTAAGATTTCTGTTTTCTATTGTCTGGGCACTAAATGGAAAAATACATGAATCATAGTCTGATTTTTTATTTTTCCCACAGTCATTTATTTGTGAGACAAAACAGGTCCAGATCATCATGTGGTGTTGGCTTAAATGAGTACTGCTATTTAATTATACTTTTAGACTTGATCTACCTGTTGTAATTTGTATTTATTAAAAGAATGAGCTAAGCTTCTTTTTCTGGATACATCCCCTTGCAAAAAAAAGTTAAGGTTTATTAAAGTATATATGCATTTAAACCAGATTTCCCATGTCTTATCTCCCCAGAAACCTTCATGTAAATAGGTCATGATTATACCTTGCATATATAAAAGCCTCAAACTATTTTGGAAGGATGGAAATCAAGATAGTTATGCCTCCACCTAGGTACATTTTTGTTTGAAATATGAGTTACATTGAGGGTGGAAGAGCCTGGAGAATGCTGTTTGCCGTCGACTGGTTCACTCCCCAAATGGCTGAGCCAGGCTGATGGCAGGGTCTTGCCTGTGGATCTCAAAGTCCAGGCACTTGGACCTTCTGTGTTCTCAGGGCCACAATCTGGTGCCCCTTTGTGATGTTAGCATCACATGTGGCAGTTAACTTGCTATGCTACAATGAGAGCCCCTAAATTTAGCACTAACTCTGAAAACAAGAATTCTAAAGAACTTTAAAAATATCACTAACTTAGCAAATTAATAGTTGTGAAATTTTTAAAAACGTTGACAATTGGGTAAAAATAGAGGTCAGATTGTAACCAGAACTTCTGAGTCTCGATAAATACTTTGAGATAGATGATGAGTTTTCCATGAAGGAGAAATATGGGCTTATATTTTTGAATATCCTTTGGGAATAGTGATGTACATACAGGTGTTTCAGTGTTAATGTATGTGGGCCAGTTTTTGTTATTTTATTTTTGATGTTCACACAGTTGAGAAGGATGCATGTTTATGTGGAGTACTGATCAGGGTGGTAGAAGATTGAGGCCTCAGGGAAAGTGGATGAGACCCTTCCAGTTTTTCCGTCCTCCTGAACTGGGGCGGGGTGTGGGAGGAAAGTTAGAGGGACAGCTCCCAGGAGCCCAACCATATCAGGATATGGTAATGAGGGGTGTGGGTGGGCAACTCTTAAAATCTCATGATTCTTTCTTTGAATACCCTAATATTTAATCTTGTGTTTTTCCCTCTCTCCTTTTTATAAAGAGAAATAGCAGTGGTGAAATGATGACAGTAATTATGACTGTAATCAATGAGCAAGTTCTATTTATTTATTTTTTAATATCTTTCCTAAGTAGCAAAGTAAAAGCTAAATATGCATGGTTCTCTTCAGAGCAGACAATAAAGCTGATTTTGCTTTCTTACCCAATAATGTTACCTTTGTATGGAAAAGTTTTAGTTTGTGAGTATGTATGTTTGTGATAATTTTAGGGTCTGCATTTTACTTTTTTTTGGATGTAACATTTCACCCAGTTGGCTTTGCTTTGAGCCAGAATTTATTTGGTACAAGATTTGTGAATGAAATGATCAAATTGAGTTAATATTATACAGAGTTCAAAGCCAGGGTGTATTTATGAAGTAATAAATATAACTTTTCTATGTGATTTTAAGTGAATTTTGAAAGTGGTTTTAGAGAGTTCCTGAAGTGCAGCATTTCTACAGTACATATATTATTTTGTAGTTATTCCATTATGCCTGGAGAATCAAGCACATTATATATAGAAAAAAAAGTTTTTCCTTCAATGGTTTACTTATATTAGAGAGAGAGAGAGTTTCCATCTGCTTGTTCATTTCCCAAATGGCGTCAATGGCCAAGGCTGACCCAGATGTTGCTGTCCTGCAGTGATGGACTTGGTGCACGGAGCCGATAATAACATGCTTGGACTACTGACTGATGATCAATAGCCAAAATTTATTAGAGGCAACAGACTTTATATGCTGAGGGTCATACAGGATTAGGGTAGAGATACTTAGTTCATCAACAGAACCATCAACTGTTTCTATGCCTTAGTTTGGAAGTCCTTTTGCCTTGTATATTACTTCCCACTCAACTGTTCTTATACAAATGATATCTCATCAGGTATACAAAAGGTAGCCATACAGTTGTTCTAATGCAAAGGATATCCAATCAGTCACACACAAGACATCCATTCAGTTGTTTATCATACAAATATTGTCCCATCAACTGTAATCCTGTGTTCACTCACTATGGTCGCTGACCTACGGTCACAATGTCCTCCTACACCCAGACATTGGTAAGACCTAGGAGCATCTTCTGGTCTCTCATAAGCTTGGGCCGCCTTCTACTGCTTTTCCCAGGCCATTATCAGGGGGCTGGATTGGAAGTGGAGCAGCCAGAACACAAACAGGTGCCCATGTGGGATGGTGGCATATAGCTGATGGCTTTACCTTCACTGCCACAATGTTGGCCCCTAAAAATGGAGGTTTTAAAAGTAGAATATTAGAACAAAATATTTTATGTATGCGTATCCATCTATATATTTAATTTTGGTGGCTCTATGGGAAATTGGCCTTTTCTGTTTCAGTATTGGTAGTCTGAGGCTTAAGGTAGTTTTGACTTTTGTGCAAACCCTTTTGTCGTGTTGGCTGTGATCTTTCCTGGGCTTTGTCATATGTAAAATACCATGATGAGTGCTAGACTGACCCAAACCACGACACGCATCTGTATAACAAATACCGTTTCCTGAGTGTGCTTCCCTTTTCTTGTCTTAGAATTGCTGCATATTTCAAAATTATCTTGGTTTATATTGACAGCTCTTTTATTGTTAAGTAATTTCATTTTTATGTTTAAAGTTTCTGATTATACTAAGAAGTACTGTAGTTTTCTTGTGTCCTTATGTTTTGTGCATTTACTTTAATCTTTCTGCTCACTGATTTCCTTCTGCTCACAAGAGAGATTGTAAAATGACTGTTTCGAGTAATAAGCTAAGTTTTTGTTGTCAGTTTAAAGCGACATCATTAAATAATGTTTATGTTCAGGTACCTTGTTCTCTTATAATTTACAAAACAAAAGTTAGTGTCTGTGGCCACTACTACTTTGGACCTCAATTAAATTTTTTTCATGGTACATGTAAAGTTTATGGTACTTATTAAGCTTAAGTCTTTTCATTGTGATCTTAATTCATAGAGTTGATAGAGTTTCTCTTGAAGTAAAGAGCTTATTTTTGGCTTGCTAATATATTTTAATAATTGGTATATTGCAAGTGTTAGAATGAAAATGCTATTTTAGATCCTAAAAAAGTATTGTAGTAATTGTATATAAGATAATTCTAGCAGTATGGCATTTCTTGCTTATCTAAACAAATGTTGATATGTTTGCATATTAAATATAATTGTGTTCCAGGTTAACTTCTCAGCCTGCTGCTACGTTACCAAACGGACATAGTAGCTTATGTGAGTATTTTTTAATGAAACTGGTTAGTATTAAAATTCTTATTACTGGTGTAAGTGTTAGCATTAAGTGGGGCAAAACAGAGTGGTTTAATAGTATGGTCATCATACAGTTGAAAAATGGCTAGATTTCAGTCCTAATGTTCATGTCACTGCTCAACTTCCAGAAATCAATGCAGCTGCAATAATTTAAATTATTTAAAAATAGTTATGGAAAATTAGATTATTGAATTTTAACCTAAAACTTAAATAGAGGATTATATAAGCTTTAAAAATTATTTTTTTTCTCTTTTTGTATTCTGTGCCTTGAAATGGAAATATCTGTTTTTCTTGCAGCCCTTCGAAGCCATCCCCTTCGAGGGGAGAAGAAGGGAGATGGGGATATCTCTTGTATAAATGGGGACATGGAAGTCAGAAAAAGTTGTCGATCCAGGAAAAACAGATTTGAAAGCGTGAACCAGAGTTTGTTATTTGACCAACTAGTAAATAGGTATGACTACGCAGTAAGCAACTTCTATTTTAATTATTTGATTTTCAACCAATTATTGTTTTAAAAAGTAACTTAAGCACTGAATTTACAATAAGCACAATTTTTATAAAACTTTATAAAAATTTTTATAAAACAATAGTTATCAGATAGTAACTATCTGATAACTAATAGTAAGATAGTAACTAATAGTAACTAATAGTAAGATAGTAACTTAGTTTTTTAATCTGTTTAGTAAATATGATAGTTTCATGTAATATTTAAAAATGTCCTTATTTGAAGCTTTTATGCTTAGTTAAATAATATAAAAAGGAAATTTTGTCTTTATTACTATAGGTTTGATATTTGCTCATTTAACATTGATAGCCTTGACAATTTTCAATCAACCATAAATTCCATTTTGGTATGGTAAATAGTAATGTCGCCTCATCAATATTTGGATTGAAGATGTTTTTAGACTAGTTATGTGGTATTGAGTTAGTTAGTGGATGAGCCTGTTTGACTATCAGATCAGCATCTATAACCACAAAAATAAATCTCAGATTATACGTTGACTTAGCCTGTTTACAGCTGCTATAAGAGGATACTACAGACTCGGTGCATCTTTAAGAAAGAGAAATTTTTCACAGTTCTGGGGGAAAGAAAGACCAAGATTGAGGGACCAAATATGATAGGACTTTGCTGCATTGAAACACGGCAGAAGGCATCAGAAAGTGGGGTAGAGGGCTGGAGCAGAATACGGTTGGAGAAAGTGGTAGAATCAGAAGGCAGAGAGAAGGAAAAAAGGCTCAGGCTTAACCTTTATGGAAATCAGTACTTCCCATAATGACAGCCTCAATGCATTCAGAGGGCAGTGACCTTATAACCGCATCACCTCGCAAACACTGTTGCATTGTGAATCACTTTAACCTCTGATTTTTGGGGAACATTCAAACCATAGAGGATGTCATCCTAATTGGCCTTACAATGGGAGCTCAGTGACAGGAGAGAAATGTATGTTCTATAGTGATTGTGTCTTACCTGGTTAGTAACTGTTCTTTAGCACCTAGATTAGTTTAAGTATGTAGGTCAGTGTCTGGATACATAGTAAATGTTATGTGCTTCTTTTTTTGTTGTTAAAGATTTATTTATTTTTAGTGAAAGGTGGATATACGGAGAGGAGGAGAGACAGAGAGGTCACCCCCCAAGTGACCACAGTGGCCGATACTGCACCGATCCGAAGCCAAGAGCCAGGAGCTCTTCTGGGTCTCCCACATGGGTGCAGGGTCCCAAGGCTTTGGGCCGTCCTCGACTGCTTTCCTAGGCCACAGGCAGGGAGCTGGATGGGAAGCAGGGCTGCTGGGATATGAACCGATGCCCATATGGGATCCTGGGTGTGCAAGGCGAGGACTTTAACCACTACACTATCGTGCCGGGGCCCCATGTTATGTGCTTCTTAAAAAGACAAAATAAAAGTTGATACAATGGTATCATGTATTTCTTGGATATCAGTATTTTCTAATTTTTGAAAATATTTGTTCAGTTAACCTTACTCTGGCTTTAAACTTTTATAAGTCCTTTTATTTCATGCATTTCTCCCATCTTCTTATAGAAATATTGAATTAGTTTTTTTCTCCAATTCTCTGGAACTGGTAGTTATTTTTAATGGTACTAAGAATTAATTTATTTTGAGTCTTGTAAAGAAGATTTACCATTTTAAAACTTTATTTTAATATGCGCTGGGGGGGTCCTTCAAAAACCTTATGGAAAATGGAAATAAAAGGGTAGTTTATTTTGGTACCAAATACATTGAAATACATGTGTAGTTTTTTTAAATAATATGCATTTCCTGCAAACTTTTTTCAGACCCCTTTTGAGTTAAAATAGATGATGATCTGATTCTTTGTTTTTATTTTGATTGGTATTGTTTTATGATGGGTGGTAGTTATGAAGATTTAATTTTGAACTTATGTGCAGTTCCATATTAGAATTGATGGTGCTTTATTTTGCTTTGTTCAAGAGCTCTTTTCATGTGTGGCATAATGTATGGTCCCTTTCTTTTCTTATGCTGTGTGTTAGCACTGCTGAAGCTGTACTGCAGGAAATGGATAACATTAACATTAGGCGGAATCGTCGATCAGGAGAAGTAGAGAGACTTCGAATGTGGACAGATACAGAATTTGTGAGTAAAATAACTCTAGCAACTGCTGAAAGTAAATGCTGTTGAGTAATTCAAAGAGAGAATGAGCAGCAATTGGATTTTTGTTTTTAAATGAACACAGTTGTTCCTTTGTCTTCATTTCCACTAGTTTGGGATTCGTTGTTGCTTTCTTCTTCTTTTTTTTTTTAAAGATTTATTTATTTTTATTACAAAGTGAGATATACAGAGAGGAGGAGAGACAGAGAGGAAGATCTTCTGTCCGATGATTCACTCCCCAAGTGACTGCAATGGCTGGTACTGCGCTGATCTGAAGCCAGGATCCAGGAACTTCCTCCAGGTCTCCCACAAGGGTGCAGGGTCCCAAGGTTTGGGCCGTCCTCAACTGCTTTCCCAGGCCACAAGCAGGGAGCTGGATGGGAAGTGGAGCTGCCGGGATTAGAACTGGTGCCCATATGGGATTCCGGCGTGTTCAAGCTGAGGACGTTAGCCGCCAGGCCACGCCGCCAGGCCTTCATTGTTGCTTTCTTCTATGCATTTGCTTCTTGCCACAACCTTCCCCAAATGCCCTGTACAGGTTTGTCATGAGTTATCTTAAAGTGCTGATTTGATTCTGCCACTCTTCTAATTTGACCTTTAATGGTATTTTTTAATGAATTAATGAGAAATATCTTGACCTTTGCAATCTGTTTTCAGCTTTATCTGTTCAGACTCCATTTCCAGGATATAAACAGATTGTTTTTGTCCCCACATCTTTTACCCCTGTTAGTACTCTGGGTTAACAACTGATAAAATTCCACCTTTGTTTTAAGGTCTCCCTCCCTCCATGACATGCCTAGAGGACAGTCTTCTGCTGTTTGACCTCTAGAATGTTTTATACCTCTCTTGATCATGTTGTACTTTATCTTGTAACCATTAGCCCTGTCTTATTCTGTCCTATTATACTGTTATTTGAGGGAGAAAATAGATTGATGGCTTCATAGCTTTTTAATATCTTATACACTATGATTTTCTTATTTTCTTTACGTTTCTTGAATTTAGAAAGTTTTGTTTTCTTTTTGCCTTGGAAATCTGTGCTTCACAAGTTTTATTGTGCAAAAAATGTGCTATTGGATTAACATATGTAGCAGAGAATCAATGTTATAGTAATCGACAGACTTTTCTTTTTAAAAGGAAAACATGGACATGTATTCAAGAGTGAAAAGACGAAGAAAGTCATTGAGAAGAAACAGTTATGGGATACAGAATCATCATGAGGTTTCTACTGAAGGTGAAGAAGAAGGTTTGTGAAGCACCTTATGAAGTAAATACTGGAGTGTTCAGGTGGAAGGGAGGAAAAAATAATATGTACACACCATGTTATCTGATATTGCTGGATGAGTGATTTGGTTTTGAATGTATGTATTGTATAATTTGAAATGATTTTTTTTTTATTTCCTTCATTTGAAAGAATGTTTTTTTTTTTTTAAGATTTTATTTTTTTTTTTTTATTGCTTCACTCCCCAAATGGCAGCAGTGACAAGAGTTAAGCCAGTCTGAAGCTAGGAGCCAGAGCTGTTTTGCTGGGTCTTCCATGTGGGTGCAGAGTTGGGTCATCTTTCACTGCTGTTCCAGGCACAATAGCAGGGAGTTAGATGAGAAGTGGAGCAACTGGCACTTGAACCTGTTGCCTTTATGGAATGCTGGCACTGTAGGAGAAAGGTTTTTTACCTACTGTGCCGTGGAGCTGGCCCATGATGGAGATTTTTTTATTGAGTAAATATTGTTGTTATAGCTGTGTTGCTTTCTTTGAAGAGATTTAGAATAGGTAAGACAGGTTTATAATGTGATTTCCCCCTCCTCCTACCACACTTCATTAATTGAATAGCTTTGTAGAGTTTTCAGTATAGAGATGACATGTACAGAATATGTACAGAATTTTTATTCAGGGGCTAGTGTTCTAGGTACAGTTGCTGCCTGTGACACCCACATCTTGTATGGGTGCCAGTTTTCGTCCCAACTGATTCTCTTCAGCGCAGCTCTCTACTGATGTTCGTGGGAAAGCAGCAGCAGATGACCCGACCTGGATGGTCTTCTGGCTTCGGCCTGCTGCAGGTCTGGCCATTGCAGCCACTTGGGTGAATGATTGCTCTCTCCCTCACTCTGTAACTCTGCCTTTTAAATAAATGGGTAAAACATTTTTTTTTTTTGGAAAGGATGGTAGGGCTGGCACTTGATATAATATCAGGCTAATCTTATGCCTGGAGTGCCAGCTGTATGTGCTCCAGTTTGAGTCCTAGCAGCTCTACTTCTAATCCAGTTCCTTCCTAATGGGAGGTCAGTGGAGAAGGGCCCAGGTCCTTGGGCCCCTGCACCCACATGGAATGGGAAGTAGAGCAGCCCAGAATACGAGGTAGTGCTCATATGAGATACTGGTGGTTGCAAGGCGAGGATTTTGCCATCGAGCCATTATGCCAGGCCCGCTCCCTCCAACTTTGTACCTGTATGCTTGTATCAAATCCATGCTTAAGCATGGTCACCAGTTCTAATAAACCATTAAACTGCTGACCAGAAGTGCTCTTGCTAAAAGGTTAGTAATTATCTTTTAAGCAGAATTTTTTGAAAGATTTGTTTATTGTTATTTGAAAGGCAGATTTACAGAGAGATGAAGAGAGAAAAAGAAAGAAAGAAAGAAAGAAAGAATGAATCTTCCATTCATTGCTTTACTCCCCAAATGGTCTCGATGGCTAAAGTGGGGCTGATTTGAAGCTAGGAACCAGGAGCCTCCTCCAGGTTTTCCACATGTTTGCAGTTTGACTCAGGCCATCCACTATTGCCCTCCCTTCTATAAGCAGAGACCTGGGTTAGAAATGAAGCAACCAGGGCATGACCCTATTTCCATATGGGATGCTGACACCACAGGGTAGAGGATTAGCCTGTTGAGGTGTGATACCAGCTCCTAAGCAGGATGATTTCAATTACCAGACAGTACTTAAATAGTAACTTTATTTATTGTTTAATTGGGGATTGATTGAGTTTTTGTATTTTGCTAAAAATCTAAATTATATCATGTTCTATTATTGTTTAGTATTTAACAATTTCTGATAGTTTAGGAGAGCATCTATGATCATCACTTGTTTATTCAGGTGACAAATATATTGACCATTGGTGGGGAGAATATTATTCTTAGCATCTTTATAGATTAATTTTTAATTATATTGATTTATTCTGTGTCATAAAATTATACTGCTTTTAAATGTTACCTTTGTAGAAATGGTACTGATTAGATGTATATATTCAGTTCTAGAGTGGTCTAAATCTTACAGACTAAAACAACTTTTTTTCCTTTTGTTTTGGTGAAACTAGAGTCTCAAGAAGAGGATGGAGATATAGAAGCTGAAGAGGCAGAAGGAGAAGAAAATGATAGACCTTATAATTTGAGACAAAGAAAAACAGTGGATCGATACCAAGCACCCCCAATAGGTAAGTGACTAAATTAGTTCTTCCCCTTGCATAGCTGAATAGCTTATTCTGTTGTATTGTTTTTTTTTTAAAGATTTATTATTTTTATTACAAAGTTAGATATACAGAGAGGAGGAGAGACAGAGAGGAAGATCTTCTGTCCGATGTTTCACTTCCCAAGTGAGCGCAGCAGCCAGTGCTGTGCCAATCCGAAACCAGGATCCAGGAACCTCTTCCAGGTCTCCCATGCGGGTACAGGGTCCCAAGGCATTGGGCTGTCCTCAACTGCTTTCCCAGGCCACCAGCAGGGAGCTGGATGGGAAGTAGAGCTGCTGGGATTAGAACCGGCGCCCATATGGGATCCTGGTGCATTCAAGGTGAGGACTGTAGCCGCTAGGCCACGCCGCTGGGCCCTGTTGTATTGTTTTTTAAAAAATTAAAATTGGTAAACCTGAAAGAAATGAAATTTCTTTTAGGTTCCATTTATTTTTTCCTACACATGCATGCACATATACAGCAGAATGTTAAAGTACCTGGTAACAACACTGAACTATGTGGGGTGTGTCCATGTTGGCTTTATATTTATTATTAACTACTGCTTATGTGTGTCTATTGCTTTCATGCACAGCAATGCTTTTGGGTGAGCATTTTCATCTTCCAAGGTGTTAAATAACTTCTCCAAGGTTTTTTAATGTTGTTTTAATCTAAAAACATGTAATTAGTTCCACAGGTTCTGTTTTGTTTTCTTTTTTTCTTTAACTCATGCATCATTTCGGTTCAGTCCCTGTGTGTGCAGTCCAGTGATTTTTAATGCATTCACACGGTTTTGCATTTAGCACTCTCTGACTGCCAGATGTTGGAGTACTTGGCTGTGCCTTTCTCCCTTGTCCTGTCTGCCTCTCTAGACTTGTTTATATGTGACTTTTCTCTGTCTTCTTAATACCTTCAAAAAGTACTTAGATCTTTTTACTCTAAATCATATACTCTAGAGCAATGACTGACTGACTACCTGTAGATGTATCAGAATCATCTTACTGGACACTTGTCCCTGTGTGCAGATGTGTCTATTCCACTTGGAAGTCATTGTTGGACAGCAGAGGGGCAGGGGTATGATCGGCAGAAAGAAAGTTTCATTGAAGTATAATCGAGATGCATTCTATTGGACATAGTTAATTTTTATCAATGGAATCATGCGATTTATATTCGTTTTCTTCTCTGATTCAACATAATTGTTATAAGACTCCTCCCTGTGGTTTGGTTGAGTGTTAGCAATAATGTGTGCCTTCTTATTGTTGAGTAGCATTCCATTGTGTGGATACATTGAGTTGTTTATCCATTGAATTATTGATGGACATTAGATTTGTTTCTGATTTTGGCTGCTTTTTAATAAAAAGTTTTATTACTTATTTTTATCTGAAAGTCAGAGAGAGAAGAAGAGACAGAGATTTTTCTTCTGTTCGTTTTCCCCAAATAGCTGCAATGGCTGGAGCTGGACTGGTCTGTAGCCATGAGCCTGCAGCTTCTTCTGGATATCCTATGTGAATGCAGGGACCCAAAGACTTGAACCATCTTGCACTGCTTTCTTGAGCAGGGAGTTGACCCAGGAGCAGAGCAGCTGAGACTTGAACTGGCACCCATATGTTATACCAGCCCTGTAGGCAGAAGCTTAACTTACCAAGACATGGTTTTTGCTGTTACAAATAAAGTTGTTACGAACATTCATGTGGCCTTGTGGGTATATGTTTTCATTTTTCTAATAAATACCTGGGAGTGAAATGACTGGGTTGTGTGGTTAGATGTATGTTTTACCTTCTAAGAAACTACCATGGTTGCCATTGTGATGCTGTGGATAAAGTATGAAGCATCCTCTCTTTTTGCATCTTTCTAGAGTACAATGTGGCATCCACTGCGATAGACTAGTGACTAAATCGTTGCACTGGGATCCTGTATGAGTGCTGGTTTCTGTCCCAGCTGCTTCACTTTCCATTCAGCTCCCTGCTTGTTATCCTTGAAAGCAGTAGAGGATGGCTTAAGGCCTTAGGACCCTGTACCACGTAGGAGATCCCGAGGAAGCTCCAGGCTCTTGGCTTTGGATAGGCTCAACTTCAGCCTTTGTGGCCATTTTAGGGGTGGATCAGAGGACAAAAAAATCTTTTCTTTGTTTCTCTCCTTCTCTGTAAATCTGCCTTTCCAATAAAAATAAATAAATCTTTTTAAAAAAGATTTATTTATTTTATTACAGTCAGATATACAGAGAGGAGGAGAAACAGAGAGGAAGATCTTCCGTCTGATGTTTCACTCCCCAAGTGAGCGCAGCAGCCAGTTCTGTGCCAGTCCGAAGCCAGGATCCAGGAACCTCTTCCAGGTCTCCCATGTGGGTTCAGGGTCCCAAGGCATTGGGCCGTCCTCGACTGCTTTCCCAGGCCACCAGCAGGGAGCTGGATGGGAAGTGGAGCTGCCGGGATTAGAACCGGTGCCCATATGGGATCCCAGCGTGTTCAAGGTGAGGACTGTAGCCGCTAGGCCACACCGCCGAGCCCAAAATAAATAAATCTTAAAAAAAGAAAAAGAGTACAATGTGTCTTTATAATTTGTAGTCATTATGTTCCACGATGTATTTCTTAACACTTATTCTTCCTGATTGGAATTATGTGTCTTTTGGGCATTATCTACCTAGTCACCTCTCTTTCTCTCCTAGATACCACATTGTTTCTGTGAGATCAACTTCTTTATCTCCACATATGAGTTAAAGTGGTGGTTGTCTTTTTCTGCCTGGCTTATTTCAATTAACATAATGCTCTCCAGATTTGTCCATGTGTTTACAAATGACTGCATGGTGTTCTAGCGTATATGTTTCATATGTATCACATTTTTTCTCTCTTTTTACAAAGATTTATTTTATTTTTAGTTAAGAGACAGAGTAGTTATAGACTGAGAAGGAGAAATAGAAAGCTTGGCCTGTGTGAAGCCAGGAGCCTCTTCCATGTCTCCTACTTGGGTCTGGGGACCCAAGGACTTGAGTCATTCTCTGCTGCTTTCTCAGGTTATAAGCAGAGAGCTGGATCAGAGCTGTGACTTATGATGCGCATCTGGAATGGCAGCACTGTAGTAGAGGCTTAACTTGCTATGTCGCAGTGCCAACATGTTCTCTCCCTCCCTCCCTGCCTTCATTCTTCCCTTTGTTCTCACTTTCTTGATTTATTTATTTTTATTTGAAAGGCAGATTTACAGAGAGGACACAAAGAGAAAAATCTTCTTTTGGCTTTTTCACTCCCCAAGTTTCCCAATGGCCAGAGCTGGGAGTCAGGAACTTCTGGTTCTCCCATGAAGATGCAGGGTCCCAGGCTGTAAGCAGGGAGCCGGATGGGAAGTGGAGCAGCTGGGGACATGAACCACTGCCCATATTGGATCCTGGTGTGTGCAAGGCATGGACTTTAGCCACTAGACTACTGCACTGGGTCCTCTTTTTCTTCTTTTAAGATTTATTTATGGGGCATGGTGATTTCAACAAGCTAATTCTTCACCTGCAAGAACTGTCATCTTGTGGATGCAGATTCATGTTTAGGCAGCTCCACTTCTGGTCCAGTTCCCTGCTTACAGACTGGGAAGGCACTGGAGAATGGCCCAAGTCCTTGGGGCCCCTTCAATACTACACCCATGTGGGAAACCTGGAAGAGGTTCCTGGCTTCAGATTGGCTCAGCTCCAGCTGTTTAGCCATTTGGAGAGTGAACCAGTTGGTGGAACATCTTTCTCTTTCTCTATGTAACTCTACCTTTCAAATAAAAATAAATAATTCTTTAAAATATACAAATATATACATATATAGGATTTATATTTTTGTTGAAAGATTGTTGGGCTGGCATTGTGGGGTGGCGGGTTAAGTTGCTGCCTACTGTACCAGCAAGGCACTTGCACAGACACCAGTTTGAGGCCAGGCTCCTTCACTTCTGACATCGCTCCCTGCGTAGTAAGGCAACTGAGGGTGCCCAAGTACTTCGGCTCCTGCACTCAAGTGGGAAACAGGGAAGAAGCCCCTCACTCCTGGCTTTGGCATGGCCCAGCCCTTGCCATTGTGGCAGTGTGGGGATCAAATCAGTGTGTGAAAGAGCTCTTTTTCAGTCTGTTCCTTTCCTCCTCCCCTCCCCCCTACCTCTCTCTTAACCTCTTTTTTTTTTTTTTTTAAGTAGTTTTAAAAGAAAAGTCAGAGTGACATGGAGGAAGAGAGAGAGAGAGATGGATCAAATTTTAGTTTGCTGGTTTACTTTCCAGTCACCCCAGAAGCTGGACTTGACCCTAGAATTCTGTCCAGGCCTCCCACATGGGTAGCATAGAGCCAAGTACGTGGTCCATCATCTGGAGTCTGCATTAGTAGGAAGCAGAGGAGGCAAGACCTGAGCTCGGCACTCAGCTGCAAGGCATGCGCATCCCAGGCATGCCTTCTGTGCTATACTGACATCTTGACCTGTCCTTCAAAAACTTTTCTTATTGGTCATGATTTCAATATTGAATCTGAGTGATCAATTTTTAAACCCAAATTCATAATGATTTAAGTTAATGTGTTTTTATGATGCTTATTTGCAACTCAATTATGCTATCGCAAAATCTTGAGTTTTCAGAAGATACTTGGAACTTTAAGACACATTAGGTTCTTTGCAGAAAGTTAATAGAAATATTTTCTTTTTAACAACATTTGTTTATAAATTATTTCTATGTTACCTTTTCCCCCCTTTTAGTACCAGCTCATCAAAAAAAGAGGGAAAACACATTGTTTGATATTCATAGATCTCCAGCACGAAGAAGCCATATCAGGTACATTCTGTTTCTACAAGGCAGGAATTTTTATATCAATGAGAGACTTGTTATATCTTATGTTATGCCATGTTGTGTTATGCTGTGTTATGTTATTGTTATCTTATGCCTGTGCTTATTTAACAGTTTTCATACTACATATTTTGATATTATGGGTTCACAGTTAACCTAGACTATTTATTTTTTGAAACATTGATTTATTTATTTTAAGGCAGATTATAGAGACAGGGAGAGACAGAGAGATTGATCTTGTATCTACTGGTTCACTCTGCCAATGAACTGGACCAGGCTGATGCCAGAAGCCAGGGCCTTGGCCTGGATCTCCTATGTGGGTGGCTTGGACACAAATACATGGATCAACTTCTGCTGCTTTCCCAGGTGCATTAGGGAGCAGAATCAGAAGTGCAAGAGCTGGGAATCGAACAGGCATTCATTTGAGATGCTGGGCTTTGCAGGGACAGCTAAACCCACTGCCCCGCAGTGCTGCTTGTTTTAGCCATCATCTTCTCGGAAGTTGCACAGTGCACTGGTCCCTTAGTACAGTGGAGTCTCTGTGACCCATATTACTTTTACTGGGAATACTGATTTGTTAGTCTTTTTCCTGTTGTCCTTCTACTTGTAGATACAAGGCAATTTTTTATTTAAAACTTTTTATTTATTAGAGAAGCAGAGAGAGAGATGGGGGGTCTGGTCTCATCCATTGCTTTATTCCCCAAATATAATGCAGAATGACATGAAAAGATCTGTATTAGTAAAAAGAAGATATATAATGTATTAAAGATCTCAGGAGTGCTGGGATAATTTGAGTTATTATTATATTTTAGAGATTTATTTATTTGAAAGGCAGAGTGACACAGAGAGACAGAGAGATTTTCCACCTGCTGGTTCATTATAAGAAATGGCCTCAATGGCTGGAGCAGGGCTACTGCTTAGCCAGGCTGAAGTCAGTAGCCTGGACCTCTGTCCTGGTCTCCCACATGGGTTGCAGGGGCTCCAATACTTGGACCATCTTTTGCTGCTTTCCCAGATGCATTACTGGGGAGCTGGATTGATAGAGCTGCCAAAATTTGATAGGTGGTGCTGATGCCACAAAGAGTGGCTTAACCCTGTGTGCCAAAGAGCCAGATCCAGTTTGAGTTATTATGGACTACAGTATACTTAAAAATATCATATAGAGAAGCCTAGGTTGTTGTGACATTTGTGAAGGCTAAATTTAAATTAACAATTGTGTGGCTTGTCATCAGTGTAGTCTGAACTCTACCTTTACTATTTTGGTTGCTACAGTGTTGTGCAGTGTAGTGATTATGATGGAAAAGTAATGGACAGAAATCATTCATGTGGAAAGATTCCAAAGTGAAGTAATAGGCACCAGCATTTTGCCTCTTGGATTAGACAGCTATATCCCACATTGGAGCCTGCATTCAATTCCTGACTCTGGCTCTTGATACCAGCTTCCCACGAATGCAGATTCTGGGGACGCATTGTTGTTGACTCAGTAATTGAGTTCCTGCCACCCTGTGGGAAAAGTGCAGTAGGTCTTAGCTCCCAAGCCTTGCTCCCCTCCCAACCAACAGATGGGCATTATCTCTCTCTGCCTCTAAATAAATAAATAAATAAATAAATAAATAAATAAATAAATAAATTTAAAGAAATAAATATAAAATAATAAAGAGAAAAATAAGAGAAGGGAAATAGTAAGTCTTACAGCTGATGCTAAGCAGGATCAAAAAGTTATACCAGTAAGAGTTGATGAATTATGAGTTAATGGGTTTCCTGGCTCTATAGGTCTTGACAGATTTGAAGTTAAAGAGTTATTGTGTTAGGTGGTTATGTTCAAAGAGTAGCTCTTCAAATTAAATTTTGATTTGAGAACAGTTCATGTGGTGACAAGATCCAAGGTACGATCTTGGTACATGATGTTTAAATGGCACAGAGCTCAGGACTAGTTAAAGGAGTGTGAGGGTGGTAAGTGAAGCGTAGGCAGGGGTGTAAAGAGAGATGTAGCTATGTATGAAGTGTGGAAAGGGTGCAATGGCAGTGATCGTGTAGTGAAAGGCAAGGCGATTTAGGATGGCTTGGAGGTTTCTGATAATGCTATTAACTGAATATGCCATTTTTAAGAAGTAGTCAAAGAATTTGACTTGAATATTTTAAAGGTAATTTGCATGTCAAGAGGGCAATGGTGTGCTTTGGTATGGTTTTTATACTGTTTTCTAGAGATTTTTGAAATGTCATGGATTATATTAGTAATTAACATTAATTATTGTTCCTCTTTGGGCATGATTTTAGCCACATATGTTATCTAATAATTCTGTAGTAGTTCTCATTATGAACAACTTCTTTTTCTTCAAAAAATTTTTATGTATTTTTATCACATTCAAATGAAGTTAAAAGTGTCCCATCTGGGAAGTGAAAGCCTAGAAACAAGTGTATTATTTTCTTCAGTTCTTTCAGTGTCTAGACTGTTTCTGATTACTTGAAAAACAAAATGCAAAATACAAACTTGATTTTCCATGATTTTGTTGTTCTTTATAAAACAGTGATGTAAATTTTCAAATTTAGATCAAAATTAGTTTTGTTATTGGACTGTCTTCCGTAACTGTTTAAAACATTGTAGGCTTCTTATTTTCCCCTTTTTTCTTTTACTTGTGAAGTGTACCACTTTTAAAGTTTGTAAGATGTAAACTGTATGAGGGCAGTTGCTGAAGTAATGGGTTTGTTGGTGAAGTACTTGTAGCTATGGTCTTTACAATGTGTTTTTAAATCCTATTTCCTATTTTAATGGTTTTAAGATTTTTTTTTTCTGTAGGAGAAAGAAGCATGCGATTCATAGTAGTGACACAACTTCTTCTGATGAGGAACGCTTTGAAAGAAGGAAATCAAAGAGCATGGCAAGAGCAAGAAACAGGTTAGTACAGACTTCAGTGTGGTTTCCATGGTTGAAAGCAAGAGGCACAGTTGGAATGAATTTTGTAATCTGTGGTGATCTTTCTTTAACATTGCTATCCAACATATATTTTGGACAAGATTAATGCACTAACTTGTTTTGGATTTAGTAATTCTTACAGTGGAAATCCAGCTTTGGGAAATAACCTGTATAGTAATCTGCCAATATTCAATGATGAAACACTGTGTAAAAGTGACGAAAGGAGAGACAATGGGCGTAGTATAGTATCTATTTCCATCTCTACTGCCCTTCTTGTCCAAGTTCATTTAATGATGCTGGTTTTAGTTACTTCAGATGACTCCAGTACCTGAGGGACATAACGTTTCTAGTAGAATTGTCTTGGGAGTTCTTGGATTTTTATTTGGAAGGTTTGTTTTGCTTTTGTTATTGCCTCTGGAGTTCTTTGCCCAGCTATGGTAAATGTCTGCTACATGACTCATCAAAATCTCAAGTTGTTTCCCCTGGGTAGATTGTATATTTATCTAGTAAATAAAGTGTAGGATTTATTTTCCAATATTTTTAAAAATTATTTTTTTAAAAAAGTTTTTTTTAAGATTTATTTTATTTTTATTGCAGTCAGATAAACAGAGAGGAGGAGAGACAGAGAGAAAGATCTTCCGTCCATTGATTTACTGCTCAAGTGGCCGCAACGGCTGGTGCTATGCCGATCTGAAGCCAGGATCCAGGAACTTCTTCCAGGTCTCCCACGCAGGTGCAGGGTCCCAAGGCTTTGGGCCATCCTCGACTGCTTTTTCAAGCCACAAGCAGGGAGCTGGATGGGAAGTGGAGGTGCTGGGATTAGAACCGGCGCCCATATGGGATCCCAGTGTGTTCGAGACGAGGACTTTAGCTGCTAGGCCACGCCGCTGGACCCAAAAAGATATATTTTGAAAGGCCGATTTTATGGAGAGGAGACAGAGAGAGGTCTTCATCTGCTGATTCATTCCCCAGGTGGCTGCAATGGCCATGGCTGAGAAGATCTGAAGCCAGGAGCCAGGAACATATTCTTGGTCTCCCACATAGGTGTGGGGATCCAAGGACTTTGGCTATCCTCTGCTCTTTTCCCAGGCTACAGAGAGCTGGATTGGAAGGGGGCAGTTGGGACACAAATCCTACATTGGAACGCTGATGTTAGCAGGTGGAGGAGTAGCCTGGCACGCACTGTGTCAGCGCCTTATTTTTCAACTTTCAGCACATATTTTTAATAACAAAGATATTTTATTTAGAAAAGGATTTAGCAAAGCATTTCTATAATTTGGTATTATGATTGTATTGTAGAAATACAAAATTTTCGTTTAGCATATTTTGGAAACAAATTTGAATTGGTGTAGCTTTTATTTCAAAAAGGAATTCCTCATGTAGGTGATAGTAAGAAATATGAGAAGAATCTAAGCTTTTTTCTTTTTTAGACCCAGTTGTTTATTTGAAGTGAAGGAAAGAGAGAAAGAGACTGAAGAAAAAGAGCATGAAAGATCTTACACTTGCTGATTCTGATTCACTCCCCAAATGGTCATAACAGTTTGATTAGGGCTAAACTGGGGCCAGGAAACTGGGATCTTGCAGGCCTCCCACATGGGTGGCAGAGGGTCCAGTACCTAGGCCATCTTCTGCTCCCTTTGCAGGTGAATTAACAGGGAGCTGCATTGGAGCTGAGGCAGCTGTGGCTGCACCTGATGCTCTGTTATGAGATGCTTGCATTGTAAGTAGTGATTTAACGTGCTGTGCCCGGACTCTAGCCTAAGAGTTTAAGCTTAAATAAAAGAGTTTAATTATTATTTGATCTTGACTATTATTCTTTTTAAAGATTTATTTTATTTTTATTGGAAAGTCAGATATACAGAGAGGAGGAGAAACAGAGAAGAAGATCTTCTGTGGGTTGATTCACTCGTCAAGTGGCCGCAATGGCCGGAGCTAAGCCGATCCGAAGCCAGGAGCCTGGAACCTCTTCTTGTGTCTCCCACATGGGTGCAGGGTCCCAAGCCTTTGGGCCATTCTTGACTGTTTTCCCAGGCCACAAGCAGGGAGCTGGATGGGAAGTGGAGCTGCCGGGATTAGAACTGGCGCCCATATGGGATCCCAGTGTGTGCAAGGTGAGAACTTTAGCCACAGGACTATTGTGCTGTGCCCAATATGAATTATTCTGATAATCTACATTGAAAATGTATTTTTTAGGTGTTAGAATTAGGAAATTTTGGGGCCTGGCGGTGTGGCCTAGCGGCTAAAGTCCTCGGCTTGAACGCCCCGGGATCCCATATGGGCGCCTGTTCTAATATTGGCAGCTCCGCTTCCCATCCAGCTCCCTGCTTGTGGCCTGGGAAAGCAGTTGAGGACACCCAATGCCTTGGGACACTGCACCCGCGTGGGAGACCTGGAAGAGGTTCCAGGTTCCCGGCATCGGATCGGCGCAGCACCGGCCGTTGTGGTCACTTGGGGAGTGAATCATCGGACAGAAGATCTTCCTCTCTGTCTCTCCTCCTCTCTGTATATCTGGCTGTAATAAAATGAATAAATCTTTAAAAAAAAAAAAGAATTAGGAAATTTTAGTGCAGTTCTATTCATTTTAGAAACTGTACTTTTTTGTGACCGTTTGTTGTCTTTGAATATTTAACCAAGAAGCAAAAAGAAAGATTATATTTACTTGGAGGACAATAAAATTAAGCAATGTGGGCCTGACATTGTTGCCTAATGGCTAAAGTCTTCTCCTTGCACGTACTGTGATCCCGACTGTTCCACTTCCCTTCTAGCTTCTTGCCTGTGGCCTGGGAAAGCAATTGAGGATGGCCCAAAGCCTTGGGACCCTGCACCCTTGTGGGAGTCCTGGAGAAATTCCTGGCTCTTGGCTTTGGATTGGCTCAGCTCCAGCTATTGCAGCCACTTTGGGAGTGAATCAGCGGAGGGAAGATCTTCCTTTCTGTCTCTCCTCTCTATATATCTGCCTTTCCAATAAAAGTAAAAATAAATTTTCTTTAAAACAAGAATAAGTCTTTAAAAACATTACGTAATATATAGGATTTGAGGTAGCTAGAACTTTTAAGCTATCTGGGTAACATTTATGTAATGATATTGATACAGTTTTGTTCCCAAGATGTGATCTAGAATGGCTTCCTTGAATGAAAGAAAAAGAAACTTCTCCATTCATATAAACTGATTTAGACGTATCTGCATAAAACCTGAGGATAAATTTAAATATAGTACAGCTTAATTTCAATTTTACTGCTAATTAATATAGTACATGAAAGTATCTTAATTGTGTAATTATATAATGCGGGAAATGAGATGTGAAAATATTTTCCTCAGTTGAAAAGTAGATTGGATTCTTTGTACAACACATTAATGATGTGTTCATACTGTCTTCTACATGACTGTTGTTTCAGCTGTAAAAAATTTAGGGGGATTGACATTGTGGCCCATTGGGTAAAGCTGCTGCCTACAGTGCTGGCATCTCATATTGAGTGGGGGTTTGAGTGATGGCTATCCCACTTCATTTATTTATTTATTTGTTCATTTTCTTTCTTTCTTTCTTTCTTTCCTTCTTTCTTTCTTTCTTTCTCTCTCTCTCTCTCTCTCTCTTTCTTTCTTTTCTTTCTTTCTCTCTCTCTTTCTTTCTTTCTTTCTTTCAAAATGTGCTTATTTATTTGAAAGTCAGAGTTATAGAAACAAAGAAATCTTCCGTCTGATGATTGCAGTGGCTGGGTCTGGGTGAGACCAAAGGCAGTAAGCAGGAACCAAAAGTTGCTTCCATGTCCCTGAAATGGAAAGCCAGGGCCCAAGCACTTGAGACAGCTTCCATTGCTTTTTCCAGGTCGTAAGAAGGGAGGTTAATTGGAAGTGGAGGAAGGAGGATAGGAACTACAGGTGTATGGCATGTGTGCATCAGAGGCAGTGACTTGACTGGCTGTGTCGCAGCACCAGCCTTTGCCTTTGCTTGCTGCTGGTGTGCTTGGGGAAGCAGTAGAGCCGAGCCCAAGGACTCTGGATCTCACTGCGCATGTGGGAGACCAGGATGGAGTGGAAGATCTCTTACTGTGTGTTCCTCCCACTCTGTTTCTATGCCTTTTGGACAAATAAATTTTTAAAGCACGGAAGCCATCCTGAAAAAGAGTTGGCTGCTTCCCTGAAAATAAAAACAAAAATATAGAAAATGTTAAAAATACGAGTTTGTTATTTTCTGGGTTATAAGAAAAAGAAGAAAGATGAAAATATGTCACGATTTAAGCTTATTTTGACATTAAAATTAGAAATTTTGAATGCTATTTACTTGAATTTTTGTAAATTTCAGATGTTTGCCTATGAACTTCAGAGCGGAAGACTTAGCTAGTGGTATTCTCCGAGAACGAGTGAAAGTGGGTGCAAGCTTGGCTGATGTTGATCCAATGAACATTGATAAATCAGTAAGTTTTGTAACTGTTTTTCTACAATATATGTATTTTTGATTTTATAATTTGCTTCCTAAATTTGTTTACATAGTTGAGAGGGATGCATGCCCATGTGGACCTCTGATAAGGGTGGGGAAGTTCAGGTACAGAGGAAGGTGGGAGGGACATGTTTCATTTTTTTTTTCTCCAGTTTGTCCACATAAGAGGAGTGAGAGATGGCTTTTACTTACTGTCAAGCTACATCAACACTTGGTGATGAGAGACAGTCATTTGATGACTTCCTGATGTGGGGAAGAGTATTGTGAGGGTGTTGAGTGGTTTTGATAGTTTTGAGATATTTTCAGCTTCTTTGCAGAGCATTGAGAAAATCTTTCCAAAGTTGGTTGGTTGACCACAGTCCATCTTAGTGTATCCACAGACCCAGCAACATGTTGTAAAGCTTGTTAGGAAGATTGTTCAACCTATTCTCCTTTCCATTCTCTGCTGAGGCAGTTGATGTCCCCTGCTGTTCTAGAGCTGACCATAACATCCTCCATGTACTGTCCACTGCACAGGTGCACAGGGATCAGCAGCTGTGGAGGCCCAGCCCTGATATATGTACTCCAAGCTTGGACAACACATCCTGTGATTTCTTTGTGGCCAGGGTCTGAACCCAGTGGTCCAGTTGGGGAGTTCCCCAAGAAACCACACTTGGGATGACCTCAGACTTGACTCCTGAGTGTGCCAGCCAGTATAGGATCAAGTGTGTGTCTGTTACCTGCACCAGGTAGTGCACTCACAGGTGGATGCAGCTCTAGTCAGTTCTACCCCCAGCCAAATATCTCATGTGAACCGATGAATGCAGACACTCGGTTAGCCTTTCACAGAGCTGGTCCCCATGTGTACCAGAGGGTGTTGTGGCATAGTTGGGGCAACCCCCCAATTATCCCCACTAGGTCTCCTGCCCCTTCTCCCCCCAGCCCTGGTTCTTATACATGCCAGCTCTGCCATGGCCTAGCTTGGTCTAGGCCATATGCCATCCAGCTCTTGTGTACACCAATGGGGCTTAGCTCAGCCCTACACATCCCCACACTTGGCCCTCATATATGCTGACAGGTGCTTCTGCCTTATCCAGCCTGGCCTGATACCAGCCCTGGTTCTTATGCACACTAGTGATAGGTATAGCTAGCAGGCGGGTGCTCACAGTTTTCCTGCCAGGCATATTTCCAGCACTGGATCTTGCGCATGCTGGGGATATTGTGGTCCAGCCTGACATAAATCGCACTCAGTCCCAGCACTTGATAGCTAGTGCTGTGGTCTGGCTTAGCTCGCTCACACCCATTTTGGTTCTCATGCATGCCAGCTGTTATGGGAGCCTGTCCCAGGTGGACTTGCCCCAGTCCCAGCTCTCAGGCTCACCAGTGGAAGCAGCAGCCCAGCGGGGAAGTCCCCAGAGTTCCCTACCAGGTTTTCTCCAAGCTCTGGATCTTGGCATGTGTCAGCAAGCCCTGTCTGAGATGGCCTACCCCCAGTATTGGCGTTTGCCAGCAGTTACTACCTGGCTCAGCCCCATTTCCAGTCCCAGCTCTTGCCAGTTGGTGTATCAGCCTAGCCTGTTCTGGCCTGCTACTCGCCCCAGCCCTCATGTGACTTGACAGATGTTGTGGTGCACCTGGCCTGGCCTGCACTCTTGTTTTTTTTCAATCATTGCTAGTTTGTGCTGTGGATTGACCCTTCCCGACTTGCTGCTAGACCCAGCTCACAGGTATGCCAAATGGTACTGCAACCCAGCCTGGTGTAACCTGCCCCTAACCCTGATTCTCATGCTTACAAGTAGGAGCTGTGGCCTAGCAGGGCAGTTCTCTAAGTTCCTCTACCAGGCTTTGTGTGTGCTGCTACCCAGACTAACATTACTGGCCCCCAGTGTTAGCACTCACGAGTGGACATTAACACAGTATGGCCTAGCCTGACTGGCTTGCATCCTTTCCAGCTTTCACTGATGCATGCACAGCCTAGCCCACCTTGGCTCACCCCCAGACACAGCTCTCACGTGACCCTACAGGTCCTGAGGCCTAGCCCTAGTCCCACACCCATTCTGGCTCTTGCAATAGCCAGTAGGTGCTGGGGCCTAGCCCAGTCTGACCTTACTCCAGACCCAGGCCCCATGCATGGGACAGTTCTGCCTCCAGCTCTGTCTCCTACACAAACTAATGGGTGCTGGAACCCGACCCGCTCCTGCCCAGCTCACACTTGGCCCTCATGCAAACCAGTGGGAGCTGAAACCAAGTCAAAGCGACCAGCAATAACCGCTACCAGGCCCGCCCCCTGCCCTGGTTCCCATACTTGCCAGTATGTACAGCAGACTGGTCCAGTCTATTCCACATCACATTCAGCTCTCATATATGTCAACGGGCATTGAAGCCTAGTTCAACCGAACCAGTCCCATTATCCAGCTCACACATGTGCCAATGGGTGCCACTCTCTGTCTGGCCATGCCTGCCCCAGTCCTGGTTCTCACTGTTTCCCTAATGGGCCCACTCCTATTCCCAGATTATGCACTCTCCGAATGGTTCTGCAGTTGGCTTACAGAATTAGCCCCCTGTGCCAGCATCTGCCAGCTAATGCTACAACAGAGCCAAACCAACCCACATCCACTCCGACTTATGCATGCACCAGTAGGAACAGTCAACCCAGCTTGGCTTTTCCCTGGTCTAGCTCACATGAGGCTAACAGGTGTTATAGTTCTGCCTGGTCTGGTCTGCCCCCATCCCAACTCATCCTCTCCAGTGGGAATGGTGATCCTGTAGGGGAGCCCCATGCAGCCCTACTACCGGCTTTGCCCCCTCCTCCCCATCCCTGGGTCTCACTTCTGCTGATTGGGTGCCATGGCCCAGTCTGCCATGGCCTGTCTCTCCTCAGCTTTTGCCAGTATGTGCTGTAGCATGGCCCGACCTGCCCCACCTCCAGTTCCAGCTCAGGTTGATGCAGGCTACAGCCTAGCCCAGCTGGCACCCAGTCCAAGCCCTCATGTGTACTGGCATGTGTTGCGACCGAACCTGGCCCAACCCACACTGTACCAGATTCACCAGCAGGTGATGTGAACTGGCACTGCCTGGTTCACCCCGACCTGTGCCAAATATATGCCAGTGGGTACCATTCCCTGGCCTGGTCTGGACTGCTCCATATTGTGGTTCTTGCACTCATCTGCAGGGAAGGACTGTGTCTTGACAGAGGAGTTTCCCAAGCTCCTCCATCAGAACCTTTCCCAATGTGTGACACAGTTTCAGATAGCATAGTGAAGAAGCAGGGAAAGAAATCTACCATAATCCACTAAGGAGAAGCAGTTGCTGTTAACATCTTGGCATACTTTCTTTCAAATGTACTTTCCTTATTTATTTTTTTTAAACCTGGTCTTCATCTATGTAAAATATAAGTGGTGGGAGGACAAGTCTTTGTTGCTTCTTGTGATAGACCCAGAATCTGTGATCCGAATATTTTTTCATTGTTGTCTTATAGGAAAGAATGTTATTTCTTCTATACAAGAGAAATTAAATATTAGAAAAGATTTCGTAAGGTTAGGTTACACTTTAGAGGGCCATTTTGTAATAGCTAAGGTTTTCTTGCTCTAATTGAACTGTTTTTGCCTGCTGTGGATATTACTGTCCCAGCTGAGAATGCCTGAGATAGTTTGAAAGGCATTTAAACTGTGAAAATACAGATATGACATTTTTTTTTAAGAAAAGATTTATTTGTTTATTATTGGAAAGTCAGATATGCAGAGAGGTGGAGAGAGAGGAAGATTTTCCATCCACTGCCCAAGTGGCTGCAAGAGCCAGGAGCTTCTTTGTGTCTCCCATGTGGGTGCAGGGTCCCAAGGCTTTGGGCCGTCCTTGACTGCTTTCCCAGGCCACAAGCAGGGAGCTGGATGGGAAGTGGAGCAGGGCTGCCGGGATCAGAACCAGTTCCCATATGGGATCCCTATGCTTGCAAGGTGAGGACTTAAACCATTAGGCTACCATGCTGGCCTGATATGACATTTCTTGAAGTTATCAATGGAAGATTTAGATTGGGCATTAGTCCTGGTCCTGAGTTAACAGATTAAAGAATTGTAGCTTGATTTGCATGAACTGAAATGTTAATCTGAATTTTACTGTTGACTATTTTTCTGCAATTTTCTATATACACTGTCTCCCGCTGAAGACATGCATTTCTGAATTGAGTATTTCATGAATTTTAAAAAGAACTGTATAAAACATATGAAATTATTTTCCATTAAACTTTTTCCTTTTCTTCAAGGTACGATTTGATAGCATAGGTGGACTGAGCCACCATATTCATGCACTAAAGGAAATGGTGGTATTCCCACTTTTATATCCAGAAATTTTTGAAAAGTTTAAAATTCAGCCTCCAAGGTAAGTAATATCTTTTAAAATATGTTATTGCTAATTTTCTGTTAATTTATCAAATTTCAATTAGTAAACTATAACTATTTTCTATGCATTCATTTGATGTGTTTTGTTAGTGCCAATTACAAATGAAATTTTATTTTTTAGGGCTCAGAGTTTGTGAAACAAAATGTGCTCTTGAGGTTTACATTTTAGGATATAATTGTCCTGTAGAACAGGAGATTCTGTGTATGGGCGCTGAGTGTTGCTCAAATGAAATTTCATGGATTTGGCTTTCTAACTTCATCACGTCTGATGCTATATGTTTTTAGTTTTTAGAAGCATAACTTATTTATTTATTTTTGAAACATATTTTTATTGCATTCCTTTTTTTAAAATTAATTACATTGCATTATGTGATACATTTTTTATGCACTGGGATTCCCCCCGCCTCTCCCCACACCCTCCCCCCATGGCGGATTGCTCCAGCATCTTATTGTCCTGGTAAGTTCAATGGTTTCTTGGTGAGACCATCTCTGGTCTGAAGGTAGAGCCGGCAGAGTATCATCCCAATCAATTAAAGGCCCCAACATAATATTTCCAACCATTTACAACATTGTAGCATTAATTGACATGGTATTGATTAACCAATATGTTAATAGGAAAATGCAGGTTCTCAACCACAACCTGTGACTTGTTTATGGACATTTCAATTTTGGTTTATATTCAACCGTGTTCTATACACCTTAAAATGGCTTAGATTGCTATTCAGCTGTCTCATGCCTATTTTAATTTTAGTATTTAGCAGTTTATAGCATTGAAGCATGTTTTCGCTGAACCTGGCTGTTTTTCAGGTGGTCTAACTCTATAATTCTAACAGGATATATGTCAACAGTTTAGGTGAGCATGTTTAGGAGGGGTGTGCAGAGAAATCTTCTATACCCCATTGACGAGTTGCTAATCTTTGTGTCCCACCCAGTGAGTTATAAGTGCATCCCCGCTGACCATTTCATGTCTGTTTCTAAGAGAAGCATAACTTATTGAAGTGTTTTATTTGACTTGATGATTTTTTTTGTTGATTTGTTTTCGAGAGGTACACACACACACACGCACACACACACACAGAGACACGTGCATGCACCTTCAGTGGCTGGAGCTGGGTTGAGCCAAAAAAACCAGGAACCTAGAACTCAAGCTGTATCACCCTCATGGATTGCAGGAATCAATTGGCTACTTGAGCAGTCACCTGGTGCTTGCCAAACCTGTACTACAGGAAGTTCGAGTTGGGTATCAGAACTTAGAATTAAACCCAGGGAGGCAGGCATATGTAGGATTTGAGTTTTAGCTGTTTCTTGCTCGCTTTGGCAGCACATATACTAAAAAATTGGAACGAGACAGAGTCTCAGCTGTTTGGCTCAATGCCTGTCCTGATAGAATGATTTTAAAATAGGGTAAGGATAATCATTTTTATGATTATAATTTTGTATTTTGGGGGTGATTAACTAGTGAACTCTTAGAAAAGGCTGGATACTGCACAATGGGTCAGTGGCTAAAGTCCTTGCTTTGCATGTGCCAGGATCCCATATGGGTGCTGGTTCATGTCCCAGTTGTTCCACTTTCCATCTAGCTCTCTGCTTGTGGCCTGAGAAAGCAAGCGAGGATGGCCCAAAGCCTTGGGACCTTGCACCAGCGTGAGAGACTACGAACAAGCTCCAGGCTTCGAATTGGCTCAGCTCTGACCGTGGCAGTCACTTGGGAAGTGAAACACCAGATTCAAGACTTTTCTTTGCATGTTTCCTTTCTGTAAATCTGATATGCCTTTACAATAGAAATAAAGGATTTTTTTTCAAGGCTGGGGCCTGGCAAGGTAGCCTAGTGGCTGAGCTCCTTACTTTGCATGTGCTGGGGATGCACTGAGGTTCCTATATGGGCTACGATTTGTGTCTCAACTACACCACTTTCCATCTAGCTCCTTGCTTGTGGCCTCTGGAGGCAGTGGGGGATGACCCAAGAAGTGGGATCCTGCATTCTTGTAGGAGAACTCGGAGGAAGCTCCATGCTCCTGGCGTTGGAATGGCTCAGCTCCTGTTGTTGTGGCCACTTAGGCAGTGAGCCAATGGATGGAGAATCTCTCTCTCTCTGTCTCTCCTTCTCTCTTTGGATCTACCTTTCCAATGAAAATAGAGGAATCTTTAAAACAAAAAAAAAGTTTGGGCCCGGCGGCATGGCCTAGTGGCTAAAGTGCTCACCTTGAACACCCCGGGATCCCATATGGGCTCCGGTTCTAATCCCGGCAGCTCCACTTCCCATCCAGCTCCCTGCTTGTGGCCTGGGAAAGCAGTTGAGGATGGCCCAAAGCTTTGGGACCCTGCACCCGTGTGGGAGACCTGGAGGAGGTTCGAGGTTCCAGGTTCCCGGCTTCGGATCGGCGCAGCACCGGCCGTTGCGCTCACTTGGGGAGTGAATCATCGGATGGAAGATCTTCCTCTCTGTCTCTCCTCCTCTCTGTATATCCGCCTTTCCAATAAAAATAAATAAATCTTTAAAAAAAAAAGGTTGAAAAATTGTGGTAAAGAAAATTGGAAGAATAAAATATCCAGAAGGTATACTTGTAGTCTGTTAGATTTAAACTGATATCATTTTCCTCAAAGGGGCACTTTTATTCATTTTGGGTTCGATGTTTAAAGATATGGAAATTTTATTATTATTAACGAGTTCATTATTTGAGATGTTGATCTTTAGTCACATAGTGATCTTTTTTTTTTTTTTAAGATTTATTTAGTTTTATTGGAAAGGCAGATAGAGAGGAGAAGAGACAGAGAAGAAAGATCTTCCGTCTGATGGTTCACACTCAAGCGGCCTCAATGGCTGGAGCTGAGCCAATCTGAAGCCAGGAGCGAGGAGCCAGGCGCTTTTTCCGGGTCTCCCACGTGAATGTAGGGTCCCAAGGATTTGGACCATCCTCAATTGCTTTCCCAGGCCACAAGCAGAGAGCTGGATGGGAAGTAGGGCCACTGGGATTAGAACTGGTACCCATATGGGATCCTGGCACGTTCAAGGTGAAGGCTGTAGCCAGTACGCTATTGCGCCAGTCCCGTCATTTTTTTAAAAATAATTATTTGAAAGGCAGAGTCATACACACATATATAGAGCAAGAATAGTGTAGCTTTCGAGAATTTTAAACAAAGCAAAAGTTGAAAGTGTGTTATCAATCCCCTTATCACCAAGGTTAAGCCTATTCCTTAGGAGTGAACTATTTTGTATATTCCTTATAACTTTGTAATGCATTTATTAAATTTAATTTTTGCCTATATTTTGTAGTATATTCAGTTTTTTGTTGTTTTATATAATCTAGATACTTCCACATATCAATAACCTATTATTCTGTTGGACATTTAGAAAAATGATTTATTTATTTGGAAAGCAGGATTGGAAAGAGTCTCCTCGCTGATTCATTCAACAAATGAGTTCTCCTCCTCTCTGTATATCCCTCTTTCCAATAATAATAAAATCTTAAAAAAAAAAAAAAAAAAAAAGGGGCCTGGCGGCGTGGCCTAGCGGCTAAAGTCCTCGCCTTGAACGCCCCGGGATCCCATATGGGCGCCGGTTCTAATCCCGGCAGCTCCACTTCCCATCCAGCTCCCTGCTTGTGGCCTGGGAAAGCAGTCGAGGACGGCCCAAAGCTTTGGGACACTGCACCCGCGTGGGAGACCCGGAAGAGGTTCCTGGTCCCGGCATCGGATCGGCGCGTACCGGCCTGTTGCGGCTCACTTGGGGAGTGAATCATCGGACGGAAGATCTTCCTCTCTGTCTCTCCTCCTCTCTGTATATCTGGCTTTCCAATAATAATAAAATCTAAAAAAAAAAAAAAAAAAAATGAGTTCAGCAGCCAAGTCTGGGTTAACTCAAAGGCAGAAGGCAGGAACTGCATCTTGGTTTCCACTTGTAGATGACAGAGTCCCAAGTACTTGGTCCATTTTTGCTACTTCCCAATTGCATTAGCAGGAAGCCAGAAGCCTAACAGCTGGAGTAGCTCTGTGATAGGGCATGCTGGCTTTGGCTTTGCCACAGCACAGAGCCCTCTATGTGACATTTACTAATAGTAGTTTATTTTATAGATGTACCTGCCTCTTGTTTAGTAGCATTTTTTTTTCAGTCTTTCACTGTTAGAAATTGTGTTCTAGTTGAACTCAGATTCCATCTATTGGTGTATGTTGTTTGAGTATTTATGTGTGACATGTTTTAAGATGTGACATTTCTGGGTCATGAGAAATATATTCAAATTTGGTTTGTCTTAACATATCATCCCAGACTTTCTTGCCAATCAAAGCATGGTACTTTGATGACTGAGTAAAGTGAATTTGTTTTTCTAACAATGTTAGTAATTAGTGCAAACATTAATACAAAGTTATATGTTACTAAGGGACATTGTTAAGTTTGTGAGTAGTGGTGATAATATTAATTAATTGTTTTTTTAAAATAAATCTTTGTTTCTTTAGGGGCTGTTTGTTTTACGGTCCTCCTGGTACAGGTAAAACTTTGGTTGCCAGAGCATTAGCTAATGAATGCAGTCAAGGAGACAAAAAGGTGGCTTTTTTTATGCGAAAAGGAGCAGATTGTTTGAGCAAGTGGGTTGGTGAATCTGAAAGACAACTTAGACTTCTTTTTGATCAGGTAAGAGAGATCAGGTAATTTGAAAATATTTTCTATTGAATATTTAATCTATTTATCTTGCCATTGAGAGCTGTTTATGAGCAGGTATATTTTCCAAAGATTTTGTCAAAGTTGGGATCACTAGTCTGAAATTGTAAAGCTTTGAGATATGGCTGTTTCTCAGCATCTGGAGGAATATAGAGAGAATCTCACTGCTCAAGTCCCTGAGGCAAAATGGTGTAGTATTTGTCTACCATAAACATGGCCTCCTATATAGCTTAGATTGTCTCTGTGTTATTTAGGAAATATTGAGCAGAAAAATGTTTTATATGTTCAGTACAAATGTAATTTATTTTTCTAAGATATTTTCTGTTTGTGATTGGGTGAATCCATGGATATGCAGCCCCCAGATAATGAAGGTAGATTGTATTTGATAGTAGTTTGGTAGTTATTTAATATTTGTAATGATTCACAATGGATTATAATATATTAGGTGCTTTTGACAGCGCAAGATAACATGAGGTGTTAGATTGAAATCCAGTTGGGGAAATAGGAAACACAAATATCTATTCACAAAGCAATATCGTAGTTTTCTAATTTACAAATGAGTGCTGGAAGAATCCGAAATAAGTGATTGCTTTTAATAGGCAGAGTGAGGTCAGTATGTAAGTTATTTCTGACATTTCTAATATCTTCTGAAATTAGTTACTTTTGAATGTTTGAGCTAATGAAAGAAGTCCTTTCATATTTGTCATGCAGCTTTATACTTGACTATGTCCTGGAAACTCACATGATATGTAAATTCTTCTAGGTATTTATTGAACACTCATTATTGAGTGGACATATATAGTAGTCCTTTGCAATTGTCAATGGCTTCAAATAATTTTAAAATATTAGTATAATAAAACTGGCATGCTTTAGATGAAAACTTACAAAAGAGAATTAGGTAAGATTCTTTTAGGGTATTTAATATCTAACAGAAAGCCTGAAGTGGTTGACTTCAATAGAATTTGATGATTAAATAATGTTATTACAAGATAACAGTGATAGATAAAGGAAAAATTGGTTTAGGAATATAAGTATATGTTCCAGTGAATTCATTTAAACTTGTTTTATTTTCAACAGGGTTATGCTTTCTGGCCTGTCTGTGTTGTGGATAGGACTGTCTCTTGGTTTTGTTGTAGAATCTCCAAACCTGAGTCTTACTGTCTGACATGCATCAAGATAGTTACTGAATTTAGGGTGCAGGAAGAAAGCAGATGGTCTTTTTCAAAGCACAGGGCAAAAGTTGGGCAAGGCGCGTTCAAGGCGAGGACTTTAAGTCCTGGGTTCCCCTGGGTGTTTTGGACAAGAAGTCTGACAGCTTGAGGTTGGAGCTGAGTGCTGCTTTCTTCAGCAACTCTGTTGATCAGCACTGCACAGCATCCTTCTGTGATTGGTCAGTGTTCTCTTACACTTAGACAGTTTTGATGATGGCAAATGGGCTTCAGTCAGTTCCTGGAAAAACCCTGAAGACAAATTCTAATGTCAAATTTCATCCCTAAAGGGTATTAATGACTGTGTGAGTCTTGTGATCAGGGACCCCAAAGAGCTGGCTATATCACTCACTCTAGTGAGTTAGTTTAGTAATAGATTGATTTGCCAGGAAAGTTTAAACTAAGTGAGAAAGAAGGAGAGACTGTGGGAGGAGTGGAGTCTGGTAATACATGGTATCTACTTAAGTCATTGCATGGGGGCTTCATGTCAGTTCCATTCAGCACTAATGATACACCACACTGGTTCATTTATTAAAATTACTTCCAGGGGGCCATTTGTCCTATTGGTTAAACTGCTGGCTGGCACGCCCTCACCTGCCATCTGAATGTCCAGATCTGGCTGTGGAGTCGAGCTTCCTGCTAATGCAGAGCTTGGGAGGCAGAGGTGATGACTCAGAGTTGGGTCCCTGCTACCCCATGTAAGAGATATTGATTTAGGTTTTAGCTTCTTTTTTTTTTTTTTTTAAGATTTATTTATTTTTATTGGAAAGGCGGATATACAGAGAGGAGGAGAGACAGAGAGGAAGATCTTCCGTCTGATGATTCACTCCACAAGTGAGCGCAATGGCCGGTGCTGCGCCGATCCGAAGCCGGGAACCTGGAACCTCTTCCAGGTCTCACACGCGGGTGCAGGGTCCCAAGGCTTTGGGCCGTCCTCGACTACTTTCCCAGGCCACAAGCAGGGAGCTGGATGGGAAGTGGAGCTGTCGGGGTTAGAACTGTTGCCCATATGGGATCCTGGTGTGTTCAAGGCGAGGACTTTAGCCACTAGGCCCCACCACTGAGCCTGGTTTTAGCTTCTGACTTGAGCCCCAGCCTGTGGCCACTTGGGGGTGTGAGTCAGTATGTGGGGGCATGCTCTTTGTCTCTCGAATAAATAGATGAATAAAATTGTAAAAAGTTTGCTTTGTTTCATAATTTTCTTGGTGAATAAGAGTAGTTGAAGTGTTGATTTTCTTTGTCTTTTAATTTTTAATTGATGATACTTATGATTATTCTTTCAAATGATAGATTTTATATTCTTAGGTAAGGTTATGATAAATACACTGAGTGAAATAAAGGCAGCACAGTGTATGCACTCAGAGTATGACCTTTCGTGTCAGTTGTTAGTTTATTTCTCACTTTGCTATTACGTACATAGCTCTTGTATGGTAGAGGTGACTATTGTTTCATCACAGCACTATTGTGAGCTTTCATAGAACTTAATTCTATTTCTAGTTGTACAAAATGGCTATTTATGAGTAACAAAAAATTATCAAATATTTACTGTTTTCTCTTTTTTGATGTCCAGCAATAATTGACTTGGTACACGGAGCCCATATTCACATGCACGGACTACTGACTGATGGTCAATAGCTGAAGTTTATTAGTGACATCAGGCTTTTATGGACTGAGGGTCACATAGGATAAGGGAGGAGGGTGTGAGGAGTTTACATAGTTACCCTGTCTATTGTTTCCACACCTTTGCCTGGAAGGATCTCTTTGTTTTATATATCCAATCAGTTGTTCTCATACAGATATCTAATCAATTATCCTCCTACACTCTTGTAATTTCAGTTCAAAATAAAATTTTATGTTTGAGTTATTCTTTATTTCAAATGATTGGAAAATCCTAGAAGTTTAATGCATGTCATATTAGAGAGAAATGGAAAATACATATCCATTCCTTAGTAAACTGACCTTCCTATGAATTAAAAATTTGTTGTAGATTTTGAAACATAGAGTGTATTGAATAAAATGTTATAAAATGTTTCATTTGAATGCAGTTAAATTCCTGTCAGATTTATGATTAAAATGGGAAAAATGGCACTGAGAAAATATTGGAAGAAAGTATAGAATTTTATTTATTATCTAAAATGTATGGAAGGAAGAAAAGATCCAATACACAAATTTGTTTGTTTGTTTGTTTTGAATTGTTTATTTGAAACTCAAAGCTACAAAATTAAGAGGGGTCAGAGAGAGATCTTCCCATCTGCTGATTCATTTCCCAGATGGTTAGAACAGCCACTGCCGGGCCAGTTTGGAGGCAGGAGTTTCATCTCCCATGTGACTAGCAGGGGTCCAGACACAAGGATCATCTGCTGATTTTCCTAGGCCATTAGCAGGGACATGGATCAGAAACTGAGTTGCTGGGACATAAATTGGCACTGATGTGGGATGTCAGTGTTGTAAGCCTTACTTTCTGTGACACAATGTTGGTCCCCAAGGTTTTAAACTTCTGCATGACAACAAAACACCAGTCTTAGTCCATTTAGTGATACTGTTGTAGATGCTTCAGACTGGGTCATTTATAGTGAGCAGAAATTGAGTCATAGTACTGAGGGCTGGAAAGTCCAATTTCAAGGGGCCAGTATCTGCAAAAGGCCTTTTTGCTATATTGCAGTATTAGAGGAGACGGGGAAGGGCAGAAAGAAAAAAGGGAGCCTGAAACAGGAGTGAGGTGAGGATACCCTCTCCAGTCCATTTCCAGGGTATAGCATTAATCTGTTTCTGAGGGTAGAACTCTCATTACCTAAAACTTGCCTTTAAGGGGTCCACTGCCCTGTAACATCACAGTGGCAATTACATTTCAACATGAGTTTTGGAGGGAGCAATAGCATAAATTAATCCAAGAGTAGTACCTCTTACAGAAAAGTATTATATTTCCCTTCTCAAGGATATAATAATAATTATTAATTTAAAAATACTTTATTCATTTGAAAGGCAGAATAACAGGGAGAGGGACAGAAATTCCATCTGCTGATTCACTTTCCAAATGACCATAATGTCCATGGCTTGGCTAAGCCAAAGCCAGTAGCCTGCAACTCCGTCCAGTCTCCAACTTGGCTGGCAGGGGACCAAGTCCTTGGCCTGTTCTCCACTGCCTTCCCATGTACATTAGCAAGAAGCTGGATTGGAAGTGGAACAGTTGGAACTCAAACCTGGTGCCCACATGGGATACCTGTGTTGCATACGTAGGCTGTGCCTGCAATACCAATTCCTCAAGGGGCTAATTTTTTAAAAAAAGATTTTATTTTTATTAGAAAGACAGATATACAGAGAAAAGCAGAGACAGAAAGAGCTTCCGTCTGCTGTTTCACTCCCCAAGTGACTGCCACAGCCAGAGCTGAGTCAACCCAAAGCCAAGAGCCAGGAACTTCTTTGGGGTCTCTCACGCAAGTGCAGGGTCCCAAGGCTTTGGGCTGTCTCCGACTGCTTTCCTAGGCCACAAACGGAGCTGGATGGGAAGTGGAGTAGTTGGTACACGAACTAGCACCCATATGGGATCCCTGCGCATGCAAGGTGAGGATTTTGCCAGTAGGCTACTGCGCTGGGCCCAAAGGGTTAATCTTTAAAGTAAGTGAATAACTTGCAAACCAGTATGCAAAAGACTGTTGATCTGGTAAAGAAATAGACAAATACTATGAAGATTCATAGAAAAAATATATCACTCTGAAAGAAAACTTACTCATTTTCACCTATAGTAGAAGTGAAAATGAAAATTACATTGACAAAGTTATTGTAAAAAGCATGAAAATCAATAAGTTTAATAACACATTGTTAGTTCTGAAATATTTCTTGTTGGAAGGAATATTGGTAAACTAATGGAACTCAATTTGCAAAATAGCCAACCGCATTAGAAATGATGTATCTTTTGAGTTAATAGTTCCATTTGTTCATATTTGTTAGACTGATATGTTCATATCCAAATGAAGTGACAAATTACACAACTTATTGTAGTATTTTTTTATAATGGGAAAAATTGAAAGTTGCCTATATCTACATGACAATAGGACTGATTTTCTTATGCATTTTATATAGTTGACGTTACACAGATATTAAAAGAATGAGGTATATCTTACATGGACAGTAAGAAATATTGTTATATTCAAAGGACTGTTTTATGGTAAAAGGAATGTGTATCATATATTGTCACTTGGGTTTAATAATATGCTTTGTTTATTGACATGTATGGAAAAAACTACCGGAAAGAATAGTTGCCTGTTGGGAGAAGAACTTGAGGCTGGAGATAGTGGTAGAGACATTTGGTTTTTACCGTGTTGCCTATCATACCTGCTGCATTTGCCATTTGCTTACATTTCCTACTAAGAAATACAATAAATTTAGAAAATCTAAATAGTACAGTAAATAACTTTTGTTTTCTTTTTACTAGGCATATTTGATGAGACCATCTATAATATTTTTTGATGAAATAGATGGATTAGCTCCAGTTCGCTCTAGTAGACAAGATCAGATCCACAGGTAATTTTTCCTAATCGGATTTTGTTGAGTTCTTTTCTGCTCATTGATTTAACAATTAACCTTAGCCCTTGGCTAGGTGCTGTGAGGCTTCAAAAGCATCTTAGTATTTGGAGGACACTTAATTTACTTAGCACAGTGGTCAGCATACCACAACTTGTGAAACAAATTCAGCTCTCAATTTTTTGTTTTAATAAATGAAGTTTGATTGGAAAACAGCCATTTTGACTTCTTTATCAATCAATATCACAAATTTTGTGCCATGAAAGCAGAGTTAAATAGTTGTTAAAGAGAGAACATATGTCTTGGAAAGAGTAAAATATGCCACAACTCACCTTTGAAATTTGTGTGATGTATTGCTTCATTCCTTTGCATTTCTTAGTATTAGTCCTTGATTGGTACACGTGTGTACCTCTGCTTAGTCATTGGCTATCTTATGGAGATTTATTTTACCTTTATTTTTGACTATGATGATACCATATTTCTACTATATTCATATTTTTCTTTCTTTTGCAAAGAAGGCTGGATCCTAGGTAAATGTATGTTTACATTTATAAGGTGACACGATACAGTTTACTGTGGTTATACCATGTAATATTTCTGCAGTGTTTGTTAAAGTTGTTCCTCATCCTTGTCAGCATTTTCATTTCTCTGATGACTAATAATATTAAACTTTTTTTGTATGTGTTTATTGCTGATTGATGTTTTGTGTGTGTGAATGCATGGTAAAGTTTTTTTGTCCCCCCCAATAAAAAATACCTGGCTTTATATCTTTCTAAGAGTTCTTCATATACTGTTGACACAAATACTTTGTTAGATTTGTGTTCTGAAAATTTTCTTATAGTTTTGACTTTTCTGTGTGTTTTCTTTTGTATTGTTTTTGAAAGATTTATTTATTTTGTTTCCTCACTTGTGTGGTGTTTGTAATGAATTGTACTGTGTCTGTATTTCTTTGTAATGAATTGACTAGTGTCTGTATTTCTTTCTGTATAATATGTATTTTTTTCATTGCTGTTTTATGATATGTTTATTATTTAATTGTAAAATAAAGTTACAGAGAAAAGGAGAGACACAGAGAGATATCTTTCATCCACTGGCTCATTCCCCAAATGGCCCAGCAGCTGGAGCTGAGATGGGCTGAAGTCAGAAGCCAGGAGATTCTCCTGGCTCTTCTACATGGGGGCAGGGGCCTAACCACTTGGCTTATCCTGTGCTGCTTTCCCAGGCACATTAGCAGGGAGCTGGATGGGAATTGGAGCCAGGACTTGAACTGGTGCCCATATGGAATACCAGCACTGCAGTGGCTTAACCTGCTATGTCACAGTGCTGGCTGCTCAGCAGATTTTAATTCCATTCTCCCACCTCCCCACTGGTTTGATGAAGTTGATTTATTATGTGTCTTGATAGACATTTCTTATTTTTTCTAATTCCTCGATAAACATTTAGGTTATGTGGGTAAATAGTTTGTTTTAACCAAAGTTGTGCAGTTTCTGGCTATTAGTGCATAGATTTCTTTTTTTCTTTCCTGCCTCATCTTTTCTATCCCATTGGCTTTCTGATTACCCATATGTTGAATGACATGATAATGTGCTCAGGTTACTGATATTTTGTTAATTTTGCTCTGAGCTTTGTTTCATTTTGTATAGTTTCTATTGCTGTGTTTTTCAGTTCACCAGTCTTTTGCAGGGTATCATTTGTTGTCAGTGTAGTTCATTGTATCTTTTTTTTTTAAAGATTTATTTGTTTTTATTGGAAAGGCAGATTTATAGAGAGAAGGAGAGACATAGAGAAAGATCTTGTCTGCTCTGCAAATGGCTGCAACAGCTGAAGCTGAGCTGATTCAAAGCCAGGAGTCAGGAGCTCCTTCCGGGTCTTCACCCAGACGCAAGGTCCCAAGGCTTTGGGCCTTCTTCTGCTACTTTCCCAGGCTACAAGCAGGGAGCTGAATGGGAACCAGAGTGTGTACAGTGAGGATTTAGCCAGTAGGCCAGCATATCAGTCCCTTTATATCTTTTCTTTTTTAAAATAAAGACTTAATTTATTTTTATTTGAAAAACAGAGTTACAGAAAGAGGAGGAGCACTCTTCCACCACTGGTTTAATACCCAAGTGACCACAATGGTTATCAGGAGTTCTATGGAAGCCAGGAGCCCATAACTCCGTCTGGGTCTTCCACCTGGGTGCCAGGGCCCAAGTTCTTGAGACATACTCTGCTGCTCTCCCAGGCTATTTACAAGGAGCTGGATGAGAAGTGGAACAATTGGAACTTGCTGCAGCATCTATATGGGATGCTAGAGTCTTTGGTAGAGGCTTACCGTGCACTACCATGGGATCAGTCCATTTTCTCTCTCTTCTTTCTCTCTCTGTCTTTCTGTTTTAGGGGCCACTGTGATAGCTCTGGCATCCCATATGAGTGCCAGTTCATTTCCTGGCTACATCACTTCTGATCCAGCTCCCTGCTTGTGGCCTGGGAAAGCAGTCGAGGATGGTCCAAAGCCTTTGGATCTGAAAGAGGCTCTTGGCTCCTGGCTTAAGATTGGCTCTGCTGCAGCCATTGTGGCCATTTGGGGAGTGAGATAGCAGATAGAAGATTTTTTTTTGTCAATCTGCCTTTTTTTTTTTAAAGATTTATTTATTTTTATTGGAAAGGCAGACATACATAGAGGAGGAGAAACAGAGAGGAAGATCTTCCATCCAATGTTTCACTCCCCAAGTGCGCGCAGTGGCTGGTGCTGCGCCGATCTGAAGCCAGGAACCTGAAACCTCCTCCAGGTCTCCCACGCGGGTGCGGGAACCCAAGGCTTTGGGCCATCCTCGACTGCTTTCCCAGGCCACAAGCAGGG
The DNA here is from genome assembly GCF_030435755.1 of Ochotona princeps. Classification (NCBI taxonomy): domain Eukaryota; kingdom Metazoa; phylum Chordata; class Mammalia; order Lagomorpha; family Ochotonidae; genus Ochotona; species Ochotona princeps. The sequence goes on from NC_080839.1 coordinate 66,199,735, forward strand.
AGCTGGATGGGAAGTGGAGCTGCCGGGATTAGAACTGTCGCCCATATGGGATCCCGGGGCGTTCAGGGTGAGGACTTCAGCTGCTAGGCCATGCTGCCGGGCCCCTGTCAATCTGTCTTTTCAATAAAAATAAGTTGTTTTTTTTTTTTTTATTTTAAGAAATAGGGATTTATGTATTTGAAAGAGTTAGAGAGGTGGGTGGCATTCACAGTGGGAAAGATAGCACTTCTTTCTCCTGGTTCACTCCCCAGATGACTACAATGGCCAGGGCTGGGCTGGGCTGAAGCTAGGAGCCAGGAGCTTCATAGGATCTTTCATACAGATATCAGGGGCCCAAACAGTTGAGTCATGTTGCACTGCTTCCCCAGGATTCTAGCAGGGTGCTGGCTGTGAAGTGGAGCAGCAGGACATAAACTGGTGTCCGTATGCAGGCAGAGATTTTACTTGCTACACCGCAGACGTGGCCCTGGCAGTACTGTTTTGAGCACTAATGTACTTGTCTGGCCATTTTTTCCCTAAGATTTATTTTTTTTTATTTTTATTTGAATGGCAATTACAGAAAAAGGAGAGGTAGAGAGAGATAGAGAGAGAGAGAAAGAAATAGAAAGAGGGAAAGAGAGAGAAATATCTTCCATCCAGTGTTTCACTCTCCAAATGGTTACAACTACTGACTGGGGGTCAGTGCAAAGCCAGGAGCCAGGAGCATTTTTTGGGTCGCCCACATGGGTGTAGGGGCCCAAGGACTTGGGACATTTTTTTCTTCTTCTTTTTTTTCTTTTTTATTTGTTTCAATTCTTTTTTTTTTTTTTTTTCTTTTTTAATGATTACATGGTTGATCAGGGTGAGAAGCATTGAGGTTTAGGGAAAGTTGAGTAAACTCATTGCTTCCAAATTTGCTATTTCTTCTTGCTGTTCTTCATGACTTTCCACATGTCCTTGGGCCATTTTCTACTGTTTTCCTAAGAAGGTTATCAGAGAGATGGATCAGAAGTGTAATAGCTGTGACTTGAACTGGTGTCCCATATGGGATGCTGGTGTTGGCAGATGGCAGCTTTACCCACTATGCCACTAATAAAGCTGGTCTGCATGATTGATAATGAACTCTAATATAATTGGACACAATAAATAGACACCAATAAGCACTATTAGAAATGCAAAATGTTGTTTTGGTTTCTGAACATATTTAAGATTTGTTTCTAAGCTAAGTTTTTGTTGTTTTTTGACTTTTAAAAATGATGTATTTTATTTGAAAGGCAGAATTAGACAGAGGGGGAGAGAGAGAGAGAGGATGGAGATATATAAATCTTCCATCCACTGGTTCCATTCAAGTGGCTGGAACAGGGAGGGCTGGGTTAGACTGAAGTGAGTAACTTTTTCAGGTCCCCCACTTCTGTGCAGGGACCCAAGGATTTGATCATCTTCTGTTGTCTTCCTAGGCACAATAGCAGGAAGGCGGATCAGAAGTGGAACAGTGCAAATGGGATGGTGGCATTGTAGGCAGTGGCTTAACCCATTTAGGCTTCACATTCTCCGAGTTGCAATACCCGGGCTTGGGTTGTAGCAGGTTCCTAGTTTTAGCTTCCTGATTGTGTACACCTTGAGACGTAGCAGATGATGGCTCCACAAGGGAAACCTGGATTGAGTTCTTAGCTCTGGATTCTGTCTGGCTGCTGTACTGCAGGGCTGAATGGCAGAAAGAAGCTCTTCCTATCTCTGTGTTTCTGAAAGAATAAGTAAAGTTTTTTTTGAAAGATTTATTTTTTATTACAAAGTCAGATATACAGAGAGGAGGAGACAGGGAGGAATCTGTAGGATGATTCACTCCCCAAGTGACCACAACGGCCGGTGCTGAGCTGATCCCAAGCCAGGAACCTGGAACTTTTTCCAGGTCTCCCACATGGGTGCAGGGTCCCAAGGCTTTGGGCCGTCCTTGACTGCTTTCCCAGGCCACCAGCAGGGAGCTGAATGGGAAGCGAGGCTGCCGGGATTAGAACTGGCGCCCATATGGAATGCTGGCATGTTCAAGGTGAGGACTTTAGCCACTGGGCCACGGCACCGGGCCCAGAATAAGTAAAATATTTTTTAAAGTATAAATTTTTCAGAAAAAAAGGAAAATCTTTGTTGTATATAAATATTTTGTTTGCTAATAGCAAAAAGTTAAAAACAATTGAGATGGCCATTAACATGTGAATGAATAAACAAACAAATTTTGGTAAATCATGTAATGCTATATTACTGAGCTTTAAAAATGAATAGCTATATGAAGCCAAGCATGTAGATGCATCTTAGAGAAATGTATGAATTCATTAATCCAATAAAATACTTGCTGTATGATTCTTTGTGTATAAAAGTTTAGATAATGCAAAATAATGTTCATTGATAGAACTCAGATCATGAGTTGACTGAGGTGGTTCAGGGAGGTAAGAGGGCAGGAAGTAGGATTTAAAAGTGTTTAAGGAAGTACATGATGATATAGTGTTTTAGTTGTGGTAATGGTTTTACAGGTACATATTTATTCCAAAAAGAAATTATGTACTTTAATATGTATGTTAATTTTTACCTTCCTGAACAATGTGACAAATTTCCTTGTCACTTCGACCTTTTAAAATTTTTATTTATTTATTTATTTTCATTTTATGACACAGTTTGATAGGTTCTGGGATTCTCCCAAACCCTCCCCCCATGGTGGATTCCTCCATATCGTTGCAGTGGAACAGTTCATATCCAGTCATAATTCCTTTATTGCGGGCATGACCATGCATAGAGTCCAGCGTCCTATTGTCCAGATAAATTCAACAGTTTCATTGAGTGACCATCCCTGGTCTGAAAGTAGAGCTGGTAGAATATCATCCCCTCCAATGTAAAGCCATAACACAAAATCAATAACAATTTATAACATCATGGAGTTGATTGACATGGTATTGAGTAACCAATATGTTAGAAAATGCAAGTTCTTAACCACATCCTATGACTACTTCATTGATATTTCAGTTTTAGTTTATATCCCTCTGGCTGCTATACACGTTAGAATGGTTATAGGGTACTATTCAGATGTCTCATGTCTATTTTCGTTTTTATATTTAGCAACTTATAGTATTGAAGTCACAAGCAGGGAGCTGGGTGGGAAACGGGGCTGCTGGAATACGAACTGGTGCCCATATGGGTTCCCGGTGCGTGCAAGGCAAGGGCCTTAACCACTAGGCTGCTGTATCGGGTCCTTGGCTGAATATTCTTAAATTGTCTTTTCTTTTTCATTAATACTCTTCAGTAGATCATCTGCTACCTCCTGGGGTATGTGTTTCTAGGATGCTATCAGGAGTGCTGCTGGGATTGGAACCTTGGCTCTCCAGTATGGGAAGTTGTCCTCAGAGGTATAGCCACCATGCTAAATACTTACTGTGAGACATTGATTTAACATCTCAGCCAAGCAGTGGAAAACTGTTCCAATCTCTCTATACCTTCACAAACACAAGTTATTTGATTGTAGTCTGCCTAGTGGGCCTAAAGTAGTATCTCATTTTGTTTGTATATGCCTAATGCAATGGTGTGTTCTCTGTGTTCTTTGGAAATACGTAGATTTAAATAGTTTACTTTTGAATTATTTGAGAGGCAAAGAGAGAAGAATAGAAATAGAGGAGGGATTGGGGTTGGGTTGGGGGAGAGATTGATCGATTGATTCCCCATCTGGTGGTTTACTCCCCAAATACCTGCAACAGCCAAGCCTGAAGCCGGGAGTTGGGAACCCATCTACGTCTCTCAGGTGGCTGGCAGGTGCTTAACCATCTGAGCCATCGTCTGCTGCTTCCCAGTATGTGCGTCAGCAGCAAGCTGGAATTGGAAACGGAACCCTAGGCATTCCAATGTGAAATGTGGGCATCTCGACTAGCATCTTACGGGATAGGCCAAATGCCTGGACCTCATTGTTTTTAAATTTCATTGTTTATACTGTCCAGTTGTAATAGTTTTATATACTTGAGATTCTGGATCGTTATTAGCTGTTTTGATTTACAAATATTTTCCCTTTCTTTTGTTTTCATTTTCTTGACAGTGTTTTTAAGCAGGAAAATTCTTCACTTTGATGAAATCCATTTTATATTTCCTTCTATCTCTTTGTCTTTTCTCTCTTTAGGGTGTGTGCTTTAGGATTTTTTTGGTTTTTAGTATTTATAAAATAATTTATAAAAAATTACTTGATTCTGAATTATATATATTCATGGTACAATTATTAACATTTAAAACTGATGGAGGATATTGTCAGCAGCTATGTTTATTGTGGTTTACCATTTTTTCCCCCTTTTTAAAAATTTTCAAATTTGCTTGTAAATTTTTTTTCAGGTTTTCATGAATTTTTTTTTATTAATTACATTGCATTATGTGACACAGTTGCTTGTAAATTTTTTACAGCTCTATAGTCTCAACTCTGCTGGCCCTTATGGATGGATTAGATAATAGGGGTGAAATTGTTGTTATTGGTGCTACAAACAGACTTGATTCCATAGATCCTGCACTCAGGAGACCTGGTCGTTTTGACAGAGAATTCCTTTTCAATTTGCCTGATCAAAAGGTGAGAAAATTTTTTTTCAGTACATTAAGATTTATATATTTTTATTTTCATTGTTGAAGTGTATGTTCCGAGAAGTTGCCATTGCACGGAACAATTGTAAGAGACAGGACCGAAGTGGGTAAAGCCTATATCAGCATAAGGAAACATTGCCTGTGTTGTTTATGACATCTGACATAAGCAAAAAATTGTCTATACACATTTTTAGACTTTCAGTACACGAGACAGTGGCAAGTTTAAGAGATACGGCCAATGTTCATTTCAGCACAGGAAAGTCATTTTCTCTATTTCCAAAAATTTTTTTTTTGTCCTTGTTGAGAAGGTTCAGTGTGCCAGTTAGTCTGCATGGACCAGACACAGGGCACTCAAATGCAGGGTTTAATAGTAAACAAGTCCGGACAGCAGTGTATGATAAACTGTCATATGTTGGTAAGTCAAATCAGATGAGGACAGAAAATCGACCCTTGTTTAGCCTGAGGTCAGTCATTCATGAACATAATTAAAGCTGTTTTGTTAATGGTGGGTATAGAAGTTTGACTGTAGCAGAGTGATTTCAAGAGAGAAAAAGAAGGAAAGAATTGGAAGCTCTGTGGATGTTGATAGATTTTGTTTTCCTTCTTTTGTTTATTTGAAAGGCAGAGTTACACAGAGGGAGAAAGAGCGAAACAATTTTACCTTAATTTTTTTTTTTTAAGATTTATTTTTATTACAAAGTCAGATATACAGAGAGGAGGAGAGACAGAGGAAGATCTTCCGTCCGATGATTCACTCCCCAAGTGAGCCGCAACGGCCACTGCTGCGCCGATCCGAAGCCGGGAACCAGGAACCTCTTCCAGGTCTCCCATGCGGGTGCAGGGTCCCAAAGCTTTGGGCCGTCCTCAACTGCTTTCCCAGGCCACAAGCAGGGAGCTGGACGGGAAGTGGAGCTGCTGGGATTAGAATTGTTGCCCATATGGGGTCCCAGGGCTTTCAAGGCGAGGACTTTAGCCGCTAGGCCATGCCGCTGGGCCCTTACCTTAATTTTTTAAGAGAAATCTTCCATTTATTGGTTTACTCTCCAATGACTACAGTGGCCAGGACGTGGCTATGCCAGAGCCAGGAGCCAGAGGCTTCATCTGGATGTCCCACTTGGGTGCAAGGACCTAAGGAGCTGGGCCAGCTTCCTTAACTTTGTCAGGCTAGTACCAGGCAGCTGGATCAGAAGGGAGCAGCCAGGATAAACTGGTGTTCATGTAGGATGCTACTGCATGATTTAACCCATTGCACCACAACGCTGGCCCGTATATCTTTTTTTTTTTTTTTAAGCGTTTCATTGCAATGAATTGAGACAGTAAGATTTGGTAGGGGACAAGACAAGAAGTTTTGTTTAACTTGTGAAAGACATTATTCTTGATGTCCTTCACAGGCTGGAGGACATAGGCTTTAGTGTGCCAGTGGCAAGAATAAGTTTAGATTCTAGGTGGCTAATTCATCTGTGAGGACAGTGTATGTGGATGCACATGCTGGGTAGATGTTATATTTAAATTGATATTAGTCAACCTTGTTGTTCCTATGATTTCAGCAATAGCATATATAATGACTTTTGTCCTTTAAGCAAGTAAAATATTAATAAGAGAAAGTCTTGGTTCTAATTTTGTTAACTATTAGCATAAAATATTGCATATATATTATATAGCTTCTGCATGTATTAAATGCTTTTTAATTTTTTTCTTTTCCTTTGTCATCATTATTATTATAAGTGTTGTGTGTATATTGTAAATCTTAAAAAATGAGGGCTTATACTTGCCTTTGGCTTTTTTTTTCCCCTCTAAAGATTTGTTTTATGTATTTGAAAGGTAGAGTTACAGAGTGAGGAGGAGAAAGAAAGGTGGGGGTGGGTGGATGGGGCAGAGATCTTCCATCCACTGGTTACTCCATAAATGGCCACAATGGCCTGGGTTGGGTCAAGCTGAAGCCAACAGCCAGCAGCCAGCAGCTCATTGGGTCTGCCGCACAAGTATTAAGAGCCTAGGTACTGGACTGTACTCCACTGTCTTCCCTGGCACATTTCCACATTACCAGGAGCTGGATAAGAAGTGGACCAACCACAATGTTAACCCGTCCCATCTTGCTGCAGTTGGTGGCTTGATCTGCTACGGCTACAATGCTGGCCCTGTTTTAATAGGAAATATTTAGTATAAAAGGTGTTTGACTTCTTATATTGTTTTAAGATTTGTTTATTTTCTTACAAAGTCAGATATACATAGAGGAGGAGAGACAGAGAGGAAGATCTTCCGTCCGATGATTCACTCCCCAAGTGAGCCGCAACGGCCGCTGCTATGCCGATCTGAAGCCGGGAACCAGGAACCTCTTCCAGGTCTCCCACGCGGGTCCCAATGGTTTGGGCCATCCTTGACTGCTTTCCCAGGCCACAAGCAGGGAGCTGGACGGGGAAGTGGAGCTGCTGGGATTAGAACTGTTGCCCATATGGGATCCCGGGGCGTGTTCAAGACGAGGACTTTAGCCGCTAGGCCACACTGCCGGGCCCGTCTTTTGTTCTTAATATGATAATAAAGGCAATTCTGGTTGGGTTATATAGAGAAACAAGATATTTAGTTGTTTTAAAGACCTGACAGTAATTTGCCAACAATGGGTGATTAATTTCATTTAAACCTTTATTTACTTATTTTTGTGGAGTGAGGAATAAGAATAAATGTTTTCGGGGGCCAGTGTTTAGACTAGCTTAAGATACTGGTGAAGATGCTTTTGTCCCATGTCAGAGTACTTGCATTCAGTTCTTGGCTTTACATTCTCACTCCAGTCTTTGGCTTCAGTTTCCTGACAGTACAGACCCTGAGAGCCAAAGGTGATGGAAGACTTAACTAATTGCATTTTTGCAATTCATGTGCGAGACCTGAATTGGGTCCCTGGCTTTGGCCTTGGCTGTTGTAGGAAATAGGAGCGTGAACTGCTGGGTGGAACATTCTGTCTCTCTTCCTTCTGTCTCTTAAAGATGGAAAGAAATTGGTCTCTTTGAGATATTTCCCAACTTAATATGTGTGTGTGTGTGTGTGTGTGTGTGTGTGTGTGTGTGTGTGTGTGTGTGTGTTTGAGTTTCTCCTTAAAGAACACCTCTAGGTCTTTCACATGGGTGCAGGTCCCAAGCACTTGAGTCATCCTCTGTTGCTTTCCAAGGCTCATTAGCAGGGATCTGAGTTTGAGGTGGAACACCTGGGACTCAAGCCACTGTCCATATGGATGCCTGCAGCATTGGCAATGGCTTTATCTGCTATGCCACTGCCAGCCCCTTTGCTCCCAGTTCAAACTTCCCGCTATGCACACCCTGGGAGATAGCAAGTGATGGTTTGGATTGGATTCCTGCCACCAACATGGGAGTTTGTATGGAGTTCCAGTGCCTTGACTTCTATTTAGTCTGGTCCTGGTCTTCAAGGGCATTTGGGGGACTAACCAGCAGGTGGGAGTGCTGCCTCTTTTTGTCTGTGTATGTTTTCCTGTGCATCTCTCTGCCTTTCAACTGATTAAAATGTTTTAAAAAATTAAGGTAAAATTGTTTACAATTACTTGTCATTGTTGTCATAGTAGTTTATGCAGATGAGAGGGGGAACCCTATGTTTTACAAAATGTAAATATAAAGTTTGAAAGTTGTGCTTATAATACACCATGGTTCATGTGATAAAAAATGATATGATAGTGGAAAAGCAAAACTTAGTTTTGAATTCTGGTCCTGGATGACTGAGTTATTTTGTAAAATCATCAAATCCCTAACCTCAGAAAATGAGTTGCCTTATGTTCAGAGATAAGTTGATGTGGGTGTTGAAGTATTCAGATTTCATATAAAACGGTTGCTTTGTGTGCCAGGCTTAGTAAAACTTGTTTTATTTAGCTTTTATACATTTGAGGAGTTGTTACTTATCTACACTTTTCTTCTCAGACATGGTTTTTAAACTTGTGCTTTTCTTCTTAGGCAAGAAAACACATTTTACAGATCCATACCAGGGACTGGAATCCAAAATTATCTGATGCTTTTTTAGATGAATTGGCTGAAAAATGTGTTGGTGAGTGCTACTGTTAGAATTCTTGGATTGCTGTTATTTTTTTTTGCGTGCAGCCTTTCTTTTCCCTTATGTATGGAACGTGAATGAGTACAGTCTTTGTGCAATTGCTTGTTCTGCCTTTATATTTAAACCATTTTAGAGTATTTCACACAAAGCCTTGACACTGCCATTAAATTATTTGGTTGATAAAGCTCAGTGGTAACAAGCCTTTCATTGAGTGCTGGGTATTCATAATATTACAATATCTACTTTTAGGAATTGTTCCCTTTTGGAAATTTTACTAAGAAAAATAGATTAAATTTGACAGAGGAATCCTCATGTCATAGTCAGGACTACAATTTTTACTTTTCAGATTTCACAGTGGGCTCATCATCTTCATTCATGTGCTCTAAAAAGAAGTTGGGTGGGAGGGCTCTTCAAAAACATACCAAGTGGAATTTGGTATTTTTTTCTAAATTATGAAGCTGTCCAATTGAATAAAGTTCTTCACAGAGTGGACGATCTCTCTACAGAGTGAATGAACTCTGCTGTCCTAAAAGGATGTGATGAGAGAATCCTTCCATACACAGATGGTCATGCATAGGAGATGGAATTAAGGGTTTTGGCCTTAATTAGGTCTGTAATACACAGGGGTACAAAGCTAAGGAACCAAGCATACATATAGATGCTTTTCTTCCCTCTTTTGTCTGTTTTCCTCTCATTTTCTCAAAAAATTACATATATATATTTAAAAATCTTTCTCCCAAATAAGTCCACTAACAGTAGTCTACTTGGGAAAACTTGAAAGTTACCAAAACCAAAAAGGAAAGTTTAGCTAAAGAATCATTGTAATCCACCATCAGATAATGAAAACTTAAGCAGAACCTTAGTCCATTCAGTTAGCTACATCCGAATTATCCTCTTCATCCACAGGGACCTCCATCTCCGAAGCAGCATCCCTCAGCTTTTGAACCACAAAGACCTCGACATCTTCTGGTGAGGAGAAAAACGTATATATCTCCAGCACTACTACAGTTTAAGCTTTGCCTGGTATAAGAGAGCATGCGCCAAACCCATTTCATGTGAATTTGGCTTGACCGTTGCAAAGCCTTCTGCTGCTTTATGGGAGAGGGTGGTATTTGGTAACAAAACAAAACAAAACAAAACAAAAATCCAATTTTTCCCCTTTTTGTAATTTGACCACTTTTACTTATATTATTGTATCAGTTCAGATCAGACTGAAAAATTTTTTTAGATTTTTCTGTGTATTTGTTGCAGAATAATATCCCACCCCCCCTTTTTTAAAAGATTTGTTTTATTTTCATTGGAAAGTCAGATACACAGAGAGGAAAAGAGACAGAGAGGAAGATCCTCTGTCTGTTGATTCATCCCCCAACCGGCTGCAACGGCCAGAGCTACCCTGATCCTAAGCCAGGAGCCCAGAGCCTCGCCCAGGTCTCCCATGTGGGTGCAGGATCCCAAGGCTTTGGGCCATCCTCCACTGCTTTCCCAGGCCACAAGCAGGGAGCTGCATGAGAAGTAGGGCTCCTGGGATGAGAACCAATGCCCATCCTGGGATCCTGACATGCGCTCAAGGCAAGGAAGGACTCTAGCTGCTTGGCTACTGGACCGGGCCCAAGCAGAATAATCCTTAAGTAAAATAAGCAGAAGTCTTCAAACAATTTTGGAAATTCCTTAAATGATAGGTATTCTGAGATTACTTAGTATTATATTCACCATCTGAAATTTCATACACTCTGTTTAATTCTTCATTTGAAATATTGGGGTCTTAGTGGTTTTGCATTTTTAAAGGTCAATACTTCCCTCTTTTCCCAAATGACATAACATTTAGTCACTTTCTTAAGGTTTTAAATTTTCATGACAAAATCTTACAAGATTGAGAAACTTCTGTTGTCTCCCCAACTCTACACTGCAGATGGTGCTGATATGTATAATCTGCTTCTGTACTGTTTTCTTCCTGGGTAGTGACGTGAAAATCCATTGCAACTAAATGACTTCTGTTTTTGGTTGTAACATTTATTCCATTTAAAAAAATATATCAGATGCAGGTGTTATAGCAGGAATGAAGTAGTACTAAATTTTATACCCATAGGAACTCATCAGTTTATATATCCTTACCTTGTTTTAACATGTATGGGTTTAGTTCAGTAGATTTACACTTAACAAAAGTTTGTGCAGTCTTCATGAACAACTAGAAAGATAGCTGACCTTTTATTACAGGTTACGGGTTTGGTAACTTTTATCTTGAGATTAAATTCCCAAGCACCTGAAGGTTTTTGCATGCAAAAATGGGTATGTCATTTAACTAGTAAAAAACTTCTCCACAAACATTGATATGAAGAACTTTTTTTTTTTAACAGTTGTAGAGGTTGAGTTGAAGAATTCAACCCTATATTCCATTTTCAATGAGAGGGCTAATGAATATATATCAATGCAATATGTTATGTACCTTATGTTTGATGTTGTGCTTAAAAGAGCTATACATTTTATGACTTTTTTTGTATTTTAACCTCCTTAATAGTTATGTTTTTAGTCTTTCAGAAAATTATCTATATGATAGCAACATTCAAGAATGCTTTATTATCTAGACATTTGTGTTGAGCAGTGCTAGAATTTTGCTGATAGAATTGATGTGATAGGAAAAGGATGTTTTTAGTGTCACATCAATTTTTAACCTTTGGAAGTATGGAGGGCATTTCTAGTGTTACTAGAATGACAGTATCTTTTATTTTTTAAATTAAGTCCTTTTTGACAGTGAAAGACATTGTTATGACAGAATATGAAGCTAATGCACCTGTATAACCAGTCGTGATTCTGATACACTCCAATTCTGTTTTCGTGTCTAGTGAAGGAAGCATATTAAGTCAGTAGTTCTTGCTGTTTTTGCTTGTATCAGAATTGATTCTAAAACTTGCTCAAATTCACATACATGATTTAACTCACCAGAGAATATGATTTACTACATTTATTGTTAGGCTTGTGAATCTAATTTTTAATTATTGACTCAGATTTATATTGAAGTTGGCAACCACAGATTTAAACCATTAATTCTTACTGACAAACAAGTGTAAAGAAGATATTTGCTGTTAGGAGCCATTGGTTATGATAATCCATGTGAAAATTTACTACATGAATTATTATTGTTAATTATTGAATAAATTAGGTAAAAGTTAAACATATCAATGTTGTTTAATTAACATGTTATGGCAGTATCAGTGTTACAACATTTCCTGCAGAAAATGCCTTTAGTCACTGTCATAATTATTTCTAAGCATTTTTTTAACTTAGACCTTTGCACTTAAAATAGGACCTTATACTATATTTCATAGTTGTATATGCAGTTAAGGAAAGGAAAGAAATGGAAATATTCTTTATTTCCTCTGATGTGGTAGACAGAACTTGGGCTTTAATTAGCTTTTTGGATTAATTTGTTAACTCTGTATATTTTTGGGCAGGTATCCTGTATTCAGTTTTTTAATTTATGTAACAAATCTATATTTAAAAGGTAAAGGTCATTGTTTTTCAGATTGACTAATGGAGAACTATAACATAAAAGTAGAAATTAGTGATGAATCTGGCTCTATTAAAATTCCTGAGAGATGGATCATGTTCAGGGAACAGTGTTCCTATTTCATTTGCTGGTAGTTTTCTGAGTGATACTTTCATAGATTATACTAAGCTTTCCCCTGACTCTGAGAGAGATTTTCTTATTATAATCAGTGTTTTATTTCAGTGTTGACTATAAGGTCATTGTGAACTCTCAAAGATAAACCTTTCCCTGTAGCCTGAGGAGTAAAGTGGAGTGTTCTATAACTAGTTCAAGTGGCTCCCCCTACTGGCGGAACTGATAAGGGTGGTAAAATACAAATTTAATTGCTATGTAAAGGACAGCAATATATAGTTAATTTGAGAGTTTTCATTGCTTTTTTGATGAAGATCTCACAGTTCCTGTGTTTTTGTATGGATGTATTTGTTGCCAAGATGAATAAAATGGCTTAAAATTCCTGGGATCTGCTCTTTTGTTTAACTGCATCATCTGTTCAGAATAGGTGATAGACGGTACCCAGAGTTGATATAGCCTGCGTCCTACTTGTCAGTCACTTTAAGCTAATATGGAACATCACTAGAGGTTTTATTTTTTAACATTCTTATTCCTTTAGTGCATTTGAAACTATCAGAGATGAGTTTCAAATTGTCCTTTTCGTGATAATTAGTAGATTACACTTAAAAGTGGAATGGAAATAGTTCTCTTTTTGAAGTTTCTGCTTTTATTTTACTTTGTATTGCTCTTTAATATGTGTTTGGGAGTGAATAATACTAACATATGTTAGTATAACATAATGAGGATTAAACTAAAGATATGAAATATTGGTGGGAAAGTAAAATGAAACTTTGATTTTTTTAAAAAAAATTTATTCATTTGAAAGGTAGAATTACAGAGAGGGTGGAGAGAGATGCAGAGGGAGATATTCCCCATTGAATGCTGTGGCCAGTGCTCTGTCAGGCTGAAGCCAGGAGCCTGGAACTCTGTCTCGGTCTCCCTTGTGGATGCCAGGGGCTCAAGAACTTGGGCCATCGCTTGCTCTTCTCTCAGGTGCATTAGCAGCGAGCAGGACCGAAGTGGAGCATCCAGGACTTGAGCTCCAGGGGATGCTGACATTGCAGCAGTGGCTTAACTGTTCTGTGCTGCAGTGCCGGCCCCAGACCTTTCCTTAAAAAGTTATACCTTGTAGCCAGAGGTTTTTAACCTGTAATTTATGGTTTGTTTTAATTTTACTAGTTTATGTTTTTGTTAAATTACTAAAAATATTTTTGCTTTTAATGGATAGTTAGCCCCTATTTTAATAATTTTGGTAAATGGTTTTAATTGATTAGTTTTTATTTTACTAATAAAATTGAACATATTTGCCATTATTTTAGATAAACATTGTTCGTGCTTGGAAGAATGAACTGAATGTTGCTGTGCTTTTCCTTCTGTGTATTAGGCTACTGTGGAGCTGACATCAAGGCACTGTGCACGGAAGCTGCTCTCATTGCCCTCCGGAGGCGTTACCCACAGATCTATGCCAGCAGCCACAAGCTGCAACTGGATGTGTCCTCCATAGTGCTCAGTGCCCAGGACTTCTACCATGCAATGCAGAACATTGTGCCTGCTTCCCAGCGTGCTGTGATGTCTTCAGGACATGCGTTGTCCCCCATTATAAGGCCTCTGCTGGAAAGAAGCTTCAATAACATTCTTGCAGTTTTGCAAAAAGTGTTTCCTCATGCTGAAATTAGCCAGAGTGACAAGAAGGAAGGTACTACAAACTCCTTTTTCATAGTATTGAACTGAAACAAATACAGACATGAATAAGCAGAGTTTTCCAGTAAGATTGTGTCTTATGCTTTTGTGTTTGCTATGAATATGTAAAATGTATGATCTAGGCCTGGCATGTGGTGGTACCTAGTGAATGTTATTTGATGAATGAATTAATGAATATTTACTCTTGGAATATTTTGATCTCCCTAATATTGTTATTTTTATAACATTGACTATAATGATAATGACTTGCATTATTTTTTTTTTTAGATTTATTTTATTTTTATTACAAAGTCAGATATACTGAGAGGAGGAGAGACAGAGAGGAAGTGGAGCTGCCGGGATTAGAACCAGCAGCCACATGGGATCAAGGCGAGGACCTCAGCCACTAGGCCACGCTGCCAAGCCCGACTTGCATTATTTTTATAAAGCTTTTAAATTGATTATTATTTATTAATTGTAACAGTTCTGTGCATTAGGAGTTCATTATATAGAGAAGAAGACTTAGTAACTTAGTATGGTAATTTTCCCTGTTGTGATTACTTAGTAAGTTCTGGAACCTGCTCAAATGTAGGGAGCTTGATTGTAGATGCCATACCATTTTTTATTTTTGTAAGGATTCATTTAATTTTTTTTTGAAAGGTAGATTTTATATAGAGAGGAGAGATGGAGAGATTTTAAATCTGGTGATTCATCCCCCTCATGGCTGCAACAACTAGAGCTGAGCTGTTTGAAACTGGGAGCCAGGGAGCTTCTTCCAGGTCTTCCACATGCGTGCAGGGTCCCCAGCCTTTGGGCTATCCTCTGCTGCTTTTCCAGGCCATAGCATGGAGCTGGATGGGAAGGGGAGCAGCTGGAGCATGAATTGGCACCCATATGGGATGCTGGCACCACAGGGTGAATTAACCTTTTGAGCTACTGCTCAGTTCTCCCAGTATCCCCCCAACCCCCAATTCTCTACTCTTAATATAAGTCACTTGCATTCCTTTTGGATTTAGCACATCAGATATGTTTTGTTGTTGGCAGCTCTGTATTGTGTTGTGCTGTGTTGATTGGAATATGAACTGTTGGTAAGAAAGTAAATTAGAACCTGATTATGGAAGGTCCTGGATTCTTTCAAGTCTCAGATTGTACTTTAGACCTGAGATTAAAAACAGAAAGCTTATATTAAAAACGTAATTTTCAGGGAAAAAAGTTAAAGTTAGGGATGGGCACCATTAGATAGGTTTTGCTGTCATTATAAATGTATTTTTCAGAAACCTTTCTGTGGTAGAGATAGACTTGCATGAAATACTACATGGGGATAGGTGTGTGGAACAGTGGGTTTAACCACCGGCATTTTATTTCAGAATGCTGGTTAGCTTCAAATCTAGTTCCCTGCTCCTCTGCCTCAGATCCAGTTCCTTTCTCATGTGTCTGGGAAGGCAGCAGAGGATGGCCCAAGTACTAGGTTTCTCTCATCTGTGTGGGTGGCTGACCCAGATGGTCCTCTTGGTGCCTGGTCCAGCCTGGTCCAGCCTGGTCCCACCCTGCTTGTTACAGGCATGTGGGAAATGAACTAGTGTATGAAAGAGCTAGAAAGCTCTGTTTCTCTGTCTGCCTATTGATCTGTCTTTCAAATCAATACCTCTGCCCCAGGCCATCCTGTGCCGTTGCACAGTGTATACATTTCCAGGAAGCTGGAACCAGGAGTGGAACCATTGTATCACCATTTTAATGAGGAGGATTTGGGTCAAAATTGCTTTAAAAGCTTTTTAGTTAAACAAGAGAGTTGTAATTTTTTTTAAGATTCACTTTTATTTGAAAGACAGATTTATATATATGTATATATATATTTTATTAATTACATTGCATTATGTGACACAGTTTTATAGGTACTGGGATTCTCCCCACCCCTCCCCAACCCCTCCCCCCATGGTGGATTCCTCCACCTTGTTGCATTACCACAGTTCAAGATCAGTTGAGATTCTTTCATTGTAAGCATATACCAAGCATAGAGTACAGCATCCTACTGTCCAGATAAGTTCAACGGCTTGTTGGGGAGACCATCTCTGGCCTGAAGGTAGAGCCGGCAGAGTATCATGCCAATCAATTAAAAGCCCCAACGTAACATCAGCAATGATTTGTAACGTTATGGAATTAATTGACATAGTATTGATAACCGATATGTTAAAAGAGAAAAAAAAATGCAAGTTATGAATCGCATCCTGTGATTTCTTCATTGACATTTCAATTTTAGTTTATATACAACGGGTTCTATACATCTTAAAATAGCTGTAGGTTACTGTTCAGCTGTCTTGTGTCTATTTTCATTATAATATTTAGCCTTTGAAAGGCAGATTTGACAGAGAGAGGGGCCAAAGAGAGAGAGAGAGAAAGGAATCTTGATCTACTGACTCACATCCCAATTGGCTGTAGTGGCTGGAGATGGACTGATCTAAAGCCAGGAGCCAGGATCTTCATCCTGGTCTCCCATGTGGGTGTAGAGTCCCAAGCACTTGGGCCATCTTTTGGTACCTTCTTAGGTGCATTAGCAGGGAACTGGATGGAACTGGATTGTAAGTGGAGCATTCAGGACCCAAACTGACACCCTTATGGGATGTTAGTATTCACAGATGGAGGCTTAACTGACTATGCTATGGCACTGGCCCCAGTAAGTGAGGTTTTATGAAGTGCCACTTCTTCTTCTTTTTCTTTCTTTTTTTTTTTTTTTTGGTAAGATTTATTTATTTTTATTGTAAAGTTAAATATACAGAGAGGAGGAGAGACAGAGGGGAAGATCTTTCATCTGCTGATTCACTCCCCAAGTGAATCAGATTGTCTCCCCAAGAGACAATCTGCAGCCAGGAGCCTGGAGCCGCTTCCAGGTCTCACACATGAGTGCAGGATCTCAAGGCTTTGGGCCATCCCTGACTACTTTTGCAGGCCACAACCAGGGAGCTGTATGAGAAGTGGGGCTTCTGGGACACAAACCAGTGCCCATATGGGATTCTGATGTGTGCAAGGCAAGAACTTTAGCCACTGGGCTACTGTGCTATGCCCACCACTTCAAAAAGACTTATTTTAGTAAGTCAGTGAAGTCTTCCAAATAATATCTCGTGACACTTTAATAGATGGTTCTTAAACGTAAAAGGCTTATAATTCCAGTATTGTGCTTTAATGAGTATTGCCACTGTCTGTGCCATTGACCCACTCCCTGGTAATAGCTTGGAGAGCAGAGGAAGATGGCCCAAATGTTTTGGTCCCTGATACCCGTGTGGCAATTCTGGATGAAGCTCCTGGCTTCGACCTAGCCCCATGCTGCCCATTGTGCCACTTGGGGCACAAACCAGTGGGTGGCAGATCTCTGTCTGTTGCCTTTCTCCCTCTCTTTCTCTGACTCTGACTTAAATAGATGAATTTTTAAAATCTTGAAAAATAAAAGATTAAAGAGTTCTGCTTATTTCATTATGAATTATTCAAGATACTGTAGTGGGACCAGCACTGCGGCACAACATGCTAAGCCTTCACCTGTGGCACTGGCATTATATACGAGCCTTGGTTCATGTCCCTGCTGCTTCACTTCCAATCTAGCTCCCTGCTTAGCACCTGGACGGCAGTGGTGGATGGCTCAAGTGGGCTTCTGCACCCACTTGGAAGACTTGGAAGAAACTCATGGCTCCTGGTTTCGGATTGGTCCAGCCCTGGCTGTTGGAGTCATTTTGGGGGTGAACCAGTGGATGAAAGATCTCTGTCTTTCCTTCTCTCTCTGTATCTCTGCCTTTTAAATTAGTTAAACAACAACAACAACAACAAAAACAAATCTGTAAAAACAAAACCAAAATGATCCCATTTATCAATTTGCTTGACCAGAGTGTATTATTAGTAGATAACTGTCACTTGATTTTCTTAAACCCATTTTCCTTAGCTTTGGTAGGATGCAAATATTAAGTTACTTTATGAGGTTAATAATCATTGTGTGTGTGTTTTTTAACAGACATAGAAACTCTGATTGTAGATGATAGTGAAGATGAAAATGCTTTGTCAATTTTTGAGACTAGCTGTCACTCAGAATCACCAAAGAAACAGTCGTCAGCTGCTGCTATCCATAAATCCTACCTGCATTTTACAATGTGAGTCATTGCTATTCAATTTCTTTGATTTAGATAGATTTTTTTGGCTTCTGTCTGGGTGGAATTATACTATACTTTTACTTACAGCTGTAACATTTAGGCTTTACTTTTCTGTTGTTCAAATATAGTTCTGGAAAACTTTTACTAAGAAATAGTTTATCTACTGGTCAGTTAAAGATTTTTTTTTTTTACCCTCCAAGAAGGAGAATCTTATATGTGGGTGTTTCTTGGGGGTAAAACAAAACAAAACAAAACAAAACAAAACAACAGAATGCTCTATGATATTCTGTATTTTAGTGGTAGAGATGAGGGATGACCCTTAGAACATTGCCTCATGGCTTCAGTTTTGTTTTTTATTTGAATTAAAATGGGCAAAAATGAAATACCACAATCTAGAGTACTTTAATCTGTAGTAAGTTTCAAATAACTATTGGGACCCTAGAGCTACTAATTTGATTTTGAAGTAGAAGTTAGCGTTTAAGCAGGTAACTTTTTGATTCTCTGAAAATCTTGTTAGTTTGCACTAGTGTTATTTTATGGTGTTTTGGTTTACAGTGACCTTTTTACTTTGTATTAAAGTATCTTTTGCTATGCACTATAATGGATAACCATTTGAAGTGCAAATGTGACTTTAAAGTAAGAGCTCAAATAGGTTCCAAATACTAACAGCATCATTACTTGCATTCACATAATTAGTGTGATAATTGAAGGGCCATGAAGCTCCTGTCAGGTATGTCTAATAACATGTCTATTGGAATAGGCTAGATTGTGTGCACTTTGAATTAATTTTTCTTGAGATTTTGAATAAATTTAAGTCTTCAACTTGCATTGAAGTTTCCATATATGGATCTTGGTGCAGTGCTGTTTTGATTATTTATATTATTTGGTTATTGCCAGTCAATTTCTTATTTTGCATTTTAAAAAATGAAGCAGGATTACTTGTGTTCTACTCTTTTTTACCCTCTGTTAATGCACTCTTTAATATCAAGCTCTTCTATCAGACTGTTTCTTCTTTGGACCAAATCAAGGATTTGGTCCTTTACACCCTCAAGAAAGGTCTCCTGATCTGTTCCAGCATTTAATTGTTGTGTCTTGTGTGACTTTTTCTTTGTTTAAATTGGTTTTGATTTTAAGACTATTATTCGCCTCTGTTCTGATGTGTGCTACAAGGTCTGGATGATTTTGTTTGGGTGTTTCTGAAAGAATTGGTTTATCTTGTATTTCTAAAAATAATATTTACTAATTTATTTGGAAGTTACAGTTGCAGAGAGAGAGAGAGAGAGAGCAAATGAGTTTTGATGCCAGAGCCAGGAGCCAAGAACTTCATCCAGGTTTCCCACATGGGTCCAGGAGCCCAAACATGAGGGTCACATTCTGCTGATTTTTCTAGGTCTTTACCAGTGAACTGGAAATAGAACAGCCACTACACGAACCAGCGCCCATATGGGATGCTGGCATTGAAGGCAGCAGTTTTGCTTGTTATGCCATGACATCTTTTCTCAGAATTTATATATACATATCTATTTTAAAGATTTATTTTTATTGCAAAGTCAGATATACAGAGAGGAGGAGAGACAAAAGAGACAAAGAGGAAAATCTTCTGTCCGATGATTCACTCCCCAAGCGTCCTCAATGGCTGGAGCTGATCCAATCCAAAGCCAGGGGCCAAGAGGTTCCTCCAGGTCTCCCACATGGGTGCGGAGTCCCAAGGCTTTGGGCTGTCCTCGACTATTTTCCCAGGGCACAAGCAGGAAGCTGGATGGGAAGCAGAGCTTCTGGGATTAGAACTGACACCCATATGATATCCTGGCACATGTAAGGTGGGGACTTCAGCTGCTAGGCTACTGTGTCAGGCCCAGAATTGATATATTTTTAAGTTTTCATTACCTTAGCCTTTCTAGTTAATTGATTTGAGTTGTGCTGCTATACTTTAACACAAAATTTTTTGACATTTTATTCATTTAATCTCTTTTCACTTTTGTGCACCCAATTCTTATTTGTGTACTATATGCCAGGTAGTATTCTAGATCCCCAAAACAGTAATACATAGGATGGTTCTTACTTTGGAGAAATTGTCATTGTTGGGGCTGACAGATATTTCAGGCATTTCAGCCTGAAGTGATATGAAAGTTGAACAAATCCTGTTGGGATGGCTTCACAAAAGAAATGATGACGCTGTGCTGCATGTGAAGGAATGGGAGTTGGCATCTATACAGTTACAAGCTGGCTGTGTGCTAGGTATGTAAAGGTCAGGGCTTCACATAAAGGCGTCGTCATTTCTGAGGTGAGAGAACTGAGGAACAGGTTAATTATGAATGATTATGTGCTTATAGGTGGTGAAGCCAGCCGCCATGCTGTGTTTCCTGAAATCACCTTTTTCAAAATTAATTTTGAGCATAGTAGGTTGACAGGAAATAGCATTACTTCTTGGGGTAAGTAAAGTAGTTTTTCACACTCTAAGGTCAAACACTTTAGAATAATGACTTTTAAACATCTGATTTTTTTTTGAAAGACAGTTGCAGATGGAAAGAAAGGGAGAAAGAGAGATCTTTTTCTTTTTTTTTTTTTAAAAAAAAGGTTTATTTTTGTTGGAAAAGCAGATTTATGGAATGGAGAGACAGAAAATGATCTTCCACTTGCTGGTTCACTCCCCAGGTGGCCGCAGTGGCCAGAGCTGAGTCAATCTGAAGCCACAAGCCTCCTCTGGGTCTCCCAATGGCTTTGGGACATGACTCGATGTGCATATGGGATCTTCTGCTTGAATATGGAGGATTAGCCAATTAAGCCATTGCACCCGGCCCAAGATATCAGCTGGTTCACTTCCAGATGGCTGCACTAGGCAGAGCTGGCTGGGTCAAAGCCAGGAGCTTCTTCATCGTTTCCCGCCTGGTTGTAGGGGTCCAAGAACTTGGACCATCCTCTGCTGCTTAATTAACGGGAAGCTGAGTGACAAGGAGAGCAGGAGGGACTCAAACTGGCGCCCGTCTGGGATGCCTGTGTCACAGGCCATGGCTTAGCCCATCTGCTAGGCCACAATGCCAGTCACTGGAATAATGACCTTTAAAAAGGGCTACACATAGTGAGGATCCCCTTTCTTCTTTTTTTGTTTGTTTGAGCAAGGTGTGTTAGGATGCCAGATTAGTGCAGAGCAAGGTACTAGGCTGCAAGGAAAGCCTGGTGAAAGAGCTTGATTTCTGTCACGTTTGTCTAGGCAGTAACAACTAGAGGGATTCTGGGAACAGTCACCTTAACAATGCTGAAACTTTTTTTTAAGCTTGAAGAGAAAGTAGAAGTCAGGTTAATTAAAATCTGCGAATTTGGCAGAGAAGCTCCATTAAATAGGTTTTCTTCTTTGCTTTACTTTATCAAAAGGGGATTAGAAACACAGCTTTGTCTTTTCTAAATGAAGATAGCTTTGTTTTTTTTCTGACTAGAAAGATGATATATTCAAATAATAAAATAACAAATAAATAAATAAAATAATAAAATAATAAATTCAAATAATAAAAAAGAGCATAAAAAAGGAAGTAGAAAAAAATCTCCAGCAGGTTAAAGTAATGTTTGTCAAATTTGTATGCCACAGTTCCATGTTCTCTTTGTGTATATAAACAAACACATTATTTTATGGATATTATATTCTTTTTTTTTTTTAAAGATTTATTTTTCTTACAAAGTCAGATATACATAGAGGAGGAGAGACAGAGAGGAAGATCTTCCATCCAATGATTCACTCCCCAAGTGAGCCGCAACGGGCCGGTGCGCGCCGATCCGAAGCCGGGAACCTGGAACCTCTTCTGGGTCTCCCACGCGGGTGCAGTGTCCCAATGCATTGGGCCGTCCTCGACTGCTTTCCCAGGCCACAAGCAGGGAGCTGGATGGGAAGTGGAGCTGCCGGGATTATAACTGGTGCCTATATGGAATCTCGATGCATTCAAGGTGAGGACTCTAGCCAGTAGGCCATTGCGCCGGGCCCTGCCTATTTATTGTTAATTAAATGTTTTAATTTCATTCATTTAAAAGGAAAGATGTCAGAGAGGTACAGAAAAGAGATCTGTAATTGTTGTTTCAGTCCTTACTTAAAACAACTGGGTCTGGACCAGGCTGATGCCAGGAGCTAGGCAATCCATCTGAGTCTCGCTTGTGGCTGATGGAAAGCTACGCACATGAGCCAGAATCTGCTACCTTCCAGGTGCACCAGCAAGAAGCTGTATTAAAAATAGAGCTGGGATTTTATCTCAGGCACTCTGATATAGATTGTGGGTGTCTCAAGTCAAGTCTTAATCTGTTCCACAATCTCCATTCCTTTTTTTTTTTTTTTTTTTTTTTTTTTGGACAACTCAGAAAAGTTGCCTTCTTTATTTTTTTAACATATATTTTTATTGCATTTCCTTTCTTTTAAATTAATTACATTGCATTATGTGATACATTTTTTTATGCACTGGGATTCCCCCCGCCCCTCCCAAAACCCTCCCCCCCACGGTGGATTGCTCCACCTTGTTGCATTTCCATAGTTCAAATTCAGTTGACATTCTTTCATTGGAGGTATTTACCAAGCATGAAGTCCAGCATCTTATTGTCCTGGTAAGTTCAGTGGTTTCTTTGTGAAACCATCTCTGGTCTGAAGGTAGAGCCGGCAGAGTATCATCCCAATCGATTAAAAGCCCCAACATAATATTTCCAACCATTTACAACATTATGGCATTAATTGACATGGTATTGATTAACCAATATGTTAACAGGTCCATTCCTTATTTTTTGAGTCATTAGATTTGAGAGGCGCATAGCCAGAGAAGAGAGAGCCAGAGTGTGCTGGTTCATTTTCCACCTGTCTATTCAGCTAGGACTGGACTAGGGCTGGGAACTGAGAACCCTATGTTGGTCTCCCATTTGGGAGACAGAGGCATTGCCACTGCTTGCAGGCTCTGCGTTAGCAGAAAGCTAATTCATTCTTTCACATCACATATAGTCGTATGTGATAGGAAAGAATGAATGACAAAGGAATTTTACTTAATTTTAGTGGATTTCTTTTGACATCTGATTTATGAAAAAGATCACATTTTAAAATTCTGATTCATGAAAAAAAATCCACTAAATTTTAATAACAAAAATCTGTTAGTTTATAGTTACATTGTTTTAATATAACTATTTTGCCTCCCCCGTCTTTTTCCCATTTAAAAACTTTTTTTTAATATAGAGCTTCATAATGTATGGTGTTGCGATCATTACTATGCCTTACATGTATTACAGGTCACCTTATCATCAGCCAACCTCTTATCGGCCGCGATTGTTGCTGTCTGGAGAACGAGGCTCCGGTCAAACGTCCCACCTTGCTCCAGCACTTCTGCATACTCTGGAAAGGTTCTCTGTGCATAGGCTAGATCTCCCAGCACTTTACTCAGTTAGTGCCAAAACACCTGAAGAATCGTGTGCACAGGTAGGTTTCTGCCATATTAGTGTACATTGCTGTATCTTCATTGTATATATAGTGTGTACTCTTTACAGGTGATATCTTTTTTTTTATTATTATTAATTATTTTGCATTATGTTACAGTTTCATCGGCTCTGGGAATCCCCCCCCACGCCCCTCCCCCCTGGTGGCTTCCTCCACCTTGATGCAGTATTACAGTTCAAATTCAATCAAGATTCTTTCCTCGCAAACATATACCAAGTATAAAGTCCAGCTATTTATTGTCCAGATGGGTTGAACAGTCTCTTGGGGAGACCATTTCTGTCCCTTGTTAGAGCTGGCAGAATATCATCCCAGTCAATTAAGAGTCCCAACATAACATCAACAGCAATTTGCAACATTATGGAATTGACATGGTTGTGAGTAACCAGTGTGTTACAAAAAAAAAAAAAAAAAAGAAAGCAAGTTCTTAACCACAACCTATGATTAGCCCATTGACATTTCAGTTTTAGTTTTATATACAGAACCGACTGCTATATGCCTTAAAATGGCTATAAGGTACCATTCAGCTGTCTCGTGTCTATTTCATTTTAGTATTTAGCCATTTGTTGTGTTGAAGTATAATTTTGCTGATCTTGGCAGATTTTAGGGTAATCTAGACTGACTTGTAACTCTAACAAGACATTTGTTGACAATTAAGGTGCTGAACATTTTTTTGTTTGTTTGTTTTTGGGGGGTGTGTGCAGGGAAATCCCCAACACCATGGTGAGGAGTGACTAATCTTTGTGTCCCACCCAGCGAGGCATGAGCCAATCCACGCCAGCTCTTTCCTGTCAGATTCCAGGCTCTACTTTTTGTTGTTTGTCTATTTATTTTAGGTTTTTTTTAGTTTGTATGATTGTTTGTTTGCTATGAGGGGTTTACAGGTGATATCTTTTCCGAAGAAGATTCTTAAGTTTCTGTTGGTTTTTCATTAACATTCTAATGTTACAGCACAAGATCCTTTTGCTTTGTAACATTTTTTGAAGTTCATTTTTTTGGTTTTATCTTTACTGAAGTTTTTTTTTAACTCATGTTTTTTTTAAATATACATTTTATTATTATTGCTATCATTTTATGATACAGCTCCATATTCCCTTATCCCCTGCCCAATTCCCTCCCCCCCCACCTAGTTCCTCTATATCATTATTAAAGTATAGTTCTTCATACACAGTCCTATGTCCATCATTGCGGGCATGGACAATGGCAGAGAGTCCAGAATCCTATTGTCAAGAGATAGTAAACAGTTTCATTGTGAGTCCATCTTTGGAAACAGAAATGCATACCACACTGCATCCTCACATCTGGATGTTAGTCTCCATTTCACAGCTACTGTACATTCCCTTAAATGAAAAGTCAAGATACAAAATCAACAATAGAAAGAAAAACAGAAATTTACAATGCCATGAAGTTAAATGACATGTTACTAGATATTAGTCTCCATTACACATCTACTGTACATCCCCTTAAATGAAAAGTCATGACACAAAATCAACAATAGAAAGAAAAATAGAAATTTACAATGCCCTGAAGTTAAATGACATGTTACTAGATATGACGGTCTCCATTACACAGCTACTATACATCCCCTTAAATGAAGAGCCACAAAACAAAATCAACATCAGGAAGAAAAAAGAAATTAACAACACCAAAAAGTTGAATAACATACTAATTAAAGTACTAATGTGTAGCTGAAGAAATGAAAATCAAGAACCTTCTTGCAGAAAATGATGCCACTGCATGATCTACGAGTCACTGAATGATTTAATCAGAAGAAAGTGTTTTGAAGAGATGAAACCAACAGAAAACAACAAAACCCATGCGATACAGTTTCCGCTAATCTTTGTTGAAGTGTGTCTCCTCCAGACAATAAACAGATGGGTTTTGTTTTTTAATCCAGTCTACTAATCTATGACGTTTGATTGAGCTTAAGCCATTTACATTCAGAGTTTAATATACATGGGTGTTACTTAGGTCCTGTCATTTTAGGAATGGGTTGTTCATTGGTTTAGGCTTCTGTTGTCATTTTACTGGGATGTTCTTCCAGTTTGCCTTTGGTTTTGTTTGGTGCTATTCCTCTTCTCTGTGAAGAGAACATCTTGAAGTATCCTTTGTAGGGCAGGTTTGAAAGAGGCAAATTCTTTTAACTTTTCTTGACTGTGGAAGAACTTCATTTCATTTTCAAAGACAAAAGAAAGCTTTGCTGGATATGTTATCCTAGGCCGACAATGTTTTTCTTTTGGAATCTGGAATATGTCACTCCATTCTCTTCTTGACTGTAGAGTTTCCTGTGAGAGATCTTCTGTGAGCTTAATTGACATTCCTTTATATGTCGATTGATTTTTTTCACGTGCACATTTAAGGATCTTTTCCTTATGTTCAATTGAAGAGAGCTTGATGATCATATGTCGTGGTGAAGATTGCTTTTGATCAAGCCTTTTGGGAGTTCTGTGCCCCTCCTGGAACTTGTTTCCCAATTCTTTCTCCAGATTAGGGAAATTTTCCTTTATTATTTCATTAAATACATTTGCAAACTCAGCTTCTCTTTCTGCACCTTCTGGGACTCCCATAACTCTTAGATTTGGCCTCTTAATGGTGTCTTTCAATTCTTGAATACTTTTTTTGGCCTGATCCAGCTCTGCTTCCAGCTTTTTGTTTGCTTCCCCCTGGTGACAGGAAATATTTTCCAATTCTGAGATTCTTTCTTCTGCTTGCTTCATTCTATTTTGGAGACTCTCCACTGTACTTTTAATTTGCTCTACTGTGTTCTTAGTTTCTGATATACCAGCCTTGATTTGCTTTGTTGCTTCCTTAAATTCTTCGAACTCATGCATGAGCTTCTCTTTGTTGATCAGAATCTTTAAAATGAGTCTTATGGATTCTGTGTGCCCCATTTTCTCGATGTCTTCCTCAGTTAACTGTGAGGTTGGCATAGGGTTTTGCTCCTTTGCAGGGGAGTTTTCAGTAATATTCATTGTGCTTTTGTCTCTTCTTTTGTTCTTGATCATTGTACTTCTGGTTAGCAGAGTCTTCTCCTTGGGGCAGGTTTCTGAGCTGTGTCACCCACAGGTCTACAATGCTATTTTACTTATTGCCGTTGGTACACAACCTCCAGCGAGTTCCAGGTCTGGGTTCTTATGTCAGATTTCCACAGTCCCAGCTCTTGGCTCACCGCTGTCCTCCTCCTGTGATAGTGTGCTGAGGCTGCACTGTTGTCTCTGCAACCTTTCTCCCACTTCCGATTGGAGCAGGTCCCAGGATTAGAGACTCCAGGTGTCCTTTATAATTAGGTTGTTGGTGGCGCTGATCTTGTCGCAACCTGTTGGATGTTAGGTCTGGGTGCCACACGGACCTATTTTGGCTTGTATGATGCCACAGTCAGTATTATTTTCCTGCGGGACCGGCGCAATCCACTGACGTCAGCTAGTTCTTGCAAGATCAGCACATGTGCAGTTCACTGTTGTCCCCTGCAGTCCCAAAGCTATTGCCACAGTGCACAAAATGGCGCCTGACGTACCACCACTACAGTTCTTGATCTACTGGCCGTCAGGTCTTAGGGCAACCCAGACCTGTCTTGGGTGGAACCTGTAGAATACCACGTCATTGCAGTTCACCTAGTCAGAAATGAGTTCACTCCCAGCTCAGCGTATGCTCAGTCCTTTGCCTTGCCCTTTCCCCCTTACTCAAAATGGTTCCCAATTCGGCTCTAGGGGGCTGGCTGGGCTATGAAATCCACCCTGTTCTCGCACTGCCTGTCTGGGAACTGCTGCTCTGTCTCTACTCCTTGTCAAATCAAACGGACCAGCAGGACGGACATTTCTTTGTCTGGGTTCACCTCGTGAGCTCCCAGTGAAAGTCCCTTCCCACCTGGTTGCTGGTGGAGTTCCGGCTGCTGATGGCGTTCAGATCGCCGTGCTGGAGTATCAGTCACTGCAACACCACACTGCTGTGCCCGCTGCTTTCCTGTGTCTGTCAGTCTCCAGGTATCCCTCTGCTATTGTTCTGTCCTTTCCTATTTCCTGAAATATGTCCTCTCTGCTGCATCCTGATTAAATATTTTTCCGTCCGTTTAAACGTGTCCTTACCCTATTCTGCCATCTTGATTCTCCTTTACTGAAGTTTTAATGTCATAGTTCAGTATTTAGGATCTTACCATGGAAAGGGAAATGATGTTCAGTTTAAGATGTTAGGACTTAATATTGATTTTCAAAACTTATAACAACTCGAAATTTATGGATATCTGTGATGAATAGTTAAATATCTTTTATATTTGATTTTGAAGCATTTTGTTTTTGCTCTTCTATGAAGCAAAATTTTATTGGTGCTATTTATATTTCCTGAAGTTTTTATATATAACCCTGAATATATTACAATTATGTCATGTTGGAACTAGAGATGAATGGAGTAAGTTATTTTGAGCTGAAAGACCATGTCTTAACCATTTCTGTGTCTCCGACAGAGTCTACCTTATAGTAAGTGCTCATTTATTAGCTGATTTAGTAATACAGTTTCTAATAAATTAGAGTACTGTCATTTTGTACTCAAATATTTAGCCCTCTTTTAGAGTTTGGATAATAGGAGTAGTAACATGTAAAAGTACTTTGAAGTGGTTTTTTAAAATGTATTTTGGACTCATAAATGCTTAAGAAATAGGCCTTATCCAAATGAAAATCATTCCCTACCTTGTAGCAAGAAGTTTTTTGAAAAAAAGGTTTATACTAGTGTCACTTTCTCTTTTATTTGCTGTTTTCTGAGTCTGAATATCCTAATAGTACTTCATTACTTAGAAAACTCTATTGATAAGTTATTTTCCAAAATGCATGGCCTGAGTAAAAGGTTGAATACCAATATTTTGCTCCACTTTGATATTTTTAGCTCATTTTAGATAGGAGTTTTCTCATATGTAATGCTGCTTTATGTGTTTGTTCATATCTTTCCTTTTTAAAATGATTTATTTTTATTGGAAAGGCAGATTTACAGAGAGAAGGAAAGACAGAGAGAAATGTCTTCTAACTGCTAGTTCAAGTGGCTGTAATGGCCAGGGCTGAGCCAATCTGAAGCTAGAAGCCAGGAACCTCCTCTGGGTCTCACGGTTTTGGCACATACTCTACTGCTGTTCTGGGCTACAAACAGGGAGCTGGATAGGAAGTGGAACAACAGAGATACAAATTGGCGCCCCTATGGGATCCTGGATGTGCAAGGCTGTTGTGCCAAGCCCTTGTCTTTCCTCCTAGTTAGAAAAGATTTCTGCAGGTAGCAGGACTATTTGGTACCATTTTAAATGGATTTGTATGATTTATTAGGAACGTATAAATTATGAAAATTGACTTGTAAAAAAGAACCCACACAGACACTATGGAAGAGAGAATTGAGCAAATGCCATGGACAGTTTCACAGGTGAATTATTTTAACATTAAGGAATAACATAATTTTGATGTTACTTAAACTATTCCAAAATGTAGGAAAGAGGGGTGAGTGTTTGGTCAGGTGGTTAGGGCACCAGTGTCCCAACTTGAGCCTGGCTTTCACCTTGCTTTGAACCCTTGATTCCAGAATTCTGCTCATGTAGCTCCTGGGAGGCAGAGGTGATAGCTCTAGTAGTTTGATTCCTGCCATCCATGTGGGAGATCTAGAGTGGCTCCCAGCTCCCAGCTTCATCCTGACCCAGGTCTGGACGTTGTGGGCATTTTGGGAGCCAGCAGTGAATGAGAGCTCTATTTTTCTGCATCTCAAACAAATAAATAATAAACAAAAAAAGCCCAAGCTCTACAAAACACAGGAAAAAGGAAGAAAGCTTTTAAATGATCAGAAACAACAATGCCAAATGTTTTGCAGAAATGCGAAGAGAACTGTAGATTAATTTCACTTATGCTTCAGTGATCATGAAACAAATACTACAAATGGACTCTAGTAGCAGAAGAATAATACACAGTTATTGAGCTGTGGCTTAATAGACTAATCCTTTACCTTCTAGTGCCAGCATCCTATATGGGTGTGGCTTATTTCCTGGTTGCTCCACTTGCCGTCCAACTCCCTGCTTATGGACTGGGTAAGTAGCAGAGGATGGCCCAAAGCCTTGAAACTGTATACACCCATTGGGAGAACCAGAAGAGGCTCCTGGCTCCTGACTTTAGATCAGCTCAGCTCTGGTCATTGCAGCCATTTGAGAAATAAATCAACAGGTGGAAGATCTTTCCTTCTCTTTGTAAATTTGTCTTTCTAATAAAATTAAGTAAATCTTAAAAAAACTATTGAGACATGAAATATTTACTCAGTTAAATATTTAGAGTTATAAATATTAGAAATTATATGTTGAAGTTATATTTACCTATTGTGTATTTGGAAAACTTGCAGTACATTAAAATATTAGGACAAAAAGTAATTCTGTTAGGTAGATACTTTTTTTTTTTTAGATCCCAACACCATCTGGTGTTATGGAGAACCAGAGTAGATGTGGGACTGACTAGGCTGGGTCTCACTCCTCTTCTGAGCCATGTGTGAGCTGTATGTGGGTATGGACGAGCCATGGCTGGGCTGAAACATCCAACAACAAGAACCAGAATGGGGTGAAAGCCAGCCAGGAAAAACCACTGTTCCTACTAGGACAGGAGGTGAACTGAGTAGGGCTGGCTCAAGAACCCCCTGGCAAGCGCAAAATCTGGCATTGGGAGGGGTTCTGATGGAGGAGCCTGGGCAACTCCTCTGGCAGGACACAGTCCCTGCAGGCAAGCGCAAGTAGCATGATAAGAAACAGCCCAGAATAGGCCATGGAAAGTTTCCCACTGGCATACAGTCGGCATGGGTCAGGAGCAGACCGGGCTGAATCAGTTCATGTCAACCACTGGCAAATCCGATCGCCAGACCAGAGTGTGGGATGGGTCGGGTTTGGTTGCGACAAAACCAGTACACATTATGGAATGCCAGGGCGTGGTTGCCTGTACTGGATATGAATGCAGCACCCATCCAGCACACGTGAGATCCAGGAAGGAAGGGGCAGAGCTGGCGGGGGGAGCCCTCGCCGGTCAGCTACTCCCACTGGAGAGTGTTGGCTGGGATAGAGACAGACCCGACTAAGCAAGGCTATAACACCTGTGCGCTGCATGTGGACTAGATCAGGGCCGCAGCATCAGCTGGCAGAAGCTGGCACTGGGGACTAATTCTGTCGAGTCAAATCACAGGACCACCTAAAGAGTGCATAAACCAGGACAGAGAGACCTGGGAGGGAAAAGTGGGTTCCCCCTTCTTGGGTCACTATTCCCGTGGGAGGGCATGAAAACTAGGACGGGGGCTGGGATGGCTAGATAGAGAGGCACTCAACAACATCTGTGAGGGCTGGATGGTTGAGTTGGTTAGATAGAACTAAGCTTTAATACCCATTGACAAGTACCAGAGCCAAATGGGATGGGGGACAGACTGGTCTTCTGCTACACATACTGGCAAACCAGGGTGGGGGGCGGGCTTGGTGGGGGTTATTGTGGGTGGCCCCGACTAGGCTGCAGCTCCCACTGGTTGATGTAAGGGCCGAACCAGACTGGACTGCAACACCCATTGGTTCCAGTGCAACTCGGGACTGAAAACAGAACCAACACAGCAATTGCAACCACCAGCTGATCGGGGTGATGGACTGTGCCGGGCCCTGTGCTTGCTACAACATACAAGAAACTAATCTGGGAATACCTCAAAGTATCTTTGGAGATCTCCCCAATC
This sequence comes from Ochotona princeps, assembly GCF_030435755.1. Classification (NCBI taxonomy): domain Eukaryota; kingdom Metazoa; phylum Chordata; class Mammalia; order Lagomorpha; family Ochotonidae; genus Ochotona; species Ochotona princeps. The sequence goes on from NC_080839.1 coordinate 66,230,915, forward strand.
GAACTGCTGGACTCAGAACTCTAACCAGGAGAAGACAGAAGACAGAACAGGACAATCATCTCAGCTATATGTTGGCAGCAAATTATGGGGCAAACGGAGACTTTATGATGGACCATATCAATCGGTGGACGACCTCATCAAGCGAAACTGGCAGCGATTCATAACTGGAGAACTATTAACACCACTTGAGCACATATCTCAGAGCATGCCCCACATCCAGGACTTGGGGTGGGCGGGGAACCGGGTGGGGCTTCTCCCTCAATATCCCCCTTTACCTCAGATGCATGATGGAAACAATATGGACATAATAGCATTGCCCACTTTCCTATCCCCCTGAACCTTTTTTTTCTTTTTTTCTTTTTTTTTTTCTTCTTTTTCCTTTAACTGTAATTAACTATGTAAAGATTGTCAACAACAATACAATAAAAAAAAAAAGAAAAAAAAAGAAAAAAAAAGATTTATTCATTTTATTACAGCCAGATATACACAGAGGAGGAGAGACAGAGAGGAAGATCTTCCGTCCGATGATTCACTCCCCAAGTGAGCCGCAACGGGCCGATGCGTGCCGATCCGAAGCCGGGAACCTGGAACCTCTTCCGGGTCTCCCACGCGGGTACAGTGTCCCAATGCATTGAGCCGTCCTCGACTGCTTTCCCAGGCCACAAGCAGGGAGCTGGATGGGAAGTGGAGCTGCCGGGATTAGAACCGGTGCCCATATGGGATCCCGGGGCTTTCAAGGCGAGGACTTTAGCCGCTAGGCCACACTGCCGGGCCCAGGTAGATACTTTCAAAATTAGTGTTCCAAAATCTATCTTATACAAATTATGGCAAGTCAGAAATATAGTGGAAGAAGTGGTCCCAATTAAAATAGTAACTGAATTTATCTAGGAATCAACTAAAACAATTAATGTACAGGGCCTAAGCAAGGAAGACTTGGAATAAATGAAAGAGACATCTTGGTTATATTTACTTTGTTATATGTCATTTCGGAGTTCGGACTGAAGTTACATGAGATTGTTTGAATATTAAAATATGTTCATCAGATAGGTCTGGCCAATAGTCCTTTACAAGTATTCGTTATAGATAGCTAATGAATGGTAAAACTCAAAACTGGAGACCCCTGATGCATTCTAAATTAATGTATAAACTAAGTGCCATTCCCGTTATAATTCCCCCCAAATTTAGGACAGAAATCTAAAGGAATTCTGTGTTTCTTCTGGAAAACAGCAAGAAAAAAAGGAAAAAGTGTAAGGAGGACTACAGCTGTATCAGATTTTTCTAGAGGAATAAATAATGAAGGAGTCCTAGTAGATTTTTATAGTTTAATAGAACATTAATAGCGAAAAATTTGTGCCTCTACTGGATAGAGCTACTGGCTTGCTTTAATAGCTACAATGGAAAAACAAAATAGAACTCGATTTCCTACCCTCTGCTATATTTGAAAATAAATTCTAGGTCATTACTAGAAGTATAAAAGTACCAGGAAATCCACAGGGTGTGTGTGTGTCTGTGTGTGTATGTATGTGTGTGTGTATATATATATGTGTGTGTGTATTTTATGTATATGTGTTTTTATATATGTGTGTATGTATATATATATATACCATGTGTTTATGTTTTATGTATATATATGTATGTGTATGTATACATATACCAAACATTTTGTAGAAGTACAAAGAGAACTGTAATATATATATAATTTTAACTTCCACATGGCAAAAAGCATTTTTAAAAATAAAATTAGTAGACATAACTTGGGAAAAAAGCAGACAACCATAGATAATTTTCCTAACTATATAAAGATGTCTTGAAAGAAACATGAAGAAAATAAAAATGTAACTGAAAAGTTTGCAGAATAAGAGCCTGTTATTTACAGGAGAATAAAAGCAGCTAATCAAGGTTTAAAAAGACTCTTAGCCTCACTTATAAGTGACGGTAAATTATCAGGTTTGAATTTTTTTTTAAAGATTCATTTATTTTATTACAAAGTCAGATATACAGAGAGGAGGAGTGACAGAGAAAGATCTTCCCTCTGATGATTCACTCCCCAAGTGAGCCACAACAGCCGGTGCTGCGTGCCGATCCGAAGCCGGGAACCTGGAACCTCTTCCAGGTCTCCCACGCGGGTGCAGGGTCCCAAATCTTTTAGGCCGTCCTCGACTGCTTTCCCAGGCCACAAGCAGGGAGCTGGATGGGAAGTGGAGCTGCCGGGATTAGAACCGGCGCCCATATGAGATCCCGGGGCTTTTAAGGCGAGGACTTTAGCCGCTAGGCCACGCTTCTGGGCCCTTTCAGGTTTGATTTTGATAGAGTGTAATAACACATACGTTGCTATATGGAAATTTACATTTATTCAATGATTGAAGGTGTGGCTTGGCAGGACATCGCTTGGGATGTCCATCTCTCCTCTTGCTTCCAGCTTCCTGTCAATGCACATTCTTGGAGGCAGCAGGTGTTGGCTCAAGTGCTTCGGCCTTTGCCTCCCATGTGGGACATTGAAGCTGAGCTGCTTGCTTCTGGTTCCAGCATGCCCTGGCTTGGACTGTTGTGGACGTTTTGGGGTGAACAAGCAGATGGAAGATCTGTGTCTGTCTTGTTTACTTTTCTCTAAAATTTATGCTTTTAATACTTTTAAATAGTATATGAAAGTTCAAGTCTTTGTACCATTTGACCCAGGAATTGTGTATAGGAGTTTTTCCTAAAGACCTATTAACTACATCAGTGCCAAAGGTACAAAGGTGTTTAGTACAGCAATGCATACAATTGTCAGACAAACCTAACACCAAAGTGGATAGTCTTTCATGAAGGACTGGCTGAAATAAATTATGGGGTATCCTGAGATCCAAAAGAGTACTTTGAACTCATTCAGAAGCATCAGGTAGATTCACATGGGCTTATGATATGGAAAGATGAGAAAGATATTAGTGAAAGAAGCAAGTAACCCAGACAACTGTGAATAATGGTTCTTTGGCATGGGGAAGGAATTTGGGTAATTCGGAAATGTGCAAACTTTGTTTTTTAGTTTACTCTTGGCTATACTGTCTAGAATTTTGTTTTCTTCTGAGTGACGTATTTGACAGCATCAAGCAAATGGAAAGTAGAATCACTTTGAAAGAATGATGTCTTCAGTGTTACAGAGTTTGCTTTTTATTGTTCCCTGTGTCTAAAGTATACGTATTCACAAACACATCACCAACTTAATGTAGCCAAGTAAGTGCAGGTATGGGAAATGTTAGCAGTGTTGTGAACATTAGGTTGATATTCTTGAAATCCTGGACTTATTTTCCTGACTTCTAATGGGTTAAGTGTGAGTTCTAACCTGGTACTCCTCAGTCGCTGTTACATGTCTTGCCATTGCTATTTTGTTGTTGCTGTGTTAGTGAGGAGATGTGTCATTTGTCAGAAGAAAACAACAAAAACCCACTATTGTTTGGTTGTATTTCACTTCCTTGAATGCATGGAGACATCATTATACCTCAGAGTTCCTGGGTAGAAGTAGAGTTCTTGAGTGACCACCACCACCTGGATGTCCATTTTTGAGAACACAGTCAGTATTGCTGAATCCTAAGCTTGCTTTGAACACTGACAGGAGGTCAGACCATTGTATCGTGGTTATCTTTGATTATCTTAAGTGTGTGTTTGAAATCATTTTAAATTCATAAATATAATACTGTCTTAAAAGAATGATTAGGGACTGGCATTGTAACACTGCAAGTTAAACAACCTCTTGTGATCTTGACATTCTATAATAGCAGTGGTTTGAGTTCCTGTTGTTCTGCTTCTATTCCAGTTCCCTACCAATATGCCTAGGAAGGCAGTGGAAATGGCTCAAGTGCTTAGGGCTCTTCCATCTACTGTTGCAGCCATTCAGGGATGGAAGATATCTGTCTGTTTCTCTGCATGTCCCTCCATATAACTCTGCTGTTGAAATGAATAATACGTCTTTAGAAAATTAAGAAAAATATGTAATTCTCCAAAAAGAAGTTTTCATATAAAGAAACGTGGTAGTTTAACAATGATCTGTACAGATTTTGCAAACCTGCTTATTAAGTAGGTATAAAATAAGGGTAGAGTGGGCATGAGTCAGATGCTAACACCTGGAGCTATTAAAAGTACTTCTGGTGGGTGTGATGGCTCAACTGGCCAATCCTCCACCTGTAGGCATCAGTGTTGTACATGGAGTCCAGTTCATGTCTCAGATGTGATACTTCCAATCCAGCTCCCTGCTTATGGCCTGGGAAAGCAGGAGAGGATGAGCTAAAGCCTTGGGATTCTGCACCCTTGCTGGAGACCTAGAAGAAGCTCCTGGTCCTGATCAATTCAGCTTTGGCCATTATGGCCATTTGGGGAGTAAACCAGCAGATAGAAGATCCTTCTCTCTGTAAATCTGCCTTTCTAATATAAATTAATAAGTCTTCGGGCCCTGCACAGTGGCCTAGCGGCTAAAGTCCTTGCCTTGAACGTGCCAGGATCCCAAATGGTCGCCGATTCTAATCCCAGCAGCCCTGCTTCCCATTCAGCTCCCTGCTTGTGACCTGGGAAAGCAATGGAGGATGGCCCAAAGCCTTGAGACTTCGCACCCGCGTTGGAAACCCAGAGGAAGTTCCTGGCTCCTGGCTTTGGATTGGCTCAGCACTGGCCATTGCGGTCACTTGGGGAGTGAATCATCAGAGGGAAGATCTTCCTCTCTGTCTCTCCTCCTCTCTGTATATCTGACTTTCCAATAAAAAAAATCAAATAAATCTTAAAAAATAAAATAAAATAAATAAATATTGAAGAAAAAATAGATAAGTCTTTAAAAAATTAAAACACTTCTCTTTTTTTATTCAGCTCTATGAATATATACCCTTTGTTTTCTTCCATATTGTTTTATCTATCTTGAGAGATATCCTTCAGGATCATCTGTAGATATCTATATCAAGTTATTCTTGCAAACGTATCTCATTTCCAGGCTCTAAGGTACTAAATATTAAATTAAGTTGGGTATTTAGTAGTATAACATGAACATGAAAGGCAATCTTAAAAGTATGGAATGTTAAATCACCTTTATTGGATTACATTTGTATGTATAGATTGGTGGAGTGGGGAAAGTACCATAGTTGTTATTCTTTATACTCTGGGGATTGTTTATTTGTATATCTGTTCTTTAGAACATGTTTATGCACAAGAATATATATAACCATAGCTGCTTTTCCTTCTCTGACTACCTTATCTATTGGTTATCAGTTGTGGTGGATAATGGTAGAGGAGTAACTAAAGGGTATTTTTTTATTGCTCATGTATCAGAATCATCTGGGGAATCCCTTTAAAATTTCTTGTTCTTTTTTTTTTAAGATTTATTTTATTACAAAGTCAGATATACAGAGAGGAGCAGAAACAGAGAGGAAGATTTTCCATCCGATGTTTCACTCCCCAAGTGAGCGCAGCAGCCAGTGCTGAGCCAATCCGAAGCCAGGAGCCAGGAACCTCTTCCGGGTCTCCCACACGGGTGCAGTGTCCCAAGACATTGAGCCCTCCTCGACTGCTTTCCCAGGCCACAAGCAGGGAGCTGGATGGGAAGTGGAGGTGCTGGGATTAGAACTGGTGCCCATATGGGATCCCGGGGCATTCAAGGCGAGGACTTTAGCCACTAGGCCACGCCGCTGGTCCCAAGTTTCTCATTCTGAACCTATAATTTAAATATGGATTCTGAGAGTGACTATTCTGGATCCTAATAGATTATACTTGGAGATGTAACTCTTTACTGGGTCCCTGTACATCAGTTGGACGTTTGTTACTGAAATAAGTGCCAACATTCATAACACTACTATGTGTGTGTGTTTACATGTGTGCATGTGTGTATGTATGTGTATATGTATGTTACTGAGCATATCATAGTCTTCCAAAGATTCTGGTAGGAGAATGGAAAACCTTGGTGTAGCCTGGAAATTTATTGAGCCCTATCCCAAGGTAGAAAACATTAATATCTGTATCAATTGCTTAAAAAAAAATCAGTTCCCTTTTATTCACATCTTTATTGCAATTTTGCCTTGTATTTAGGGAAGAAATAAAAGGACTTTTGAATGTGTTTTATTTTTTCATTAATACAGAGACATAGTTGAAGTAATAGATTTATTTATGGTCTTTGAAAAATCTTGGAATTACTCAAGGTTTTTGAATAATGTCAAATGATGAATAAGATCTTATTGGGTGAAGATTTAAGTAATTTTATTTCCTTAACACGAATTGTATCAGAAAATTTCTAGGAAAAATCCTTTTTTATTTGAGTAATGTCAGGGAATTAATACGTTTACTGATGTGTGTACCTTGGATGCTTCTGCATTGGTGCTGAAAAGGTTTCTGGCTGCTGTTGTTTGTACCTTGGATCCCTTTGGGTTTGCTCACATGAGTGTCCGGGTTTTTATGACGGAACATGGGCTTTTTTGGTCTTTGTTTTTGAGTTGTAAACTCTTTAAATCATCTTGGTCCAGAGTATATTGCTCTTACTAAAATTCTTCAAACATTTAGCAAATGAAACATCAAAAAAGAATTTGAGTGTTTTTTTTCATGATATTTGTTCATAATTTTTGTAATGTGGCTGTTCAAATGAATATAGATGTGTCTAATAATCGTCTGACTTTGTATGCAACTGATGAAATGTGACAGGTGGTTTCTTGAATCCTGGACCTTCAGATCTAGTTAGTACCTCCTTTTACAGAATATGCTCAATAATTAGTAGGTAACTGCAGTGTAAATGGAGCAAAGAGATAAAAGTGGAATAAACTAATCAACAATGCAGCAGTAACGTTTTAGTATTTTAATAATTTATGATGGCATAAAAAGGAATCAAACATTTTGTTGTTCGTTTTTAATTTTTGTGAAAATTGAGAAGTTTTTAGATCCCAAGACTTTTCTTCCATCTGTAATATTTTGTAATTTTAAGACATTCATAGTACTGTCAAGCAACTGAAGCAAATCCTGGAAATTTTTTGTGTTCACATATGTATTTAAAATTTTTACTGTTCTTAGTTTCTAAAGAAAATGGCTTGTTCAAGGACTCTATATTTTTCATTTAAAAATAAACTAAATTTTATGCACTGATCATTTAAATTTGGTGGCTAAAATACTGACTTAAAACTTTAGCTTTTGAGATGATTAGAACTCTTGTAAGCATAAGTGCAGTTTATGTCATTGGAACTTCCTTGTATAATACGTCAATGGCCTGATTTTGGCCTTTAGTCTGTAATACTCACAGAAGTAGTTTGTCATTTTTTTTTTAAATCAAGCAACTGAAATAAATTTTTAATGAACCATGATGTCTGGGGCAATAAGAAGGCCAGAAAGAAATGGAGTATATTGATTAAATAATCAAAATGAACAGTTCACATATGCTGGTGTGTGTTCATTTTACTTGTGCAAGAGTGCTCGTCATGTCAGAGGCGTTTTGAAGCGGTTGGTTCAGTAATTGGCCTACTGTCTTTTTTCTCTGTAACAGTTTTTCTGTTTTCTACTACACCTTGCACATCCACCAATCCAAGACACCCTGTAGGTGAGTATTTTTTTAGTTCTCAAATGGCATCCCTTGTTACCAAGACAGTTGCCACTTCATTAAAGGCTTTATTTTTCAACTTGAACTATCTTGTGATTTGATTTCAGAGTTTTTTTACTGCACTATTTTAAGATTTAGTAGCAGACTGCTAAAGAGTTGTTTTTATATTATATGCAAATATACACAAAACACAACAGAATTAAATTTTTTCCTGATAATTAAACTCTGAAAATTTTGAATACTCTTTTCTATTCTTTTTGAATTTTCATTGGAAAAAATGGGAATTAGAATAGGTAGGTTAAATATTTAAAGAAAATGGGAAAGTTTATTTTAATATTTTAAGATGATGTGGAGTAAGATATTTAAAAGAAAAATTGTTTCAGTAATATTTAAAATTTTTTTTCTAGAAATTAAGGCTGGTTTTCACCATAAGGGCTTTGGAGAAAAATTATGGAAGTATTTTTGAATATTGGTATTTGATATAATCAGGTTATTTCTCCTTTTTTTCTTTTAAGATTTATTTATTTTTATTGGAAAGGTAGATTTACAGAGAGAAGGAGAGATAGAGAGAAAGATCTGTCAGTTGGTTCACTCTTCAAGTGGCCACAGTGGCCGGAGCTGAGCTGATCTGAAGCCAGGGGATTGTTCTGGGTCTCCCACATGGATGCAAGGTCCTGAGACTTTGGGCCATCCTCTACTGCTTTCCCAGGCCCCTAGCAGGGAGCTGGAAGGGAAGTGGAGCGACTAGGACATGAACTAGCACCCATTAGGGATCCTGGCGCATGCAAGGCAAGTGTTTAACTACTGAGCCATTGTACCAGGCTCTGTTCCCTCATTCTTGTAATTCTATACTCCCTTTCTGTATTGAACCTGAGAATTGTCTGATCCTCCCCCACCCCCCTTTCTGGGTTTTAAAATATAATTTAAAGATTTATCAAGACGGTATTTTCCTAAAGGCTTTGGAAATAACAGTTTATGGAATATTATCATTACTTAGTTAATTTTGAGGGGTTTGGATGCAAAGAAAGAAATAGGAGAAAACACCCCAGCTTGTTTAGATTTGGCACTGCTTTTATCTAGTTCAACCTTGTCAATTCTGTGGAACACTTAAAGTTCTGTAGTATTTAACTTCTGAGTTTGTTAAGCCCTTAATATCCCTTAATCATCTGTGCTGTTCCCTTCATACTGTCAACACATATTCCTAGTGAACCTAACCTAGAAGTACTAGAATGAATGCAAAAATTCTTCCTCTTCTTCTTCTTATTTATTATTATTTTTTAAATAAAAAGGCCTGTTTTCTCATCTCTTTTGAGCTCTGGGTATATAGCAGCTTGCATGGCTGAATTAAATGGTTAGCTTTGTGAGGTTTCTCTGTAAACTACAGCTCGGTAGTTTTTCTTTTAGATGTTGACTCTCTTTGTTGACTGACTTCCTCTAGCTTTATCAGCAGAATGGGCAAGTGGAAAGTGACAAAGGAGTTGGTCACTGTCTTACACACATCATGCCTGACTTGAGTGGCATGTAATACGTTATTCTGGAAACAAATGCTTTAGTTGCCTTTGTGTTCCTGTGTGGCTCCTTTATTTTACCAACATTTGTGCTGATTTTTCTCTTCTGAATTTTCTAAAAGAACTTCAGGGGGAAAAAATCCTTGGATTTCCAAGATTCAATATAGGCTTGTGCCAGTTTGCAACAAATGTGAAATTTTAGAGTCCTGAAGGAGTTACCCCTTAGAGTTGTTCTGGATTGGTGGATATGCAAACATTACTTTTGATGTGAATTGTTGTACTAGATATATTTCATCCAACTTTGGGAAAAATTTTGAGTTCCTTTCTCTGGTTTACTATTGCAATGCATTTGATTCTACACAGGAGGTTTAAAGCTGTATGAAATGTATTATCTTAAAATTTATGCAAGAGATAAACTCATTAAAGAAAAATAATCCTTTTATTTTTAACAAAATTTCTGATAATCCTAATCATTTTTAATATAAGCTTCTTATTTCTGTATTTTCTGCAGCATATAGGCTAGCAGAATTCTGTATAAAACAGGAAAAAATGAGAGGATTTTAGAAATAGAATTATCAATTTAGTTTGAAGAAATATAGTCATAATTTTACACTTTTACATAATCTTGTAAAAAAATAATGAAAAGATGTCATTAACAGGTGAAAATTTGCTGATAGGCTATTGAGCTGTGGACTTATATATGAGGAATGATAGCTCTGCTTTTCTGCTTACTAATAGCCAACCTGGTCCTCACTGGGATGTGTTGGCAGAATGCCGCTCAAGATGTGATAGGATTCTTTCTTTTTAACACTTGAGAATACTTCATTTTCAGCTTTACTGTATTTTCTGATAATGGAAGTATCTCAGAATTCTTTTGTCATTTGTTCTTTTTTTAGAGAAGAACATTTTATGATTAAGAAAGAATGAAATGAAGTGTATACATGATTCAGCAGGTGGTTCATTGATTTTATGTTGTAAGGTGGTGCTCCTTGGTTAAGATGAGTATGTAATTCATATGTTGAGTGGGGCTTTTGACATGCAAACCATACTGTTTTTCTTCTGTTGTGTAGAGGGTTGCTTGTGTCTCTGGCACTGGTGACACTTAGGTACATACGTGTCCTTTTATTTAAAGCCTGTTTTAGTGGTGTTTACTTTATTAACTGTAATGATAGTTATATAGAAACAATTTGATTCTTTCATTCTGTTAGTGTGTACTGTAAAAGGATAAAATTGTAAAAATAATGTCTGTTTTTTTCCCCCTGGTGAAACAAAGGTTAGATAGAAGGCTTATGTACCGTTTCTTCAAAAGCTTACATTTGGGGGCTAAAACTAAGGGCAACACTGACCTGATCTGTTTCATACATTTATATGTTATCAGGTAGACTTCAAAGTCGGTAATTTGGATTCTTTCTTTAACTAGATTTTTCGTGAAGCTCGAAGAACAGTACCGAGTATTGTTTACATGCCTCACATTGGTGATTGGTGGGAAGCTGTCAGTGAAACTGTGAGAGCAACTTTTCTGACTTTGCTGCAAGACATACCATCATTTTCACCTATATTTTTATTGTCTACCTCTGAAACCATGTACAGTGAGCTGCCTGAAGAGGTAAGAGCTAATTAAAATGTTGTATCTTTCTTTATAATATTTTTTAAAGATTTTTTTTTTCTTCCTTAACCTTGGTGTTTATTGTTTGTAAAATGGAGATAATCACCTTTCTGGCACATTTTGAAGATCAGATTAAGTTTCACATATAAAATATTCAACAAATTATGGTGCCTGTTACCACTGATAATCCCATCTTTATTTTAATTCTCATTCGATCGGCTTAATGCTTAACATTCTTCACTTACCTTTCTCAAGATTGTTTTTATGTTGGTATTTTAGTTACTGTAACAGGGTCCAGGTCTGGATTGTACCACTTTGTTAGTGATGGAATATAGGAAGGTTACCGAGTCTTTTAACTTTGAGTTTCTATTTTGATATGACAGTGTTGTTTTCTTCAGTGTATCTGGAAAGCTTGATGTCATTAATGCTCACAGAATCTGATGTGCTTATATATAGAACCTGCAAAGAAAATCTAGTTATATTATCAGGTCCAAAATAATTATTCTCATTGAAGATAGTGTTTGGTGGGGTTTGATCTTTCAGCTCTTCTGTTGGTGATACTGTGTTAAGTTGAATATTACTATAATGTCTATTCTTTTTTTTTAAAGATTTATTTATTTTTATTGGAAAGTCAGATATACATAGAGGAGGAGAGACAGAGAGGAAGATCTTCCATCCAATGATTCACTCCCCAAGTGACCGCAACGGCCAGTGCTATGCTGATCTGAAGCCAGGAGCCAGGAATCTCTTCAGGTCTCCCACACGGGTGCAATAGTCCCAAATGACTACTTCCATCCGATGATTCACTCCCCATGTGAGCCGCAACGGCCACTGCTATGCCGATCCGAAGCCAGGAACCAGGAACCTCTTCCAGGTCTCCCACGCAGATGCAGGGTCCCAATGCTTTGGGCCATCCTTGACTGCTTTCCCAGGCCACAAGCAGGGAGCTGGATGGGGAAGTGGAGGTGCTGGGAATAGAACTGTTGCCCATATGGGATCCCGGGACATTCAAGGCGAGGACTTTAGCCGCTAGGCCACACTGCCGGGCCCGTCTTTTGTTCTTAATATGATAATAAGAAAGGCAATTCTGGTTGGGTTATATAGAGAAACAAGATATTTAGTTGTTTTAAAGACCTGACAGTAATTTGCCAACAATGGGTGATTAATTTCATTTAAACCTTTATTTACTTATTTTTGTGGAGTGAGGAATAAGAATAAATGTTTTCGGGGGCCAGTGTTTAGACTAGCTTAAGATACTGGTGAAGATGCTTTTGTCCCATGTCAGAGTACTTGCATTCAGTTCTTGGCTTTACATTCTCACTCCAGTCTTTGGCTTCAGTTTCCTGACAGTACAGACCCTGAGAGCCAAAGGTGATGGAAGACTTAAGTAATTGCATTTTTGCAATTCATGTGCGAGACCTGAATTGGGTCCCTGGCTTTGGCCTTGGTTCCGGTGAAGTCTGGCCTTTCATTTGGCATTGTATGAGCTGGTGAATGTTGCAGCCTGGCCCAGCCCATACCCTATTCAGGATGCTCATTTGGGTGCTGCTGTCCTGACCAGTCCATACTGTTGCGGGTTCCTTTACCTGTGATTGATGGCAGGCTCCTTGGTCACACCTAGCTTAGTCCATCGCCACCACAACTCTTGAGCTAACCAGTGGGGCTAGAATTTCCACAGGGTTTGGCCCACACATCACCCACAGAATCTACCCCCGGATATGGTTCTTGAGTGCTAGTTAATGTAATGGCCTTGCACAATGTGACCCTTCTCCTGATCCATCATCATGTCAGGTAACAGGATATGATTCTACTGAACAAGCCCCGAGCCATAGCTTTTGCATGGACTGGTGTTTGGTGGTCAGCATTGTTCAGTGATTACAAGTTCTTCAAAGGAAGAGTTACTGTCATTGGGAATCTTTAGGATTGATTCACGTCCCAGAAGCACAGTGGGTTCAACCTGGAGCAACCTAAGAAGCAATTCAAAGAACCAAAACCCCAAAGGTCCCAGCCAGGCGGCCAGGTGGCGGAGCCTGGTGCCAAATGGCACACTGGCCACCCGGGGACAGCTCACCACATGCACATGGTGGCTGGCTTCTGTGATCCAGGCATGAGATGCGCCGTCCTGAGACCCATTAGCTTCCGGGAGGCTGCTGGATGTTTAACCCACCCCCCCGCCCATGTACTCTTAAGATGCTGGAGCAGTGGCTTTTGGATATTATGTTGCTTAGGATTGATGAGTGGTCAGAGAAATGTAGAGTTTCATATGCATCAAGTTAAGCCACTTTACTCAGCAAAAAAAAATTTTGTAAATGCTGTTCTCTGCAGGGCAGTGTACTAGCAAAGCCTAAATTTCTTTTAGACAATTAATGCTTGTTTCTTTACTCTTTTATTTCACAATACCTGTGTATACAGTTTCTCGAAACACACACACACACACATTTTTAATACTGTTTGAATAAATAAATGAATGTACATCAATGAAATAACAAAAGGACATTCTCTGGTCTCCAGAAATTTAAGGTTTAGAGGGAAGATAGATATTAAAAAAGCATAATACCACATGAGAAATGCTCTAATAGTGTAAGAAATAAAAGGAAAAAATTGATAAAGTGAATGTTATTTAAATTAAACTCATTTGGTCTTTTAAAGACATCATTATGAAAATGGCGATGTAGAATAGGCGAAATTATTTCAACATGTAAAGTCATCTACCTGATTACCATTTATGTCAGCATTTGTATAGTGTGATATTCTATCAGACGAGCTCTGACACAGGTTCTAAGACCATTCATGGGCAAAGGGAAGACTTTAGACCGATGATGCTAGGAGGATAATGACATACTGCATATATATTTTTTTAAATGCTAGAAGATTTTTAATGTTTTCACCATAAAGAAGTGATGAATGTTTGAGGATATAGGTGTGATTACCCTGATTTTGAACATTATACAGTGTATCATGTATCAAAACATTACACAATCAAAACGTTACTTAATTCTTATGGGCCAGTTATAGTAAAAGAAAAAGAAATGGTACTGAGAAAACTATATAAGCATTTGCAAAAAAAGATTAACGTGAGCTCCTGCCTTCTACCATATATAAAAATTAAAAACTCAAAATGGTTCAAAGGCCTAAGCCTAAGACTTGGAATTATAAAAGTCTTACAAGAAATATAGAGGAAAAGGTTCATAGTATTAGAGTTGGCAATTGAAATATCACAGCGAAGTACAGGCAAAAATAAATTAGGTAAGTTGGACATCATAAAAATAAAAAACCGTGTACAAACTTTGTACAGGCCAGTGGCTGCTTATGATACCCCCACCCATACTGGAGTGCCAGTTTGAGTCCTTTCTGCTGACCCAACTTTCTGCTAATGTGAGTGGGAAAGCAGTAGATACTTTTGGGACCCTGCCACCCATGTGGGAAGCCTGGATGGGTTCCTGGCTCCTGGCTTAAACCTGACCCAACCTGGCTCTTACAGACACCTGGGGAGTGAACCAGCAGGTAGAAGATATTTCTCTGTTTATTTCACCGTGTATGCCTGAAGTTTTTTCAGACAGATAGGTGAACATCTATATTATCACCATGAACATCATCAACAGAGTGAAAAGCAATCCACAGAAAGACAAAGGATGTTTGTAAATCATGTACCTAGTAAGGGATCGGTATCTATAGTATACTTGCAAGGAAGTCCTGAAACAACAATAACAGAAACATCCTAACTGGAATAAAGAAGAAATGTCCAGTAAATACACGAAAACATGCTCAGCATCACTAGCTACCTGGGAATGTAGATCAAAACTACTATAAGGTGTCATTTCATACATATCAGGATGGCTATTATTTAAAACATTCCAGAAAATAACAAGCTATAGTGAAGATGTTGAGATATTAATTAGAACTCTGCGAATTGCTGGTGAGGATGTAAAATTTGTAGCTGCTGTAGAAAACAGAATGGCAATTCTTTTAAAAATTTAACAACCATCATGTGTTTTAGCAATTTACTTTCTGAGTATATATTCTAAATAACTGAAAACAAAATTTTGAGCACATTTGTGCACAGCATTAAAAAATTCAAAAGAATATTTTAAAGAAGTGGAAACCATCCCAGTGTCTACTGACAAATGAATGGATAAGCAAAATATGAGACACGTGTGTATGCACCCACACCCACACACATCTGGAGCATATTTAGATTTAGGAAACTTTGATGTGTGCAGCATAACATAATGTAGATGAAGCTTAAGGAACTAAGAAAAAGCGATTACAGAAGGATGAATATCAGATGACTCCTCCTATGAGCTTCCATTTTGTAAGTAAAAAGATTCTTGACAGCATTACCATGGTAGTAATGAGATAACCAGTGTAACCCAGTAGAATAGTTATACTCAAAAAGACAGTAATGAAAGTGGTAGTGAGGACGTAAGATACAGTGGCGCTCCTTGTATACTGCTGGTGGCAAAGTGAAATGATGTAGCCGCTTTTTTCAAAGTTTAACAGAAATTTGTGATATGACTCAGTAATTCTGCTCTTAGGTATCTACACAAGAGAAATGGAAACATGGTTACATGGATGTCCATATGCAGGTGTACCTGGCTGTGCTAATCACAATAGCCTCAATATAGAAACAGTTTAAATGGTCACTAATCAATGAATGACTCTACAGTGAAATTCTAGTCAGCAATTAGTGTTGTAAAATTCTGATGCACACTATAAAGATAAATGCTGAGAAAAGGCAGACACAGAAGTCTACCAGGTTGAAGTTTCTGGTAGAGACATTTTTTTTTTTTTGAGACAAACGGCAAAATAGTGGAAATTAGACAGGGACATGTGAGTGGGATTGGTAACTGACTGCATATAGGCACCCAGAAAACTTAGAGTAATGAAGATGTTCTAAAACTGAAGTGATGGCTGTACAACTATATAAATATACTAAGAATCACTCAGCTATTTTAAATAAAAAAGCTTAATGAGAACTTTTTGAAGATATGCTTTGGCACATCTGGGAAAATCTGGGAAAGCATTACTGTTACTTGAGTAGAGCATTAAAAGTTGGGTTCAGGAGGGCTAGTACAATGGCTCAATAGGCTAATCTTCTACTTGCAAGCACCAGCAACCCATGTGAGTGCTGGTTTCTGTCCTGGCTACTCTACTTCCCATTCAGCTCCCTGCTTACTGCCTGGGAAAGCAGTGGAGGATAGCCCAAGCTTTGGAATCCTGTTCCTGCATGGAAAACCTGAAAGAAGCTCCTGGCTTTGGATCGACTCAGCTCTGAGCATTGCAGCCATTTGGATAGTGAACAGGGGTGGAAGATCTTTCTCTGTCCCTCTTTCTCTGCCTTCCCAGTTAAATAAAGAAAGGAAGGAAGATAGATAGATAAATGGATGGATCAGTTAGGCAAAGAGTGAGCAGCATGGATAAATACCAGTGTGATGAGAGTGAGCCAGTGTAAGAGAACATGATATATTTAGGGAAGTTTGAAAGTTTTTTGTTATGGTGTGAAATTTGAGGCTAGAACTGTTTGAGGATAAGGTTATGAGTGAACTAGAGAAAAATTTTTATAGGTGATAGATTCCAAGTTATAGGTTATAATCTGGCAAGAATGTTAGTGGATTATTGTGGGTTTACTCTTGATACACTTATGTATTTACAAAGTTGAGCACAATGTTGACAATTATCAGAAGGAAGAATATTTAGAGCTAAAACTAAGTGGTTTGCTCTCATTGACCAAATGTATGGTCTTTTTCGAATGAATTCTGTTAGGTTTTCAAGATAGAGGAAGATGGGTAAATCACCAGGGGGAAGGACCCAAAAGATATGAGAACAACCAGCTCATTTTGCTTTGGAGTTTTTCTTGAATGTAGTATTATGGGGCATTCTTTGAAGAGGAAGAGGAATAATTTATTTGTAGTGCAACCAGATGACAGAAAATACAATGGAACAAACTTGGTAAGGAAAGGTTACAGGAAGGAGTCAGTGGATGATAACTACAGATGTTAACAGCCTTTCAGCTTTCTGCTGCGGCCTCTGGGTAATCACTTCTCAGCTGTTACTTAGATTCAGTTGCCCTCTTTCCTGTCATCTGATGCCTGTCGGAGATACAGTGTTGTTTGTTAGTGACTTGGGCAACTGGACACTCTCCCATTCTGGTGCAGTCCATGAGGTCAAACCTGTCAACAGGTTACCCTCTGGAATATTCTGTGAATATTGAAAATTGTACTGGAGTTGAAAAAATGGTAATTTGACATATATGAACTTTTAATTCTCTATTTGATATCTTTGTCTGTGTGTGTATGTGTAGGTTAAATGTATCTTTAGAATACAGTATGAAGAGGTCTTATATATTCAAAGGCCTATTGAAGAAGACAGAAGAAAATTTTTCCAAGAATTAATTCTCAATCAGGCCTCAATGGCTCCACCGCGAAGGAAACACACTGGTAAAGTTCCTCAAATCTTTAGGAAAATGGAGGGGGCAGGTGGTGGAATTAGGAAATGTTTCTTGTTGATGTTTATATCTATTCTAACCTTTTCTTCATGGGAGTAAGACAGTTGGCCAGATTCTGTTTGGTGTCTTTTTATGGATGCCGGAGGAAGTGGCCATTGTCTTCACCTGCCTTGAGATCAGGAAGGACAACCTTGTTCAAGTTTTACAGAGAAAACATACTTCTGCAGCAGTCACTTCTTATGCTGTGGTGGATTTCACATTCTGAGGCTCAAAACGTCCTTCTGGACTTGAACTGGCAGTTACGACCACCAGATGTTGTGTGGATTATTTTATGGACTGGAATAATTTCACAGGCCAAGAGCTACTAGGATATTTGTCCTTTCTGTTTTGTCCATTGATCAATTTTCAATGTTTTGTTAGTACATGTTAAGTAGCCTGTCTCAGACTTTTGGAAATCTGTCATGGCTTTATTTTAAGCATTAAAATAAATCAAGTTATTTATTCTAAGGAGTATTTTACTAAAAATAAATATTTAATTTTTGTATTTGAAAATAAAATTCAATAACATTTTTCTTGGGCTTGGACTCATTGTATTAAATGGAGCTTCAAGGGCATGTGAGATTTTAGTTTCCTCACTTAAGTGATGAATGCATTCTAAGTCAGTCAGAAGAGTTTCTTAATCTTAAAAATGCATAAAACATAAAGTTCACTTCTAGGAAGTAGCAGTTCTTCTAGGTAAAAAACTTTTAAGCCTCTTTCCCCTTGTTCTTCCCACCCTTTCAAAAATTGATTGATTTAAAAGGCAGTGTGATGGAGAGAGGGGAGGGATAGAGACAGAAAGAGATCTTTTGTTTGTTAGTTCACTCCCCAAATGACTGCAATAGCCCAGGCTAGGACAGGCCAAGACCAAGTGCTAAGAACTCCATCCCAGTCTACCCTGTGGTGACTGGGGCCCAAGCACTTGAGTGATCTTCCATTGCTTTCCCAGGCCCCTGAGCAAGGAACTGAATTGGAAATAGGACAGCTGGAACACAAAGCAATGCACATATGGGATGCTGGTGTTGCAGTCCATGCCTTAATATGCTGCACCACAAAGCTGGTCCCTATCCTTATTCTTTTATGTTTCTCACTATCATTGTTTTAAGCTTGGAATTTTTTAAAAATTGTTTTTTTTTTTTGTTTACTTGAAAAGCAAAGGGAGAGGGAGATTGAGAGGGAGAGGTGCGGGGAGAGAGAGACCTCTGAGAGAGAGTTCTTCCATCTCCTGATTCATTCTTCAAATGTCCATGACAGCCTGGGCTGGGCCAGGCTAAAGCCAGGAGCTTGGACTCAGTTTGGGTCTCCCATATGGAAGGCAGATACCCAAGCCCTTGGACCATCATCTACTGCCTCCCAGAGTGTGCGTTTACAGGAATTAACAACAGAGCTGGAATTTGGATCCAGACAGTGTGACATGGGACACAAGTGTCCAAAGTGGCATCTTGACCGCTGTGCCGCATGCCTGACCTGTGGCCATTCTTGTGGCATACTAAAAGTACTGTGCATCTATGTAGCTCCTTACCGTTCCGTGTTCTTTGACATCTGTTTTTTAGTTTTTCATTAATTACATTATCCAACATTTTAGTAATTTTACTATTCTTTAGTGTTGGCTTCTAACTTTCCACAATTATGTATTATATAGAGAGACTGGGGAGATCCCTCTTCATCATTGCTTCACTCCCCACATAGCTGGAATGGCTTACCCTGGGCCAGGCAAAAACCAAGAGCCTCGAGCTCCATTTGAGCTTCTCATGTAGGTACAGGGACCTAAGTGCTTGGCCGTTCTCCCACTGCCTTTCCCAGGCATGTTGGCAGGGAGCTGTGGCAGAAGTGGCACTTACACAGGGTGCCTGTGTTCACAGTGCAGGATTAGCATGCTGTGCTGTAATGTTGACCACTAAAATAAGTCTATCAGCTTGCTCTAATTTTAGGTTTTTCTGTATCAAAACTTTGGGACGTTCACATTTAATTATACCTTCAGATTATTCTTTTAATATAAATATCAGTATTTTCAAATATTTCATTATGAAAATGATTAATCTTTCATTCTCTTTGATGTATTTTATTTCCATAAATCTGAATTTTTCATGTTCAGATTGATGCCCTGATCAGTGGTTCACATGGCCATGCATCCTTCTCAAGTATGCAAGCATCATCAAAATAAAATAAAACATGATGTCATGCCTTGCCTTGCCTTGCCTTTTCTCTTCTTTTCTTTTCTTTCCTTTCTTTCTTTAAGATTTATTTTAATTTTTACTGCAAAGGCAGATTTACAGAGAGGAGAGACAGAGAGGAAGATCTTCCATCTGTTGATTTATCCTCAGGTGGCCACAATGGCCAGAGTAGAAATGATCGAAGCCAGGAGCCCAGGGCCTCTTCCAGGTCTCCCACACGGGTGCAGGGTCCCAATGCATTGGGCCGTCCTCGACTGCTTTCCTAGGCCACAAGCAGGGAGCTGGATGGGAAGTGGAGCTGCCAGGACATGAACTAGTACCCATATGGTATCCCGGCACTTGCAAGGGGAGGACTAGCCAATTGAGCCATTGCACTGGGCCCTAGACTGACTTTGCATTTTCTTTATGTTTTTAGGATTTTTTTTTTTAATTCTTTACCCCCCATCACTGCCTTTTCAGGGGCATTCACTATTCCTGTTGTGTGATACTCGTAATATGAGGGTAAGGGACTTATCTAAGATCAGAAAGGATGAAGGAACTATTGCTTGCCTGGTATACTTTTCATACATGTAAGGCAAGTCACGTTGAGAAACAGCTTAATGAGGTTGACTTAAGAAAATCAGCATTTTGTATTTAAAAATATTTATGTAAATTTGAGATAATTCACATGAAGTGCATGTAGTATTTCATACTCAGGCTATTTAATTATAGCATTTGGCCTTTAAAGAAGTTATGAGTTATAAACTGAGGCCATTCCCTAGATTACTTGTTTCCATTTTTATTGCTGCTTCCATGATTTGCTGAGTTCACATACACTTGTGATTTCTGTTTAAAGAACATTCGGAGAGAATGGCAGGAAAGTCCTTGGGGCTGAGACCCACTGAGGTAGAGCCTAACTTTACCGTGTTTTCTTCAGCTCTTTGTGCTATGGAAGTGCTTCCTCTTGCACTGCCTTCTCCACCTCGTCAGTTATCCGAATCAGAAAAAAATCGGATGGAGGACCAGGAGGAAAACACTCTGCGAGAGCTGCGGCTGTTCCTCAGGGATGTGACGAAGAGGCTGGCCGCAGATAAACGCTTCAACATCTTCAGCAAACCGGTGGATATTGAAGAGGTCTTGTGTCAGTAGTGTGCACACAGTGGAGTTGAACTGGCTAAAAGAAAACAATATTGACATCTTTTTTTGGAAGGAAAAAAAATCCAAGGCATGGATGAATCTTACCGCTAGCCTATAAAACTTTAATCCATGTAATAACTACTGATGTCATCAGCAAAGATCTGGTGATATTTGGATGAAATTAGTGACCAATTTGAATATGTCTATGATCTTTGTGATCTCTTACTCTTCGATTTAGGAAGAGGATTAAAAGTCACTTTAGCCATTTAATCCATACTAGACTATTTTTATTCCAGGATAAATCCTACTTTCACGAAGAACATTGGTGTTAACAAATCAATGCTAATTAATACTGGCGTTTCCCAAATTACATGTATCTCATAGAGATAGGTGGCTTGCAAACGTCTATGGCCAAGCACATCGTATGCAACTAAAGAAATTTTTTTTTTCCAAGGATTTTTCTCTGTTCCCAGTGGAAAATTTCTCACTTTCTATGTGTATTGTTTTATGTTCTTGTGGGAGCATGGTTTTTGATGATGAGAAAAGAAATTTTTCATTTGGAATCTACTATAATACTTACTGCTGGTTAATTTTTTTTATCCTGGGATAATATAGAATATGAATGAATATAACGTAATCTTTACTAGCCTTCTTATAGTTAAGACTCCATGTTTGAACTGCTTTGGTGTTTTCAGTTTTAATTTTTTCCTTCTTTTTTTAAATTTTTGAATTATGAAAGATTCAGCTTAGTGATATATTCGATTATAAAATCTGTGCTTTGAGTCTGAGTGGATTCCTTTGGAACCATTACTTCATCTCTGACTGGAAGAATGAGCTAACATTATATTAGATTCTGCAATCCCTACACCCCCTGCAATTCTGAACATTCTTTTTTCCCTTTTTTTGGAATAAAGACACTATTAGTAATTTGTTTTTATATTTATCCATGATCTATATATATATATATATATTTTTTTTTTTTCTGTATCTTCTTCAATAGCTTTACAAGGTGGTGTTGTCATTATTTTGCAGGAAACTGGGGTTTGTTGGTAGGTGACATAGCGAAGACTTGAGGGTTATTTAAAAGTCAAGGTCCACATTCTTTATATTACATCTTAGCTACATTATATCCTTTTCTAACACATATTTAATTGGCTTTTCTAATGAATAAATGTTACTCATATTTCCTGAATCTTCCTCTTCTCCCCATCCCCCTCGTATTGTCAGGTAATCTTAAAAGCTCACAACTCTTTTTAATGATTATTGTTTATAGGAACACAAACACACAAACTTGCCCCCAAGTTAACCTCCATTGCTGGTAGAAAAAGAGCTTTGTATTTGCTCAAGAAAACTATTTTCCTTTTTAAAGATTGCCAAAATTCAAACACTCTCTGTATAGAATAACAGTTTTTTTTAAAAAAAAGATTTATTTTATTTTTATTGGAAAGTCAGATATACAGAGAGGAGGAGAGACAGAGAGGAAGATCTTCTGTGCTATGATTCACTCCCACAAAGGCCGCAGCGGCCAGAGCTGTGCTGATCCGGAGCCAGGAGCCTGGAGCCTCTTCGAGTCTCCCACATGGGTGAAGGATCCCAAGGCTTTGGGCCATTCTCGACTGCTTTCCCAGGCCACAAGCAGGGAGCTGGACGGGAAGCAGGGCTGCCGGGATATGATATGCCCATATGGGATCCTGGCGTGTGCAGTTTGCGGACTTTAGGCACTAGGCTACCGCTCTAGAATAGCAGTTTTATAAATCATGAGTAAAGCAGCAATGGAAGGAGACAGAAATTGTCCAGATAATAATTTTGTTCCTTGCCACTTCATTGTGCTGCTGTTTTTCCCCCATCTTTTCTTTCCTCCTGTATTCTACCTTCCCTCTCTGCTCCTCAGTCTTTCCTTCTCTCCTTCCCTTTCTTCTTGCCTTACTTATTTAAATTTTTATTTATTTATTTTTAATTGGAAAGTCAGAGAAACAAAGGAGGAGAGACAGAGAGGAAGATTATCTATCTGTTGATTCACTCCGTAAGTGACTGCAACCGCCGGAGCTATGCCAATCTGAAACTAGGAGCCTGGAACCTCTTCCGGGTCTCCCACATGGGTACAGAGTTCCAAAGCTTTGGGCCATCCTCAACTGCTTTCCCAGGCCACAAGCAGGGAGCTGGAAGGGAAGCAGGGATTAGAACTGGTGCCCATATGCAATCCCAGTGTGTGCAAGGTGAGGAATTTAGCCCCTAGACTACTGCTCTGGGCCCCTGCCTTCGTTATTTGAAAGACACCATGATATACAGAAAGATCTTCTATCCATGGGCTTACTCCCCAAAGGGAAGTAAGTCTCTCCTCCTTTGTTTATCTGACTTTCCAATTAAAAAGCAAAGAAGTCTGTTTGGGCCAAGTTGATGCCAGAAACTAGGGTGGAACATATGGGACTAGACTGGCTCCTGGATTTGGGATGCTTGTGCCTCAAGGGGCAGCTTAGCCCACTATGCCACAATGCTCAGCACCCTTTTGTGTATTTTTAAACCAGGAGCTAGCATCATGGGATAAGCTTCTATCTACGGCCCTGGCATCCCATATGATGAACAATTGACTGCTTTAGTTTCAGTATGTTTCCTGGATACGGCCTGAGAAAACATCGAAGGATGGCTCAGATCCTTCAGGCCCTACACCCATGTGGAACACCCAAAAGCAGCTCCTGGCTCCTGGTTTAGGATTGATTCAGCTCCAGCCATTGTGGCCATTTGGGAAATGAACCAGTGGATAGAACACCTCCCTCTGTTTCTTCCTGTGTGTCTCCTCCTCTTTGTAATACCAGTTTTCAAATAAGAATAAAATAAATCTTCCAAAAAAATTGAAAGCAACAGTTTCATAGGAGGACAGAGAGGGAAGGACAAGGCAGCATTTGGATAATCTAGAACGTAAATGTTTATATTCAAATTTGAAACATCTAAAAATTGTGTCAAATTCCTAAGGAGTCTGTGGAGAAAACTTCAGAAAATAAAGATTCAATTTAAAATAAACATAAATTCTAAAATTTTATGATTTTTACAAATTTTTATTATCCTGTCAGTTTACAAAACAGTTTCTAATGTACCCAGATATACTGGTACCAAAATCTGTAATTCTACCAATGTCTTAAGAGCTTACTGCTTGTCCGGTGCAGCGCTACTCCCTCCTGTGTAAGGAGACTGACTTTTCAGCTCTTAGGGTGCCAAAGAAGAACTTAAACATGTACACACATCTCTTAATATTTTAATAGTAATCTTAAATTTGTAAAAGCATATGTATGTGTGTATGTGTAAATTTAAAGATCATAGTACGGTTATCATCTGAAACCGAAAAGTAACGCTCACGGAACAGAAAAAAGATAATTTTCTTTTTATACAAATTTTTTTTTTAGATTTATTTTATTTTTATTACAAAGTCAGATATACAGAGAGGAGGAGAGACAGAGAGGAAGTGGAACTGCCAGGATTAGAACCGGCGACCATATGCGATCCTGGCATGTTCAAGGCGAGGACCTTAGCCACTAGGCCACACCGCCAGGCCCAAAAAAGATAATTTTCTTAAAAATTGGTCTTGGACTAGTTTCAGATGTTATCGTCAAGATTACTCTTAAGACTGATCATTCAGTTTGAGGTTCGAATCAGAGACACCAATGGATATATTGGTTGCTGGCACTTTCTTGTTGGTTGGGTGACATGAAACCCTTTAATGTCTCCTATTTTGGGTTATCTTCTGGAAATGAGCATATGCGGCAAAATGGTTTTTTTTTTTGAGATTGTTTAAATAGAAGGACAAGTTCAGCAAATCTTTCACTAGTCACAAAAAGCAATAATTGACTCAGAGTTTTTGTAATGACTCCAAAGGAGCGGAAATACTTTCCATGGAATAATTCATGCTAGAAAAGTGAAATAGAAAATTTTTTTTTGCTTTAAGTTTTTAGGAGATATATACCAAGACCTTTTCTAATATGAAAACCTATGCTTATATCGTTTTCTGTTTCTTTTTCTTTCCTTGAGGTAATGTTTATTGATGGTTATTGACTGCTTATAATGCTATAGTCTTCCCAGAATGCCAAATGAATTTTAAGAACAACAACACAAAAAGCTGACAGTTTCAGATTTCAAGAAGACAAACGTTTCAGTTGATTTATATATGACCTGGAAACTGACATTTTTCATGGAAAGTATAACAGTAACTTTAGTAACATACATAGCACTATATTTATATCCTTATCTGTGACTATTTCTTAAGTTTCTGTATTTAATTTTAAGAAACTTTGTGTTTTTCAAAACTAAGTAGTTCAGATGAACACCAGGAATAATTTTCATCAAACACTCTTGTTTGTTTCAGGTTTCAGATTATCTGGAAGTAATCAAGGAACCAATGGATTTATCAACAGTGATAACTAAAATTGATAAACATAATTACCTGACTGCTAAGGATTTTCTGCAAGATATTGACCTCATCTGTAGCAATGCTTTGGAGTACAATCCCGACAAGGACCCGGGAGGTAAGAGCACACAGGCCGAGGCTCACTTGATCAGCACTGTTTTATGTAGATCACTTTATGACCTGGTACTCTATTTGAAAAGTTTCTTCGTGACAAGCTAATCATCTGCTTTTAGACGTGTGCTTAAATTAGAGGATTTTATAGTTGCAGGCATTACGTTCAGGGTTTGGGCTCTTCATTTTCCTTCTACTTTTTGTAAGTTTTTATTTATTTAATTCTGTGTACTTGAGAAGCAGAGAAAGACACAGAAAGCAATGAAGACCAACAGACAGAGAATCTCTGTCCTCTGATTCACTTATTAAATGCCGTCAACCCCTGGGCAGTGCCAGGCTGAAACAGAGGTCTGGAACTCAGTCTGGGTCTCCCAAGTGGGTGGAAACAACCCAAGGACTTGAGCTGTCTTTTGTTGCTGGGGAAAATGGAAGGAAGTAGGACTTTGCGATGGATGGATGCTGGAAGGAGCAATGGGGTAATTTTGACATTGGATATTGTAAGAACTCACAAGGCAATAAGAATGGAGCAAGGTTAAAGCTGTGAGTGGCAAAGAAGAATCAGTCATTCATACTAGCCAGGATAGGATTCCGTTTGTGGGGTTTGTTTTTTGGTTGTTTGGTTGTTTTTTTCTGTCTATTCAGATGGGATACTGAAGGAGCGTGTTTTTGTCTTGACCCATCATGGTCAGAGTGGGCTTGTCTGATGTTGGGGAGTTGTGATGTTCTGTTTATCATGAAAGTACGAGACAGCTGATAGTGCTGTGTCGCTTGCAGTGTCAGTAGCCGTTTTACTTCCTCATACTATTGGGCATTTTTATTTTCTTACATAGGTGATACACAAAATATGCCGCTTTTTAAAAAAAAATTTGTTGGTTTTACTTGAAAATAGTGTTAGAGAGTGAGGGGCAAGACAGAATCTTCTGTCCACTGCTTCATTTTCCACATGGCCACACTGGCCAGAGATGGGCTGGTCTGAAGCTAGAGCCAGGAGCTTTTTCTGCATCTGCCACAGGGTTGCAGAATGTTAAGCACTTGGGCCATCTTCTGCTTTCCCAGACCATTAGCAGATAGCTAGATCAGAAATGGAGCAGCCAGGACATGGAACGGCACCAATAGGGGATGCTGGCATCTGAAGGTGGAGGATTAATATGCCATGCCACCACGTTGGTGCTTATATGTCATTTTTTTTAAGTTTTTTTTTTTTTTAATTGGAAAGTCAGATATAGAGAGAGGAAGATCTTCCATCTGTTGAATCACTCCCCAAGTGGCCACTGTAGCTGGAGCTGAGCCAGTCTGAAGCCAGGAGCCAGGAGCCTCTTCCAGGTCTCCCATGCAGATGCAGGATCCTAAGGCTTTGGGCTCTCCTCAACTGCTTTCCCAGGCCACAAGCAGGAAGCTGGATGGGAAGTGGGACTGCTGGGATTAGAACCAGCGCCCATAT
This sequence comes from Ochotona princeps, assembly GCF_030435755.1. Lineage (NCBI taxonomy): Eukaryota > Metazoa > Chordata > Mammalia > Lagomorpha > Ochotonidae > Ochotona > Ochotona princeps. The sequence continues at coordinate 66,257,279 of NC_080839.1, forward strand.
GGGACCTGGCGCGTACAAAGTGAGAACTTTAGCTGCTAGGCTACTGTGCCAGACGCTATATGTCACATTTTAAAAAATGTTAGTTTGATAATTTCTGTCAACCAAAGATATTTAGTGTACTGTTTGTGCTTTATATTTTTGGGCAGAGTTTCCTCACCCAAGTGATATTGTGGAATGGTCCAGATTTCTTACTTTAACATAAAATTGGGTATTTCATGTCTGAATTTAGAGCATATCCTAATTCCAAGTTAAAGTATGCAGAATACAATTTTTGTAAAATTGAAATGATATCTAACGGTTTTAAGCTTTTTGTTAAGATTTTTCTTATTGTAATTTTATTTTGCTTTTGATCTTTTTACGTATGTCTTATAGGAAAATTTGCGAAAATAAGCAAAGAGAAAACATGCCAAAATCCATAATCCCATCATTTAGTTTTTCTTTCTTTTTTCCTCCTTTCCCGATACACACACATGTTATATAAAATGCATGCATGGGTATTTATTTTTTAAGAAATGAGCATGATTTTATACATTTCTCTTTCCTGTAATATTTTGGGAAATTCTTATGAGCCAATATGTTTTACGTCTTTTAGAAATCTCATATTCTTATTGATATGGTATAATGGTTAATCCCTACTTTTGGACATTGAGATTTTTAGTTTCTTCCTCTGTTATGGACATTGATAAGCATTTTTGTGAAGCAAGTTCTATGCTCATCCTTAATTATTATTTCAGGATAAATTTCTTAAAGTAATATTTCTGATTAGTGAGTATACACACACATATTTATCGGTGTATATATATGTTTATTGGTATTACTAAAATTTTTCTATAGAGTTTTTGAAAATACTCTCATGGTTGGCAGCAGGGCCCTTGTTAACCAGCATAGTGATTTTGTGGATGAGAGAATCTCCTTCATTCTGGGTGCTGTCTTACAGCAGAATTGATAGTGATGTGTGGGCTAACCGTCAGCCTCATTTCACTGCCTTCGCTTTGGGGACTGTGTGAAGTTGCAGTTCCTACAAGTGCCGGTTCAGGGCTTGGAGCGTGTATATGCCTACACCCTCAGTTTGATAGTGTTTCAAGACACTGTCAGAGACACTATCAAAGACATTCATTGATGCTATGCAATTTGTAGTGAGAACATGAGCTTTGTATTCAGATCTTGGCATTATTTCTACATCTTTAACTTCAATCAATTTAAATCTTCTAAATTTTGGTTTCTTCAAATTAAAGTGGGGATAATGATAGCATTCATTAACTGGGGTGGTTGTAAGGATACAACGAAAAAGTTTATTATATTGGACCTTATGAAATGGCCATTTTTATACAGTTCAACCTAACTATGCTAAACCCTTAGCAAAGAGCCTGGTACATAGTAAGTATTCCATAGAGCCAACTAATTCTTGTGTTCTTGTTAGCATCATTATTTAAGTTGTGCTGTAATATTTTTGTAAATTATTCCTTAGGTACCTGTATATTTGCTCTAGAATGACCATTTCTATTTAGGGCTTATTACACCCCCTGGACCACATTTTATAATCAGTCCTGTCTTGGAGCTCTTAGTGAACAGATGTAAGTGCTTAGAGAACCAGTTGAAAAGATCAATACAGACTCCCCCTCTAAGTAATTAATTATAACCGCGTTAATGTTAATATGACTTTTTTTTTAAAGATTTATTTTTACTTTTATTACAAAGTCAGATATACTGAGAGGAGGAGAGATAGAGAGGAAGTGGAGCTGCCGAGATTAGAACCAGCAGCCATATGGGATCAAGGCGAGGACCTTAGCCACTAGGCCACGCTGCCGAGCCCTAATATGACTTTTAAGAAGGAAGCATTGGTTTCTGGTACACAATGACCTTAAACTACAGATCATAGTTGTATAAAAACTTATGACTATATCTCACAGCTGCAATTAACCTGGCACACATGTAACTTTCCCCCTTCATTCTTTCACACATAAAAATAAATAATTCAAATGCATCGTTTTGACTGTGCTCAGATTTTTTTCATATCTTCAGTCAAGAGACCTGTTGTTTCTTAGGAACAGAACCACTTATTATGTATCAGAAAAATAACCTCAGGGTCTGTTGTGTAGCAAGTGTAAATTACATGAATGTTGTACTATTAGTTTTACAAGCTCCCACGAGTATTTCAAAGCTTACTGTGTTCTGTTCTGTGGAACATTGGGCCATTTGGGGTGAAAACAAAAACCCTACTATCCACGTGGAAGACAGAAACCAGCATTCTGAAATCTGTGCATACTGCCTAAGTGTTCAACCAGATTCCCTCCCTTAAAGTGATGTGGACAAAATTAGGTGCGGTGTTTCCAGAGGCTCAGGTTCTGCATGTTGCCAGTGTCACGTGTTGGAGCCTAACTTTCACATTATAGCTGTGTAATAAATTATATGCGCCCAGTTCTAGCCTCTCAGTGCTTCCTTCTGCTACCCAGGCTTGGCCAGTTTTGCTGACATGTCAGAACTAACATACCCCTCAAATTCTTCTGCTTTGTACCAGTTGTGTGGAAGTGAGCCCCAGATTACCCATAGTTTTTCAAGTACCCTATAGTCTGTTCTTAATACACTTCGAAATTTATTTGCCATTGTTAAATTTCTTGAGTTCTCTGCTTCAACAAAGCTCACTCATTTTTCTATTACTGTTTATGAGTATCATGTACTAGCTACTGAACTGGGTGCTTAGAATGCAAAGATGAAAAACCGAGGTGACAACCCTTCGTTCTAGAGACACAGATGTAATGCATATCAGAGTTAGGACCAATCCACACTACGTACTGCAGTGTGGTCGGCAGCCTATACATACATAACTGTGTTAGTTTGCTAGGACGGCTGTTACCACCTACACCAGCCTGGGTGTCTCAAACAGCAGCTGTCTGGAGGGTGTTCTCTGAAGGTAGAGGTGTCAGCAGGTTTATTTTCTCGTTGGGAGACCTGGCTGTTGGCTGACAGATGGCTCTTTGAGCTCACAGAGCCTTTGCTCCTCTAGGGTTCCTGCTTTGGGAGAACCTTAGTTATATTGGATTAGGGCCCAATCATATGACCTCATTTGACTTTCATAATCTTTTTGAAGACCATCCTCAAATACAGTTATTATGGGACGTGCTAGGATTTAGGAATTCAATGTAAGAATTTTGGGCCTGGCGCCATGCCCTAGAAGCTAACGTTCTCACTTTAAATGCGCCAGGATCCCATATGGGCACTGGTTCTAATCCTAGCAGCCCTGCTTCCCACCCAGCTCCCTGCTTGTGACCTGGGAAAGCAGTTGAGGACAGCCCAAAGCCTTAGGATCTTGCACCCACGTGGGAGACCTGGAAGAGTCCTTGCTTCAGATTGGCTCAGCTCCAGCTACAGTGGTCACTTGGAGAGTGAATCATCGGACGGAAGATATTTCTCTCTGTCTCTCCTCATATATATATGACTTTGCAATAAAAATAAATAAATCTTTAACAAAATTTTTGAGAGGAGGATGCAGTTTAGTCTATAATAGTTATGTGCAACATAGCCCTCACAGTCTAGAAAGCCGCCAGTTTTTAGTAAGAGACACAAATATGCTTAACTATTTATTGATTGTTATAATAACAGAAAGATTAAGACAGGTGGCAGTAATGAATAATTTTTTTAAGATTTATTTTTTATTGGACAGTCAAATATACACAGAGGAGGAGAGACAGAGAGGAAGATCTTCCATCCGTTGATTTATCCCCCAAGTGGCCACTATAGCTGAAGCTGTGCTGATCCAAAGCCAGGAGCCTGGGGGCTCTTCCAGGTCTCCCACGTGGGTGCAGGGTCACAAAACTTTGAGCTGTGCTCAACTGCTTTCCCATGCCACAGCAGGGAGCTGGATGGGAAGTGGGACCTCTGGGATTAGAACCCGTGCCCATATGGGATCCTGGCACGTGCAAGGCGAGGACTTTAGGCACTAGGCTACCATGCTGGGCCCAAATAATTATTTTTTCAAGATTTTTTTTTTTTTATTGGAAAGTCATATATACAGAGGAGGGGAGACAGAGAGGAAGATCTTCCGTCCGATGATTCACTCCCACAGCGGCTGCAATGGCCACAACTGTGCCGATCCAAAGCCAGGAGCCAGGAGCTTCGAGCTTCTGAATCTCCCACATGGGTGCAGGGTCCCAATTAATTAATTTTGTTTTGTTTTTATATAAACATGAATTTATTTATTTATTTATTTGTGAGATAGAGGAGGACAGAGAGAGCTCCTGCCTGCTGATTCTCTCCCCAAATGCCCACCATGGCTGAGGCAGAGCCAGGTTGGAAGTGGGAGCTGGGCACTCCATACAGGACTCTCAAGTCTGTGAAAGATTTTTCTTATTTCCTTCTAATTTTAACTAATCTTGTCATACCAGAATCCTATAGGATGTGATCTGAGACTCCCCGTTTTTGTTTTTTATCTGAAGTCATTATCTACATAGCCTTACACTTTGTTGTAGACTGTAATTAGCAGGATCTAGGTGGGCATTTTGTAACAAGTCTGTTTTTAGTAAATGTGACCAGTGAGCAAATTTTAACAATTGTTTTCTTTTTTTTAAAATTTATTTCTATCTGTAAGGCAGAACTCTGGAGAGAAGGGAAGGCAGAGAGATTGGTTGCTGGGTCACTCCCCCAGAATGGCTGCAATGGCCAGAGCTGGGTTGGTCAGGAACCAGGAGCTTCTTTTAGGTCTCCCATGTGGGCGCAGGGTCCTAAGCACTTGAGTCATTTTCCGCTGCTTTCCCAGGCACAATAGCAGAAAGTTGGATGGGAAGTAGAACATCTGAAACTTGAACTGGGATCTGTATGGGATGCCAGCACTGCAGCCGAAGGCTTAGCCTGTTCACCATAGCACTGGTTCCTATCAGTTCTCTTGTTACATTCTAGTTCAGGAAGTCTAAAATTAGCTAAAATTATGAAATGAAAGCATAATAGCATAATGGAGATGTGTTAGAAATGTGCATTAAGGGCCCAGCGCGATGGCTCAGTGGCTAAATCCTTGCCTTGCGTGCACTAGGATCCCATCAGGGAGCTGGTTCATGTCCTGGCTGCTCCTTTTCCCAATTAGCTCCCTGCTTGTGGCCTGCAGGATGGCCTAAAGCTTTGGGAAACTGTAACTGTATGGGAGGCCTAGAAGAAGCTCCTGGCTCCTGGCTTCGGATGGGTTCAGCTCCAGCTATTGTGACCACTTAGGGTGTGAACCAGCAGATGGAAGATCTTTCTCTCTGTCTCTGCTTCTGTCTGTAAATCTGACTTTCTGATAAACATAAATAAATCTTGAAACAAAGGCTTTTAGTGTATTGATATTGCTAATATTAAACATGACCTGAAGCTGTAAATACTTAAGCTATAATCTTAATTATCAAGTGAAATGGGATAAAAAATAAATCTTTAAAAGTAATCATGCTTTAAAAAAGTATCGCTGAAATGGATTTTTCTTGACACCCAAGTGCCAAATTAGGGTACGTAGTTCAATATGACACTCTGGCAGCCAGCCTCAGCTTCCCGTTAATACAGACCGTGGGACGTAGTGGTGCTGGCTCGAGTGATTGCGTACCCGCCACCCAATTTTGGGCAAGCTTCACTGTGGCGTTTGTTGGCGTTTGGGGAGTGGACTGCTCAGAGTGGACTTGCTCGCTGTCTCAAACAAATAAGGAAATAAAGCTAAATTTATAATTTCCTCAGTGATTTACTTAGACTTGTACCCAGGCATTCTGATATGGGACGTGGGTATACTAAACCATGTCTTAACTGCTCTTACACATGCCTCCCCTAATACATGGATTTATATTTTATTTTCCTTCTTTTACATTATTGTTGTTGTTGTTGTTGTTGTTGTTGTTATTATTCAGTTTCTCCTTGCTCAATTTGAGGTAGAAAGCCAGTGGTGGAAAGCTGTGGAATTACCAAGGTTATAAACATTGTATTACCAGCTTGAAAGGCCATGTATCTACTTCTTCTAGGGATCCTCATTGTAGTTGTTTATTTGAAGCAGCTTAAATTGGAGGCAACTTAAAGCTTCCAAAATAGAGCAATGATTTTGGAAAAATAAGGCACTTGAATTGTTGTACAGGTATTTTATAGATTTTGGCAGATGGGGAAAAAAAGCACAGATTTGTACTTTCATTTGAAACATGGGAAAAAAAGCCTAACAAGTAGACATAAAAACTGTAGACATTGGACTTCAGGTAACAGAGGATAGTGATCCTCGCAGGGGGGAGCAGTGTGAGTTCCATGCCTGCATGGTCTGAATTCCCACTGCAGCACTGTGGCTGAGTGGTCCAGCCTTCTGCTGGGTGCCAGTTTGAGTCCTGCTGCTAATGTGCCTGGGAAGGTGCTCAGACTCCTGCACCCATGAAAAGGTACATATATGTTAGAAGCATGTATTGCCAATACCAAAAAAGAAAAGCTGGAATAATCATGTAGATATCAGATGAAATTGATTATAGACTAAGGAATATTACCTGGGAATATGAAGGTTATCTTATAATCCTCAAACAGATGTAATAATTGTATACTTTTTGTGCATCTGATAACAGAATTTCCCAACTCATGAAGCAAAAATCAATATAACAGCAAAGAGAAGTAATTTTTCTTTACACCTTAGGATTTCAGTACTTTTCTTTCTCAGTAATAGTAACCACTACTTAGGAAATCAGTGAAAGTACAGAAATTTAGACAGCCTATCAGCCAACTTGACCAAAGTGCCATTTATAGGACACACTGCCTAATGTTAGCAGCTATATCCATTCTTTCCACTATTGGAATATTTATCAAGATAGACTATATTCTGGGCCATGAAACAAGTGTCATTAAATAAGAAAGGATTCAAGTCTTGCAATTAAGTTATTTGACTATAGTGGTATTAAAGCAATAATAAAATTGGACACGAAATACCAACTTTTAAAAAATTGTATAAATCTTATTTTTAATAATTTTTACATATTTGATTAGGGTGTGAAGGGTCAAGGGCTAGAGGAATGTGGGTGAGACCATTCTTCTCACATTCTCTCTCTTTTTTTTTTTTTACTGTATCTGGGGTAGGGGAAAGATAAGGAGAGAAGCCCCACCCAGCCTCCCTCCCAACCATCCCAGGGTCCCTGACGTGGGGCATGCTCTGAGGGTCCTGCTCAAGTGGTATTGATAGTTCAACAGTTCTGTATTGCTGCTGATCTTGCCACTCCAAACACGATGAAATCTCTCCAGACTCCACTGGTTGACATAGCTCATCTTAGAGTTTCTGTTTGCCTATGTGTTCACTGCCAACTCTTGGCTGGGGTAGTTGATCGATTTGTTGTGTCCTCTGTCCTCTGTTGTGGTATCTGGTGTCCTCTGCAGGCTTCAATGGACTGCCATATCCTCCATGTGCATCTGGATATGCTGTCCACTGCTCCATCTAAGCTACTGAGGAGGCCCAGCTCTGACACATGCTTTCCACTGTCAGACCATGGAACCTGCAATCTTCTCCATGGTTGGAGTTCTAAGTCCTTTGGTTCAATTGAGGGGATTTCCAAAGAAACTTCATCTGAAGTGATGCCAGACCGGATCCAGTACAGTCTGCTACTCAAATTGGCCTATGCTCACACTGTTAATTGCAATTGCTGAGTCAGTTGTCTCCAGCCCTGTCTTCTATGCAAACTAATGGGTGTTACAGTCCAGCCCAATCCTGCCCATCACACACTTAGCCCCCATGCACATCAGTCGAAGTTGTAGCCTAGTCAGAGTGACCTGCAGTAACTCACCCCCGCCACCAGACCCACCCCCTGCCCTGGTTCCCATGCTTACCAGTATGTATGTACAGCATACTGGTCCTGTCCCATATCCCATTCAGCTCTCATATATGTCAGTGGGCATTGAAGCCTAGTTCAACTCAACCGGCCCCCCTATCCAGCCCACACATGTGCCAGTGAGTGCCACTCTGTCTAGCCATTCCTGTCCCAGTCCTGGTTCTCATGTTCACCAGTGAAAATGGCAACTCAAGACGGAGGTGCCCACAGTTTCCCTACTGTGCCCACTCCCATTCCTGGATCTTGCACTCTCCAAGTGGTACTGCAGTTTAGCTCGACAGAGTTTCCTCTCTGTGTCAGCATCTACTAGCTGATGCTGTGGCAAAGCCTAACCAATCCTCACCCCCTCTGGCTTATGCATGTATCAGTAGGTACTCTGCCCAGCCTAGGTTGTTTCTGATCCAGCTTACATGTAGGCCAACAGGTATTGTACCTCTTCCCAGCCTGGTGTGCCCCCAGTCCCAGCTCTCCTGCTCACCAGTGGGAATAGTGGGCCAGCAGGGACTTATCTCCTTGCAGCCCCCCTATTGTGTTTGACTGCTTTCCCTGGGTCTCATGTATGCTGGTTGGGCACTGTGGCCCAGTCTGGCATGGCCTGCCTTACCTCGGTATTTGCCAGTAGGTGCTGTAGCCTGGCTTGGCCTGGGTTGCCTCCAGTTCCAGCACATTCTGGTGGGAACTACAGCCTAACCAGCCCAGTCAGCCCCCATTCTCGGCCCTAATGTAAACTGGCTGGTATTGCAGCCCGATCCAGGCCAACCCCCACACTATTCTGGCTCTTGGATTTGCCAGTGGATGATATGAACTGGTCCAGCCTGGCTCACCCCAGACCTAAGCCAAAGGTATGCCCATGGATACTGTAACCTGGCTTGGTTGGGCTGCTCCCTTTCTTGGTTCTTGCACTCTACTACAGGGACTGTCCCAACAGAGGAGTTGCCATGCTCCTCCATCAGAACCTCTCCCAATGTCAGATCTCGTGCACACCAGTCGGTCCATGGACCAGCCCTACTCAGTCCATCTCTTGTCCTAACAGGAACAGTAACCTTTCCTGACTGGCCCTCACCCATTCCGATTTTTACTGTTGGGTGCTACAGTGCAGCCAAGCCTAGTCCACACACAGACATAGCTCATACATGGCTCAGTAGGGGCAGAGACCTAGCCTAACCTATCTTACCCCCACCCTGATTCTCACAATCACCAGTGGGTGCTGGAGTCTAGCACATCCCAGACCCAGTCCACACTGTGCCGAGGAGACTGCTGCCATGTCCAGACAAGATTGCAGCCACCACTCCGGCCCCTGTGCCCACCGGTGGGACCACAACCCAGCCAGAGCATCCCCTTAGCTCCCCTCTCCGGCCTGATCCCAATCACAGATCTCGTGTGTGCCAGGGGTTGCTGTGATCTAGCTTGGCATAATCCCTCACTTGTCTTGGCCTTTGCCTTCAGATGCTGCAGCCTGGCCTGGTGCAGCTGGCCCCCAGTCCTAACTCTTGCTGTTGGGTGCTACAGCCTGGCCCTGCTCAGTTTGCTCTCATCACTGGCTCATGCAAACCAGTAGGGAAATACCTCTAAATAACCTTTTTGCCAAGGAAGAAATCAAAGACATTTATGAACTGCATAAAATGGAACATCATGTTGTGGGCTGCAGCTAGAGCAGTACAGAAGGGGGCATGTTAGCACTGTCTAAGTTAGAAAAAAAGACATGTCTCAGATCATTGACTTTAGCTTCCCTTAAAGAAGAGCAAATTAAACAAATAACAATAAAGATCTGTTCAGAAATCAGTTAGCTAGAAAAGAGAAAAGTACAAATCGGAAACAAATCAGAAAATGATTCTTTTAGGTCAGCAATTGATCTCTAGCTGAACTGCTCAGGGTAGGAAGGTGACATTATTATATATCCTATATATACTAAAAGAAAAGTAAGAAAATATTACAAATAACTTCATGGCAGTAAAGTATCAGTTACATAAGAATTTTGAGGGGGCTGGTGCATTGGCTCAGCTGGCTAATCTTCTGCCTGCAAATGCCAGCATCCATATGGGTGCTGTTTCATGACCTGGCTGCCCTACTTCCCATCCAACTCCCTGCCTATGGCCTTGGCAAAGCAGTGGAAGATGACCTCAAAGCCTTGGGACCCTGTACCCAAGTGGGAGACCCAAAAGAAACTCCTGTTTCCTGATATGATAAAAAGGAATATAATGTAATGTAAGATTTATCCCAGGAATGCAGGATTGCCTTAACATTTGAAAACCGGTTGTAATTGATTGTGTTGACAGAAAAATTTCTGATTATCTCAGCAGATACAGAAAAGGATTTGACAGAATCCAGCATCCATTCCTGGTTAAAAACCATCAATAAACCGAGAATAGAAAGGACTATTCTCTATCTAATGAAGAATTGCCAGCCATGGGAAGCCTAAAGATCATGTCATACTAAGGACACAGGGCTATACCTTTGCTCAAATACCAAAAATATGGCCAAGATACCCATTCTTACCGTTGTTACCTGATGTTATTCTGGAGTTTCCAGCCAGTGCAGTGAGAAAAATAAAAGTATTCTAGCTTGGAAAGGGAGAAATTAAGTATCTTTGCGTGTAGAATTGTGATATCTACATAGAAGAGCTTGTGTAACTTAGAAAGCAGCTGTTAGAACTAGTAAGTGAATTAAAGTTGTCAGGTGTAATGTCAATATACAAATCTCACTTATTTCTATATATGAAAAAACAAGCAATAGGAAATTAATTTTTAAAGTACTGCTTACAGTAGTCAGTAGTAACAAAAATATGAATACGTATCTATGTACAAGACGTACATATGACAACTTTAAAATACTGCTAAGAGAGATTAAAGGAAAAAGAAGTGGGAAGATATGTTTGTAGAGTGGAAGGCTCAGCATTGTGAAGACATTATTTCTCCCCAAACTGAATATCAGATGGAACACCCATCAGAATTCATATGAAAGTGCAGGCAACAATGAAGAGACACAGCAACTTAAAAAATAAAGCAGAACTGCATGATTTAATACACCTTGTTTCAAGATCCCAAGTTAGAGTAATCTATACAGAGAAATATTGATATAAAGGTTAATAAAATGGCTCTGAAGTAGACTCATGCATAGTTGTTTTTGAAAGTTAATATTATTTGAGTGGCAGAAAGAAAGCTGCCATCCCTAGTTCATTTCCCAAATACTCCAATGGCTTGATGGGGCTGGGCATAAGGTGTGAGCCAGGAACTCAATTCAGGTCCCCAATGTGGTTGGCAGGAATTCAATTATTTGTGCTGCCACCAGGACTTCACAGGCTGTGCTTTTATTAACAGGAAGCTGGTTTTAAACCCCAGCACTTCATTATGAGAATGAACTATTGATACTCTGCTTGTAAGGATATAAAATGTTCAACCACTTTGGAAAAACACTTCGATAGTGCCTTAGAATGTGAAATATACACTTCTCATATGTCCCAGCCTTATATTAATTCAGCGATTATTTGTTTGTGTGTTTTTGTTCATGATAGCCAATACGTTGATTTATTCCTAATGTGACATCACCATGTAACTGGACAGATTGTTACATCCACCAAATGGATAACTACTAAGCAATAAAAGCAGTGAAATACTGATACCTGTAGCAGCTGGGATAAATCTCAATAATTATGTTGAGTGAAAGAACAGAGATACAGAGAATGTTCTCTGAATAATACATATGTATGTGTGTGTGTATAAATTTAGAAAATATAAGCTGATCTGTAGTTGTAGAAAGTAAATTGGTGGTAGCTTAGGAATGGAGGTTTGTGAGGAAAGGTGAAGAGGGGAATTAGAGAGGCATAGGGAAATTTTGATGATGAGGGACAAGTTTAGTATTCCAATTGGGAGGATGTTTTAGATGTGTACTTATATCAAAGTATATATACACTTTTTTACATTAAATGTATATAGTTCTTTATATGTCTGTTATACTTCATGAAATCTATTCTATAAAAGACCGGACAATGTCAGGCAGTCCAGCATCCCATTGTCTGTACCAACAATGTCAGGGTAGACTTATATAAGAGACTAATATAATTATGATTCCTTATGAAGGACGACACTATTGTTGTAAAATGGGGAACATCTGTCAGGGGGTGGGAGTTGGGGGGAATCCCAGCATATACGAAATTGTACCACATAATTCAGAATTTAAAATAAAAATATATTAAAAAAAAAGACCGTAAACACAATATGCTAATAATAAATGCTGGTTACAGAAGATTGTGGTTCTTCGGTCATATAGAGATTGGTTGAGACCCATATTAATCTGTCTAAAGGTTATCTCCATTAAGATTTTCATTTCAGTTTGCAATGCTGAATGCAAAGTTCTTTAATTTAAAACTTGGCAGCTAATTTCTTTCCTTTTGGTTTTTTCTGTTTCTTTTTTTGTCTCTCCGTCCTCCCTCCCTCTCTCTCCCTTCCCCACTCTTTTCTTTTTTTTTCCCCTTTCTTTTTTGTGTGTGTTTAGCAGTAGTACTTCTGTCTCTGTGTTGTGCATGCAAGAAGTTAGGGAAACATCTTTGATACCATTACATACTCTCACATCTACTTCAAAGATTTGTATTTCTTATTTGAAGGGCATTGTATCAGAGAATGAGGGGAAAAGGTGAGGGCAGTGAGACAGTTATCTTTTATCGTTTGGTTTGCTCCTCACATGGTCACCACAGCCAGGTCTTGACCAGGACAAAGCCAGAATTCAGGAGCTCCATCCTGGTCACCACATGCATGGCGGGGCCCACATAGTTGGGTCATTTACTACTGCCTTACCAGGCACATTAGCAAGAAACTGGATTGGAAGTAGAATATCTGGGACTTGCTGTATACTCTGACATGCAATATTGGCATCACCAGCTGCAGCTTGCCCTGCTCCCTCCAATCTACTCTCACCAACCTTAATACTGAGATTCCATTTAAAATATGTTGTATTCTCTTCTTTCACAACTACCACTCCGCCACCATTGACCCTGGTTCAAGTCACCATCTTCTGTCCCTGAAAAAAGAACCTGTCACTGTGCTGCTAGATTTTATTCTTGACTCCCTTCAATCCAGTATCCAGATAATATTGAAAATGATCATTCAGAGATACGGATTTGAGTCACATTATGTTCCTGCTTGTTTCCTTTCAATGGTTTTTCTTTTTTTAAAAATAAGATTTATTTATTTTCATTTTCATTGGAAAGATTTACATGGAAAAGGAGAGACCGAGAGGAAGATCTTCCGTCTGCTGGTTCACTCCCTAAGTGGCTACAACAGCCTGAGTTGAGCTGATTGGAAGCCAGGAGCCAGGAGCCTCTTCTGAGTCTCCCATTTGGGTGCAGTGTCCCAAGGTCTTGGGCTGTCCTTTACTGCTTTTGCAGGCCTCAGGCAGGGAGCTGAATCAAAACTGGTACCATATGGGATCCTTGCAACCGGGATACGAACTGGTACCATATGGGATCCTTGCATGTGCAAGGCAAGGACTTTAGCCACTAGGCTACCGTGCAGGGCCCCTTCACAGCATTTTTCTATACTACTGTGAAAAATTCTTTTCACTATTGCATGACCACCACTTGACTTTTCTTGTTGTAGTTGATAATCAATACTGGTTGAGTATTTAGAGAAAATCTCTTGGAAATATATTACTGGTTGCCTTTGAGTGTTTTGTATTTATTTTTGTAAGATTTCTGTAATGACCTGTTATATATGTAGGATCTGTTTTTTCTCCTTGTTGATACCTTTTTTTCCTTTGCTAGAGAGGATAAAACTGATGCCATTTTGTGACTTTGGATTCTTGTGTTACCCAATTGTCGGGAGCACTGCACGTGTGCCCTAAGATGGTGCTGAGACCTCTCCTCCCCTCGGAGCTTAGCGGTACACAGGTTTCAGGAAGTGCCTTCTGATTGGCCATAGCTGCATGCTTGGCGCGTGTGCTATGCGTGATCAGAGCTATGATTGGCGTGCCTGCCGCGTGCATCGGTGACCTTTAAGCTGATTGGACTAGGATTGTATTTAGCGGTGGGGGTTCCAGGAAGAAAGGGACAGGGCAGGAAGAAGAAGACGGAGACGGACGGACGGGAGGACAGGGTACGACTGGGACGGACGGACGGACAGAAGAAGACTAGGGGTGATGAGGAGACTGGGGAATGAAGCAGAGAGAAACGGAAGAAAAACGGGAGGTAGTGGAAGTCAAGTCGACCGGCTGGGAAACGGAGTGGTTGGAAGAATAAAATGCCTCTTGATACAGAGCCTGGAGTGTCGGGTGAATTCTTCTGCGGGATGGAAGACCCCGATACCCAATAAGTTATCTTGTTTTATTTACTTGCCTTTTAATGTTTGCCTTGTTCAACTCTAGGGGACTCTGTTTACATTACTTTATGTATCAATGGGAGCTACTGGGTTAGCATAGAGCAGAGGCCCTTTATTCAGTACAGTTTTTAGGTGTCATTGTCCTGAAGCTCTGCTGTGTTTTCCTGGCCTTGCCTGTACTTTACATGCCGCTGGTACTCTTAGCTTAGAAAGTCTCTTTGTGTCTATGTCATTGTTTAAAAAATAAGTCACTTTTATTTAGGGAATAACATGCTGCTTAGCATTTTTTTAAAAATGAGATTTTTTTGGAATTTTCAGATTTTTATCTCTGGTAACTTGGTTTGGGCACATAGTGAATATCTTGAATTCTTTTAAAATTATTGAAAAGTTCACATTTTTAATTAAAATGTTAATAATACAAACATAGTCTTTGAGATTTCTGGTTTGGTCAGCTGAGTGGGGAGGGGATTCCTGTACTGAGGTGGTAGAGAGTAGGAGAGAAAGGGCAGATTTGGTAGCAGGGTGCAAGGAAATGAGCAACCCAGTTTGGATCAGAAGTTTGGGATAACCACTCGCCAAGTGGCAGTGTCAGGTAGATCATGTCCATAGAATTGGGATGGAGAGAAAATGTCTGAGTTTTAAACATTTGGAAGTCTGTTCAAAGCTGTAGGACTGGATGAGTAGCCACAGGTTTGGTACTTTGAAATCCTAAAAGTTCAATTTCTAGACAAGTATTAATTTGATTGAATAACATACTGTATTTCATAATCACCTACCATTAAAATGAACCTTTTCTTACCTAGAAATATTTTTACAATTTTATTGAAATATTTAGGTGCTTTTCTTCAATGTCTTGTGTTTCATTTGTAAGTATAATGACTTTTGGCCAACTTTTTAAACAGATAAGATAATTAGGCACAGAGCTTGTACCCTGAAGGACACTGCACATGCCATAATTGCAGCTGAATTGGATCCAGAATTTAATAAACTCTGTGAAGAAATTAAGGAAGCCAGAATAAAAAGAGGTAAGTTGTAGAAAGAAACCTCCTAATGAAACCACATGTGTTCACTTCCAGCAAGCATCATTGAATGCTGTTACTTAGGAAAGTAGCTTGTGTTGAGACATAAGCTTCAATTCATATCTGATACTAGTATGTGTCATGTAGATTCTCAAAAATATTTAAAATTATATCTTCTAAGAGGGCTTACTCTAATAGCACTACAAAAAACAAGTACTTTCTAGTACAGTTAATAAGAAGTACAATTTTTAATATTTTTCATATTACTTTGTATTTATTTATTCGAAAGCCAGAAGGACTCACAGAGAAAGGGCGATAGACAGTCAACGAGAGATCCTCATTCACGTTTCACTCCTCAAATGATCATAACAGCCAAGGCTGGACCAGGCAGAAGCTAGGAACCAGGAACCTTGGTCTCTCGTATAGGTGCTGGGGTCAAGTAGTTGGGCCATCATCTGCTGCATTGCCAGGAACTTGAGGAGGAAGCTGGATTAAAGCCAGGACTCCATTTGTCACCCTGATATGGGATGCTGCCATATAAGCACTGGCCTAGTCTGTGCTGCAGTGCTACCTCCTGTTGATTTCTCTCTCTGTTTCTCTCTCTCTCTCTCTCTCTCTCTCTCTCTCTCTCTCTCTCTCTCTCTCTCTCTCTCTTATTTTAATTTGTTTAGCTGAAAGGTAAAGTCAGAGGGGGAGTGGGGATAGGCAAGATGTATTGCATCTGTTGCTTCACAGTGGCCAGAACTGAGCCAGGCTGAAGCTAGGAGGCCGGAGCTGCGTCTCTATCGCCCACATGGGTGACAGGAGTCTGAGGATTTAGGCCATCTTCTGTCGCTTTTCCAGGTACAATAGCAAAGAGCTAGATTGGAAATAGAGCAGCTGAGACTTGAACTGGCAGCAATGTGGCATGCCAGCTTTGCATGTGCTAGTGGCTTAAACCCACTGTGCTTTTAATACCAAATCAGATTTGATTTCAGACAGCTCATATTTGAAGACATTTTTTAATCAGTTTATACTCAGTACTAGTACTTTTAAAAGATCTTTAGAAATTTCTTTTTCTTTCTATACAAATTAGTGGATGATAATTATTGGTGAGCATGGTTTGTATATTCAATATATAATCCTGTCCTTGAGAAACATTCACTTTGAAGGAGAGAAATGTAGAACAAATCAAGTATAGTTCAAGACATGCACTGATTGAAATATGTTCAGAACCAGACCTTCTGGTAAGGAACACAGCATTTTGCTCAGAGGTTCAGGAACAAATATAGCAGTGTTCTGTAGTGGAAGAGAAAAATGGGGAGGCAGCGACTGGAGCTGAGGCACCACAGAGCAAACGATAGCATGTATAATTTTAAAGGCACAGAAGCATGAAATAGGACCCAACATGATGGCTTAGTGGCTAAATCCTCACCTTGCAAGGACCAGATGTTCCACTTCCCATCCAGCCCCCTGCTTATGGCCTGGGAAAGCAGTAGAGGATGACCCAAAGTCTTTGGGATCCTACCGCATGGAAGACCTGGAAGAAGGTGCTGGCTCCTGGCTTCAGATTGGCTCAGTTCTGGCCATTGCAGTCATTTGGGGAGATGACCAGTGAATGGAAGATCTTTCTCTTTGTCTCTCTTTCTCTCTGTAAATCTGATCTGCCTTTCCAATGTTAATTAATTAATTAATTGGAAATAGCCTTGTCTATTAGAAAGATTAAGGTGTTTGATATTGCTAAAGCTAAGCCAAGTGTTAGGAAATAGAACTCAAAAAGTGAGCAGATTCTAGGACATTATTTATTTACTTGGAATGAGAGAGAGAGATTTTCTATCTGTTCTATCTGCTGGTTCACTTCCCAGATGGCAAACATGGCCAGGAACCAGGAACCAGGAGCTTCATCTGGATCTCTGTTGGGTGTGACAGGAGCCCAAACCCTTGGGTCATCCTCTGCCTTTTTCAGGTTCATTGGCAAGGAGCTGGATCAGAAGTGAAGCAACTGTCTATGGCCATACTACACTGAACGTGCCCAATTTTGTCTGATCTCGGAAGCTAAACAGGGTCAGGCCTGGTTACCATTTTGATGGGAGAAGTGAAGCCACTGGGACAGCAGCTGGTGCCCATATGTGATGCCAGCATTGCAGGCAACCACTTTACCCACTATGCCACAGCACTGACCCCATCCCTCTTCTCATATTCAGAATATCAGTGCTGTGGGAATGTCTTGTTTATACCTCTACTCTAATCCTTAGAATTGTCTCTTGTATACAGCAGGCAAATAAATACTGAATGAATCAATCCTTGCCTAGGAGTTTGAACTTTATTCTGTAGGTTAAAATTTTTAAAAATATTTGTGTCTGGGCCCGGCGGCATGGCCTAGCGGCTAAAGTCATCACCTTGAACACCCCGGGATCCCATAAGGGCGCCGGTTCTAATCCCGGCAGCTCCACTTCCCATCCAGCTCCCTGCTTGTGGCCTAAAAAAAGATTTATTATTATTGGAAAGCTGGATATACAGATAGGAGGAGAGACAGAGAGGAGGATCTAACATCCGATGTTTCACTCCCCAAGTGAGCCGCAATGGGCCAGTGCGTGCCGATCCGATGCCAGGAACCAGGAACCTCTTCCGGTTCTCCCACGCGGGTGCAGTGTCCCAAAGCATTGGGCCGTCCTCAGCTGCTTTCCCAGGCCACAAGCAGGGAGCTGGACGGGAAGTGGAGCTGCTGGGATTAGAACCGGCGCCCATATGGGATCCCGGGGCTTTCAAGGCGAGGACTTTAGCTGCTAGGCCACGCTGCCGGGCCCAATAATAATAAATCTTTTAAAAAAATATATTTGTGTCTATTTCCTATAGCAGATTAGGGCTGGTGAGTCGGGTTTTCTGGAAATGATAAGGCCAAGATATCTGTGTTTTTAATAGATTATTCAAGTGGTTTTTCTGTACTATAATGATTAAGCATCATTGCCATTTGCAGCAGAAGTCACTAAAGGATTCGAAGCAGTGGAATGAGTTTGTCAGATAGCTTGTTAGCAAGAAATAGCATGGTATCAATGTGTTTGAGGAGAAAGATGAGAGATCAGTGTGAAAATTCTTGGAATTAGTTTGGAAACCTGTTTGGCAGTTTCTAAAGTTAAGCATAGATTTACTATCAGATGTAATGATTCTACTCCTAGTAATCTCCTCAAGAGCAATAAAAATACCTGTAAAATGACCTGTATATGATGCTCATAGGAGAATTACTCATCTTTTATTTTTTAAAGGTTTATTTATTTTTCTTGAAAGAGTTACGGGCTGGGAAGAGGTGAGATAGGTTGTCCACCCACTGGTTCATGTCCCCAGGTGGCCGCAATAGCCAGAGCTAAGCCAGTCCAAAGCTGGAAGCTAGGAGCCTCTTCTGGGTCTCCCACATGGGTGTAGGGTTCCAACGTTTGATGATTTTCCAGAACATGAGTAGATTGCTGGATCAGAAATGGAGCAGCCAGGACTCAAACTGGTGTCCATATGGGATGCTGGTGCCACAGGCGAAGGATTAGGTCTCTTCCCGTCATGCTGGACCCAGTGTTGTTCATCTTAACCCCAAACTAGAAACATCGCAAACGTCCTTGAGTAAGTAAAACATAGTGTAACCATACTGTGGCATGCAACTCGCCAATGAAAGAAACAAGTACTAAAACACAGTTCAACATGGATGAACTTCTGATGCATCATGTTGAATGGACAAAGGCAGTCCAGCCTAGAGGAGGGTCCTTCAAAAGCCTCATGAGGAATGGCATTTAAAGATGTTTATTTTGCTAGAAAAATTTTCTAAATCAGTGCAGTTGAGGCTTTTCAAAAACTTTATGGCTGTGTGTTGTGAAAAAATACAAGGATTTAAAATTCATTTTATACCAAAATAAATTTACCTTTTGATTCTGTATTTTGTGAACTTTTTGAAGTCCTTTGTTTTATACGAAATGTCCAGATGAAGCCAATACATGGAGACAAAAAGTAGAGTAGCAGTTGTTGTCTGGAACAGCTGTCTAAAATGGAACTGCTTTGGTAACCATTCAGACCTGTAAATTTACTAAAAATTGATTGCACTCGTGAAACAGGTGATTTCATATTATATAAGTTACATCTCAATAAAACTGCTAGGGAAAAAGACTATTGGAGGAGTCTAGGCTTTTAATGGCTGAAATAACAGTAAAAAGAGAGGAAAAAACAAGTGGTGTAACTGTGGTAAGGGGAGGGTACTGCACTGGCATATTACTGACTGAATGACTTGGTTGGTGCTAACATTGCCAATCCAGATGGGAAGACAGTCCAGATAGCTGATTGTTTTTTGGCTTTGATGGAGAAAGAAAAGCAATTCTGTATGTATGGGTCAGATGGCAAGAGGTGTTTGGGCTAAAGATGTAGATTAGAGAATTATTATAAACTGGTAAAAAAAAAAGTTGAACACAAAATTGATACTTTGTTGGGAAAGATGTAGGTTAGAGTGAGAAGAAAAGAGATTACAGGGAGGACCCTTGAGACAGCAATCTTGAAGGAAGACCACACAGAAGAGAGGACTTTCCTGAGGAAAACTGAGACAGAATGCTTTCTTAATCTTCAAAGTAACAGAGGAAAACTAATTACCACATCATGGTGTGACAGGCAGCAAACACCAGACTCAGACAGTTCATGGGAGTGTGGTTGTTGGACACATAAACACTTACTGGAGGTTCTAAAATGGCGGAGAAGATGACTTCCAGACAGTATCGTAACCTTACGTTCCCACAGTCATAATAATGTGACATTTGTCCCTTTATGAACTGAAGGAACAGCAGGATCTCTTTGAGGGATTAAGTGGAAACATGGTCTGTTGGGTTGTTTTGTTTTTATGATTTTAAAAGACAATCTCTCCATCTGAATTACAAACTGTCCAAATATAATTAATGACTTTAAAACTGAGTTTTGTATTTCAGGCTTTTTTTTAACCTTGTTCGTTTATGTAGCTGGGAATATTTAAATAGGTATTGCTTATCTTCTGCTTGCAGGCTTATCAGTAACAGCAGAACAAATAAATCCTCATGGTACTGCAGCTCGGAAGACAGAAACAAGAGTTGAAGAGGCATTTCGGCACAAACAAAGAAATCCAATGGATGTCTGGCACAATTCTGCAAATAAATGTGCATGTGAGTATTTGAGAGCATGTTATCCAGTGGTGGTAACAACTGTCAGGGATCGGATTTGTTAGGAGCTGGATACACAAACTGCTGTTTTTCCACAGGTCTTTTAATCTCTTTTCAGAAGTGAAAAGCTTGTGGAGTAACATACTGAATCACAATTGTTTTTAATTACTTTTTTGAAAGGCAGAGAAAAAAAGACAGATCTCCCATTCCCTGGTTTAATTCCTAAAAGCCTGCAACAGCCAAAGTTGGGCCAGATTACAAGGCAGAAATTCAGTTAATCCAGGTCTCCCACATGGGTGGCAGGAACCTAGCATTTAAATCATTGCCTCTTGCCTCCCAAGGTGTGCATGAGCTGAAACTGGGAGCAGAATTGGAACTGGTGCGCAGGCATTCTAATAATGGGAAGCAGACATCCTAAATAGCAATTTAACCACAATGTCAAATATCTGCCCCACCCTCAAATTATATATATATGTATTGTTTGTTTGTTTTAGTATTTTTTTTTATTAATTACATTGCATTATGTGACAGTTTTATAGGTACTGGGATTCCCTCCACCCCTCCCCAAACCCTCTCCCCATGGTAGATTCCTCCACCTTGTTGCATAACCACAGTTCAAGTCACTTGAGATTCTTTCATTGCAAGCATATACCAAGCATAGAGTCCAGCATCTTATTGTACAGATAAGTTCAACGGCTTGTTGGGGAAACCTTCTCTGGTCTGAAGGTAGAGCCGGCAGAGTATCATCCTGATCAATTTAAACATATTTGCTGTTTTCTCTCCTTATTCAGTACTTGCTGCTGTAAATTATGTAGGTTTGGATATTTTCAGTGTTAAACTTTGTTTTTTTACGTAGACATGCAGAGCAGACCGGCTTGTTTTCCATCACTGTCATCATCCCCTTGTTGTATGCTAGGCAGGGTGTTCTTTTTCTAGTGGGAAATGGAAACTCTGGCATACGGGAGTGACTGATAGGCAGTAGGAGTTTGGTTTTTCTGATGGAATATTTTGTGCTTGGTTTGAAAATTCTTCACAGCTTTCTTTGTCTAGCTTCACGGGATGTAGTTAAAGGAAAAATTCAGTGTTCTATTTTTCATTTTTACTCATGTTCATGTATAAAATTTCTAAAATATTGATGTTATAAATATAGCATCTTTCTAATGTACTCCTTCTATTACCTGAAGATAGCCTGTCTTGGAAGATACATACTGTTCTTCTGGCACAAAAGTAATGATGCTGGTTTAATTACCAATAATATTGGCCATAACATGTTCCTTCCACCCATGGCATTGAGTTTGAATGAATGAGTTACACTCACTTTTTTTTTTTTCGCTTGTTCTCTCTGAAAATGTGTCCTTCATATGTAAGAAAGTTTGAGAAAGGACTTTGTGATGCATTTGCTTGTCATAAAATTGATGAAAATTGTTTTATGTAGTTGTATGTTACATCATGACTTTGCTTATAGCACTTTAATTCGCGCCTTGAAATCTTTGACATTCTCTGCACCTGAAACAAATGTTTACTCATGAAAATATATTGAATTAAGTTATTTTAAATGTTTGATTCACTCTACAAGTGTGTATTTTGTCTGTTACCAGTAGATGGCACATGTGACACATCATTTGTTTTGTATTATCTAAATAAATGTTTATAAGGAAGGTATAAATAAGAGTTTATAAGGAAGATGCAAGCAAGTTTATAAATTCTTGAGTGTTTATAAGGAAGAATTGCTTTCCTGAGGCCTTGATTTTGGAAGTGAGTTCAGTGATGCCATGTTACCTCTAAGAATGTCCCTAAACCAGCATACAATGCACCTCTAATAAAGGAAGTTATAGATTAAGGATTTGATCCACAGATGTGTATTGCTGTCACATTCCAAGTACTGTGAAGTGAGTGAAACAAAAATTCTTATTCTCATGGAGCTTTTGTATGACCAGTTTCTCTTACTTTACAAAAACTGTACCAACCATTAGAAATAATGTGAGAGGGAAAATAGCTCCAATTCTAACTCCCAAAGATTGAGAACATTTTCCTTTGTTCTTAGCCAGGATGAAAGTATTAGAAATAAATTTGCTTCAGTAGGGCTTCTCGCCTTTTCTTAGCGAGCTGCATGCAAAGTAGCTGAGTTGCATCTTTATGGAGCAGAGCTCAGCCTCTGGTTGTTTCTATAGTTCCACGGCATGCGCAAGAGCAGAGGAAGTCTCTTGTACTGTTGGCTGCACAGCTGGAGTGACTTGTCAGGTTGTAGAAATGTCACAACTCTTCTTATAGTCCGAGCTAGCGGAATATTTTTCTCTCACTTTTAAAGTTGCCTCATTCATCTTTATATAGTTAATGGGGTGCCTACCAATGCCCATCACTGGAGACCGAGGACCAGCTTCTAACAGAAGATCAATACAGACATTTTCTTTTTCTTTGTTGTGCTAATTACCCATAACTGTGGATTATAAAAATAGAACTTAATGGGGGGGAAATGAGAAGATGGGTGTAACAATAGTAGGAAAAATATATTTCAAGCCAGGTTGTTTAATTAGTTGAGTATTGGAGGTGATTTCAGGAACCTTTAGTGGATAGAAATGAGAAATATTTACACCTAAATATATCCATTTCGTATGAATACACTGAGACCAAAGTATGTAAAACCTATCGATAGACTACAAGTTCATATTACGCAGTTTGAATCTAAAAAACAAGGATTATCATCAGACCATATTCCTTTGTCTTTAAAAAGCAATTTTAAAATCATGGATTAAACCATCTACATCTAGTAATGTCATATTAACCTTTTTAGTTTTAACATATTAAAAGTATATTTCATCTCTTTAAAAAAAATAGAACAAACTCAATGCTTTCATGGTCCCAAAGTTACTTACTTCAGTGAACTAATATCTAGAATTTGGCTTTAGATCCTGAAGGTGATGGGGTTTAGCTTAAATGGCTTTAAAATTGTATTTAAGCATTCTGAAGATACTTAATTGTACTGTGTAGTGTCATAAATTACAGCATAAAAGTTAACTTTTTATTAAGAGATAATGGGATAAACTTGCCTGATCAGCTACCTTTGTTACAGTGAAACACACAGGAAATTGAAAGTTGCTGATTTCATTTTCACCTTGTAACCCGCCCTACCTAGTCATGAGGTCATCATAGTTTATGGCATGTACTGCTGTAGTCCCAGTTGTTTGTAGATCTCCCTTTTCATGGGATTGACCAAATATTTACCTTTAAAACTGCTAATATTATTGATGCTTTGATTAGAAGAGGGTTTAGTTTCCCTACATATGCTCAAACAACTAAAGAAGTTGATGCTGCTTGGTAACTAGTTGTTGACAATGAGTAATCAAATTGTCCATATGACTTTGTAAGGCTTCTATCCGTGATCTAGGACCTGTAGGTGATTCTTTCTTTTCTGGAGGGAGGGATAACAGGAATCCTTTGTGGGGATGTCCCTCAGTATCCTATCATGATGTGTTATTTTTTCCTTTCATGGTTTAGGAGCTATTTTTTGGGTGGTCTTGCTGGTAAAGCACTCACCTTTCTGGTGGAAATTCAGGTTTGACCTGTGGGCAACTGGGAACATGATTCCCTAAATGTCGGTATGTTTGGGTCCTGGGTGTTGGTGACTAAGAGTAGCTATAAAGTAGGAAAGTAGAAATGTTCATGGAGCAATTTTTTTTTAAAGATTTATTTATTTTATTACAAAGTCAGATATACAGAGAGTAGGAGAGACAGAGGAAGATCTTCCGTCCGATGATTCACTCCCCAAGTGAGCCGCAACAGCCGGTGCTGCGCTGGTCCAAAGCTGGGAACCAGGAACCAGGAACCTCCTCAGGCAGGTGCAGGGTCCCAATGCATTGAGCCGTCTTCGACTGCTTTCCCAGGCCACAAACAGGGAGCTGGATGGGAAGTGGAGCTGCCGGGATTAGAACCGGCGCCCATATGGGATCCCGGGGCGTTCAAGGCAAGGACTTTAGCCACTCGGCCATGCCGCCGGGCCCTCATGGAGCAAATTTTGAAGAAGTTTTTATTGTACAGAATTCATCCCTGACTTGATCCTGTTGATTCTATGTTTGTAGATTATAGGAATTAGTTAGCATGGATATGCCTTGTGTTATACCAGTATGGGTTTACATTCTTTTGGATTCTATTCAGTAAACATTTGTAAGGTAATGTTTTTCTTTCTTATGAAACAGTTCGGGTTCGGAGAAAATCAAGACGGCGATCACAGTGGGGTAAAGGAATTATTAAGAAAAGAAAGGTCAATAATTTAAAAAAAGATGAAGAAGACACCAAATTTGCAGACTTTGAGAACCATCCGGAGGACAGGAAGTTGCTGGAAAATGGCGAATTTGAGATAAACACTGACTGCCATGAGGAGAACGGAGAAGAAACTGGAGACCTATCTATGACCAATGACGAGTCGTCGTGTGACATCATGGACATGGACCAGGGGCAGAGGCTTAGCAGTGGAGCAGGCACGAAAGAGAACTTTGCGTCCACTGAAGAGGAAAGTTCGAATGAATCTCTGCTTGTCAACAGCAGTGGTTCTCTCAACCCAGAACAGGTATCTAGGAAAGAGCCTTTCCTTAAAGGAAACTGCCTCAATGGTGAGGCTTCCACTGACAGCTTTGAGGGACTCCCAGCCGGGGCGTGTCAGAATGGCAAAGTTGAAGTAGTTTCTCTCTGTAGTAGTGGGGAAAAATGTAATTCTGAACAAAGGATTGTTATGGAGGACCAGACAAAAGAAAAACCAGAAGCTTCGACGGAAGACCTTGGAAGAGATCCTGAGAAACTAGAGGCCCTGCGGTGTGGCAGCAGTGAGAAGTTAGAACCAAGCTCTGATCCACGGGCTAAAGATGCAGAGCTGGATCAAGAAGGTAGAGCTAATAATTTAAAACATCTTCTTCTAATGATTTAAAACTCCAGAGTTAATTTATTACATGTTTTATCTGATTCCCAGTAGGAATAGTTGATGAATAATTATACCTCTTTGAGAATCTGTTGAGATTTTTATTTCCTTTCCCCTGAAAAGTACACTCAAATGAAAGTGCTTTTGGGATATGTGGGAAAAGTTTTTTGTTTGTTTTGCTTTTTTTTTTTTTCTTCCCTACTAGCTTCTTAAAGCTTTAGCAGAATTAGCAAGTAGGATAAATAGGAAAGTCAGAGTTTCAGAATCTTTTTAATGGTTAAAAAGAGTTTTGCTGTTCTTAAATGCTGCCTGTTAAAAATGTCTTTTTCCTCAATATTTGCTAATAGTAGTTTTTTCTAATTATTCATTTTTACTAGATAGGAAAATTTACAGAGATAAAAAGGCAAGTATAGAAAGAGACATTCCATCTATTGTTTCATTCCCCAAATGGCCACAATGGCCTGAGCTGAGCTGATCTGAGGCCAGGTGCCAAGAGCTTCTCCTGAGTCTCCCACATGGGTATAGGGGCCCAAGGACCTAAGCTGGATTGGAAGTGGAATATCCTGGACTTGAACTGGCATCCATATGAGATGCCAGTGCCACAGGCAGAGGGTTAATATAAGCCACTGCACTAGCCCCGAGAGTAGTTTTAAGAGTACTGTATATTTATGGCTGTCATATAAGTAAGACCTGAATAATGTGTTAAAGCTAGGGTTAAGTAAGTGAGTAGAAAAAGGGAGGAACTCTGGGACATGAGCTGACTGGATCTGTAGAGAGAATCTATACCAGTGCTTCTGTTCTTGCAGAAAAGGCTTAATTCAGTTGGTGATCTAAAAGCTTTCATGTAAAAATTGCTGCCTTCCAGGGTGTGTATTGGCATTAAGCTGGAATTGCAAGAACAGCCAGGACTCAAACCCAGGCACCTCTGAAGTGGGATACGGGCATCCCAACTGGCAGCCAACTGCTGCACTGAATGCCCACCCTCTTGTATAGAAGTTGGACTGATGAAATGAAAGAAGAAGCGTTTTGAGGTTAGAGAGTAAGAGGCAGAATGCAGGATAGAGGATAAGTATGAGATTCTGAAACTGTGTGAGCTTGTCTCTGTGTTCCTTCCCCCTCAGCCTCTTTGTAGGGTTGTCCTGCTTTGGGGAGCACAGTGCTCAATGCTCTGTCTACCCTTCCTGTCCCTCACAGTAATGGACGCAGTGAGGATATACTCACCTACTTTAACACTTCTATATTTTTTAAACATTATTTTATTTTTATTGGAAACTCATATATACAGAGAGGAGGAGTGACAGAGAGGAAGATCTTCCATCTACTGGTTCATTTCCCAAGTGACCACAATGGCCAGAGCTGAGCCTATCCAAAGCCAGGAACCAGGAGTTTCTTTCTGGTCTCCCATGTGGGTGCAGGGTCCCAACACCTTGGACTGTCCTTAACTGCTTTTCCAGCCACAAGCAGGGAGCTGGAGGCTAAGCAGGGCCACTGGGATAAGAACTGGCACCATATGGGATCCTAGTATGTTCAAGACAAGGACTTTAGCCACTAAGCTACCATGCTGGGCCCAAACACTTGTATCTTTTTTTTTGTTTTTTTAAAGATTTTTGTTTGTTTGTTTGTTTTCATTGGAAAGTCAGATTTACAGAGAGGAGGAGAGACAGAGAGAAAGATCTTTCATGCACTGGTTCAATCCCCAAGCAGCCACCACAGCTGAAGCTGAGCCGATCTGAAGCCAGGATCCAGGAGCTTTTTCTGGGTCTCCCATGTGGGTGCAGGGTCCCAAGGCTTTGGGCTATCGTGTACTGCTTTCCTAGGCCACAAGCAGGGAGCTGGAAGGGAAGTGGAGTAGCCGGGATATGAACCACTGTCCGTAAGGGATCCGGAGTGTGCAAGGTGAGGATTTAGTCACAGGCTGTTGCTTCAAGCCTGACATTTCTATTTTCTCAATGTTGTTTTCTCAGCAAGACAGTAGGAGGAAAATAGTTAGAATATACTAATTCTAAGATAACATTAGCCATATTATACTTTTAAAGAATTTATTAATTTTATTTATTTATCAGAGAGACAGAAAGAACCCCATCTATCAGTTCACACCCCAAAAGCCCACAGAGACTAAGGCTGGGCCAGCCCGGGGATGGGAGCCGGGAGCTGGAAACTCAGTCCAGTTCTCCCATGTTAGTGGCAGGAATTCAGCTACCTTAACTATCACTTAGTGGCCTGCTAACATGGATGTTAGCATGAGGCTGGAATTGGGAGCAGAGCCAGGGCTTGAACCTAAGCATTGCATCAAGGGGTGTAGGCACCCAAGCTGGTATCCGGATCACTAGGCCACATGCCCACCCTCGGCATTGCGCCTTAAATGTTGTAGCTTAGATGACTCTCCCAGAGAAATGTAAGCAGTGTGATACAAGAAAGTGAGAAATGTGAAGGGTTTGGGTCAGGAGGCAGATGTCGAGGCAGATTGGCTCCACTCTGTGTAAGCATCGACCTCACCAAGCTTCCGTTTTCAAAAGCTTCAAATTGTAAAATGGTAACTATGAGAAGAGACTGTTTAAAGCCAGTCCTTAAAGGTAAAGACTGCTTTCTTCTTCCTTCTTCTTAGTGGATATGTTTGTTATGTGATATTCTTGGTTTTCATAGTTGTGGTTTAATTAACTTTGGGTTATTTATTTGTATAAGGAAAAAAAAAAAGGTCATACCCCTCCTTTTTCTAAAAGGGGGTTGGTGGGTAAAAGAAGCTGTAGTTGCTTAAGATCGACTTTTCTTGAGTTTTACTTGCTGCAGTGCATTTTTCCCCTCAATTGTAGGTGCTTTTAAAGTAAAGAAATGCCGTAAATTAATTTTAGAGCAGGCCAAAGCAACAAGCCTGGAACTGGTTCCAGAAGAGCCTTCGGAGCCTGTGCCGCCTCTCAGAGTGGACCACGAGAGGCTGAAGGTAAGCCCAGCTGTCCCGGTGGTAAATGCATGCGTGCAGGTGTGTACACATCTGTAGGCAATTGAATAAAACTAGTTTTGAAAATATTTTGCGTTAACCTAGGAATTAAATGTTGGACCTTCTAGCAAAAGAGTTGTGTGTGTTTTGAGAGATTGAAATATTTGAGAATATTCTTGGTTATAAAGTAAGCCCTGGAATCTTCTAATGTCAGATGACATTGAAACCCATAGCCTTATGATGTCTGTCTTCTATTTCATTCTGAGTAGTGAAATAAAACTATTTTATTCTTTTGATTTTTCTAGAAATTGCTTGACTTGTTGGTAGATAAAAGCAACAATCTGGCAGTTGACCAACTTGAGAGATTATATTCTCTTCTTAGTCAGTGCATCTACCGTCATCGTAAAGATTATGACAAATCACAACTTGTAGAGGTAAGTGCTTAATTCATGTAGAGTAAATAAATGTGTGATTTCACTTGTCCAAAGGGTCAAGGGGAAAAACATTGAGCCTAAATCTGTGTCTTTCACCAGAAGCATTAGGAGTTACAGTTTGAAGAATGAAAGCTTTCCATGTCTTTTTGTCTCAGGAAAGAAGTTATCTGTGTTCCTAGCTTGCTGAAACACAGAAATCTGTGGCTCTGGATTGGCAAAATACTCAAAGCAGCCTGTGCTGGCTCCCCACTGCCTTGCCTATCACTACCATGCTGACAGAGCTTATTGCTTAGGTCTCTTGGATGTGGGCAGGGCCCACCAGCCTGCTGCTGCTGCTGATCCGAAGGAGCAGTCAGTGTGGGCAGTGAAAGAGAGCCTAACATCTCAGGGAACCCGTTCTGCCCTGTAATATGGCCGCAGGAAGAAGTGGTTACCCTCATGCTTGCTTCTGTTTGAGAGGAGCCATTTCATGTGTGCACAACTCAGGACCACACAGAAGTTCTTCCCTTACCAGATGGGCTCCTCTATCTGGTTGCATAATTTCATCTGTAAGCCATACTTCTTTTTCTTTAGCAAATGTAACCCCTTATCTACCTACTAAATGGCTAAGTTATGTACTTGCCTGATAGTTTATCTGGTGGTTTGTTAAATATTTTTAAAGTGCTAGTGGTATTCAGTGCTGTGCTAAATATTTGGGATGCAGAAAATGAGTAAGACCATGTCTATCTTCTGGTATATCTAAGAAAGTAGATGTAGACTATATAGTTATTTTTTATGTGTAATTAGGAATATTTTTATCAAAGCAAGAGAGCATTTAAAAACTTACAATCACATTTATGTGAAATATATATATATATACATAAAATTTATATTACTTATCTGTTTGAAGGCAGAGTTGGAGAGGAAGAAACGGAATCTTACTTCCACTGTTTTACTGCTTAGCTGGCTCCAGTGGCCAGTACTGGGCCGGGCTGAAATCGGGCTACAGGAATTGCTTCCAGTTCTCCTGTGTGGGTGCAAGGATCCAAGCACTAGGACTGTCTTCTGTTGTTTTTCCCAGGCCATTAGCAGGGATCATGATTGGAAGTAGAACAGCTGGGAATTGAGACAGCCCATAATGGGATGCTGGTGTCACTGGTAGCAGCTTCACTTGCTATGCCATAAAGTAAGAATGTATATTTAAAAATTAGAATCATATTGTATATTCTGTCTGAAGGATTTAATTTATTCTCAAGGCAGAGTTATAGAGAGAGTAGGAGAGACAGAGGTAGTTATTTTCCATCCCCAAATATATTCACTCCCCAAATGGCCACAATAGCTGGGGCACGTTCAGGCTAAAGCCACGGGCCAAGAACTCAGCATCTTGCAGTCTGGTTATTTACTGCTGCACATTAGCATGGAGCTAAATCAGAAGAGCAGTGTTCCAATATGGGATGCTGATCTGGGAGGCTGGTATCCAGGCAGCAGCTTGACACTCTGAACTACAATACTGGCCTCATGTATTTGAACTTATGACCTGATTTTCTCCCCTACTTCACAACATATGTTAAAGTGTTTAGTAGAAGTGATTTTAATTAATCATGTAGTACACCGGTTAATTTTATAGAACTGTGGAATGGAATTTCTTTGGAGCTATTTAAAAATAAGAAAACCTGGCCCAGCACGATGGCTCAGTTAGCTAGTCCTCTCCTTGTAAGCACCAGGACCCTACTTGGGCACTGGTTCATGTCCCAGATGTTCCACTTCTTATCTAGCTCTCTGCCTGTGGCCTGGGAAAGCAGTGGAGGATGCCTGAAGCCTTGGAATCCTGCACCCATATGGGTGACCTAAAAGAGGCTCCTGACTCTTGGGTTTGGATCAGCTCAGCTCTGGCCATTGGAGTTGTTTGGAGAGTGAACCAGCAGATGGAAAATATTTCCCTCTGTGGGTGTGACTCTCCAATAAAAAAGACATAAATTAAAAAGAAGAAAAAGAAACCAAATGTCTTAGATTTCTGACATTTGCATACCTAAATAAAATGTGTGGAGTTATTTTATATCTATCCTCCGTTATTCAGGGCTGCCCTCAACCCCATCTCTTATAGGTGCTGAGCCCTAGCACAGCCCAGCCTTCTAGCAAGTGCCAAGGCCTAGCTGGGGTAGCCCTCAATAAACCCTACCAGGTCCTCCCCTGGCCTCAGTTCTCATGGTCACCAGTGAGAGCTATGGTTTAGCAGGGGAGTTTCCAATTTCTCCTACCAAGCCTGCTTCTATCCCTACATCTCACATGTACTGGTGGGTGCTGTGGCCTAGTCTGACATAGCCTGCCTCAAGTCTTGGCATTCACTGTCAGGCACTGCAGCCTAGATTGACTGGCCCACACCCATTCCGGCCTTTGCCAGTGGGTGCTACAGGCTGGCCCACCCCCAGACCCAACTTAAACATGACCAAATGGTTGTCACAGCCTAGCATGGCCTATCCCACACCCATTCTGGTTCTTGTGAACACTAGCAGGTGCTGGGGTTTACTCCATCTGGCCCAACCCATACTGGCTCACATCCATACTGAGTGCTGTAGTCTTGCCTGGCCTGCTCCCAGCTCTGGCTATTGTGCTCCCCAGCAGGAGCTGCAGCCTAGCAGGGGAGTTCCACAAGTTCTCTTAGTAGGCCCACTCCTAGCCCTGAATCTCACACTTGTTAGCAGGTGCTCCAGCCCTGCTTGTCATGGTCTGCCCTTAGTACTGGCCTGTTGATGTTGTTCTTTCTTGCATTTTTTTTTAAAAAATTATTTCTGATGATGTTTACATAGTTAAAAAGGATGTATACTCATGTGGACTACTGATAAGGTAGGAGGAGTCGAGGAATAGGGGAAAGTGAATGAGACCATTGTTTCCAATTTTCGTTTTCTTTTTCTTGTATCTGGGGGAAGAAGAGAGATAAGGGGAGAAGCTGCACCCTGGATCCCAACTGCATCAGTACCAAGGGATGTGGGACAGCCATCTGATATCATCCCAGGGTCCCCGATGTCCTCCCCAGCATGCTGCATGGGTACTGCTCAAGTGGTTTTGGGAATTCTGAAATGCTATTTAATTCATTACTCCAAGAATGAGGAAATCCTTCCAAGGTCCATTGGCTGACATAGTCCAAGGTCCATTGGCTGACCTTACAGTCTCATTAGCCCAAAGATTTGCTGTCAACACTTGCCCAGGAGAGTTGTCTGATTTGCTCTGCCCTCCATAGTCTGCTATGGCACTAGATGTCCTCTGCGGGCCCCAATGGACTGCCATATCACCCATGTAGATCCTGGCATGTGATCCACTGCACCATCTTCAGCAACTGAAGAGGCCCACTTCTGATACATGCATGCCACAGTTAGACCACAGATCCTGCAATTCTCCCCGTGCTTGGAGTTCTGAGTCCAACAGTTCAGTTGGGGTGAGGGGAGTGGAGGGATCTCCAAAGAAACCTTGTCTGAGGTGACCCTAGACCTGACCCTTGTGTATATGCTAGCCAATACAGGGACCGGCTCAGTTGGTTACCCACAGCAGCCTGCACACATACTGGTGGTTGCAGTTGTTGGATCATTCCTGTTCTCAGCCCCATCTCTTAAGCAAACCAATGGATGCTGCAGCCCAGTCTGATCCTGCCCACCACACACTCAGCACTCATGTATACCAGTAGAAACTGCAGCCCAGTTGGAGTGACTCCTAATAACCTGCACCAGGCCTGCCCCAAGCCTTGATTCCTGCTCATGCCAGTATGTGCAGCAGACTGGTTGAGTCTGTCCTGCATCCCATTCAGCTTTTGTTTCCACCAATGTGTACTGCAGCCTAGCTTGGCCTAACAAACCCCACTCTCCAGCCCGTGCTTATGCTGGTGGGTGCTATTGCCTGTCCAGCCAAGTCCACCCCCTGCTTAGCCCTGGCACCTGTAAGTGTTGGTGAGTACTGCATTCCAGCCTGTCTTGCTCCATCATCACCACCAATTCTCATGCAAACAATCAGATGCTGCAGTCCCACAGAGATGAGCCCACAAATCCACTATAGAATTTTCTCCAAGATCTACTTCTAGTGTTTTGTTGGGTGTCATGGCCCAAACGGACATGGGCCCCCTGCCCAACATTTACAGCTGGATGCTGTTGCCTAGCCAGGCCAGCCATGTCCCCAGCCCCAGCTTTTGCATGTTCCAAGTGGCAAGTAATGTATTTAGCCCAGCCCAGGTCTTGCACATGGGCAGGAGCCTTGGCCTGACCCAGACATGCCCTCTAGTTAACCGCCTCTATACCACTCAGCCTCAGATCTCTCGCCTACCTGCGTATGCAGTGGCCCAGTCTGTCGAAGTCCCCAGAAATCATTCCTACCTTGTCAAACATGCCCTCAGCAGCCCGCATTCCAGTACATACCCAGACCCCCTTCCTTGGGCAATCTGCAATGTCCCCCATACCTGGGGAAACAGGGTGGTGTGTTCTGGCCTGGTGTTCCCCACCTTCCCCACACATCCTAAAAAAAAAAAAAAATGAATAGGCAACTCTGTTGACACAGTGGTATAGTTAACACAGATTTGGCATTAACCAGGCCTAGAAAGCCTGCCACCTATTGGCTGCTTTTTTCCCAGCAATGTAACATTTGCCTAGGTGTAAGGCAACCTAGACATTAGCCAATAACTGTGGGATATATATTTATTTCTGTATTACATATACACGTATATCTTCGTATAATACTTGGCATAATAAATTACATATAATAAGTTATTCACTGTTGCTGTCATCAACCTTCTGCTTGTATTTCTTACACCTCATGTTAGTGGCTTAATAAGTTATTCAAACTGTCATCATCTTCATTCGCCTCAGAAGTGTCTAGGATGGCTAGACCTAGTAGCTGTGGTATTATAATCAGGAAATTACTCAGATTTCTATCTCAAAGTCTTCTTTAAAATTTAATTTAAAGTGAATTCTTTCATAATGAGGAATACCTTTGTCTTTCCCATAGTAACATTCATTTTTCCCTCTCATCTTACAGGAGATGGAAAGAACAGTTCATACGTTTGAGACATTTCTATGAACTTCTCAAGATGAGTGGGTTACCATCTCCAATCTGCTCCTGACCGAGCAGCCTTCTGAGCCATTCAACTTCGAATTGCACCAATTGTGTGCAGAGCCTCGCTGTAAAGTGCTCTCTCACTCATTCTTCTCTGTTGAATTTGGTGCTATTGTCTCAGGTACCTGAAACCAACCAGCCTACAAGAACCAAACAGAACTTCAGAAACATGTTGTATTTTCCACAAATAAAAAATACAACCCCACAGCTTGGAGATTTTGGTGCTACAGATACTGCTTTCGCCTCTGCTCCTCTTCTTGTGCAGTCTCTGTTGGAAGACTTCTCTCGTAGGGAGCAGACCAGCAAACAGGAGGAAACTGGATGGGGCAGTTCTAACTGTGTTGAATTGTTTAAACAGCGGGCATCCTGTTTGGGTTTCTGTTTGTTTTTTTTTTTTAACCCCTTTTCTCATATTCCCTACCCCCTTTCTGGGTAATGAACTGATTCCTGTTTTAGAGTTGGCTCTGGTATATTCTGGTGGGAAATTGAAGAAACTGGATGAAATTAGATTAGGCTCTTTAGAACTGCCTTTAATGTGCCTTTTATTAATTTGAGAAAGATAAGGCTAAACTGGATGAGCTTGTTTGTAGTGGATAAATTAGAGTGTTTTCTTTGGTCACAACCTTGAAAATAAGTTTTGATAACTCTGTGTCATTAAAAGACAGCTAGCGTTTTGGCATTAAATGCCTGCTGCGCTCTCAAAGCGTGATCAAGACACTCGGTAAGCCGCATAGTATGCTAAAATCGTAAGTTTTCCTGTGTGGTCTGTTTCTGTTTAAGAAACAAACTAATAATAATTATTTTTAAAAAGAGAGAAAATGTAATACACAGTCACAAGAAAAACCACACTTTCAGTATTGCTGACAATGGTGACCCCCAAATGAGTGGATGATGGCCATTCTTTCTTCTGTCGGTGACAACTTAATAGTTACTCATGTTTGAGTTCCTAGAGAGAAATGTACAGTAAATTATTACTGTTTTGTTTTAAAGCTGGGACTTGCCAAATGGACAGAAAAGAGAGGAATTTGTCAGAGTCTCCGTGAAATTCATTTTCTGGTTGTGTAATTAATTGCCAGTGAATGCTGGTATGGTCCTTGAATATCAGTGTTACTGTTTAAATCCCTTCCCATAAGCTGACCTTCACAGCTCTTCATTTTGGTAGGAACTCATTTTGGCTATTGCTGAGTGATTTCTGTGAATGGTATTTATCTGAAATTAATTATGGGTTACTAGTTTTACAAAACTTTCTGCAAATTTGGAGGCACAGTCTAGGCAGTTGCAAAGAGGCAAAGGGAGTGCAGTGAGATTTTTTTTTATCAGATGATTTTTAAATAAGTTAGAAAATTATGCTGACAAGTTGGCTTGCTATCTTGATTCACTATAGCTATGGGCCGCAGGTGTGTCTTTCTAATATATGCAACACATGTAGTTTGCGTTTTAATTAGGGCAAATGGTCTTGGACTACTGCAGAGATATTGAGCTACCTCAGCTTTTTGTAATTTAGTTACAGTTACCAGCAGTGTTTGCAGAGTCCTGGAATGACTTTGCCACCGTGGACTCGCAGAAGCTAAGGTACCGGTCTCCTTGTCTCTGGCTGTTTTGTGGAGGGCAGGAAGCACACTGTGGCGGTCACGTACTGCAGAGATCCCAAGTGCTTCTTCGCATTTACATCTAATGCCTTCTAATGCTGGCTTAGTTTTTTAAAAAATGCCACTTGTTTTCTTTATGCTTAATGAAGTTTTCATAATATTCAGTTAGTCATGTAATTCAAGATGCTAACCATGTAGACACACTGTATTTTTTAAGGTGGGCAAGTGCGATTATGATGAACCATTTTAAAGGGGAGGTTATTTGAAACCTCTAATTTGATTATTGTGAGGATTTTCATGCTTTCTTTAGTATTTATTACCATCATACTGGTTCAGACTATTTTACTGTCTAATACATTATTAGCATTTTGTATTTTGATGGAAATTGTTACAGAATTTAAAGATTTGATGAAATAAGATGTAGCAGATTTTTTGTAGTAAGTTTCTGGTAAAAGGGTTTTTTGCAAGTCTCAGGTTCTTGCTGCACTATTTTTTTTTAACTATTTATTCCAGTTACTCTAATTCAGCAGCATTCTGTTCAAGTAACAGCAGCACTTGTGAAAGGAAAAAAAAAAAACCGCACATGTTCTTAGTAGGTTACTGAATTTGTACAAGTTAATTAAGATTTTAGCCATCAGTGAGTTTGACAAGGGAAATTTATTTATGTTTGGCATTAAAATGCTTCTAAAAGATCAAGGTCTTTTTAAAATTTTCAATCTTTAATGTAAATGAGAAAATTGGAGACAACCTCAATATAGGAACTGCCATTTTGAACAGTATAGGTCTTAAAGAGAAAGCCAGTCTAACGCCAAGGGGAGAAAAAAATGGCTGACATTGTACCAACTCTTCTGGTCCCCTTTCCCTCCAAAAAGAAGTACTCTATAGCAGTTTTGCTTATGTCACCGAGACATCTGGTGGTTCTATAGTTTAAAGCAGCTTGTGAAATTATCCAGGTAGACTTGGTTTTGTTTCCCTTTCTGTAAGTTCTTGATTTTGCTGTACAGCATTGGCAAAACCTTGTATAAATCGACCTCTTATTTCCTATTGTGAGCATTATAAATGATAAGCTCCTGTGTAAAACCTTAGTCCCGACTCCCTAGAATATGTGTCACAGCCCAGCCCAGCAAATATTTCGTGCTCAGCTGTGGGACCTCGGGAGCTGTTTTGAATATGATGGAACCACATTAAGGTTGAAACTGATGGCTGTGGAATTAATTGTGTTTTTGAGCTTGAATCTCACCTGTGATTAATTTTTTATGTTCTTTCATGACTTGATTTTTTTTCATATGCCAATGTATTTGTAGGTTTATTGGATTTATTTTTTAGGGAGTGGGGTGGTAATTTCTTCCCTCTTTTCTTTTAATTAAGTTGGATCAGCTATGGTGCTATTCAGTAGGTATCTTCAGTGTCAGTTCCCGTAGCTGAATGCCATTGTTATTATAATTATTATTTGTAATCATATTGTAAGCTTGCATTTGGGCTTATACCTGCATCTTTGGTATTTTGTACATTTGGTTACTTAGACGTTGGGAGTCCTAATTGGTTTCAGTCATGTATGTCTACTTTGTAGATCAAGTAGACTTCATCAACTATGGTCTATTTTGGGTTACGTAGTTTAATTTAGAATTGTGTTAAAATGATGTTTTGCATTTGACTTCATTTTACATTAGTTTGAAGTAAATTATTTAATTTTTGAATTATGGAATTTGAACATTTACTGTAATTTGTAATATAACTGCTGTGAAATACTTGAATAAAGATGATAAGAAAAGCATGTCTTTCTTTAGCTTTAATTATGATCCCTGTTGACTGCAAGTGTGCTGGTGCTTTTCCGACTGATTTCATCTATTTTATAGATAAGGCATTTTGATGCTTAGTAAGCCCCTAAAATAATGCTAGGTGTGCCCTTTAGATTTTAAGTATAACTCAGGAGTTTTTAGCTGAAAGCTTTTTCTGTTGAAAATGTAGTTTTAATTCTGTTGAAAATTGTCTAAAATCAGATGCATAGAAAGAAGCTAATTGATCACTTCTAGAATTTGGCTTTCCAGCTGGTGTTTAGGTAAAGCCCTCATGATTGTATTTGAGGCTGAAACTAGTTTTTAGGACTCTAGATGTGAACTTGTTTTATTTAGCCAGGTTGAATTTCCTTAAGACTTAAAACTGCAAAACCAGGGACTCATATTTAGGTATCTATTTTATATTCTGCCTCTATCTTAACATCTGCGAAGTTATCTCTTAACATTTTTTTTTTAAAGTTTTGGTCCATTGAGCTTTTATTTATATGTTTGCTACATCCCCAGAAAAATAATCCCAAGATTTTTCCTCCTGTGTGTTTTCATCTTGCTTCTTCCATGGTCCATCATGGCAGCTGAGATTGAAACCAAACTGGCAGGATGGTAGCAGATTATTCTGTCATTTTTCTAACTCTTCCAGCTGCACATCAAACCTGGGGCTGATCACTCCACACTTGTTTCCTTTGCCCGTGAGGTTCGCGACAGTCTTCCCAGCTCTGTGATCATCAGTGAATTCAAACTCGCCACTATAGCCATGCTTTATCATCACAGGCAGGAACCTGATGATGATGACCTTGGAGGATGATGAGCTTGGAGCACAGCCTGATCAGCCCCTGGCACTTGCCTCATTTCTCGGCATTGTTGATGCTCTTCAGGGCATTGGCCAGGACGTTCATGCGCACATTGTGGCGGCATGGAAAGATGGCGAAAAGAGTCTTTAAAATTTTTTAAAGATTTATTTATTTGAAAGGATGAGTTAAAGATTGTCCATCTTCTGAGTTGCTCCCCATATGTCCACAACAGCCAGGGCTGGGTGGGCAAAAGCCAGGAATCAGTTTATTCCAGATCTCCCATGGCGATCAAGGTCCAAGTACTTGGCCACCCTCTACTGATTTCCCAGGCACATTAGCAGGAATCCAGGTCAGAAGTTTAGCAGCCAGGGCTTGAACTAATGTCCATATGGGATGCCATAATTGCAGAAGGTAGATTAAGTTGCTCTGCCACTACTCCAGCCCCTTAATCATTTCAACACTGTAATTTCTCCACGGGCTATGCCATGGCATAACTTGCTAAGTTTCCACCTGCAGTGCCAGCATGCCCAGAATCCCACATGGGCACACTTCTGATCCAGCTTCCTGCTAATGGCCTAGGAAGGCAGTGGAGGAGAGCCCAAGTCCTTGGCCCCTTAGCTGTGTGGGAGGCTCAGACTAGGCTCTTGGCTCCTGGTTTTGGCCTGACTCAGCCTTGGTCACTAGGGCCATTTAGGAAGTGAGTAGCAGATAAAAGATCTCTCTGTCTCATAGTATGTAACTATGCCTTTCAAATAAAAATTAAAATCCTTTAAAAATAAATATAAATTCTCTTACCTCCACATTCATATGTTGGCCATGTCCTGGGCATGTAGGTTGCATAGAAAACATGTTCTCTGCACTCAGATAATTTATATTCGGCAAGGGGAAATAAAATGTTGAATATATATTGGATACTTAATAGTACTGTATTGCTTGTTTTAAGAGCTGGCCCTGGAACTTTATTGGTTATCACAATAGAAGTTTCATGGTGAGACTCAGTATGACTTGATTTTTCAAAATACTTTGAGGTTTGGACTGTTTACATGTACTCATTTCATTCCCTTTCACTCAAGCACTCCTAACCTAATTATTTGCATTAGGCTAGCTTATTAGGTGGAAGAACTCAAGTGGAATTAAAGTATCCTTGGGACGATTTTGTACTGATCATGTCCCTTCTCCTCTTCCCAGCTTTAGGAGTGCAGATAGGTGATGGCACTTCGGCTTTCCCCTTTCTCAGACTTGTTGCCAGCTGTTAAAGCTAACTATTTTTAAAGGCTTTTTAAATTTATTTGACAGGCAGAGTGATAGAGATTTGCCACCTTTTGGTTCTCTTCCCAGATACCCATGACAGCCTGGGCTGGGCTGGACTAGGCCAGGAGAGAGGAGCTCCCTCTGAGTCGCTCACATATTATGTAGGGATCCAAGTAGCTGAGCCGTCATCTGCTGCCTCCCAGGAAGTGGTTTAGCAGGAAGCTGGATCAGAAGCAGGGGGTGGAACTCAGTCTCAGACTCTTTGGTAAGAGGAGTGGGGGCTTACGTGGTGTCTTAATGCCACTGTGCCAAACGCCTGCCTCAGTTGAGGGCTCCTATGGGGATGCATGTGACAGTCCTTGCCTGTTTTTGAAAAGTACCACGATATGATGAAAATAGAACTTTAGAAATAATACTTTGGCAGTAATTTATGAAATGGAAAATAACTACTTCCTTTCAAGATGTATTAGCTGTCTGCCGTATGCCAAGTATGTGCCAGTCATTGGAGCTACAAAGTTGAGTGAAACAGTCTGCCCTTACAAATAACTGTTCAGCAGACGAAGACATAGTAGGAAAAATTAAAAATAAATTTGATTAAGTGCAACAATAATGCTTTAATTGAGGAGCTGTTGGGGCATGGAGGAATTTAACTCACCCTAGGAGTTTGGGAAGATTTTTTTCTGAATGATGGCGTATCTTAACAGTGTCTCAAGCAATGAAGGAATGTAATAAAATTTGGTGAAGAACATTCTAGGCAGAGGAATGAGCAGGCATGTGAAGTTCAGGGACTATTTACGGTTCTGGTTTGCTTTAGGATAAAACGAAGAAAAAAGCCGTGATAGATGTCAACAAGGACTTTGTGTGTCTTGTATTCCATAGGAGAGATGCTGTAGATCCAAACTAGGGAACTTAATTGTCATCATGGTAAGAAGTGTCTACGAAATTTAGAGGTAAAATCAGAAGGATTCAATGATTGCATGTTGCGGGTGAAAATTGAGTAGGACTCTGGAATTGCTCTTTGGTATCTGCCTGGGTGATCAGCTGTGTGTAGCCTGAGAGGTAAAGGAGGATGCAGCAGTTCTGGAATGAGTGCCATTTTGGACTCCTTGACATCAGTTCCAGCAGACGTTTAGGCCGACGCAGTCTCTGGAGCTGGGGAGCAGGCTCTTTGTAAGAAGCTGTTCAAGCCCTGAGTATGAATGCTCAGCACTCAGGCAGTGCCTTTGAAGCCCAGTGAAATGGTGGATAAAGCAAGATGGCCGAAAAGTTGGTGTCCCCGATCTCAGGGAGGAGAGGATGTGGAACAAAATGGACCACAGCGCCAAATGTACCCGTGGAGGCCATTGATGTGTGCGCAAATTGTCAGGAAGTCAGTCTGGTCATGAAAAGGAAGAAATGAGAGCCTAACTACAAAGGGACACAGGGTCAAGTAAGAGGTTGTGATCAAAAGGAAGAAATGGGGCATGTTTATATACTGAGGAGAAAATGAGAGTGGCTAACGTGTGGTGTGTTCTGGTTTCTAGGCCTTCTTCAGAGGGCTTTACGTGTGTTAACTCATTTAGTTGGCACAAAGACTCCTACTTGCTGAGGGTTAGACAACTGGTTAACCAGAAGAACCAGGCTTAGAATCCTAGCGTTCTAACCTAAGGACCTCGTTCCTTACCACGTCCC
Organism: Ochotona princeps; assembly: GCF_030435755.1. NCBI lineage: Eukaryota > Metazoa > Chordata > Mammalia > Lagomorpha > Ochotonidae > Ochotona > Ochotona princeps. The sequence goes on from NC_080839.1 coordinate 66,297,980, forward strand.
TGTATTGACGCACAAGAAAGAAGAGTCCCTCAGGGGAGCACTGATCCTGAGAAAGAGTGACGGAGTTTCCTGTGGGGAGACCAGAAGTGGGCCACAGGCCCACTTCAAAGGTGGGACAGGGATTTCGAAAGTCTAGGAAATGAATACCCAACAACTTAAAATTGTTTCCATTAAAATATTTACCGATTTGATTTAAATGCTTGAAACAAATGTGTAGATCAGGTATGAATTATAAGCTGCAGTGTGGTTAACACATTGGTGCTCCACTCAGTAGCTCTTCCTTTGCTGCATTCGCATTGGGAGCTCTTCTCCCCAGACAACCTCTGACCTGCGTGTAATAATGATTTCTCAGCTTTTCTTTTTGTTGTTGACCTGTGTGCAATTTTAAGTGTGACATTGAAGTTCTTGTTTTTCTCCCTTGTCTCTTATATGTGTTAGACTACAGATTTCCTCTTCTATCTCCTTGCCATTCATTCACTGAGGAAAACCATGTCCTACTGAATTTGTTACAGTCTGGATTTTGCTGATGGAATCCAATGGTGAGGTTATTTAATGTTTGCATGTCTTCTTATCTCCTATAAATTTTTTTTTATTAATTACATTGTATTATGTGACACAGTTTTATAGGTACTGGTCTCCTATAAATTTTTAAGTGGATGTGGGATTGTAGTATTTCACCAGTGGCCCAGTATGGTAACCACCAGAAGCTAGTGAGCTCTTGTAATGTGGTCAGTCCAAATTGAGATATGTAATATGTGTAGACATTGACTACTTTTGAAGATTTAATATAAAAATAATCTCATGTATTTATTACATTTATGCTGTTAAGCTAGTATTTTGGTTACCTGGAGCAAGTTAGATTTATTAAAAATTATTTTTACTTGATCATTTTTCCTTTGTATAATGTGTCTACTTGAGGGTTTAAACAAGTATGTGGTTCATGTTATACTTGTTTTGGTGATGTAATAGCTTAAGCAGGCTCCAGTTTTTGTTAGTTATTGTTCTTTGACTTAACCTGACATACCCTGTGTATTTTTTTTTTATTTTATTTTTATTACAAAGTCAGATATACTGAGAGGAGGAGAGATAGAGAGGAAGTGGAGCTGCTGGGATTAGAACCAGCGGCCATATGGGATCAAGACGAGGACCTTAGCCACTAGGCCACACTGCTGAGCCCCCTGTGTATTATTTTTTTAAAGATTTATCTTATTTTATTGGAAAGTCAGATATACAGAGAGGAGGAGGGACAGAGAGGAAGATCTTCCATTAGCTGGTTCACTCCCTAAGTGGCTGCAGTGGCCAGAGTTGCGCCGATCTGAAGTCAGGAACCAGGAGCCTCTTCTGGGTCTCCTATGTGGGTGCCCGCTCTCAAAGCTTGGGCCATTCTCCAGTGCTTTCCCAGGCCACAGGGAGCTGGATGGGAAGTGGGGCTGCTGAGATTAAAGCCAATGCCCATATGGAATCCCAGTGAGTGCAAGGAGAGGACTTAAGCCTAAAGCTGCTGGGCTACCACACTGGGCCCAAACCCTATGCATTTTTGTGATTGACTGCAATAGTTGACACTCTATGCCTAGACCTCTCAATTCGTAGTATGTGCAGTATAATGTATTCTAATGCAATCACTCCCTATTATTAGTGAAAAATTCTACAAAGAGAAACTTTTTTCCTTTTATCTTGCTGTCCTATAGTATAATACAGGAAAGGTAGAATTAGACTTTTTAAAGATGGATTTATTTGAATGACAGTGAGAGAGAAAAGAAGACATACCCACACACTTGTACTTAAGTCTGTTGGTGTGCTCTCCAACTGATTACAGCAGCCATGTCTGGGCCAGGCTGAGGCCAGGAGGAGAAACTCCATGTGAGTGGCAGGGACAAAGCGCTTGGACCATGTTCCTTTGTCTTCTCAGGTGTGTTAGTAGGAAGTTAGATGGGAAGCAGAGTGTCTGGGACTCAAACTAGCACTCTGACATGGAGTACTTAAGCCCCAGTGCTTAAGTCATCACCTTTATACACCAGTATGAAAAAATTGCTATCTCTATCAATTTAAAGACTATGAACTAGAATTTCATGCTTAGTATCATTATGAACGCATCAATTTAAATGTAAAAGTTTGAATATGTTGCTACTATTATATTTATTGCTATTAAAATATTCCCATTTTAAATCTCGGTGAATCTTCTTAGCTCCTGACTGCTTTAATGCAACTCTAGTAATCTTTGCTACTCTAAGTCTCTGTTGGTCTGTGCTGATATCAGCTTTTGTTTCAGAGATTGGAAGTTTGTCCTTTTATTTTCTTGGGCAGTGTCATCTTATTAAAAAATTGGTTTTTGGTTTCAGGGTTTTCTTTTATTTCTTCAGCTTTTTTCCCCCCATTTCTACTCCTAAATTTACTTCTGTCCACTTGTTTTATGCTACTTTCTGAAAATGAAAGATTAGATGATTGATTTGAGACCTTTCTTAAAACCTAAGTACTTAGTGTTAAAAATTTCTCAACACTTCTGAAGCTCAATCCTTTGTGTTTTTAAAGATTGAAACATTTATTTATATAATTGAGAGAGACAGAATAGAAAGATGTTCCATCTGTTGGTTCACTCCTAAAATGGCTGCAGTGGCTGGGCTGGGCCAGGTCAGTTAGTACAGAAGCCTGGAACTCTACCCAGGTCTCTCTGACCAATGCCCAGATGGGTTGCCAGCCTGACAGGTGACAGCTTGATTTCCTGTGCTATAGCCTCAGCCCCTGGGTCCTATACATTTTGACATGCTTTCTTTCCATTTCCTTTCTGTTCAAAATGGTTTCTATTTTCTGCTGGAACTTGCATGTGGACTCTTATTTAGATGTATACTGTGTAATTTTCAAAAATTTGGCTTTTCCTAGATTTTGTTGTTGATTTCCCATTTTAATTCTGTTAAGGTCAGAGAATATGGTTTATCTGATGTGAGTCCTTTAGAATTTATTCTGGCTTATTATCCAGAATCAACTATATTTTGGTGCAAGTTAGATGTGCACCTAAACTGTGTTCTGTTGTTATGGGCACAAGTGTTCTGTAAGCCGCAGTTGGGTCCCCTGGAAGCCTCTTGGAATTCAGGTATGCTGGTTCCTGCCAGTGGCCTGTCTGCTGTGTCTGCTACTAAGGGAGCCCTGTGGGGCTCTGGAAGTACCATGTGCACCTCTCAGTTCAGCCTTGCCTCCAGTTGCTTTAAGGCCCGTAGTTAGCGCCACATTTAGGATGATTACATCTTCTTGATGAATTGCACTGCTTATCATGATGAAATACCCCTCTCTTTATCCCTTCTATCTGCTTTTGTGCACAAATCTGTTATAGCTCTTACTGATACAGTTGCATCTTTTTTTTTTTAATTAAGTATTTAGGTGGTGTAGCTTTTTAAATCATTCTTGCTTTTCTTCCCTTAGTCTTTCTATTATCTTCCCATACGTATGTCAAACATCAAACCTCTGGCAAAGCTAAATATCAAATTAGTTCTTATTAGAAATTGGGCAGTATCCCATTCAGTAAAGTGGAGTGGATGTTCCTTTGCGTTGAATGGAGGAGGTTGGCCTTATGATCTGAAAAGGGCTGAAGAAAACAGAAACAATGATTGATGGGCTGGTGTTATAATACAGCCCATTAAGCTGTCCCTTGCAGTGCCAGCATCCCATTTCAGAATCCTGGCTACCCTGTTTAGCATCAAATGAGTTCAGATTACTATCTTTATAGGGGTTAAAACAGGGACTTCATGTTATGTCTATTCAGATAAACTGGGCCCTATCTAATTGGCTGTTACGAATATCCTTTTCTTTCTTTTATACAGATTAATTTCCAAGTTTAATTTGATTATGTGACACTTAAGTATAAGTGACATTGTTCGAGTTTGGCCTGATCTGTGGCGCTTAGTGTAGGAACAACTCATTCCAAAACAATAAGCTCCCATCAATTTCACTTAAGGTAGGCAATTCTCTTCCCCAACAAAGAGAATTATAGCTCACATTATCCTAAATACTAATTTATTTATGTATTTGTAAATCCTCAAATACACATATAATAGATATATAAGAACTCATATCACCAGAACTTGAGCTGCACTAACTGGAATTTGAAATTTGTTGACCTTGTTGTTTTCAGGATACAGTATACAGTAGTGAACAAGTACACTCATATTTTATTTCTCCTCTTTTTTCTTATGCAAAAAGGTAGCTGATATAGATACTCCTTTTTTCATTGAAGTGCCATTCAGTGTAGTTTTGCTTCCCTGAAAATCCCTGTGTGCTATTACATCATTCCCTCCTGTTCCCCTGACAACTCTTGTTATGTTTTAAATTATTGGTTGATTTGAAAGGCTGAGAGGGAAAGAGAAAGGGAGAAAGAAAGAATTGCCTGTCCTCTGGTTCTCTCACCCAAAGCTTGCAACAGCTGGGGCTGGAGCAGGCTGAAGCCAGGAGCTAGGAACTCAGTACAGGCCTCCTGGAAGGGTGACAGGGACCCAAGGACTTCAGCACCACTGCTGCCTCCCAGGGTGGGTATTAGCAGGAAGCTGGAGTCAGGAGCTGAGCTGGGGTTCCCACCCAGGTGCTCCAGTATGGGATGTGGCACCTTAACCAATGTTCCAGATGCCTGCCCCCATTGAGGAGTTTGCTCTCTGCATAGTTTTGCCATCTTCAGAATGCCATACAGTTAGGTTCTAAAGAGTGGCACCTTTGCAGTTGGCTTCTTTCACCTCACGATATGCATCTTAGGTTCCTCCTTTTCATTTTCTGGCATGATTGTTTATTTCTTCTTAAAACTGAGTAATAGGGCTCGGCAGCGTGGCCTAGTGGCTAAGGTCCTCGCCTTGATCCCATATGGCCGCTGGTTCTAATCCCGGCAGCTCCACTTCCTCTCTATCTCTCCTCCTCTCAGTATATCTGACTTTGTAATAAAAATAAAATAAAAATTAAAAAAACTGAGTAATATTCCATTGTGTAGAAATGCCAATCTGCTATCCACCTGTTGAAGCTCATCTTAGTTGCTTCCAGATTTTGGCAGCGATGAGCAAAGCTTCAGTACATATTCATATGCAGGTCTTTGTGAGCATATTTCCAGCTTGGGAAAATACCAAGTATTGTGACTACTGGATACTTAGCATTGCAAGAAACTGCCATACTCTTCCAAAGTGGCTGAATGACTGTGGATTCTGCCAGCAATGCATGAGAGTGTCTTGCACAGCATCTGGTATTGTCTGTGTTTTGGATGTTGGCTCTTCTAGTAGGTATATAGTGGTATCTCTTTGTGTTGTAATTTGCAATTTGCTAATGACATGGTTGAGCATCTTTTCTCTTGCTTATTTGTAATCTGTAGACAGTGAGATGTCTGTTTCTGTCTCAGTCGTTTGTTTTCATATTGTTGAGTTTTAAGAGTTCTTTCTATGTTTTGAATGCCAGTCCTTAATCAAATGAGTGTTTTGCAAATATTTGTTCCCAGCCTGTGGCTCTTCCTCTATTTCTCTTAATCATTGTCATAGTTTTACTTCTCCTTTGTTTATAGTATTATATTAAAGTTTGTGATCTATAACATAAATGATATTTATAGCTATTTATAATTGGGATCTTTTTCGATTTTTGAAAACAATCTCACCATCTCTGTTTTTTAATTGGTGTGTTTGGATTATTTATTTTGATGTATTATTTTAAATTGCAGTAAAATACACAGAACATACAGTTGGCCAGCTTGAGTGTTTTTAAGTGCATAGCTCAGTGGTATTCATCCATTCACACTGCTGTGCTGCCATCAGCAGTGGTCCGTCTCAAAGTTTTCATCTTGCAGAACTGACTTCTGAACCCATTCAGCACCTCTCTTTCACCTGGCCTCTGGCAGCTGCCTTCCTGCTCTCTGAATCTGCTCCTCCTGGGGTCTCAGGTTAGTGCACTCTTGACACTTTGGATCGTTTTGCGTCTGGCTTGTTTCGCCTGGCACCAAGTCCTCAAGAATTGTCATGTTGCTGCACATGTAAGCATCCTTGCGCCTTCAAGCTGACGAGTAGTCGAGCATACGTTTGTGCAGTTTTATTTACCCATTTATCTTTCCACGTACTTGGGTTGCCCCCACTTTTTGTCTACTGCAAAGACTGCTGTGAAATGTGTGTGTACACGTTATCTCTTCATTTCTTTTGTATATGTACCCTAAAATCAAATTGCTGCATCATATTGTAACTCTGTTTTCACTTGTTTAAAGAGTTACCGTAGAGTTGTTCATGGCACCTGTCCCATTTTGCACATCTCTCAGCGGTTTACAGCCTTACTGACACTTAGGAGGTGTGGAGACTGAGGATGAGAGGCGGCCTCTGAAGAGGGATGAAGGACCAGGAGCTAGAGTGCAGCAGGCCTCTGGGCACTGGAAGAGCAGGACCTAGATTCACCCCCAGACCCTCCAGGAGGAGCAATTGTCTGCCATCACCGTGTGTGATGTCAGCCCCTAAGACCCATTTTAGGCCTCAGACGTCCAGAACCAGGAGACAAAGCACTTGCTGTTTTAAGCCCCTATGTTTTTTGTTCATTTTGTACATTGTACATAAGGGTCAAGTTCAGCTGCTAACATGCTGCAGTCAGGGCTGTCTAAGACCCTGGTGTTGATGGGCTGTGTCGGCCCAGAGCCAGGGCCTCGGCCCTGTTGTTGCTACTCGAGTACAGGGGCCACGTGGGTGCCTTGGCTGGGGATACGTCCGAGCACAGAGTGGGATTTCTACACAGAATGGGGTCGATAGCAGATAACAAACAGGCAAGCCACCACAGTCCAATAGCAGTTGTGGTTTCAGTTTCTAAATATCTGAATGTCCAGTTTCTCAGCAAATGGTACTTTGTTAAGCATCTCTAAAATGGTCTATTGCCTCCTGGGGTTCTGGAACCACAAAGAAAGCTATAGGCTCTAGAAACTTTGGAACTGCTCGAAGAAAACATAAAGGCCCCAGACAGGTGTCTATGGCTTCATGGAGCACAGAGCTTTTCCAACATTCTCATTGCAGCAATCAAGTAAAAAAAGAAAAGAATTTTGACACAATATAGTAGTGTTTCTAAACATTGTGTGTAGTTGCTTTATTCATAGTTTCAGGTTCCTGGTGAAAGTGTTAGAAATGAATCACAAATTTCTATTTCAGCATTTTAATGAGTGCAAGGTGTGTTAAGGAGACTTTATAAACAGAACGTCCCCTTAAAAGGGAATGTGACAATCCACAGTTACATTGTACTTTATATGTGATGAAATAAAAGCTTATTTGTGGTGGGGAGTCTTGAATTCTTCCATATATTTAAACAAAACATCACAAAGCTGTCAGCCTTGTCATTTTTCCTACTTTAATAAAGAAATTTAATAGATTATGGAGCAAAGAAGGGAGTCATTACTCATCACACCATAAAAATTCATTTTCAGATCTTTGGGATGTTTTCTTCACACTAGTTTCTGTATTGTTTGCACTTAAATATTTATCCACTGAAGCAATAAATCAAAAAGTCATCAAAACCGAATTCCTCCCACATTTTGAAGATTTTGTGGCTAGAAATGAAGGGAACTTTATATGCCTGTTAATGAAAATGTTTAATAAATCACTAAATAGCATGTATAATGTGGTAATTCAATGAAAATACTAGGATGAATGTGAGCATTTTTTAAAGATTTATTTATTTTTATTGGAAAGTTAGATTTCCAGAAAGAAGGAGAGACAGATAGGTAGATCTTCCGTCCATTGGTTCACAACCCCAAGTGGCTGTAACGACTGGAGCCGAGCCGATCCAAAGCCAGGAGCCAGGAGCCTCTTCTGGGTCTCCAATGCAGATACAGGGTCCCAAGGCCTTGGGCTATCCTCCATTGCTTTCCCAGGCCATAAGCAAAGAGCTAAAGGGAAGTGGAACAGGTGGGACACAGACTGGCACCCACCTGGGATCCCAGCGCATGCAAGGCGAGGGCTTTACCTGCTAGGCTATTGCATTGGGCCTTGTTTCCTTATTTTTTAAAAAATATTTGTTTGTTTGTTTGTTTAAAAGGCATATGTACAGAGAGAGAAGGATAGCAAGAGAGAGATTTCTTTCTATTGCTGGTTCACTCCCCACATGACTGTAATCACCTAGACTGGGTCAGTCCAAAGCCATAAGCCAGGAGTTTCTTCTGGACCTTTCACATGGGTGCTGGGGCCCAAGGACGTGTACTAACCTCTGCTTCTCTCCCAGGTTCATTAGTAGGGAGCTGGAGAGGAGAGCAGCCAGGACTCGAACTGGTGCCTGTATGAGATGCCGGTAGTGTAAGCCCTGTTATCTTTTTATTGGCACCCCAAAGTGGGGTTACCCAGTCCCTTAGGCTCTTGACAGGGGCCACCTGCCCCTTTTGCAGTGAGTGAAAGGGCCACTCTGCCCTGCCAAGTCCTCAGCCCTGCCGAGAACGTCACTGTGCCTCAGCTGCCCCTGGAGGCCACTCTTTGCCGGTCTAGGGAGTTAATGGAGTGGTAGGGTTGGACCTCATTGTCTTAATTTTCATTATTTAACAACTACTCATGTTGGGCATTTTGTTGTATGTTGACCATCCATGTTTTCTTTTTGTCAGTCGGGATCTATTTCTATGTAGCTTACTGAAATTGCTTAACACTGGCTGAATTTACATGGGCTCTTGTATAAAGAAATGAGTCCTTTATCATACAGTTACAATTATTTTCCTGACCCTTCTGACCTGGGCTTTTTTTTAAATTGATATGCATCCATGCTATGTGAATGATCTACTATTTGTTGTAATAAATGTTCTCGTTCAGGCATGGCACAGTAGCCTAGTGGCTAAATCCTGGCCTTGCATGTGCCAGAATCCCGTATGGGTGCCGGTTTGTGTCCCAGCTGCTCCACTTCCCATCCAGCTCCCGACTTGCCTGGGAAAGCAGTTGAGGATGATCCAAAGCCTTGGGACCCTGCACCTGTGTGAGAGACGCTGACAAGGATCCTGGCTCCTGGCCCCTGGTGCCTGGATTCAGATTGGCTCAGTTTCAGCTGTTGCAGCCACTTGGGGAGTGAACCAGCAGACGGAATATCTTCTTCTCTGTCTCTCTTCCTCTTTGTACATCTTCCTTTACAATATAAGAATTAATGATAAATAAATCTTAAAATAAAATAAAACAAAACAAAAAGCCTTTCTCATTCTCCATGTCAGGTCCAATGATGGGACTCTGACACTCTCCATGGTTAACCCTAGCCCTAACCCTATTATAGTGGATGCAAAAGGCTTATATGTTGTAGGGTAATTTGTTTACCACAGAGTCAAGTCTAAATCAGACACTGCACAGATGTGGACAGCATGTTTCCTGTGTGCTGGGGTTTGAATATGGGTGGTCCCCTGTGAAGCCCAGGCTGACATTGAATCCCCATCACCAACTCTTAGGACTGACAGTAGGAGGGACCTTTGAGAAGTTCCTGGAACTCAGTATTGGCTTATTCATGCAATGAAGAGACACCATGGGGCACTGGGTTATCTGAGCAGACTGTTATCAGGGCCCTGCTGGTTCCTGCTGGTAGATATTCCAAGTCTGAGAGGGAGTCCGTGTGAGCCTGGCTCTCTGTTTCTGGTTTTGAGGTTGGTGACGTCACATGGCAAGGCGTTAGAGGGCAGCCTCTAGCAGCAGAATGCTGCCAGCTGTGCTTTCAAGGGGGTCTGTGTCCTCTGGAATGCCTGTTGAAATGTTACCTGCCTTGTGAGGTTCTGAGAGGGCAGACTCTTCTGGTGTTGGTGATTAGAGGTGAGGCTGTTGGGGGCACTAAGGGCTAGGACAGCCCTTTAGGCTGTCCTTAAGGCTAACAGTGGGAGACCCCCACGCACACGCACCTGCCCGCTCTGTCTCCCCACTGTGGGATGTGCTGCATAGCCTCAACACTCCGCCAGCAAGGGAGCCAGCACCAAATGTGTCCCCTCTGCCTCGGACCAGAACCGTGTGCCTAAAGAGACTGCGGTATAACTTACCCAGTCTGTAGTAACTTAGACAATACTATTATTACTATTGGCCAGAGAAAACAGATTAAGTCACTTTGATTTAGGAAAATGGGATAGCTAAAAAAGGTGCTATCAAAACTCGGGCTAGATGTATTTAATCATTGTGATGGAAGTCTTTTTGGTGGGTCTGTGTCCTTCATCTAGAATTCATGTCTCTGAGGATGTCAAATGAGCATGTCATCTGTGGACCCCTCCCCCAGGCACCCCCGTCTCCTGTTAGAGGTCTTTCCTGTGAAAAGGTCCCTGGGCACAGTGGGACTTGGCCACTAGGATATGGGTGCCTCACCAGGTGACAGTGCTGGTACACTGGAAACTGCTCTCCCTGCCCGAGGCTGAGCAATTTCGACCGCTGGTCCCCATGGTGACGTGGAGTGAGGGAATGCTTGTGTGGGTGCTCTTGGCATCGCAAAGTGGGTCTGAGTGACAAAGAACAGCCTTGGACTCTACTGGCAGAGGCTGGAGCCACTTGAATCTGAGGTGTGGGGAGGGAGGAAACCAGGCTTTGTTTTTCCTGGAGGTAGCCTCCTGCATGTCCCCTTAAACCAATGGGTTGTCCCAAAAAAATGGGGCCCCAGGGTGACACTAGAAGGAAGGCAGCTGTGAAGGTTCCAGCTGCACAAGTTTAATAGAAACGGCATTTCCAGAGAAGCCCTCAGAGCCACCCCCCGAGTGTTTCCAAGTTCCTTTCAACTTTGACCTTCCGAAGGCCTCTGGCTTCTGCCACTGCCTACGATCCCTCCGTCGCTGAAGGGCCCTTGTCTATGTCACCTCCGAGGTCAACATCCATGGGTGGCAGCTGATGAGAGAGGAAAGGCAGGTGTCTCACAGGACACCCACACCCACCGTGGCAAGAACGAGAGGACCACAGAGACGTGATGTTGGCTTCTGAGTCTAGATCTATAAATATATTTATTATAATATAACAAGAACAATAAACATCTACTATGTACAATACCATTACGGAGAACCCTGTTTTGCATCATTCACAGAAACAGCCAGTTTTGCTCCAGTGTGATGGGTGAGGAGAGAAACGGAATTGCAGCGCCGTCCGTGCTGTCTCTCTGAGCAGTAACACCTCCTTTGGAGGCAGACCCACACCAAGGCTATCGCCAGCCCTGCCCCGGGCAGTTAGGAATTTGTGCTCCAGTCCTTGGGTTCACACTTGCACCCTGTTTGACATAAATACTTTCAATGACATACAATGTATGTAGGTTTGTGCTTATTACTTTGTTAAAAGAATAAATAATATTAAAAACTGCATAACGAAGCTCGGTATCTTGTCCGGGTGGGAGCCACGCTGGCCACGCGCTGCCAGAAGTCAGCGCCAGGTGCCGGGACTGACCGACTGATGGGAAGTGGGTCCTGTCTCCTCTTCCTTGGAGATTGGTCCTTGGCGTGCCGTGACGGCAGGTGGACTTCCCAGATAGAAAAATGACAAATGCATATTTGGTACCAACTTCGACTCAACAGTGCAGTGACGGCGGCAGCATCCCCCTGGTCCTAGGATGGCGCCGGTGAGCCCCGAGCCCCGGGCGAGGTCGGAGGCTGCAGGACTTAGGAGAAGGCCTTTCTCTTCCAAGCCACGCCGTCAGCTCCCTCCTGGCATCCCTTGTCAGATTAACTTGCAACAAGGAGAGTGATTCTGCCCTTGCCCCTCGGGCCTCAGCTGTCCCCGTCCTGAGAGCTTTGTGGCAGGTGCCTCAATATATAGCTATGAATATCAAAAATAGTCTCCTGTGCTTTGCAGATGGGTCTTCACCCTCCTTCCCTCCCTCCTTTCCTTCCCACTGGCCTAGGCCCTCAGCTGTACCTCACGGAGGGAGCTGGACTGGTGTCACGAGCCAGAGTGTGTAAATTCTTCTAGTACACTCTTTATCATCCGACAACACCTCCAAGAGGCACGGCTTGCATGGGGGGAGGGGGCAGGCTGGGAGTTCTTTTTTTTTTTTTTTCTAAAAAATAAAACAGGGGGCCTTGCCCACCCCAGGAGAGATCCTCTATTCTGCATGTAGAAAAAAAAGACAACAAAACAAGGGCACAAGCCCCCCTCTGGCACTGCCCACCAACCAAGAGCTTAGGGAATTGCCACGGCATTCTCCCTCTGTAACTTAAAAATGCCTGGTATCTCTAACCCATTCAGAGTGGATAAGTGGAAGCCAGCGCAGCCCCTTGTCCATCTGCAGCAGGCCCGCGTGTGGAGTGGGGTACGGGGAATGTGGGAGTCACACACAGGGGACCCCAGGCAGCCCCAGGTTCCACACCCCGCCCCGCTTCACCCCCCCACCTCGTGCCGCACACGGCACTGCCCCTTGTTCGCTCTCGGCCACCGGAAGTGTAGAGTGGTTCAAAAAACAAAAGTGGGAATCAAAGTGATAAGGACACTTTGATCTTAACTCCAAGAGACGCCGCCTGGGTGACTGGTCTGCGACGGCTCAGGGCTCCAGCTTGCTCGCCAGGAAGGGGAAAGCAGCTTCTCTCCCTCGGTCGCGAAAGAGAACGCGAGCACTACTGAGCCGGGCAGAGCCGGATGGCGGTGCCCGCTACTGGGAGCGCCCTGGCCCCGACCTCCTACATTCAACGCAGACAGTACTCTTAATGTCTAGTGCAGAGTTCCTGGATTGGCTCTGGCCGGCCTCTCGTGGGTGTTGCTGAAAAAGGACGCTCGTGGGTCGTGTTGGCCTCACAGTCTCATCGTGGACTTCTGGCCAGGGGTCAGCCGCTCTGAATGTACTTCTTGATCACGACGCAGCCGTGTCTGAACACGGGGCAGGGCATGTGGGGCAGGAGTGTCCACGAGTTGGTGGCAGGCTCATAGGCTTCCATGTTGCCCAGGGCGGGGCCCTCGCTGCTCACAATGCCGCCGGTGGCGTAAATCTTGCCATCAAGCACCACAGCGCTGGCAGAGAGGGAAGCAGGCAGAGTCAGGCATTGAGAGGCCCCTGGCCCCACTGCGGACGTGTGCGTGTGCGTGTGCTGGAGACTGGATCCTCCCATTGCAAGAGGTACAGGACCTGGCTGCTCTCCTTTGCTCCCTATTGGGACCTGGGTTAGGAAAAACTCTTTTCTTCCAGTACCACATCAGGACCCCACACTAGGCAGGTGCCACCTTCTATGTACAACAGGTGTTCCTGCAGGTCGTGGCCAGTGACAAAGGAGGGCCTCTAGGTACCCATGCCTGGCTCAGGCCACTGGACCTTTTATGTACCCTGTACAGAGCCTGCTCAGATCTAGGGGAGAACGCAGGAGTGACACAGCAGGCAGGATATAAGGGGTTTGACTACAACTGAACACAGCCACTTGAATGGAAGACCTGCCCCAGTCAAGTCTGGCCTCCCCACAGTGTCAGCCTGAGGCTGCTACCTGCATGTGACCACTGGGGGCCAGGCTATCCCTGCAGGGTGACTGGCTGGTGGCCATGACACTCACTGGCCTGGTCCTGTTGCCTTGGTCAGCTCTTCCTGTACCAAGAGCTCTGTTTTTCGCCTCCTCTCTGCGCTTCTGCCCTTGATGGATTGTGGCTCCCCGTTTATGCTGGCGCCCAGGGTTAGCACTGGCCCTGGCTAATCCATGTCAGCCTGTGGCCATTTTTTTACCCCCAGCTACTGGGACATACTGCTTTCTAGAGGTTCCGCTGCCCCTGGACTATGTCCAACAGAACAGGTGAACAGCCTCCCCTCTAGTTTCCCCTCTCTTTGGGGTCTTCCTACATATTCCCCTTGTAGGTATTGAATGCTTATCTTCTCTCCTCCCCTACCCCAGGGCATGTAATGACAGAAGCAGTGCTAACAAGTGGGCAGACCTGAGCTCCCGCTCACATAGCAAGGATGCATGGCTCGTTACGAGGAAAGGCTGTGCCACTGTGGGTTCCAACAGGTGCCTCATGCTGTTCCCATGTGGAGATGCCACCTGTGGGAGGCACAGCTGCACAGGTGCAGGAGACACCTGCTGTGGTAATGCTGTTAACGGTTTTGCTCCTCCAGGTTCAGATAGGGCTCAGGCTGCAAGAGCAGGCACCTGCGTCCCCTCGCCTTGGGGCTGGGCCACCCAGTGGTGCTCTGCCACCCAGTGCTGCTCTGCCTCTTGCTTCTCTGCCACCCAGAAGGCCCCCGGTGTGCCTGAGCAGCACCTGCCTTGGAGACCCCAGAGCAGCTGGGCCTTGTGTCCCTTCCTCCCGGTCCAGCCTCTAAGGGCCTTCTGGATCATGACTTGTCCCTGTAACTATGGCCTGGCCGGCTGACCTTTAGTCTAAGGGACGGGTAGTCTGGGGTGGGTGGGTGGGGGCAGCAGCAATGCTGGGGTGGGAAGGGGAGTTTGAAGTCTTTCCTGGCTGCAGCCACAGGCTGGGGCTTCTGGGTTAGAAACTGCTGGGGGCTGCCCCTGGGTGCCACATACTCTGACGCCAACACCCATCCCTGTGGTGGGAGGGGCGGGTGGGCGGGGCTCTGCATGTGATCACACCCCCCTCCCACTGCATCCCTCCTCGCCCTCTCCCTCCCTTCCAGCATTCTCACCTGCAGAACTGACGAGAGTGGTTCATGTTTGGGCCTGCCTTAATGTTTCCCTTCTCTGGGTCATAGATAGTGGTGGCTCTGGCGTAAGCCCCGCCCAGGATGAACACGAAGCCATTGAGGGTGACCGCTGGCGCGTACTTATTATCTGGGAGCAGAGCAGGTGGTCAGACCCCTGGGCTCGGCCTCCCCCACCCCTGCTTTTCCCAGTAGACACTCCGGGGGTGGAGCCTTCAAAGACCTCTACTAAGTCAGCGATGGCCCCCGTGGAGATGCGCAGCTGTCCCTGCCCATGGGGTCACCCACTCCCTCCATCCTCTTGTGGCTGTTGGGCTTAGCCTGACCCTGGATTGGGGGAGTCGAGGGGCTGGTTGCACACACCGATCATCGGGGACTCGATGAAGCTCCACGTGTTGGTCTGTGGGACATAGGACTGGAGGACGCCCGCGGCCCGGCCCGCCTCATTCACGCCGCCGAACACGTAGATCTTGCCGCCGCACACGGTGGCTGCTGCCGAGTGCACCGCCTTGGGCAGGGGGGCCACGGCCTCCCACTGGTTGGTGATGGTGTCATACCTGCAGGGAGAGCACAGGAGCCAAGGTCACACACGGACCTCAGCATGCCCAGCCTGGCCAGGATTCACCGCCTCCAGGTTCTACCGGAGCCGCTTCCCTCAGTCTTGCCCGTGAGCATCCGCAGGGCATCTCTCCTGCCCGCTGTGGGCTCTCTGCACATTCCCGTCTCTGAACCCCTGTTCTTGCTGTGCTCCCACCCTCTGGGACCCTCTCCCCTTTCAATCAGCAACTCGGCTCCCAACAGCCACTGTACTGTGCACCGCGCTCTGGGCTGGAGACTGGGGCAAGCAAAGCAAATGCCCTGCCCTTGAGGGTCCTGGAGAAGAAGAGAGTCCAGTGAGATACACACACATGCATACACACGCACACACACACACACACACATTCATGTGTGCACACAAACATGTGCTCACACATACAATGACCCAGTGTAACCTGCTAGGTCTCTGATGGACCAAGTTAGGCCTCCTGGAGGAACTGGGCCAGCACTGACCCTGGGATGCTGGCACAAGAATGGGGAGCAGGAGGTGGTATGTGGGGAAAGCAGTGCAGGCTGGGCAGATGTGTGGGTCAGGGTGTGGGGAGGACTGAGGCGAGATGCAGAGAGCCCTGGAGACCATTTGCCAACACTCACCAGTGACAGGAAGCCCCAAGAGAAGTAACAATAGCAGAAGACCAAGAGGTGACCAGAGGAAGAACTTGGCTTGGAGGATGCCTCCGGGCGTTAGCGTGGGACACCAGAAAGAGCGGTGAGTGCTGGTGGGGTGGGGAGCAGAGGCTACGGAGGAAGGCCGCGGGATTTCAGCTTCCAGCAGAGTGAGTTCAAGGTCCCTGGGTCACCAGCACCGAGCTGGACACTCCTGCCTGGGAGGTGGTAATGGGTGAGCGGAAAGATGAGCTCCGAGGAGGGGACCCGAGAAGAGCGCATGGGGGCGCCAATGGGGTCACACTGTCAGTGACTGGGCCATGGAGGGTGTGAAGGAGGCCACGATCTGCAATGCTAGCCCTCTGGGATGTTTGTGGAACATGGCCCCTCAGGCAGAGTGGGAGACACAGAAGCTATCTGTGTGGGAAGGAGGGCTGAGGGGCCATGCAGTGGAGACAGTGGGTATAGATGTCTCCAGGGAGTAGCTCAGAGGAGGAAACTGGAAAGGAATATGGTGTGCTGGGGGTGCTTAGCAACCAGGGGGCTGTGTCCTGATTTCTAGGTAGGCCAGCTCTCAGGACAGGAGTCCTGGTGCCTGCTGAATTTCAAGCAGCCAGTGGGGTGTTGCTGTGTGCGGAATTTGTTGCAGGATGTGCTACACGTGATCTTAGCCAAAAAGCCGAGAAGCGATGGTGAAGCAAGTGCTGTGGCCATCCCGATCTACAATCTTCTCCCCCTGCAGGTACGATGGGAACCTCAAGAAGGAGATGAGTGTGACATGGAGCGAGAAGATGAGTCTACCAGGAGTTCGGCAAGATGAATTGCCTTTGTGTTTCATCTATCTGCATTGGGAATTTCACGTTTGATGGTAGCTGCAGATAACACCAGACGCAGGGAGAGCTAAGTTGGGAACAACCCCCTGGGGGATGTGTCTTGGATCCCAAGGAGGGGGACAGGTGTGCAGTGGGCAGGAGGAAGGAAGACAAGCATGACACGGGAGGAGGTTTGTTTGCAAGAACGGCGGCGGGAGCAGCCCGGTGACTGATACCCTGTTTTCTCCATGATGAAGGGGTCGGTAGTCGAGCAGAGAGCAGAGGGACACAGTTGCTTGTGCAGGTGCGATGGTACGGCCAAGGCAAAACAGAAAAATCGCCTGTAGCCCCCACAAGACCTGGGTGCACCTGCAGGCCTCCCACGAGGAGTGGGACCTGGTTATGTGAAGGTGGGATCTTCTACATCACCACCCAGCCCGTGGAAACGGGTGTGCAGAAGGCCAAGGCTTGGGTTGAGCGGATCTGCCACACGTGTGGCACAGGGTAAAGATGAGAAGGGAAAGGGGACAGAATGGGAGCTCCAGATGGGACGCGCTGCGAGGGGACAGCAGGGGGCAGCAGCCGGGCCTGGGAGAACCAGGGGACTTAACAGGACTTCAGACACCCAGCAGGCGGAGCATCTACTGCATTTCACATTCTTCCACATGTACTTGGACCCAGAGCTGGCGGGCCCTCGATATAGGATCTCCACAGAGCAGATCGTTTTTCTAGCACTCGTCCCTGGGAGGTGATCTCAGCTCACGTCCTACTGAAGGGCTCCCTGGGACAGCAGCGTGGGCGTGGTGCCGGCCCAGAGCTCCAGCAGGGTGGTATAGCAGCCAGTCCTCTGGCTGCGGGGCTGGAGTTGCACAGGCAGCCCGGTGACTGCTGGCTTCAGGTGACTCCGCCTACCCTCTGCTAGGCCCTGTGGCTCCAGCATAGCAGAGCAGCTGTCTTTGGACAGTGCCAGAGGGTCAGCGTTCAGGTGTCCGCTCCCGAAGCCTTACTCGGCCTCCATCCAGGCAGATCCCCCAGGAAGAGCCGGGCGACAGCGACAGATTATGTGGCTGTTAGTCCGCGGTCCTTTGGGATAATGGCACAGCCTGCCGAACACCAATTTCCTGAGAGCTTGTTATTCCAGGTGGCTGATTGCCAACGTGCAGCGGCACTCCCGTCAGCTCAATCTGTCAGCTTCCTGCTTGAGAAGGATATGCTAATGACATGCAAATGACCCCAGTGTGCCAGGCATTTCGTTGTTGTCTCTCCAATAAGCACAGTTACCATCAACTATTGCTATAAAATATTAGACCCGGTTGTTTATATAATAATATAATACAGGTTTGTCTATTGCACTGCTGTTTCACTCTATAATTATATCATCTTGCTTCATTCCTGTAATGCAGTAATGCAATAGAATGATAATGCACCATAGATCTCCTTCGTTATCAGTGGAATAGCAATTTGTACCAACAGAGCTTCCTGGGGAGCCAACCCCCTTGTGTCTGTGCCCATCAACATGACCTTCCTATCACCCCAGTCCTCACTGTGGCTGCTCCAGGACAGGCACAGACGTGTGGCATCTCTCTGCTCCCCTGAGTCTCCAGGTCAAGGCAGCTGGCAGAGTTCGGGGGACTATGGGAAGCTCGGGGGGGCGCAGGGCACCTTTTGTCCATGCTGCTCCCCAGGCATTGCAGCTCCTGAGAGGGAGGCCTCGCCCCCAGCTGGGCTGGCGCGTGCCAGCGCAGGGCCCCGGCAACTGCGGGCGGGCTACAGAGCATGGTCTCTGCCTCTCAGTTGGCGTGTGTGATCCTCGAGCAAATCCCCGTATTTATGGAGGATAAGTTCGCAAAATGAGTAATCAGCATCCTAGGAGATTAGCCATAACTGATGAAGGCAAGGCAGGGTGACGGCTCCAGCTCGCTTTCTGGCTTCCTTCCTCGAGCGATCCTTATTGGATCAGAGATGACTGGAAACCGAGTCTTCCCGAAGGCTTTGGGGCTCGCGTGGCCATGCTGCAGGTCACCCCTAAGGCCACCAGTGCCAGGGCCCACCCTGGTGGCACTCTATCACAGACACATGGGGACACCCAATGCTTCCATCCCAATATGACAATTCACGCTTGTTGCTGAGCCATCCTGGGCTCCACTGGGGGGAGTTAGGACCCACAGTGATGAATATTCAGAGCCAGTCGCACTCCAAGATCAGTGTTTCTGTAACATTTGTCAGATGTCCAATTAGCCACTGAGCAAAGTGAGGGCTGTGTGGCCTCAGTGGGAGATGTGCTTTCTGGTGGCAGCTGATGGTAGGGCTGGGACAGTGGCCCGGGCTGTGGGAAGGCCTTGGGAGGCAGGGTGCTGGCTGCTTATCCTCCCTGTGACCTCCTGGGCCATAGTGAGGGCAGGTCAGCCTCACCATCCTCCCTGCTCTGTTCCCTCAGCTGCTTTCCCTGCTTCTCCCAGGCTGCACCTGTCTGCCTCGGTGTCCCTGGCTCACAGGAATGGGCTTGCAGTATTTCTCCCAGAGACCGGCTCACCCTTTGCCAGGTCTTGGGAGGACACCAGCAGGGGGCAGGCGTGAGCACACATTATATACATGTAGTGCACACACGCACATGCCTACACAACATGTACATACACACACACACACACACACACACACACACAAAACCTTGAACCCAGTGGCTTCTATTTTTCCTCTGGAGCATTCTAGAACACCAGCCAAACTGTGCCTCCACATTGCTAAGTGTGTGGGCAGTGACTTCCTTACCGTGCCAACCAAAAAGAAGTTCCTGAGTGTGTAACCGGCAGTTGGCAGGACAAGGCTGCATGACTCCTGTATTGGTCTCTGGGTCCAGCGTGGTCGCTGAGTTCTAATACGTCCCTGGCCTGGGGCTCCCAGTGCAAGACATCCCCTAAGAGTGGAATCAGCCTGTCCAGCTCACCCTGTGCCTTTTGGTGATGACATCTCAGGCCTCTAGCTTGTCCCACACTGTGAGAGGATGTTGGGACAAGGGTTGTCGCCCTGCCTGCACCTGCCGCGCAGCCCGCCTTCCCCTCTCATTGTTGCATAGGAGCCCAAGATGGTAGCCTTGGGAATGGCTCCATCTCTGGTCCATCGCCACTGAGTGTGGTGCCAAGAAGCAGCAGTGATGTGATTTTTATCTTCCAGAGGTCAGGGTCGGCTCTCACCTCTCCACGTGGTCCACGTTGCCCGCCACGCCAAGGCCCCCGAGGGTGTAGATCTTGCCGTCAAAGACGAGGCTGTTGTGCCGGCAGCGGGGGACCGTCATCCTGGAGACGAGGTTCCAGTTGTCGAGCAGGGACATGTAGCACCAGACGTCAGCCAGCGTCACGCCCGACTCCATCCCACCTGTGCACAGGGAGCAGGTGTGGATGAGGGAGGGCCTATGGGCTGCCTCCTGGGGCCCGAAATGTGGGGAGAGATCCCCTCGGGAGGCTTAGAGGAGCCTCACCTGAGAGGTAGATGTTGTCCCCCGCACTCACGACGCTGAAGAACTCACGGTCATAGAAGGGCAACGAGGCCAAGGGGTACCACTTGTTGTTCTGTGGGTTCCAGCAGGTGACGGCCACCAGCGAGCGCTGGGTCATCCCCACCATCTGACGGCCCCCAACCAACACGATGACCTCGGCCACACCTGCAGGGACAAGGACACGACACGCCCCAACATGCTCAGCATTGACCCCTGGTTTCTCTCTGCAGGTGGATTGACCCCACAGCGCCTGCATTTGGTGGGGGCTCGGGGCTTGCAGCTTGGTCCTCATTACCTGCCGAGAGGCGGGGCCGGGTCCTCGGCGTCTGCATCTCCTGGCGGGCGTGGGGCAGCATGTGGTAGCGCTTGGCCTCGTTGACCAGGTCCCGACACGCTTCTGATGACTTGATGAGCTCCTCGTTGTCCACCACATTCAGCAGGTAGCTGGGGTGGATGAAGGGCAGGCGCACGGCGGCCAGCAGCTCTGCGGCATACTGCAGCACAGGGGACACAGAGGGTACTCTCAGGCTGGACACAAGGCAAGGCCAGGCTTGGGACATGCGCAGAGCGCCTATGCCGGCTGGTGTGTGGCTGACCGTGTGACTGCTCTGCTCAGCCCAGTGCCACGGGTCATGGGAGCCCTAAAGCGGGGAATGGGGAGGAGGAGAGGCCTGACCCCAGGCAGCTGGTCCTGGGGCACCATCGGGGAGACCCTCTGGCTTCTTGTTCCCACGCCCCACCCAGGTCCTGGGCCCTGCTGCATACCAGGCTGCCGGGGGAGCTGCCATGAGATGGGCCTAGGTCCTGACAGAGGTACAGATGTGGCAAGAACTTGGGAGTAGGTAGAAGGAGCCCCGCCCCAAGTCCCACCTGCAGGATCCACAACACCAGCAGCCCCCATGCCACTCCCACCGCACTGAGGTTTTTCATGGAGTTGGTGACCTTGCTGCTGGGCCTGTCCTCTTTTGTTTTGCCCAGCGAGGACACAGTGACCACCGGGTACCATGCCTTGAACTTGCTATTTGCTATGCAAAGACCAGTGAACCCAGCCTCTGACTTCAAGGCATCAGAGTGTGTCCTTGATACAAAAACACCACGGGTGGGGCCAACACTGTGGCACTGCATTAAAGCTGTCCCCTTTGATGCCAGCATCCCATATGGGTACCTGCTCCAATGCGGGCTGCTCCACTTTCTCTCTAGCTCCTTGCTAATGACCTGGGTAGGCAGGGGAAGATGGCCCAAGATCTGGGGTCCCCGCCACTCACGTGAGATACCTGGAAGGAATTTTAGGCTCCTGGCTTCTGCTCGGCCCAGTCGAGGACACTGGGGCCATCTGAAGATCTCTCTGTCTCCCCTCTCTTTGTAATTCTTTCAGCTCTTTCAGACGCATAAATAAACAATAATTTAAAGATTCATTTATTTTTCTTAGAAAGTCAGATTTATAGAAAGAAGAGACAGAGAGAAAGATTTTCCATCTGCTGTTTCGCTCCCCAAGTGGCTGCAACAGCCAGAGCCAAGCCAGTCTGGAGCCAGGAGCTTCTTCCGGTTCTCCCATGTGGGTGCAGGGTCCCAAGGCTTTGGACCAGGCCACAAGCAGGAAGCTGGAAGGGAAGTGGAACAACTGGGATACGAATTAGTGCCCATGTGGGATCCCAGTGCATGCAAGGTGAGGACTTCAACCACTAGGCTATTGTACCTGGCCCAAAATAACAAGTTTTAAAAAGTACTGGGGCAGGAAGAGGAGTCTGGGCCGGGCTGGTGGTGGGGGCTGCAGTGTGAGGTGGCACAGGGCCTGCAACTGTTGCCAGGACAATCCTCGGAGCTTAGACAGGCACAGTGCGGTGGAAGTGCTGCAAGGCAGGGCAGACTTCTACTGGGTGTCACAGGTTTGTGCTGTGTTTTGAGGGGTAATGAGCAGGTGGGGAGCAGTGAGCCTGGAAAAGCTGGCAGGGCCAGGGCCTAGCTGCCCTCAGGCTGAGCTGCCAGGGACTGTGTGTTTTCCCCGCAGAGCTGCAGAATGAACTAATGAGGGGTTTTACATAGACCCAGCTTGGTCCCCTGGGTGCTGAGGAGTCGGGAAGAAGCCACGCTCTGTCCTGGTGGCCCTGGTGATGGGTAGGACCAAGACGAGCACCCCGGGGAGATTGCAGGCTCCATGAACAGGAGAGGCTTGGGGGGCCAGGGCGGAGATCCTCTCTCTGCAGGCAGTGGCAGAGAGAGCTCTGGGTTTGACCCGTGGACTCGGGAAGTTGTAGCGACAGTGGTGGCCACACTTACTCCCAGTCCATGCTGACTTCCCTGCTTCAAGAGAAACCTTGCCTCGTTCCCACCCGGTCAGCCCTAGGAGACCCTGCTGCTGGGCTCTGTGCTGTGCCATAGTAGAGTGTCTCCCTCCCCGTCCTCAGGTGGCTATCGGAGCACTCCTTTCTCTTTGTCCCTCCTTGGCTCCCAGTGCTCCTCCTGCTGGGCCTGGCTTGGACACCGGCTTCTTGAGCCTCTTGCTCAGCCTGATTCACGGTGGGGGTGGAATGCTGGCCCCTGACCATCCTGAGCCCTCACTGCCCCTCTCTGCCACTGATTGGCACTCCGCTGGCTCTCTGTCGCCCCCTGCTGGCCCTCACTGCAGCTCCCACTGCCTCTGCCTGGTGCCCCTAAAGGCAGTGAGCTGAAGTTGGGGGACACAGGGCAGTCAGTACCTGTGCACGCGAGGCAGGGTCCTTCTTGATCCACTTGATGACCGTCTCATACACCAGCTCTTCGGCCTTGGTGTTGAGGCTGTCGTTGGAGACGTAAGCGATGAAGTCGTCCTTGGAGATGCTCAGGATCTCCTCCTGGGCTGCTACCTCAGGGAAGATCTGCAGTGCGAAGGCCTTGGCCATGTGGTAGAGCTCACTGCACTGCATGGCCTCGGCCATGGCCAGCACGCCCAGGCAGTTGCTGGCGGTCAGCTGCTTCTCTGGTGTGGGGGGATGAACACAGCACTACTGACCGAACGGTCTCAGAAAGGGGTCACCTCCTGTCCCCTTGTCCCCTCCAACACCTTCACTCTGGAGTTTTCTCAGAGTTGGGTCCTTAGGTCACACACCCACTCTCTGTGTCCCCAAGGCTTGGGCCCATTTGCTGGGGGATTCCCTCTGCCCTAGCACATGCTGGCCATTGGGGGTCCTCGTTCTGCCCCTACAGCTCCTGCTGGAAGACCCATGACCATAAGGGACAGAGCGAGTAAGGGAGGAGGCCAGGGTTTTATGCCTGGACCTGGACGGGGACCACCTAGAAGGCACATCGTCACTGAATATGATGACAGGCACATCTGAGGTCACTGACTTCTTTTAGGAGTTAAGTCAGCCGTACCAACACTCACAACCCCAACCAACCATCTCACCTTGTGAGTCTGGCCCTCTAAAGCCCAGGGTCAGTTTGGCTTGGCAAGAGGCTCCTCCACCTCAGATGTGCCTGTCCCCAGGAGGCCCAACAGTTTGGGAGCCTCTCTCTGTTGCAGGGACCCCTAGCTGCTGCTAGATGGCTCCACGGCCATCAGTTGTCCTTACCCCATGCACCCCATTGCAGATTCAGCACAAGCTCCCCAGGCAAGCTCCACCTACCCCAGGCCACGGGTCCTTGGTGACTCTCACCCTGTTCCTGCCTCTACTGTCACCCAGGATAGGTTGCACTAAATTGCCAAGTTAGCATGCTCTCTGAGTTGGGGAGCCCCAACACACAAATTCCCATTCTACACAGAGGGCCTGGCGGGTCCCGGGACAGCTGAGGCATCCAGACACGGCCAGGCACTGATGCATCCCACGGGTCCTACATTTAGGGGGACACGAGTTTGTGGCTGTGTTGTTATGGGCTTGGCAGCCAGGGCAGCGAGGCCAGCACAGGTGCTGTCATTGTGGCCTGTGTGGGTTCTTGCCAGGCCTGCATGGGGCACAGCACACCCCTCCCACCTCTGCCTATGGTGGTGTCAATTCTCACCTGCCAACAGTGGGCAGAATCCAGCCCAAGTCTCTGCATGCATGCACACACAGTCCTCCCCCTCCAGCCTTGCTGTTAATGTGATCCAATAGGATCACATTAACCTCGAGTGGACAGACTCACCGAGAAAGGACACGCAGACTTTGCAGAAGGTGTGAAATTGGAACTTGCTGGCGGCTTCCAGCAGCGTCTTGGCGTTGGCAGAGTCGATGACCAGGGAGCCGGTGTAGACGAACTCTAACAGCAGCTCCAGCACATTGGCCTGCAGGTCGGACAGGACGAGCTCCAGCTTCTCCCGGCCGCCCTGGCTGCCATCTTGCACGGACCTAGGCACAGAGAGCAGGTGTCCTCACCTGCCCTGGGCGCGGCCACTTTGTGCCGCCTCCTCACAGGGCTAGCCTTCCCTGCACACCTCGGCTGTGCCCTTGGGCATTAGGACTCAAAGGACACAGCGGGGACACACCTGAACCTAACCACCTGATGCTGCATCTGAAAGAGAAGAGTCTGACCAGATGCCCCCCCAAAACAACAGAAAACCCGGCTTAGCCCTACTCGCCATGTCCATGCAGAAAAAGATGCAAATCAAAAAGCATGAGCTGTGGATGGGGACACGACCAGGACTGGCCTCAAAGGGAAACAATACGGTGTCATCCGCTGCCACCGGCGCCCAGCCCTGCAGCGCCCCGCCCTGCAGCGCCCCATGGGGCCTCCCTGCCCCCCACGGTGGGGTGTCCAGCGAGGCGGCGGCTGGGCTTCCCAGCCATCCGGAGGCTGCCCCTGTCATCCCAAGCCGCCCGGATCCCCTCTCCAAGCCCGCTGCTCTCCCCAGTCATATTGTTTCCTTTTGGGCATGAAAAGGAATCCCTTCATGACAGTACTTTGGAAACCGAGGACGAGACGTGATAGACGGACAGAATGGTTAGAGCCGGGAGAGGGGAGGGGCAACAACCAGGGACTTCCGCCACAGACAGCCAGCAGCCATGACCGGGGCCTGGCCCGGGGCCTCCTGCCACATGGAACACGGGGTCAGAGGTCTCAGTGTGGCCTGCGTGTAGAGTGTGCTTCGGGTTTGTGAACCAGGGGTGGGGGGATGGGGAGCAGGGGAGGGACACAAATATATCAAAATGTTTGTATCTGGTGTCTACGGAAAATACAAAACCATTGCATAGGCTCCTAAGGCCTGGCAGCCACACCCTACGGCGGGACCTGGAAGGAAATAGATCAGATGAAGCCAAAAAAAAAAATCACGGCAACACAGACGGGCGGCCAGGAGGAAAAACACCCCGAGCATTGTTAGCAGGCAGGAGGCAGGGCTGTTGGGGGATGCGGCTCAGCTGCTCCGGTCAGGCCAGCTGCTTCCTGCACTGAGCCTAATCCTGCCCGGCGCTGGGCTTGGCCACATGGTGGGGAAGTGACCCCTGCAGTCCACCTGTTCCTGAGGAGGCCAGGGGCTTACGGCTCTCATAGCTGGTCCCTGGCGTGCACCTGTCGCTGGGAGGAGGGCTGAAGGTGTGCAGCAAGCGGGCGGGATGGCCCTGGAGCCGGAAGCTGTGCCCGGGCAATGGGAGTGGGCAACACAGAAGGAAGGGAGCCCGGGAGCCTGGGGACCCTGGCTCTGCTGTTGAACTGCTCCGGCTGTCTCTCAGGCTCGCGGCCTCCTCTTGGGCAGAAAGAAGAGGACTGAAGAAGGTGAGACCTCAAGGCCCTGAAGATGGTAGAGGTTGTGACATGCCCTTCCCAGAAGACTTCTAAAGGCAATCCCTGAGGCTGTGAGAACAACACTGGATGCAGGACAGGCCCCAGCAGGAGACGGTGTGCAGAGGCTGAGCCGGCGTCCAGGGGCTCGCCCCTGACTCCGGGGGCCTTGGGCTGGCTTGTAGAGCTGAGAGGGCAGGCATTGATGAATGGAGGGTCTGGGCAAGCACCCCATGTGCTCAGCAGCCCCTGACGTGACTGTACACAGTGTCATCTGCTGTTGGACTGGATTTGCATGCGTGGCTGGCTTTATCAAGCACAGCAATAGTGCATTACACGAGCACTCAGCATCCTGAGTGCCCCGAGCCTTGGGGGCCATCTGGACTGCCTTGTGCTCCAGGGTCTGCTGCTTCTGTCTGCAAGGCCACAGCTAGCCTTTCCGCCCCATGCCCTTCACGGTCTGGGGGCTGGGCTGATGGGGCCTAGGACCGGTTGGTTACTTTCTCCCCTGGCCCTGATGGCCGCTGCCTATGCTTCTCGGCCCATAAGTGCTCAGATCCAGAGGGATGTCCTAAAGTGAGGAGATGGGGGTGGTACATCCACAGGCATACACATGCAAACACACGCATAAACACACACATCTGTCCCTAAGAACAGTAGGATTCCCTAGTGAGGGGGTGTAGGCAGAGGAGCAGCCCAAAACCTCCCAGTGCTGTGCCACCACCTGGCTGCACAGAGGGAGGGCAGAGGGGACAAGGAAGTGCCTACAGGGCACAAGATTGCAGAGGCCAGGAAGGGACACAAGTGCCACAGTGCCTGGAAGGTGCTGTCAGTGCGGGGTGGTGGCTTCTGTTCTGCTCCATCGGCCCCTGCAGGGCCACCTCTAGGCTGTAAGGGCTGGTAGAAGTGGCCAGAAGCTAAAGCACGGCCAGTGGAAGAGAGCTTGGCCGGCTGAGGGAAGAGGCAGGAGGCTGACAGTGAGGTGGGGCGTGGGCCCTTCGCACACACGGAGTCAATTCCAGATGGCCTTTCCGGGTGACCCAGAGACCGAGGGTGGCTGGGGACTCCCTGCTGCAGTCATTGATGTCATGTACCACAAGACTTGTTAGTGGTTTGTCTCTGAGCAGAGACCCTGGGAGAAGCCTCCTCTCCATGGGTGACTACTGCTCCTGTTCTGGGCTGGCTATTGGGCCTGAATGCCCTTGCCAGTGTGGGTTGGGTCGGGGGGGCTGCTGGCCCCTCAGGGTTGTGATGCAACTGTGGAGATAATGCAGGGCAGGAGCAGGAGGGATGTGCTTGTCTGGGAATCTGACCCTTGGGGTCGAAGGTGTGCAGTGAGGGGGTGAGGGGTAGGCCAGGAGGCTGACTCCCAGCTGTCCCAATCCCTGACTGCAGCCAAGGACTTGTGGGATAAGAAGCCCAGGTCCCTTAGCCACTCCTCCCAGCCTCAGGGACTGGGGATAGGGTGTGAAGGTACCAGAGAAGGACAGGTGCATTCTCAGCACAGGCCCTGTCCTGAGTTTCCAGCAGCTTCTTTTCCCAGCTTGCTTGGCTTCCAGTCTCCACACCAGGGGCTTGGGGGTGCGAGCCAGCAGCCCAGTTTCCTGTCTGGGAAGGGATAGCAACTTCCTGAGGAAGGGGCTGTGGCCAATTTATAGGCGTTTCTAGCAGACTCACGTGCACACACAGTGCAGACATGTAAAATACAAACACACACGAGTACACATGTATCACACAAGCACAGCGTGCCCTTGCACCCTGTTCCCTGGGGTTCTTCTTCCCTTCCTCATAGCTTTTGCACGCAAAGTCAAACTACATTTTTGTTCTCTGGGTGGGGCCACAAGCTTTGGAGTCAGACCTTAATTCAAAGCTCCGCTCTGTGGTTACTGACATGTCTGCTCATGGGATTATGCATTGCACCTGCTCCTGAGGGTGACATTTCTACAAGACTTCTTGTGGGCAGGACCGGGCCCTGGTCAGAGGAAGAGGACAAGGTAAGGCCTAGAGGCTGAAGCTGCTGTGGCCTCACGGAGCGTGTGGCTGCCTTTGAGGGGAGATGCTTAGGCAAGGTGGGCCCCGGCGCTGGTGGGCATGGTCTGTGTCTTTAGGGAACAGATTTGCCCATCATGCCCCCAGGCTTAAAGCCAAGGCCTCCTTCTCCAGCCTTGCTCCTCCATTCCCAGTCCCGCTGCTGGCAACACCAAGAGCTGGAGGGCGCCAGAACCCAGACTGTCTCCCAGCTCACAGGTACTCCTTCAGGTCGAGGGGGGCCTTGCCTACCGAGCTGGAGCCATCTCCATCAGGAAAGTCTCCCAGTCTTGGGTTCTGAGCTCACCTGCTCTGCTTGTAACTGCATTGCCTACCATGGGGAGCTGGGCCAGTGCTTGGGGTGGGGGCTCCAGTTTGCCGCTGGGTGAGCAACTTGACTTTCCACTGTGTTCTGTGGCTCCAGGACAAATGGCCACATGGGGGCTAGGATTAGCCAGCCCTGTTCTTGCCAGGCCGGCACTCTAGGCTGGAGCCATGGGCATTTCACTCCCTACCGGCTACAGGTGGGAAGGAGGCTGATCTTCAGCTCCAGGCCTAGGGTTGGCCATGCCTCCTCCTGTGCCTGTTGGCCAGCAGCCAGCTGCATTGTGGGTGCTGTTTCCCCTGCCATCCTGCCTGTGGCTGGCCATTACTCTGGATAGGGGTCAGAGCCAGAAGCGGACCTGGACATCATTTGAACCCACTTCCTGGTTTATAGCTGAGGCCATCTAAGGCACAACAGGGAGGGCATGAACAGCCTGAGACCACTGGGCAAGTGGGAGAGTCAGGGGTAGGACTTAGATCTCCAAGTTCCAACAGGTGCACGTGCCCCTCCAGTGGTTGCCTATGCGTCCTACTTCCTCCCACCCACAGAGCATCCTCTCTCTGCTGCACCTGCCAACTTTTGCCTCACTTCTGGGCCAGGGGTGTCTGTGGGAGCTCACTCCCATCAGTGGGGGACCCTGTTTCTCACCATCTCTGAGGCCTGTCCAGGCAGCTAGCAGAATGCTTGTTCTTGTGGCATGCAAGAATCTGGCTGTGTGTGTTGGGGGGTTCTCCTAGGCCATCAAAGGGCCTCTGGGGCTCAAGCCCATCCTCTCTGTCCTCTCTGCACTCTCCAGCCCACCTGGAGCAAAACCCCAGGCCCCAGGGCACTCCTCTATGGCCCAACAGCCAGCTGCTTTGGTCACCACTGGCTCCGGGACTGGCCAAGAGTGGCAGCACAGCGAAGCCATGGGCCCTGCCCCTTGGCTCTCCACCTAAGCCTGGTGGCTGGACACATGGAGCGGCAGCAAGCCTGTCCCCTCCTGTGTGGCTGAGGGCCAGAGTGTCTAGGTGGCCTCCCACGCCGGGCAGCCCCGCTCTATGCCAAAGGACACAACGGATCGGGAAGGAGGTAGCAGCCAGAGTGCCGTCCTGCAACAAAACACAGTTGGGCGAGGGGTTAGTCGGCACGTCCACACACGGCCCCGGGCAGCCGGCGCAGCTCCTGTCCTCCCACTCTGAGCTCGGGCCCCGGCTCGGCGTCCGCCCCGGAGAGGCTGCAAGGCAAAGTGAGCAGCGGATTAATCTGCCGATGGCTGGAGAGACGCGGGCAGTCCTGGGGCCGCCCCTCGGCTGCTCGCCCTCACTGTGGGGCTCGGAGGAGGAGGCCCTGAATTCTTTGCAGGGGTGTGAAGCAGGTGGATTCATGGAAAAGAAGATGCCTGTGTGCCACGGGACTCCTCCAGCAAGGGTAGGGGAAACGGCTTGGCCGAGGGTGGAAGGGGGGGCCGGGCTGCGGGGCCTGCGTGTTTAGGACACACCTGGGCCACGCGGACAGTGCCTGAGTTGGAGCAGGGGAGAGGGGCGCCTGCTTGGTGGAACTGGCCTGGCTGGGGAGGTTTCCTGGCACTGAGTTGGCAGTGGTGGTGATGCTGGGGGTTGGGGAGGGAACCTGTTCTGGCCTAGTCGGGGAAGAGGTTGTGTGCAATGGCCCCTTAAACCCGAGTCTGCAGTGCTTCCAATCTCAGGGAGGGCCTTGGGGTGAGGGGTTTCTGGGGCGGGGCTCGGGCAGTGGCTGTGTGTGAAGGGGCTGGGGGCAGGGGCGCAGGAGGAGAGATGGCTACTGGCTCTGTGACAGGGAGTCACGCTTCGGGAACCTGCAAGAGAGGGGAGGAGAAAAGCCACACAAAAGCATCCTACAAAGGAACAGACCCGACCACAGCTGGAAGGAAGGCAAACCTTTGAATCAGGTCCTTGAAATACAAGCTGCAGGAAGCTAGAACATTTTGGTGGACTTCAAACTCTCTGCCTTCAACAACAATTTTCAGGTCTGTAAATGCTTTCGCTCTGCGCTGCTGGTTCAATTCCTTCAACATTTCTGCAGAACAGGGAAGACAGACAGGGCCAGGTTCCCATTAAAAGTTTTCGTTTCTTTTTTAAATTAAAAAAATAATAATTTTTTTTTCAAGAAATAGAGAAATAGGAAATACATGATATTGTTTGCTTGGCAAGACTGGCTCAACACCGACAAGAGGAAGTTACAAACATGTGGGACCCAGCAGCCACGGGCAGGGGTTACACAGCCAAAGGAATCACGACTTTCAAAAGAAAAATAAAATAAAATAAAACAAAACACAAACGAAACAAAACCAAAAACCAGAAACAAAAAAACAACCCGGGGGGGGGGGTGGGAGCCAAATCTAACAACAATAAAAAAATCAACCTCAGAAATGGAAAGGTTGGGGGGAAAAGAGCCCCATTCCCACAATTGGAAACACGGAGGATGGGTTATCACACACAACTAAAGCTGCTCTGGATGTGGGAAACAAGTTCTGCAAATGCCAACAGGGCGGTGTCCTGGGTACCAGGTCAAGCATGGCATGCGCTGGGCATGGGCCAAAATCCCCACACACCTGCAAAAGCAGTGTCCTTGCTGTTAGACACTCAGCCACGGTGACGGACAAGCTGCTCCCTGCAGGTGTGGGTAGGGAGAGACCCCAGGCAAGGAGGGGGCCGAGGGGGCTGAAAGGGTGCCCTTTTGGTGGGAGGGGTACTTCTGGGGGAGCAAGCCAGTAAGGGACAGGACTCTGCACCTCCTCATATCCCCAGGCCCCCTGCCCTGGCCTGGGGTCAGCCTGGGAAAGGCTGGTTTGCAGCCCCTGCAGGCTCCAGCAAGTGGCTTTGGGACATTGCCACTTTGATGTCCACCTACCTGAGGCTAGTGTCTTGGAGCAGGGGCCTGGTGCCCTGGACCTGTGGGTGTCAGAACCTTCTCCCAGACCCACCCCTTGGCTTGGAAGGGAGAAGGAAGGTGAGCCTGCTAGTGACCTTGGACCTTGTCCATTTGTGGATGCTCTTTTTCGCAACAGTTAGGGTCATCCAGGACTCCCCCAAGTCTTGCCTTACCTGCCTGCCCCCAGGACCTACTGGACAAAGCCTGCCCTTAGCACCTGGTAACTTGGGCCAGCGGGACCCGGATTGTTGTCAACTGGGCTGTTTCCTGCAGAACTTACCCCTATTCCCACCTCCTCCCTACAGTGGTGCCTCCAGGTCTAGGCTGGTCCCCAGTCTGTTCCTGAATCACACTCCAGCAAGCCCTACTCCTGCCTGACCAATTGCCTCTGTCCACAGGGGCCAATATCGGCCAATCTGCCAAATCTCCCTCCTCAGCCTGGCCCTGCCTCTGACCCTTGGATATTGTGGGTGAGTCCTGAATCTCGCTTCCTGTTTCTTTTCTGAGTGTGGTGAAAATCAGGTGAGCAGGACAAGACTGAGGCTGGAAGATGGCTTAGTGGGCCTTGGCCTTGGCTCTGCTGAAGACCAAGGTTGGAGGCCAGCTGGGCATAGCAGTCAGGATGAAGGGCAGATGCACTACACTGGCTGGGGGCAGCAGGGATGCCAAGGGGTCAGCAAGCTGGGTCTCAGGAGCCTTGCCATGGTCACTGGAGCTTAACTCTGGGCATACCATGGAGCCATGGGAGACCACCCAGGGACAGGGTGAGGTGGGCTTCTGCAGAAGTCACACTAAGTCAGGATGGGGGCTGCATGAGAGGCAGAGACTATGTAGTTTGGCCTTGGAGCTAGACTTGGACGTGAAGCTGAACTTGGCTTATGCATATGACCTTGTAGGGGAAAAGCAGAATCCACCAAACATCGTGTGCTGAGCGTTCAAGGAGTTGGAGCAGAGTGATCATCAGCTGTGTGCCTGCTGTGCCGGGGACACCCGACTGGAGTTACTGAAGGTGGCAACGACCTTTCCCGGATCCCAGTGAGAAGTGAAGACACTCAGAACTGTCAGAGAAGGACACAGGCATAGATGCGATGGCCCTGGACACCGGAACAGGCTAGAAGGGGCAGATGTCCAGGAACGTGGAGTGATGAGTCAAGTTTGGGTGGGCCTGTGGGAGGCCAGGGAGAGGGACAGGAAGTGGGGACCAGGACAGGGAGCCAGTGGCACAAGTCGGCACAGGACACAGTGGAGCCACAGTAGACTGATGGCATAGGGAGGGGCCTGCAGGCCTATGTGCTCACACACATCAGCTCCAGGGAGAGCCACCAACTGTATTAACTTCCGAGCCGCGGGCCAGGAGGACAATGTACTCTTTCCGAATGATATGTGGGTGTGTGGGCCAAGATTCCAAAGCCATGTTCCCAGGTGGCCGTGGCCCTGGCGAGTTGCCCCAACTTTCTCAGACACAGAAGGCCCCAGTGC
Organism: Ochotona princeps; assembly: GCF_030435755.1. Lineage (NCBI taxonomy): Eukaryota > Metazoa > Chordata > Mammalia > Lagomorpha > Ochotonidae > Ochotona > Ochotona princeps. The sequence goes on from NC_080839.1 coordinate 66,330,393, forward strand.
CACCCAGTAGTGGGGGTGGGATAACAGACTCCCGGAGGTCAGGGAGTGGCAGAGGGGACCAAAGCATTCTAGTCCTTTGTGATGATTTCCATTCACCCGCAGCATCACGTGCCGGTCCAAGAACCCCAGGGTCAGATGTGGGAGTGCTTAGAGACATGCGTGTCGCTCTTCTGCACGGGTGCTAGCTGCCATGACTGTCACCGTGCAGACACCAGGATTGAGGAGTCTTCCAACAAGTGAAATAGCTTTGGGGCAGAGCTGGCCTGGTGCTGGTGTTCAGGGGCTTCCAGCAGCAGCCGGCACCCTGCCTGTCCACCCTCCTGCAACCAGGACTTGGCACGGAGGGCAGTGAAAGATCTGTCGGCCTGGTCTCCCAGGCTAGAGTGGGCTGGACTTCCTGTGCCTGGAGACCCCAGCCCCTGCCCTGCTCCATAGTGGGGACAGGGGGAGCCACCTTCCTGCTGGCACCATCCTTGCAGGTGGCACCTGCCCAGGATGCCTGCCTCTGCCCAGCACTGAGTTCTTCTTCTGCCAGGGTTTCCTGGCTTCCTCGCTTCCTCACGGAGTCTCTGGTCTCCACACTGTCCCATCTGCATTTCCTTCTAACTGGCTGTATCCCATCTCTCTTGCCACAGGCCCACCAGTGCCCTAAATGTGCTGCCGTCCTCTGATAGCATTGCCATCTCCCCTGAAGGTGTGTCTCCTGCTTCTAGCTTGCTTCCCCCATCCCAAGATACTTCCACTCTGTTGCTCCCCACCGCTCAGCCACCAGGACTGTCCCCCTCAATCTGCCAAGGCTGAGGGGCCCAGGTCCTCCTCGCCTGCCCGCGAACCCTGCACCTGCCCAGCAGGTCCTCCCTCCCATGCTGAATCTGTCCTCTCTGTGCCCCCTGCGATGTCCTGGCATTCCTTCCTCCCAAGCCTTATGCCTCTGCCCTCACCCCGCACCCTCTGTCTTCCTTTGAACACCTGCTGCAGCCAGTGCTTGCTTCTTCATTGGGCACTATTGTTGTCATCATTTATTTACACATCTGCCTCCCGCAGTTGGCTGTTTTATTTATATTTTCTCGGCGGCGCTCAGCACGGGGCCTGGCATATGCATAGGCAGCGGTGGTGACAAAGCCCTCGGCAAGTTGCCCTCACGGAAGGGTGGGCACCATTTCCCGATCCTCTTGGCCTTCCATGTGATTGTCTTTGAGGAACATGATGTGGGGGAACTGACCTTGTGTGTGCACAGCCACAGCTTTCAGGAGTGTCACCTGCTCCTGCTCACACTCCTGAGGCATCAGCCACCCACCACCACTTGGAGGAGCTGGGGCAGGAGGGGGAGAGGTTGCAGGGGTGCAGATGAGCCAACCCCGCCTCTGTCACCCTCATTGACTCAGCTGGAATTGTGATCCAAATAAAGCTGTTAGTTGTATTTGAGGACCGTCTGTTGTGACTGAGAGCCAAACGAGAGAGAAGGGAGCATCCATACTGCACTGTTTCCCCACGCTGATGTTTTCTTGCTCTCTGGGGCTGACACTGTGGGAGGATTCCTGGACACAGGTCAGCAATGTCAAGTGCATTCAAGGAACTGTCCAGTCGTCATCCCAGTACCTGTCTCTGGGGTGTGCTCGCTTTCCATCTGGCAAAAGGGATGCCCTGCCCTCCCTAAACAGCACCTGCGTCCCTCCCCTGGCCACCGCCATTCACTCTCCTGTCCACCCTGCTGCGCTGGATTCCCCTAGGCACCGCGGGCAAGCAGGATCACACAGAGTCTGTCCTTTCGCCGCTGCTGTGCTTGTCGCAGATGTCTGTCCCAATGTTCACCTACGTCCGAGTTCCCTTGAATTCACATCTCATTCATGTCTGCACGTGTCAGGTCTGCGCTGACAGACACTGAGTTGCTTCTACACTTTGGCTGCTGGAGGTTCATGGTCACTCTCAGCCACGACTGATGCTATTAGCAAGATCCGTGGCACGGACGGGCACCCTGAGGAGGCGCGGTGCTGGGTGCTTTGTTTCCAGGCGAGGGAGGCCACGGACAGCACCGAGATGGGAGATGAAGTTGTAGGCAAACTTGTGCATATTTTTCACCAAATGACACAAGTTACCTGTCAGAGACTAATGGGCCCGCTCCTGCCGGACTGGAAGGGCTGTCTGGGGTGGTAATAAAGAGGAAGAGGTGTCAAATATTAAAAGGCAGAGAATTTCAGAGGCTCAGTGGCAGAGAAGTCCATTAAATCAGAGCCCTGGGAAAGGCTATACAGCCCAGTAATTTTTTTTTTCCTCAGAGCTCAAGTAAGAGCCCTGGCTAGGTGATAAATGCTCCCGTTCGCATTGGTATTTATAACACATATTTGATAAAGGACCTGAAAAGATTTTAAACTCAGAGCAGTCGGGAAATCAACTGAGAAAGCCCAGCACAACCTGGCATCACGCAGGCCCAGAGGGTAATTCATCCGGAAGCGGGCAGTCTGACATGCATGACGCCGCAGGGGCTAGTGGGGACTTCCTGTGAGCAGAGCTTCCTGCAGTTGTGGAGCGAGGCCACAGCTGCTGGGCCCTGGTGGACAGCAGCCCTGTCTCCTTCACGCCCTCCTCCACCCCCAACTCCTGACCTGACGCCCGTGTCCCTCCCTGGTCCTGGTCCTATTCTGAACAGGTTCCAGCTTCTAGATCAGGTGCCACACAGCACCTGTGGGCTGCACCTGACCCTCAGAGCCCAGCTGCCATGGTCAGCGAGGAAGGCTCTCTGCTCCAGACAGTGCCAACCAAGTCTGTGTCCTTTAGAGAGATGCGCTTCCGGCCTGGGCTGCTGGTTTCTAGCTATCCTTTTAGCCAATGGCAGCACAGAGGCCCTGCAGCCAGCTCCCACCTCTTCCCAGCTGCCCTGTCCCAGCCAGGCCCACCGGGTGCTGAGAGCCATGACCTTAGCAGTGGATTCTGGTGGTGAGGTCTTCTTTACATGCATACCCCAGCCCAGCCTGGGGATACACAGCTGGACTGTCCAGATGTGCTGCTGTGTGGCCCTTGAGGCTACTTGCCGGCGGGCACGTTTTCACATCGTCTAAGATGATAGAAGCAACATTTTGCAACCCTCAGAAACATTCTCTTGTCAACGCCTGGGGGTTGTTCCTGGGTCCCTCAGGTCTAAGCAAGGACTGACCAGTGGCCATGGCCTAGCTGGGCTAGGGAAGACCTTGGTCACATCATAGAGTCACTGGTGGTGACTCTGTGGCTTCTGTCTTCCTCCAGGGCCCATTCAGGAAAGGATCACCTCAACCCCTTGTTCCTGAGCGTGCCACATGGGTTCTGGGATCTGCTATTGCCTTGTTTTAGCCTTGTCCTCTCGCCCATCCACAGTCTCTTCAAATTCACATCCTGTTCTTGTCTGAGGTGGACTCTTCTCCCACACTTGTGCCTGATGGGCCTAGGAAGGTGTCCCCAGGAGGTGATGCTCCTGGAGGATCACATGGGGCTGGAGGGGTGAGGGCAAACAGGGAGAAAGTCTGGGAGGTGTGTAGGGGCCATGGTAGGGGGCTGAATGCCACCTTCATGCCCCAGGAGTCTGAGATGGCCAGGCTGAGGACCACAGGAAGCACGTGGTTTCCATCCCAGCTGCTCTAGGGTGGCCAGGCTCTCCACTCCACCACTCCACCAGGGCCCTGTGCTCCCTCCATGCCCAGACCTGGGGCATAGGGGAGACAGATGTTCATGCATTTCTGGGAAGGGACCCCTGCAGATCCCAGGGGAACATGTGTTTTGGAAATGAAGGTTCTCTAAGCCCTGGGCCAGAAGCCGATATTCTCCAGCGAGAAACAAAGAATCGCCTGTGCACAGGTGCCACCCCCCGCCCTATTGCTCCCCTGCCGCACTCCATAACATCTGGCTTTGTGCGATTCTTCCTGGGGACTTAATCCCACAGAGATATGTCCGGCTGGGGGCGTTGGGCCAATCAGTCCCTGGGCCTGGGGAAAGGTCGTGGAGGGAGAACCGGCAGAAGAGAGAGGGTGGAAAGAGCGGAGGGGGCAGCCACAGGTCTCCTCCGCTGGCTTTAGCCAAAGCACATTATTTCCTAAGAATTCTGTGAGCCACAGTCCAGCAAATAAATCAATAGTTTTAAAGGATTTGCAAGAATTAGTGAACCAGAGCTGGGAGTACAATCAGTTCAGTTACCCAGGTAAAGAGGGAAATGAAATGGAAACCCCAGATGCCAAGGGGCTAATGGCAGCTCAGAACACTGGAATCTATTTGTGGGAGCATTCTTAGCCCAGGGGGATGAGGGGTTAGGAGGCAGGCGAGGAGAAGGCGTGTGTGTGTGTATGTACACACGTGTCTTGCACAGCCTGGCATGAGGAGTGACCTTTCCCGGCTCTCAATCTGTGCCCACCTCTCCTGCCGGTCCTGGCTGTGCCGGACTAGGTAGCATACCTGCCCCCTGCCCTTTCAGGGAGTTGAAAACCTGGGAGTTGCTCCTAGCTTCTCACACACTAAAGATGTGTCCCCTTCACACAGGTCATTGCCAAGGTCATTGCAAGTCCTACTCAGTTCAGTAGAAGGAGGAGGGGTTGGAACTTCCAGGTGCTCAGACCCTGGGCAGAGTCAGGGGTTAGCTCATGCCTTTTAGGACCTGTGCCAGCCCTGGCACGAGCTGGTTGTGTGTGTGTATGGTGGTGGTGCTGGTGAGGAAAAAACAGGACCTATGCTGGCCCTGACAAGAGCTGGTATATGAGAACCATATGCCATGGGGAAAAGCTGACCTCTCATCCTGCCTGGGATGGACCCCTCTCCCACTGCCCTGGATCCTGGGCCTGGACACCAGCATACTCACCCCCTGCCCGTCAGCCTAACGGGAGAGTCCTCAGTATGCTTCAGCCTGGAGAGGCACCCCCCGGGCCTGGTGCCCAGAGGCCCCAGCCAGGACCCGCCATGGGCTCTGCTCACTCTGTCTTCCCATTCCTCTTCGATCATCTCTGGGCATCCTGTGCTATCTCTTCCCCCTTGCTATGTGCCCTTTGCTTGCCAAATTCCAGCTGTACAGACAAGCTCCTACGGGGAGAGATGCCACTTTTCATGGCCAGAGCTCCAAAAGCCTCTGTCCCACCCAAGGAGCCATCTCAGGCGTGGTCCCGGAGGCTGTGCTGCAGGGGATCACCAGTGCGGCTGTGTCTCTGCACACAAGAGGGACAGGCCTGTCTGGGCACCCGGGCCTGTGCTGCTGGGCCCTCCACGCTGATGCTCCTGACACGGGACATTTACTGTCCCTGTGATTTCAGCTGCATGTCTGACTTTAATGCTGTTCTTCTTTGCACGTGTCACATCCTCATAGATAATTAGCTTGACGGACCGTTCTCCTAGAGCCTGCCACAGTTCCGTGCTCATAAATGCGTTGGATCTAGTTTCACACGTAGCCGGTGCTGTCCTGCACTGCTGGGGTCCAGTGTGTGTCCTGGACTCAGCGGTGAGTGGGTACACATATTGGGAGGCTCAGCCCCACATCATCCACCCCTCATAGGCTGTGTGTCCAGCAGGGTCACCCACCACTTGCTCACAATTCACCACTGTGTGCTGGGCCCTGGGTGAGGCAGGAGGCGGTGACGTGGCCTGGAAGATTGCCTTTGTGCCCCTGAGCTCCTGGGGTGTGACAGGTGGCTCAACACCCCTGGGGCTGGGTGGGGGCACAACAAGCACATTAGTCAGCTTTTCATGACTTCCACTAAAACCCCCCAGAGGAGGAAGGAGGAGGCAGGAAGGTAAATTTCAGTTTACAATCCCAGATGGAGCCAGCGTCCCCACTGACAGCGAGAATACACGGAGTGACAATCACATGGTGAGCTGTGCGGAACCCAGCGTTAAGTAACCAGCCTTCTAACCAGAGTGATCCTCCCCAAACACACCCCAGGGACCCGAGACCACCCACTGGGCCCTTGTCCTAGAGGCCAGAATGAGGTCAAGTCTCTACTGTTACTCCAAGAACCACTAGCCTAAGACTTGGGGTGGGGAGCAAGACCCCCAACACGCAGGCCTTTGAGGGGATCGAGCTGTAACAGGGAGTGAGGGTACAGCAGGAAGTCAGCACTGCCAGGCTGTTTGCTCCTCCTGGAGTTTCCTTGTCCTCCTCATTGCAGAAACACACACCAACCCTGGAAGACTGGGCTCTGTGCTCCCTCCCTGCCCCTGCACCATGGGCTCACCCCTTTGCCAAGTCCAGTGTCGACTGAGTGAATGACCTAGGCTGTAAGGGAAAAGGAAATGGAAGACATGTCAGTGGTAGGAGGTGGTTCTGACCAGCTGGCTCTGCCGTGCCTGTGACCCCAAAGAACCGATCAGAGGATCCTCAAGACCCCAAGCACAGTCACCTGCTTGGACCTAGGGTGGGTCAGGCCTAACACCACCTGATCTGCAGCTGGCCTTGTACTGCGCAGCTCTCCCTCCATGGCCACCAATGATGCCACCATGTGCTAATGCTCCTCTTAGGAGCAGAGGCATCCCCGGGGCATCAGGGTCGTCAACAGTCCCCCTTCAGACAGCAAGGCTTAAGACCCTCTGGGCTCATGTCCTGACATTGCTGCTGGTTTTGCCTTTTGATTCTCCCTCCCAAGGTGTCTCAAAGCACAAAGACATTTACCGGAAAAAAAAAATAAAATTAAGGAAAGACAGCTCCAAGAGCCAGCAATGCATGCAAATGAATGCAAATAAATACAAACTTCTATACATATGTTTATGCAAATAGTCTTGTGGTCCTTGCAAATCACTCACCCACCTGAGAGCAGCTGCCCACGCTTTCTTGGTGAGAACCCCAGGCAGGGTGCCTGGGTTAATGACAGGTGGTATCAGGGCCTTCCAGAACAACATTTCTATTAGCAAGCTTGTTCTGGAAGTCCTCTAAGGATGCTCACTGATGCCTGGCTCTGTCCACCCAGCTGCTTCCCAACCCCTCTACTCAGGCCTTGGGGCTCACTCAGGGCCACAGGCCAGGGAGGGATCAGGACCTACAGGCCAGTGGGCACCTGTAGTCAGGGCAGAGAAATGGGGTCTTCACAATAGCTGGGGGTCAGTGCTGTACCCATCTGGGCAGACAAACGTGCGGCCAAGCACTCAGCCCTTGTGGACAGGAGGCCCTGTATGTGCTGCCCACCTGCTCAGAAGCCAGGAGGCTCTGGATTTCAGAGCAACACCTGCCCTCTCAAGATCCAAGATGAGAGCCCCTGGTGTGTGTCTCCGCTACTTGTGCATCCAGCACTCATCTGCCGCTCCTGCCAGGCCTGGAGATCAGCCGTGGCCTCCACAATGTCAGGAAACCCTTGTTTTGCTGCTGCAGCCCACTGCAAGTTCTGTAATCTGCTGGTCCCAGCCTTGCGCCCTTCCTTAAGACTCCTACCTTCCAGGGTGGTTTTCCCCAGGCTGAGCATGCTGCCCCCTGCTGGTTGTCTGGGGGTGGAGCGGGTGAGATGTGATGGGAGCTCAGAGAACTGTGCCTTGGTGGTCTGCAAACTGGATTCAGCCTGCCTTGGACAGCCCTTGCAAGGGTGCACGCAACTAGCTATTTTGCTAGATGCTGCAGAGATACAGGCAGACACCACCCTGGAGGCTGCGAGAAGCTGGCACGAGGCCCTGCAGGAGTGGGGAGCTGGACTGTCTGGCATGGAGAACGGTTTGGGTGACTATGGGAGAAATGGTGCTTCTCTCACAACACTCCTGCCTTACTGTCCTGCCCAGTTCCCTTGGGACTTTATGTGCAACTTGAGGTGGCAGAACCACTGTGTTGCCTGCCTCTAGCCAGGCAAAGCTATACAGTGCCTTCTCAGATGGAGCGTGCAGCCCACACTGGGAAAGCCCTCTCTCCCTCCAAGAAAAAAGAGAAATTGATCCATGCTTAACCTGTGACCTCGGGCAGCACAAGCATGAGGAGCGGGCTGTGGGTGACCCAGACTTTCCAGGCAATGATGGCAGCCCAGCAGGGGCTGCAGTGCGAGCGACCTGTTCAGGTCTGTCTCCACAAAGGGCTGCAACCTTGCAAGCCCCCACCTTTCTGGGCCCTGAGCTGACCACCCACCCCTATCCCAGCCCTGACATGTCCTGGGGTTCCAGTTCTGCTGAGAGAAGGAATGCCGCGGGTTGGAGGCTGGCCCTGTTGCCCATAGGGGTTGTTCTCAGTTCTTGGTGGTCCAGTGTTCCAAGAGGAAGACAACGAGCTGTCAAACTTGGAAACTTCTGCACCATGGAACCAGCTGATCCCAGGTCAAACACTAGCCATTCCTGAATGGCCACCCAAGCACCTAAGTCTGCTTGAGTGCTTACGTTTTTGGTGTGTGTGTATTTTTTTTTTTTTAACATTTGGGAGGCAGAGAGCAGGTTGCATGGGGGAGAGATATGGAGATAACACAGAGAGCATCTATTTGCTGGTTCATTCCCCTGGCGTCTGCCAACAACCCACACTGGGCTGGGGCCAGAGCCAGGAAGGCAATCCAGGCTCCCTAGTGGGTGACAGGGATCCAATCCATTGAGCCGTCAGCAGTGCCTCCCAAGGTCTGCATCTCGAGGGCAGGCAGCTGGAGTCAGGAGCCGGAGCTGAGTACAGAACCCAAGCCCTACTGCAATCAGGAGCCTGAGCTGAGCACTACTGCCAGGCCAAATGGCCGTTCCTAAAGCAAACATGTCAAGGGTATTTCATTCTTTATTCCAGGCAACCCCTCAACGCCTTGGCTGCTTTGGCGCCAGCCACTCAGTGGTGATGTGACAAAGGATACACCTTGGAGGAGAAGTGGACTGATCAGCCTCAGAGCCTCCCTGGCCTGTTGGCTGGGGTCATGGTCAGCGAGTCTGAGGTCTGCCCCACACAGGCTGTTGTCAGGTGGGACCAGCCCTCGCCCATACGCTGGCACAGGGCAGGCCAACCGTGGGCAGACAAGGGCTCCCTTGCTCTGGGCAGAAAACGGCAGAGCTATATGTCTCTGGTGAACAGCCAAGACTGCCAGGAAAGACTTGTGCCCTTCTCCTGGCTGTGAGTACAAATATTCCTGGAGGCTGTAGGACCATCTGGCGGGTCCCACAGAGTCTAGAATCCAGAGTCCAAACCAGTCCAGTGCTCAGAACCTCAGGCTCAGAACCAGCTCAGAATTCTCGTCCAGAGCCATGCTCTAACCCAGATGCCGGACTCTCCCTGGAGACACCTGACAACCTGAGGACCTGTACCAGGACGTCCTGCCCAGCCCTCTGATTGGCACCTGACTCTGCAGGGTATTAATAACGACCAGCATTTATCACTCATCTGTGAGCAATAAAAAGCCTTTTAGGATGCGGGGATGTGAGGTGATTAACTCTATTAAGTGGCGGTATGGATCTTCCTATCTGTTGCTTTCATAAACATAGTTGTAGGCAGAATGTTTTATTATGGGCATAAAAATGTCCCACATCACAATGCATAAGCACATACCAATGTTATATTTCTTCCCAGGACTCCACACCCCCAGTCCCCAACCACTCGGAAAAGAAAACTACACGTCTTAATAATTTATGCTCCAAGTTTTAACCAGAATTATCAATGGTAGCACCGCAGCTTTCTCTCTAGGCAACACAATAGATCTTAGTAAAAATGTACCGACAGGCGACGGGTTCCTTTGATTTTTTTTTTTTTTTCACCTGAATCAGCAGCCCAAATTCCAAACACAGCAAGTTTAGGGGCAAGCAGCACACTTTGGAATTTAAGCCTAAGCATTTAATCTGTTCCTTCCATAAATTTCTGCTGTTTGTGCTTTATAATGATCCTACCAGAGGAAGTTTATTTATATCGCAGATTCTCAACATCAGCACATTGAGAACAGAACGGCAGTCGCTCAGTCAATAGCTTACAGCCATGTATAATATCACTCCGGAAATCAAAAGCCCATTTGAAGAAAAGAAGACTCAGATTAAAGTCACTTTAAGACATCAATAACTCGGGAACCGGCGCAGGAGAAGTTATAAATACCCGCGCGCCTATGCAAATGCGCCTGGCAGACGCACCGCCTCTGCGCGCGCGTTGGGGGGACACCGGCGTTCTCCCCACTCCACGGGCGCCGCGTGACATGTCGGCAGCGGCCCGCGGGGACCGGCCCGGGGCTGCGCGAGCGCCCGCGTCACCACGCGCCCAGCGCTTCCCGCGAGCCGAGCGCAGCGCGTGCGCAGCCATCGCCACCAAGACCAGGCCTGGGAGCACCCTCCACCCCGGGAAAGTCGGCTGGGCCCGCGAAACATGTGAAGCGGTCTGCGCTGCCTAAAGGGCGCTTTTGATAACATTGTTGGCGCTGTGTCCCCCAGTGTCCACCCAACTTTCGACTCCCCAGCATGCAGCCCCACTTTTCGTCCGCAACTGGAGAGGAACGGAAGTAATGGGCACCAGGCTGCCGGCTCCCTGCCACCTGCTCTGAGCCCAGTGCACCACCACAGCTCACTGCTTCCCGTCTTGCCTGGAGACATGTTCCTTGGGACGGCGTAGCACCTGTGTGGTCATGATGACACCCCAGAAGGAGGTGTCAGTGGCTGGAGCTGGAAAGGGGTGGGTGGTCCCTGGGAGGAGGTAGAGGCTGGCTGGGAGGGGCCAAGGCTGGCAGGGAACACAGACTTTAATTCTGGAATCTGCCAAGGCCTAAGATGGTTCCGGGCTTGTCTTGGCCAAAGCCCTCAGTGATAGTTTGCTGCAGCAAAAACCCCTATGGGAGAATCGCTTGATCAACACTCAGGTGCGTCAGGGAGCAAGTCCCATGTGGTAAGTGGGCAGCCATATGGTGACCAAGTAAAATCAAGCAAGGGGCAGTGGGTGAGAGGACTGGTTGTGGGAATTAAGCCCTGCAAAGCTGTGGATGCTGGGGGGCTAAGGTAAGATGCACTGCTGCCTACAAGCCTTGTCTGAAGACGGCCTCAAGCTTGGATCTCGTCCCTGGGCTCCTACCCTCCTGCTGTGTGCCCACAGCAGCACCTGCTGTGTGCCCTGGGGCAGCACCCATCACTGCTGGCTGTGGTCACCCATGTGTTCAGCAAGTACTTAGCAAGCACCCATCCACCATGTACTAAGCACCAGGGACAGTGCCAAGAGCCAAACAGATGGAAAATCTGGCCCTAGTGACATGTGGGTTCCAGAGGGCATTGGGTGACCTGCTCCCGGGTGGCTCAGGAGGGCAAAGCTGCACGCTGAGTCAGTCTCATGCGCCCATTTGGCTGCCCAGGGGCCCAGAACTCCCAGCATGACATCACCTCTCCTCCCTTTGTTCTATTGGGCCTGGGGCTTGCTCTTGGCTTTGGAGGTGCTGCCCAGGCTGGGGGCCAGGAGTTGGGTGGTTAAGGAGAATGACCAAACAGGGTGTGGGGGAGCGCAGATATATGAGGGCACTCCAAAAGTCTCATGGGAAAATGGAGTTAAAACATGAATTGGGTACAAAAAAAAATGAATTCCACGCATGGTTTTCTCGAAACATCCATATTCCCTGTGTGTTTTCAAGCACTGTTGTACCCTCAGGCTCCCACTCTCCTCACCCCTTGGCGGGCCGGGGCACCCCAAACCAAGCCTACACTGTTGCTCAACAGGGCAGGAGCCTGACTCTGTGGGCATGAAGGATCACCTGGGTGTCTGGTAGCCAGCCTGCCAACCTGGCCTTGCCCTCCCCTTGCTGAATGAGCCATGACTGGTTGGATGCCTCTGCTTACCCCAATTCCACATGAGCCCTGGCCGCCTCCTGCCCCAAAGGAGGAGGTAAGTTGCTCCCACACTAGGGGCTGTGGGCAGTCCCAGGCTCCTGCTCCTAGAATTTTGCCCTTTTTTGCTGGGTCTTTGCATTCTTTTGGGTAGCCACTGCTCTGCCCGGGGACTGGGCTTGGTAACTGGAGACCCTGATAAGGCCACACATGACTTTCCTATGGAAGACAAGAATCCTGGGCTCGGGATGGGCTTCTGCATGAATGAGAAAAGAGGGTCCGGTGGAGGAGGTGGGGCTGCAGGACGGGGTGGAGTTGGTATGGTGGGCGCGAGCATACTTCCTGCCTGGTTGGGCGGTGGTCCAGGCCCTGCCCCAGGAGCCCCTGTGTGCAGATGGAGGGACAGGGAGGCATGCATGGGCAGCAGAAGAGTATGATGTCTTCCCTGGGCTGGCCTTCTGGGCCTGGGGCTCTGGGGGTGGTGGTGGGGGGGCAGGCTAAAGGCCAGTGGCCTGTGGTGACAGGTGCAGGAACTATTTCTGGTCAGATGGACCCTGCAGGGCACCTGCTGTGACCGCCGGGGTGGGGGGTATCAGGTAAGCAGGTGGCACAGGCACCCAGGGGTCCAAGGCACCATGGAGACCGGCGTGAGGGGTAGATTTGGGGGAGCATGGGAAGGGGGAGCTGTAGGCCACCTGTTTGTGGGCCATGGGGCTCCTCGCATGGGGCACAATCTGAGGTACCCATGAGGGCACCCCATCCAGTCTGGAGTCGGCTGCTCATCTTCTAAATGAGGAAGCAGAGTTTCTGGGAGCTGGGGAAGAGTTCGGGGAGACTGTGTGCTGTGTGGGGTACATGGGATTTTTCATGAATCGCCCCGTCATGACTAACAGGTCATTCAAGTCCCCTCAAAGTATTCCTGGATGGTCCCCACCAAGAGTAAGATTTCTTTTGCGGCAGAAAAAAAAAAAAGAAATCCATGCCTAGGTTTTTTCATAACGGACATTTTCCTAATTTATGATGCAATTTTTTTTTTTTTGCACCAAAATAGACTCAAACTTTGCATTCCATTGCCCATGAACTTTGGGATGTGTCCTGACCTGAGTAACATCCTTACAAGAATATGAAGAAGGCAGGTCCCTCAGGGCTGTTCAGGTTGTGCACCCCACAACCCCAGCAGGTGCTGTTCACCTGTCCGTCATCACAGGTGTCGTCAGTCATTCTGACGCTTTACTGGTAGGTGGCAGGCGAGGGTCTTGAGAAAGGGTCCCGTTTTTACATCTCACGGAAAGTTGCTAAATCGGCTGGTGGCAGCGGGGGCGTTCCAAAGTCACTCACAGTCGGGTGGGGGAGACAGACATGAAAATAGACCCTCAAGATGCTCACTGGGAAGAAGGCTGAGTGAAGTGCGCACGCGAAGGCTTGGGGTTAGCTGAGGCGAGGGCTTGTTCCCTCATGTGGTAGAGGGCTGGGCCTCCCATCCCCCTGGTCCCCCTGGGAAACGGCCCAGCGCGGCCAGACTGCAGGAGAGGAGTGCCTGGCTCCTGGGGCTGCACAGGCAGCTTGCAGAGAGAAGCCTGGATCCCCCCCACCTCTGGCTTTGGCCTTGGTATGCCAATGTGGCGTGCCCCTGCCTCTGCCTTCCCACTGCCGCTGCTGCTGCGAGGCTACAACAAACAAGCCGGAAGTCTGGTCAACCATGGCGTCGGAGCACAGGCCTGCCCCACCAATGAATGCTCCCTGGAGCCCCTCGCCTCCAGCCCTCGCCCCTGCTCCTCCAAGGCTGCCTCACTCACCCTGGGAGTTCCCTGCCTCTTGTGGGGCGAGCAGGGTTCTGGTGTTACACTGCCTTCCCCAGAACCAGCCACCAGCACAGTCTGGCCAAACCCAGTCACCCCCAGACACAGTCGCTGTGCTGGGGTCGAGGGCTGGGCTGGGCTCTGGTTCTGAGGGTCTGGGCTGCGGCTCTAGAAAATGAAGACACACACTCCCCACCCAAACTCCCTGCTTGTGCTGGTCTGGGTGGGAGAAGAGCAGAACCTTTGAGGTGAAGGAGTGGGAGGCAGGGGCCCCGGGTGGGGGTGAGGGAAGGCTGGGAAGGAGAAGGGAGGGGCCGAAGCTCCAGACAGCTGGCTCCGCCAGCCTTTCCGCCCCATCCACCTGCAGGCCTGGGCCACCCCCGAGGGTGGGAGGCAGGAGATAGGCTGTAGGGACGGGGCAGGGGGAGTCCCGTGGAAACCTAGCTCCACCTTGTTGTTTCTGATCCTGCCTCTGTTCCATTTAGACACTCAAGAGCCTGCCAGGCCAGGCAGCAGGATGCCCAGGTGCCCCACCAGCCTTCCCAGGTGAGGCTGGCAGGGTCCCACTTCTCCCCAGAGGACCCTTCCGCCCTCCCCGGGCAGCCTGGCCCGCAGCTCTGTGCCCAGAGCACCCGGCGGGCCCAGCCTCCCTCCCAGAGCGGGCTGGAGGCTGCTTCCTGCTCGGCTGAGTTCCTTCAAAGACAGCAGCACAGAGCTAATCCCGCTGCCGTTCAGCAATGCACAGTAATTTGCCCGAATGGGGATTTCTGCATATTTATACTAATGTCTGCGTTTAAAGCTTATGAGACAGGGAATTGCTGAGAGATGTCCATTAGCAATATATACAGCCTGCAATTATTTCTTTAGGGTGTGTGGTTTGACTGTAGAATATTTTATTTCCGTGGAAGGCGTGGGCTTTGCCGACTGTGTTTTCTTATGTGCCCCAAGAAATCAATGAGAGCGGAGAAGTGAGAGGAGGCAAGAATGAAAGGAGAGTGACCTTTTAGGAGTCAGAGTGCCCTACACTGTGGGCTGCTTTCATTCTCAGGATCTAAATGAGCACACAGCAGTGCCGGACACTCTGTGTGTTAGGGACATGACTGGAACCTGTGATGCTTCCATAGGACTCAGGCACGGCTCTGGGCCCATGTCCTCCCGCGACCTGGATGAGCTGGCAGGTGTACCTTGCCAGAGACAAGATGGAAGGGGAATGAAGGGCATTCCTGGAGGCCCGCCCCCAACCCTGTGCCCCACCCCCCGCCAGCCACAATGGGACAGGAGCAGGCCTTGATCTGAAGCAAGACAAAACCTCAGCTCTCTAGAGCTTTCTGGAACCTAGTGGGTTCTGGCACAAGCAATGTGCACAACTTTTTCCTTCCCTGGGTGGGGAGGCGGCTACAGTGCCAATGGGAAGATGGACCTAAAGACAGGTCTTTTCTGAAAGCAGAGCAATCCCTTCCTTGAGAAAGCCATCCCCTGCCTTGCCCACCCCTGCACTGACCTCAGCTCCCCTCACCACTGCCCTGCCCCTCCGGCCTCTCTGCTGCCACAGACGTAAGACACAGCACGGGCACTGTGGACTTTGTCCAGGCAGACAAATCGCAAGCAGGGCCTCCCTGACAGTGGGGCACCTGTGCCCTCTGGAAGGATGCCCCAGCTTCTGGCCATTGGAGTGGTGACTGCTCAGCTGTGGCTGTTCCCCAAATGCAGAGCCGTCCCAAGGGGCTTTGCAGGTACTCCATGATGCTTGTCATGCCTGTCCCGGAGGGCTGCCCTGCTCACCATCCTGACCCTCTCTGTGCCTGCAGTCCTCCAGGCAGCCCTTCACACTGTGGTCTCTGCAGTCCTGGGACAGTGGGACAGCCCGCAGGACACTGGCTGGCCCTTTGGCAGGCCCGCACCCGCCTGCAGCATAATCTCTTTGGGGCAGGTTTGTGTCTGCTGGTGGCATTCCCTCGGTGGCGGCGGCGGGAAAGCAGTAATTCTTTCCGGGCCCCAAAATAGTTTCTTGAAGTTGACGCTGGCTTCTTCCTGCCTTCTCGCATGGAAATCTCTTCCAGCAGGCATTGGGGTCCAGAAGCGGGCCAGATGGTCCCTTTCCTTTTATAACACGGCCGGGCTCGTGAAGGGAAGAGCTATCAACACAAGTTGGTCTTCAGCAGATGTTCTGTGGGCACAACAAGAGCCACTTTGTGCTCAGAAGCAACTGTGAGTGGCTCTGAGTGGGGATGAGCATGCAACGGGGCAGAGCTGTGCTCTATGCAGGGCATCTGGGGCTGCAGTGTGATGGTCCCTGCTCAGGGTGCAGCTGCGGCTGCTCCTTGAAACTCTGCCCAGGTGTCCCCGATCCATGTCCTTCCTGGAAACTGGGCCAGCTCTTGTCCCTGAGCCCTGGGAGCCCAGGTATGGCTTGTCCTGTGCGTGCTCATTGTTGATGTGCCAGACAGCTTGGTTGGATTCCCAGGTCTCCTCCAGCCCCCCTCCGCACCCCTTTCTACAGGCTGAGTGTTCAGCCTGTTGCTCTTGGGGCATCTGTGAACTCACTTCTCCTTCATCTGTAGCTTGTCCGGTCCCTGTGGCTGCACTGGTCTGATTCAGAGACTTTGCGAAGGACAAAAGCGGCTAGCCAGAAAGACCATCTGTTGGACTTCTAGAATGCCAAAGGCTGTGCAGGGTGCCGGTGGGAAGCTGTGTCCTCGAGCTCTGTGCTGGTGGCTTTCCATCCACTGGTGACATCAATAACTGCTTCTAAATGGATAGGTTGCTGCTTGGTAGATGTCAACAATTCCTTTCATTTGAAAGGGCATACGCTTAATTAATAGACCTCATTAGCCTCAGAGATGTATCATCTTTGCATGGAATTGGCTCTTTCATGGGAAGACTGGCTCCATTAACTTTACTGCATTGGCAATACTTTGAGTAAGACATGAGGGTGGCAGGCTTAGAAGAGAATCCCCAAGGGCTGGTGCTCTGTGTGCATCTTCCGCTCATGGATTTGCTTTGGGAATAACATCCTCTCAGTTATCTGCCCACCTGCCTGCCCATCTGTCCATCCATCCATCCATCCATCCATCTCATATCACTTTGAAAGATAAGGATTGAACCCAAGAATCACCCATTTGTATAAAGGAATATCCTACACACGCATAAGACACAACACGGGCACTGTGGACGTTGCCCAGCCTTAGCCCAGACATTCCTTGCAACAGCCAGGCCACAGCAGGAAGCTCCAAAGTGTGGCCTGGGAGAAGGCCAAGGTGCTGAGACTGACTGCACAGGATCATCTGGGCTATCTCAGAGATACTGGGTGAATCGAGGATGGCTGTCGGCTGAGGGTGCTCTGTCTCTCCACCTTTGTGTGGGCCAGCTTCCCTGGACTAGGGGTCCCTGACCCACAGCCTGTGTCTAGCCAGCTGGCTCAACGTTGTATCACCAGGGCTGCTGTGATCCCTATGGAGTCCCCAAAGGAGACCATGCAACTCTGACTCCGTTTATGGGACCAGTGACAAGAAACCAGGAATCCTGCAGGTAATGAGCATCTCTATAGAAGTGGCTGACGATACAGGGAGCATTTTGGCTCCATTGCAATTTCTGCAGCCCATCTGTGCCCACTCAGCCAGATGGACACAGGGTCCGCTGGAATCACCATGCCCCGAATCACCCTCGGAATTCCTGAGCTTAGGGCTTCTGAGGTTCTTGTCCACAGGCTCCATTTTGGGTTTGAAGGAGCACAAGGGGCGTGCTGACTGGGCCTTCCAAGGGTGCCCTGGCCTCCATTGGATGAACTTGGCTGGCTGATAAAGGAACGCTCATTCTTACGAAGGTTCTGGGCTCATTCCATGGATCCTGATGGCAAGGGAAGAGAATGAGCACCTAGCAACAGACGCTCACTTGGCGTCTGATGTGCAGAGACCTGAGGGTGCAGCTCTGCTCATAGTGGATCCTGAGCAGGCTTCTCCAAGCCTGAGCACCAGGGCAGTTGGGGCAAGTCAGCCTTGTCACTGCTCCCTGATCTCTTGGGGGCCATGTTGCATATGGGAGCCATGGTTGGATGTGACTAGGGTCCTGGGAGGAGAGGGGGAAGTGTGTGTGTGTGTGTGTGTGTGTGTGTGTGTGTGTACCTGTCTTGTCCTTCTGCATTTTTTGTGTTTACTCCTGGTGGGGAGGGGCTGATGCCATCTGCTTGGGTACACTCTCTGAACCTGTGGGGACAGGCCTGGCTCTGCCATGGAGCTGCCTGGCTCCTTTCTCAATAGTTGTCTATGGAAGGAGAGAGCACATAGGCCCCAGGGGGAGGGGCGGACTTCCCAGGGGGCTTTCTAGCAACAGATTCTGGGGGTTGTGTCATGTTTTGGTGATGGACACACTGAATTCCTAGGACTCCAAAGGAAATGATTCTTAAACTTGTAGGCCATGATTATGTGTCCCCACAGCCCAGGTTTTATAGGGCAGAAAGGCACTGGGGGTGGTGATGTGGCGGGGCTGCAGCTGGGAGCTGTGTTAAAAGGAAGGATCAACAATCTCCATCCTGATGCGGAGAGGAGATGTGGAGAGGCCAGCGTAGTGGGTGGCAGGACACCTGGGAGATTGGCTTTTTCTCCTCGTGTGCAGGCTTGAGTGGCTGTGGGCATCTGCCAGCATATGAATGCATGTCTCAAGCTGATGTGCCACGATCATCATAGAAACACGTGGAGAGCTGTGGCGTGATGTGGCAGGACCAGGGAGGTGACAGTCCCCTCTCCCCCTGCAGCCACCTGGCCTGTCACCTGGTGTCCTTTCAAGAGACACTTGACAAGCTGGAGCACGACCAGGGAGGACAAAGGCATGGCGAAGAGACCCCTTTACAGGACCAGCAGCTGAGGTCACTGGAGCTGGCTGAACCGCAGGAAAGGAGGTTTGGCATCTTCCTCCTCTGAAGGGCTGTCATGTACAACAG
The DNA here is from genome assembly GCF_030435755.1 of Ochotona princeps. Lineage (NCBI taxonomy): Eukaryota > Metazoa > Chordata > Mammalia > Lagomorpha > Ochotonidae > Ochotona > Ochotona princeps. The sequence continues at coordinate 66,348,783 of NC_080839.1, forward strand.
GACCCTGCTCGGCTCGGCTGGCCCCTCAGGGCAGGGCCCCGGTGGAGAAGGGAAGACAGCTCCTGACCGTTCAGCAGGCCAGCTGGGCAGCCAGTGGCACCTCTTGCTGGCTCATCTCCACCCCCCGTGCCAGTCTTGCTTCCACCAGATGGCTTCTGGGACCCTTCATAGCAGGAGGGCTCTATGGAAATCAAAAGCGAACCCTAAAAGAGGCATGACCCTAGTCATGGGAGACAGAATCGGCATTGGTTAACAGGGAGCAGGACGGGCCGCTTGCAGTCAACCACAGTAGACATGGGGCAAGTGTGAGTAGCAGGGCCGCTGACAGCACCCACAGGGAAAGCCATGTGCCACCTGTCCCCAGCGTAGTGACAGTGCCTTGCTGAGGGCTGCCCTTCCCCCGTGCTATTTAGGAGGACACACACACGGTTAGGGATGAGCTGTGTCAGTCCCCCATTCCTGCACTGAAGCCCTAACTCCCCGTGTGGCTGTGTCTGAAGAAAGGGTCTTTAAGGTCAGGAAGGAGATGTGAGGTCGTAAGCAAAGCAAGGAACTGGAGGAGGTGCCAAGGCTGTGAGGGCCAGAATAGAGGCCATGTGAGGACACAGCACGAGGTAAGCCGTCTATAAGCCAAGGAGGAGGGCCCAGGAACCAGCCCAGCCACTGCTGCTGCCTTGCACCTGCAGCCTCCAGAATGACAAGTAACTGTAGGCTGTTCAAGCTGCCCAGCCTGTGCACCTTGGAAGCCTTCTGCCCAAGCCATGCGCTGGCCCTGCAGAAGCTGGAGGAAAACTGCCATGTACTTGTATCTGAGACACTGAGCAATGCCAGCTAGCAAGGTCACGGTGAAGAGGGGAGAATGAAGTCGTGGGAAGCCAGTGGGCTTCTGGGGCTATGCTTGGTCATCTCCCTGGCTGATGGGGAGTTAGGGTGTAAAATTGCTTTTGACATGCTGTAGAGGCTGCAGCTTCCCTCCACTCGCTTGCTTTCTTTCTCTTTCTTTCTTTCTTTCTTTCTTTCTTTCTTTCTTTCTTTCTTTCTTTCTTTCTTTCTTTCTTTCTTTCTTTCTTTCTTTCTTTCTTTCTTTCTTTCTTTCTTTCTTTCTTCAGAGTTACACCTAGGAAATAGGCAATAAGGACTGTTTCAATAGATGGCAACCCTTTGGTCGTTTTCTTCTTCAAGCGATGTACACAATGTGTTGTGTTCCTAAAATACTACACTTGTGTTATTTTTACCTCTTACATTTCTAGAAGAGCGAGGATGTTCCTGATTGGAATGTACCTTCAACAAAATCGTTGCTCATGAAAGCAGTTTTGTGCCACCTTTTCTTCAGCCTGGTCTCCCGGCGTGGGGGTCCTGCCCATGCCCATCACACAGTCATCTTGTGCTCCGTGTTCTTTCTTATAAAACTCCTTGCCAGATTCTGTACGCCTCTAGGGGCTAGCCCTGGATGGCACCTTCTCCCCAGCCAAGTCAGCAGCTGTCGGGTGCTGGGTTGTGGGGTGGGTCCCCAGCAACTTCCTGTGAAAACCCACAAGCAGCGAGCAAGGCGCCTGAGGACTGTCTTATATTTGTATCAAACTTCCAGGCCAGAACTAATGGTGCCCGGGTGTTTCTCACTTGGGCTGAAGGCACTAAAGATCAAGCAAATCTTCACTTTGCAAGGCTAGGTTGAACACTTGCCCAAGACCAAGGTCACCCCCACCCCCACCAAACACTGACTGGGGAGGCAGACAAGTGAGTCTCGTAGCCCAAGCAGGAGTTCTGGCGTTTGTGTGCCCAGCATTCAGAGGAAGCGTCCTTAGGTCCAAAGGCTTAAAGTCTTTGACCCATCTCCGATCTGCACAGGCAAATGGTTTCAGGGGAGTGTGTGTGTGTGTGTGTGAGAGAGAGAGAGAGAGAGACTCCATGATGGATGAAGCTATTGAAACAATCACAGCTCTGTGTCCCTGCCTTTCTCTCTAACATTCTTCCCTAACGCTTCTGTAGAAGGGCCTGCTGTCTCTTGCTTCTTATTGTCATCTTAGCTGTCTTTAATGCCTCTGGCAGCATCGCCCTCCCTCTCTTTTCTCCAGTCCCGCAGCGTCATTGCTGGAACCTCCTGGCCCTCCCTCCACCCCCATCCTCCTGGCGGAGTGCAGGCTCCTCCAGAGCAGACACCCAGCTTTCTCCCAGGGCCTGGCACTATAGCTGGGGTCACTGGGCATCCCATGTGGCTGCTTGTCTAGCAGAGGACAAGGCTGGTATAAGGCCCACAGCCTGTGGGTTTCCCTGGATTATGGAAAAAGCTACATGTGGGCTGTGTACATAGCAGGTGCATAAAACTTCATAAATACTTGGTGGCGTACCAGGAAGAGTGGCAACAAGATGCTGGCCCCCCTCATGGCCTCTGCACCATTCCCTGGAGTCCTCCATCCCATGAACGGAACTGCACCCTCGCCTCCCTCCTGTCTGTGCAGCCCTCTCCTGCCCAGCAGCATCTAGACTCCTGTGGCCCTGCCTGTCTGACTGTGGGGCTGGAGCAGGACTGCTGGCCCAGCAGGGCTTGGCTGAGAGCTGGGACTGCAGGTCCACCTCCTCCAGCACAGTGCAGAGATGACCAGGGATGGCTTACTCTGCTCTGGCCCTGGCTCTGCTCAGCTGGCTGAGGTGGCCCGGGGTCATCTGCTGCATTGTGGTTGACACTGTCTCTGGGTGGCCTGGCTGCCTTGGCTGTGTCTTTCCGCTTGCCTGGTTCACTCATAGTCAAATGATCTGTTAACAAAACCGTTAAGCCCTGGACAACCCTCCAATTAAGGAGGAACAAATCCCCTAGGACACGGCCCTGGGCAGGGGAGGAGGGCTTTCAGAGCTGGCTGGGGCAGGCACTGCACACGCGCGGGCAAGGAAGAAACAACTTGGTGCACCGGAATTCACTGGGCTCAAGATGGGGGTTTCCTGGGGGAGGCTTGTGGGTAGAGTGTGGTGGCTGGAGAGGAGACACTCAGGGTAGTAGTGGCATGATGGGTTTGGTTGCAAATCTGTGCTGGGAGTTGTCTGGTCAGATGGGACAAGGGGAGCTATTTTGGACAGCAGTGCTGGTCCTGGGTCACAGGTACACCTGCCTGCATTTCTTCGCAAGATGCTTTAGGTAGCAGGAACAATGGCAGGCATTTTCGTGAGTCCAGCGTATGCCATTTAACCAGCAAAGCAGGAGTGTGAAGCTCTGTGTGATGGAGGTGGGAATGAGGCTTGAAGATGCCAGTGTCCGGCCCAAGCTCACTGGGTTGGTGCATGGTGGCAGCTGACTCCTCCCTAAGCAGCCTGGCGTGCGGCTCCTCACCAGCTTCTGTGCTGCCACCCACTCTCTGTGGTTGGTCTGTAGTAACTGAAGGATCCTAGCAGTCCCATCTGCTGGCTTGGCCTTAACGGGGAGTCGCAACCCCACTAACCATGGTGTCAGGTTGAACACTGCAGACCCTGAGGGTGGACAGGAGGAGCCCACAGAGGATAAATTGCTGCTGAATTACAGCAATTGTCCAAGCAACAGCCTGGTTCCTTTCAGTCATGGCCATGGTGGAAGATAACAAAATGCTATAATAGGGGCGGTGAGGTATTTTCTTCCGTCCAGATGGAGCCTTGAACCACGTGCCTCAGACCCGAGGGTTCTGGATGGCATGCTGCCTCTGGCTTTGTCCCATGAAGCTGGGCCCCTGAGAGGTTGTGGGCCCTGGGAGGTGGCCAGGTGTGAAATGACAATAAACTCGGCTACAGGGATTGCTCTGTGCCAGGCGCTGTTCTGTGGCTTTGACATAAAATAGCTCAATCCTTAGAGTGGGAGGAGGCAGGTGCGATTGTCACCATCCCTTTGGTGATGAACAAACCGAGGTTCCTGTTCCAGGGCTTTGGTGGAGGTGCATTCCTGGTGGATGGGGTGTCCACAGATGATGGCCTTCTACATGAGGTGCGGGGCAGGCATCAGGGTGGGGAATGGCTGCGGCAAGGAGCCTCCCTTGGGCACTTTCTACGCCGGGACTCCTGGGAGGGAAAGGCCCAGAACCTCTCTGAGGAATTCCCATCCCAGCACTTCATGCTCTCCTTCATTGACTACTTCCTGTACATCTCGGCACAGGACCCTGGTTCAGATGCTGCTGCGGGTAGAGTGGAGGTGTCTACCCCACCCCCTGGGGTCACAGAAACAGGCAGACTGGAGAACCCAGGCTTGTTGCAGCAGCAGGTGCCAGAGTCCAGAGGCACCCCTTCAAGGCCCCGTTAGAGGTGCTGCATGGCGCATGGCAGGCAGAGGCTGCCATGGGTTTAGGACCATGACAGTTGCAACCACAGAGCACTGTGGACAGCTCAGGGGATAGCTGCTGGTCATGAGCTTGGCACCTAGGTGGACTCTTGATGGTATTTCTGAGATGCAGACAAGAGCAGAGCAGGTCTGGGAGAAGACCGTTCCAGTCTGGGCAGCACCTCACGCCTCTGGCCTAACCATGTGTGGGTAAGAGTCATCGCCTGCATTCCAAGGTTCTTGCAGAATCTTGGTGAGGTTGCAAAGGGAACAGTGCTTACTGGACCTGTCAGGATGTAGGGAGATTTGTACTGGGCTCTGGACCAGGGAGGAGCAGCCCTGGATCTTCCTCCCACCGCGGTGATGTGTCCCACCTGCCGCAAGGTGGCACCACCGGGGCCTCTCAAACTCTGAACCCTCTGTTCTGAGCTGCAGCCTGGCTCCCTGCCTCCTCAATTTCTCCTAAGTCTAGGCAGGTGTCAGCAGCAACGGCTGGTTTGGGCATGAAGCAGACACAATGCATGTACAGTCGTGATTGTAGGTCCATGTGCCCCCTTGGGTGGGGCCTTGTGGCCCCCCACCCTATAGAATCCTGAGACAGAGGAGGCATAGCACCCCACCCAGGCCAACCTGGCTTCCATACGAACACAAAGGCCTTGGTATAGCTCTCAGCTAGACCTGGGGCCTGGGCTCCCCAGCTGCCAACCTGCAGGTAGCTACAGCCTGCACCTGGGCTGCGAGCTCTGCAATCATGGACAAGCAGCCAGGCTTGTGGCGCCCAGAGCAGTGACACGAAGCTTCATGTCTCTCCGAGGCCTGAACTTGGCTGTGCTTGTTCCTCTGGGTGAGCTCAGGGGCTCTAGCGCAAGGATGAGGGAAACAGCCCGCGTATTTTACAACAGACGCCAAATGCAACCAATTCTTTTTTCCTCTCTTATCACTTGGCACACATGAAATCTATTTTTAATTAGCTTTCAACGTATAACCTAAAAAAGAAAGAAAACCCCACAGCTTGCTCTTACCGTCCCCCACTCCCAAACTGTTCTTAGAGAGATTCATCTTGTAGGCTTCTTAAAGAAATCTATACGTGCGCCATGCATTTAAATAACACTCATTAAAGGGAAGCGTGCGCCAGCTGCCTTCTCTAGTCACAGATGAGAGACATGGCTTGACCTCTTGCAAATCCAGAAGCACTTGCACACCGCCTTTATGTTTCAATTGGTTACGTTTTAAATTAAAGTCCCAATGCCCTTTTTGGGAAGGCAGACTAATAGAGCCCTCGCTGAAATTTCAGCTCAGTCGATTGGAAGATAATTACAAGAAACAAAATGTAAAATTTTAAATCAGGGCACTAATGAAGTCTAAAAATACCAGTGGCCCATCCGCCTGCCTGGCAAAACCTGTTCTTCTAGGAGGGGGGTCTCTGGGTAATTACTCAACCTTGGAGATGCCAGGTTGTCACGTCAAACAATGGTAGGGAAATCTCGGGCCTCTAATGAGCTAGATCGCAAGGCATTCGGTGGTGGATCTTATTATAATACCGGGCAAGGTTTCAGATGGGAGAGGGAGAAGAGGAAAGTTTCCCCCATTTTTTTCTTTCCACTGGAGTTCTGACTGTGTTCCTGCATCCTGCAAGACCTCGTGGAGCCAGCTGTCTGTCACTTAAAAGGGTAAAAATCAACTGGGCTTCAGAGAAGTAAGATTCCCCAGGGCTAAAGTTAAGAACGACCCAGATCCAAACCCATGTGGTCCTGCCGGGAAAGTGACTCTTGCATGGCAAGTTTCAAATATCTGCTTTGCAAATTTGAGTTTCTTGTTTTAAAAGAATATCCCGTTGTTTGACGTTAGATCTGACAGACAAATTATAGCTTCAACATGAAAGGCTTTTAAGATTAGAAATGAAAGAAGAAATCACTTGAATTAAAAAAAAAAAAACCACCCTAAAGCCACCCCGGTTTGCTCAGCGAGATGTTAGCCGATGCCCGTGCGGGCTGTCTACCCGCGAACAGAGTGGGATTGGCCGCTAGCAAAGGCTGGGAGTAGAGAACAGCTTCTGGAGAGGCAGCAGGCTCACGGGCCACCTGGGAAAATCGGCGCAACTGATGGGCCGGGCAGGGCTAGAAGCTGGGAAGCAGAAGGATACAGACAGAGAAGGCGGAGCCCTAAGCACCAGGCCCCCTAGACCCGTGCCTCATGGCTCTCGCCTGGCGCTCAGTCCCTCCAGGACGCTGTTCTCTCCCTTCTCCAGGGTGCAGAGAGAGTTTCCTGCCTCTGATCTGCACAGATATCACAGGAGCAGCTCTGTAGTGGGTCACCGACCTTAGGGGCGTCCCCCTGACATCCCATGCATGGACCAGTCCTACCCCCTGTGTCTCCCTGATATAGGATTGGAGGATGTTCCAACCTTGGTGGGGCAGGAAAGTGCCAGTTAGCTGCTCAGCTGTGTCAGGATCCGTTCCTTTTCTGCATGAAACAAATTCTTTTGCATGCATTCCTGGACCCAGGTCAGCCAGGTAAACTCCTCAACTTCAGGAAACTGCTCGGACAGGGGATAGGCTCTGCATTTGGGGGGCACTGAGGGAGCTGGGGCCCCCACTTGTCTGGTGTGTCCAAGCTGGTGGCTCATGAACTGGGGGTATATGTGTGCTGTGTGCACAAGTGCACCTCTTTTAAAGGCAGAGGAAACGTACCCAAAACGACTCTTATAAAAAAATCTATGTAGTTACTTTTTTCTAAAAACAAAAAGATTAAGCAAAGCAAGAGTAGACTGGAGATTAGATGCAACGTCCTACACTTTTGCCATATACAATCAGTGGGGATTTCTGAAACAAAGGCCGTTGGGGCTCAATCAGGCTGGGGTTACACCCCACATGGATCTTAGCTGAAGGCGGTTGTTGGATGGCTTGGTAAGATCTGAACTTGGCATGCAAGGATGAAGACAGACTTCTGAGAGCCGGCGGGAGGAGCAGCTCTGCTTCCACCCCCTCCTATGATGTGTACCCTAACACAGATACTTTCTGGGGTCCCACTCGCCAGCTGTACCTGAGGCATGGGGACTGCAGCGGGGCAGGCCAAGCTCTGAGCTGTGGGCCCTGTTGGCCTGGCATGCCAAGTGGCGTGCTTATTGAAGCAGAGAAAGCCAGCAGACCGCATGACCCTGGCCCCTCCTCCTTCTGTCCACTCTGAGCATCCAACCTGGCTACAACCTGCTGACGGACACCAAGAATGAGTCCTGGAGTGTCTGGGGAGAGCTCCTGCCCTGACCCTGAGGCTGGGGTGTCTGGGGAGAGCTCCTGCCCTGACCCTGAGGCTGGGGTGTCTGGGGAGAGCTCCTGCCCTGACCCTGAGGCTGGGGTGTCCATCTGCCTTAGGTTTGTGCTGCCAAGGATTTTCCTTGGGGCTCCGCTGGTGGGGGAGGGCAGGGGGAACTGGTCACTGAAGGTTGGGGCTGGGGGTGCTTCCTCTCAGAGTCTCCCCAGTCCTAAATCCCTTAGGGATGCTCTTGTCCCATGGTCCCTGCATAGACAGCTCACACTGTGCGTGTGGGTGGAGAGAGCAGGATGTCCTAGAGGCAGGATGCCTCATAGAGCCCAGGATGTAGCCGCTGATTCCTGATTGAGGGGCACCTCGGCCTGACCTTGGGTCAGAAGTCAGGACTGGCCTGGAGGGCAAAGGCCTGTGGACTTGGCAGGCTCTCTTTCCTTCCCCTCCTGTCTCCATTCCCCCAGCTTCCCCCATGCCAACCGCCACACCTCTCCTCTGTCACACCTCCCCTGTCTGAGGCGGAGCTGCCCAGTCTCCAGGCTGGGCCAGACCAGGGAAGGAGCCACCCTGCAATGTGTGTCTGTCCTCCCTGTGTCACAGAGGCGCGTGGGCAGCAGGACTTACCTTTGGGGTGCCCTGGGTCGGTGAATTCATACTTCCCCACGCCGATGGTGCGCAACATCTGCAGCCCATGGGCAGAGTCGGTCGTGGGGGGTCCATTGGTGGCGGGGGCACCGCTGGGAAGGGTGGCGGATGGCTGGGCTGGTGGTGGTGGCGGCGGCAGGAGGGGCCCTGCCATGTGGCCATTGCCCACTGCAGTGGGTCCTGGGCGTGCTAGTTGCCCCACGCCGGGAAGTGTAGACACGGCCAGGGGCTGAGGGCTGGCATACAGGGCCTGGGCAGGCATGTTGACCACCACACTGCTCAGTGGCTGGGAGGGTGGCTGCGGGAGTGAGTAGTGGCCTGGCATCAGCGGGAGCTGCGGCCCCACGTGGGGAGGCAGTGAGGGGGTCACCCCGATGACTGGGGCTTGGACGTTCACGGCCGGACTGAAGGTGGGAGGCTGAGCCACTCCATAGGAGTGTGCGATCAGGGCAGGCTGGCTCCCAGCGGCCATCGTGGTCACCCATGGTCCAGTGCCTGCAAGGGAGAGGGAAGAAATGTCATCTGCCGGTCACCTAGTCACTCAACAAACCCCAACTGTCCCAGGCCCTTGGCTGGGTGCTGTTGCCTAGAGGAACACAGAGAATAGGAATGGGTGACTAGACATGTACCTAAGGAGATGTGGATCAACACTCAGGGTGCTCAGAACAAGAGGTGCCATTTGCCTGGTAGAGGTGAGAAGCAACATTTCCAAAGAGACATGGGTCCAAACCTCACTGCTGCCACTGGCTAGCTAAGGACATGCGCCAGCCACTTGTCTTCTCTGCGACTCAGTGTGATCTGCTCAGTGGGATCAGGGGCACCACCCCCCTTCCAGGGCTACTGGGGAAAGGGGGGTGGGGACAAAATCAAAAACAACCCTGCAGTACTGAGTCCCGGGGAGGCACTGCTGGTCACTTGTGGAACACAGAGGAACACAGAGCCTGGAACGACACCTGCTTGGTGCCCCGAGGCAGCGGAGCCTGGGGGTGAGGGCACCAGGTGTGGGGATGAAAGATCTGGTTGGGGCCCTTAAGGGAACATGAGCAGGACAAGATGGGGTACAGAAAGCCCCCCACCTTGGAACTTGACACAAGGGCCAGTGGATGACAGTGGGGGATCTCTGAGACTCCAACGCTGCTTTAGCTTTTGTGATTCTACCACTCGGGACCACCAGCCCTAGTGGGAGCCATGTAGTCAGATTCTAGAAGGGCTGGTGGGGGGGCAAGTGCACCTTGCTCAGAGCAGAGGAGGATGGATCGCCATGAGCCAGGCCTGAGAAGGCACTCATTCCAAGTTCCCTTTGTTCCAGGAATCACCAAGGAACACGGAAATGTGTCCCCCTGCCCCTCACCTCCCGAGAGTCGAGCTGGAGAGGTCCTGGGCTACTCTGCAGGGCAGGCCACAGGGCCACATGGGTGACCCAAAGGGGAGGTCTCCAGGTACCTGCAACAAGTTCTGTCTTGTTTATACCTAGGACTTGGATGATGATGGGGGCAGGAAAGGGGGCAGCATAACCAAGCCTGCTGCAGATACCATGCTGGCATACCCAGGAACAGGGCAGCGACGCAAACAAGCGTCTAAGGGATCCAGCGGGCCACCTGCAGAAGGGGTGACACGAAGCCTTTCCCTTGGGTCCCCAAGCCCAGCTGCCTAGTGAGGATATGGAAAGGGGAGTGGAGGCTACCAGGGCTGCTGAGATGGCATGTCATGTAGCTGAGGTAATGGGCACTGGGATGCAGATGTAAGTCCCAAGCAGGCCACAGTGGGGATAGGGAGCTGTCTGCACATTGGGTCCTGGGCACTGAGAACTGGGATGGTGATGAACTGCCAGCCGGGCAGGAAGGGGCATGCGGCTCTCCCAGAAACTGAATGGAAAGGTGTGACCTGAGTGATTGGCTGTGAATCATAGTCAATAGGATCATAGCCATAGGGTCATTCGGAAGGAGACCCTTTCATAACCCGGAGCCTCTCACTGCCCTGCTCTCCCAAAGTTTCCTGAGTCACGGGAGAAGGGGTGGAGACACAGGGGATGACACGCTGGGTCCCGCATTCCCACCACACCCTACCCTGCGGACCCAGGGCTCAGAACCGGGCACACACCTGGATTGTCGCTCTCCCTCATCTGTTTGGAGGGTGGCTCGTCGGTGTCCCAGGGTGTGGACTGATTGATGGGTGTCTGGCCCCACCGGATGCTGGTCGCCAGGCCCTGGGTTTGACTGTCCGCTTTGGAGATGCCAGGAGCCTGTGGAAAGCAGATCAGGAGGGTGAGCTGCTGCCTCTGCACCGACCCCGAAACGGTGCTCCCGTGGCCGGAGCTTGGTCCCTGCTCCTCCACGGCAGTCACGAGCACTCTGGCCAAGCAGCTCCTGGCTCCAGGATTCTCAGCCCAGTGCCTCCTGACCCCCTGGCCCTGCCTCCCCTCCCCGTCCTTGAGCCTTTGCAGCAGAAGGCACATTCACACACCTGACACCTGCTTTCCCCGCAGGTCTCAGTCCAGCAATGGAACAGAGCAGCACAAATGCAGCCTATATACCAGGGTGTGTGTATTCAGCCTATCTCAATATCCGCCACCCCCCCCATGCCTGGTCCTTTCCCATCCCCATCCTGTACCCACACTGGCTCGGAGGCCCAGATGTCCCTCTGGGAGCTCAGGTCCAGCTCCAGATCCAAGGGGTTAGTGGGACTGGGGACTTCTTGGGACAGACAGGAAACAGGCTCGCTGCCCCATGAGCTCATCCAGTGTGTGAATTTAGATCACTGGGAACCATGCAAACTTGAAGGTGGAAATGAGCATCAGGATGGCGCTGGCCTCCCTAGGTTACAGCCATATGCCGGGATGTTATTATAGTCATTACAATTCACATTTTCCACAAATTCTTTTTTTAAAAAACATTTTTTTTTTTTTTTTATTGGAAAGGCAGATGCACAGAGAGAAGGAGACAGAAAGATCCTCCATACGATAGCTTTCTCTCCAAGCAGCCGCAATGGCTGGAGCTGAGCTGATCCAAGGCCTGGAGCCTTCTCTGTGTCTCCCATGCAGGTACAGGGTACCAAGGCTTGGGCCGTCCTCCGCTGACCTCCCAGGCCACAAGCAGGGAGGTAGAGGGGAAGTGGAGCAGCTGGGACCAGAGCAGTCTTCCACAGTGGATGCAAAGCGAGGACCCAGCCACCAGGACAACACGCTGGGCCGCTACAAATTCTTAATGAGAAGGCAAGCGCTTACACTGTCATTCTTAATGAGAAAAGCAGGCCACAGAATGACACATGTGTAAGTATCCGCTATCAGATAACACACAAGCAAAATGTGAACAGGGACGTCCTTGGGTGACTTTGTTCTAACGTACTTTCCCGTGTTTGACAAACTGTCTGTTGTGCTGTTATTTATAATAAGGAAAGAATCCTAAAAATATGTTGGCGTGGTAGGGATGGGAGTGAGATCACTGCAGTTAGAGGGACCACAACCCCCGGTCACCAGGTGTGGTCCACTGAGGCGGGAGTGGGGGGAAACAGGCAGCAGAGATGGAGGCCCCTCTGGGGGTGGTGGCTGTGGTCCTGTGGTGACTTCTAATCCAAGCTGCTCCCTGAGCCTACTGGCAGGTGGCAGGCACAGTGCCCTGCTGGCCCTGGCACCCCTCCTGGGTTCTGCAGCAGGAGAAGGAATGGGGAGGCAGGTGCCATGCTCAGTGCACAGGATGCCTGCACTAGGGTCTGTTGGGATGCAGGTGGGGCAGGACCTGGGGTGCCTTGCATAAGGTTCCTTAGGCTATGCCATGTGCCAACCTGTTCTGCAAAGGCATGGCTTATGGGATCAGGGTAGGCAGCGACTCCTGGGGTGAGGGAGTGCAAAAGAGTGCGACTTGGAATTTAGTCACATTCACCAGTAGCATTGGGGGACCAAGAGTATGGCTGTCCCAGTGTCCTCCCTGTGGACAAGCTCCCTGTGGGTGGGCCTGGGCTGGGAGATGTCCGAGGTGAACCAGCTTGGGCTGTGGCTCATCCGGGGCCCTACTCTGGGGCCAACTTTGAGCACTGGGACCCCAGCCTGGCTCCAGCACCCGTTCACTGCCAGCCCAGAGACCCTCCTGCCAGAGGGGGACACTGCAGCCTCTTTGAGCTCCTTCCCAGACAGGAAGCTACTTCCAGGTTCAGCGTCCTCTGGTGGCCACCTGTTCAGCTGTGCTGAGTCAGCAAGCTGGTATGTGCACAGGCTAAGGAAGGTCCTAGAAACTGGCCCTACACTAGCCACTGCTACTGCTGGTAGAGGCGGCTGGGATCCCCTCCTTGAGTTTGGGTGCCCAGAAACTTCTGGTGTTTGCTCTTATATTGGGGGAGCATCCAATCTCACACTCCTGTGGCTCGTCCCCTTGCTAATACGCTCCTTAGTCAGACTGCTTGTCCTGGGCTCAGGTTCTGGTCAGGCACTGTGCAGGGAACTGGGGACCCTGGGGCCCGAGACCCGGCCCCACCCTCAAGCAGCCGCTCCCCGAGAAGAGATGTACCCTGTGAATCGCATCAGGCACCCTGACGGGCGGGAGGGCTAGGGGGAGAGCACACGGGGCTACAACAGGCCTGCTGCTCGCCCGCATCTTCCACGGATATTACAAGTGATTTTTTATGTTCAAGACAGCGGCTGTGCTGGGAGAAGGAAGCTGCATTCCTTTCTTCCTGGGGAAAGATAAATAAGGCCACTTGTGTTCCACTCTGTCCCCGGCAACATCAAACACTGTGAGCAATGTGCAGGTCGGGAATTTTATTTATTTTATTAAAGTAATGAAGTGAATATTGCATCTTCCATTCCTGCCACAGAGAAATGCACCGAGCGCCAGCATTACCCTGGGAGAGCCTTCTCCTCTAGGCCCTTGTGTAAAAAAGCAGGACCCTAGCTTCCAAAGGCTTCTGGATACTTCTGGGTGCTTCTTGAGGGGGAGGGAGAAGGGGAGCTTGTGTGGGTCTTGGCTTCAGTTCTGAATTTGGGTCTTAGCTAGGCTTTTCCTCCCATGGGCCATAGGTCCTGCCCTCTGGGCAAGCACCCAGGACTCCCTGCTCATCCTGAGCTCCGTGCTCCCCTGTGGTGGGGGACCACACAAGCACAGCACAGAAACCAACCAGGTAAACTTAGACCAGCTTGGAAGAGGGAAGGCAGGTAGGTCCGAATGCCTCCCCGCACCCCCGTCCTCCTGCGGCCACCTGGGACCCCAGAGAAGCCGCCAACCCTCTGGCCTTCCTTGGGCATCGCTGGCCTGGCTTCTGCCTTAATGACAGGGTGGCATCCAGCGGACAGAGGCAACCTAGGACAGTGTCCCCTGCCTGGCCTCAACACAGTCAGTGGCCCTGTCTGCCCATCAGCATGCCTGGGCAGGTTCTCTTGACTTCTCTCTAATGAGATGCTAATGGGATGCATCATTAACGCCACAGCTTTTTAAACCTTGAGCTCTTGTAAATTTTCAAAGGTCACATTTTCACAGAGGCTGACAGCACCTTGCTCCTGTCAGCGGCTGAGCAACACCAGAGGCCCAGGCCCGGGGCTCAGACTCTGAGGTGGTGGCAGAGGAGGCAGGTGCCCTGGGGGTGGGGACGCAGTGGGCGTCCCGGCCTTGGAGCAGCCTAGGGGACCATGCAAGTTGTGTCTGCCAGGCTGGGGCGGCAGGGCGGTTGGGGGCAGTTACCTAGCAAGTGGTTCTCAGGGCCCCACTTCAGGGGATCTGGCTGGAGTAGGTCAGGGGCCAACAGCAGCCAGGGAGGCCAAGGCACATGAACTTCCACAGAGCACCCTTCGCTCAGCAGGCAGTGCACCTGCGAGTCTGCAGCAGCTCGAAGAGGCTGCTTTCCGTCCGTCTGTCTGGGTCAGCCTCATTTTCTGCTGTGCACAAAGATGCTTCTAGGGCAGCAGAAAGAGAGGGAGGGGTGAGGGAGGAGAGAGAGGGAGAGCTTCCATTCTCTGGTTTACTCCCCATCCAGGGCTAGACCATCCAGGTCTCCCATGTGCGAGGTAGGGGCTCAAGTACTTGGGCCATCTTTCACTTTCTCCCCCTAGGTGCATTAGCAGGGAGCTTGATGGGAAGTCCGGCAACCAAGATTCAAAATGGGATGCTGGCATCCCAGGTGGTGACTTAACCCACTGGCTCTGGTCAGGGATGTTTGAAAGATGCCTGGTATGTGGACCCCTGGGGCTGTTCCCAGCTTCATTGGTCTCACCTCTGCTCCCTTGGGACCCAATAAGCAAACAATCACATACTTAGCACCTGCCCCTGGGACCTTGCTCTAACCTGTCCTGGGGGCGGGGAGGGGTGAGCTCCAGGAAAGGATTGTGGCTCCACACTGTACTTGGTCCAACCTAGTGCACTTGTATCGGGGTGGGGTGAGCAAATGAAGGCGCCACAGTGCTGGCCAATAGGGAGGGGCTCTTCCTTTGCGTTCCATAAACAAGTGTACACAGAACTTGTTTCAGGAAGAGGGCAACAAGAGTCCCAGGCAGAGCAGTGCAGTAGTGGGGTGTCATTTGGAGTGGGGGACCCCACCACTGCCATCCTAGGAACTACTCAGAGGCCTCACAGATCCCACCTACTGCCCAGTGACTGGAACCCATGCTGCGCACCGGGGTGTGGTGAGGGTGTGGGACACCGGGGTGGTGGTGGGAGATGACTCTTGCCTCGGTGGGGCTGAGGGACACTTAGGGAGTCTCCTGGCAAAACGAGAATGCAGAAGCCTGTGTTGGCCTAAAGCAGCGGAGAAGGTGAATGAATGGCACCCGAGGGTCAGGAAGTGAGCTCAGAAGACAAGGGGCCGGCATTGGGCTGTAAAAGCTAGACAGGATTCAGCAAGGCAGACAGACGGGGGCTAAGGTCACCATCAGAGAACCCTGTAGGGACCTGCTCATTTCTGGCTTAGACACATTTGACCAGGGTGGACTGCAGGGTCCACTTCTGGGGTCCCATGTTAGGGGTGATGACATTAGCACCGGTAGTCCTCTCCGCTGGCTCTGACTCCTTGTCCCTGTGGTGTGGGCAGGGCCAGCACAGTCTGTCTCTGCTGGGGGTTGGGATGGCACAGTTTCTCCCCTCACACCTGTCATAGCTGTGAGCTTCTGCCACACCTCCCTGCATTGATCTGCCTCTGTGTCAACTCAACAGGGCTCCGCCCTGGCTGTGTCTCTTTGCCAGGAGGAATTAACCCTCCAGAGGGATGGGACCTTGCACCAGGGACCTGGGAGGACAGCACAAACTAGGAGAGAGGCCTCAGGGGGCTGTCTGCTCCCAGCGCTACAGATGCTCGGAGCAACCTGTGTCACTGATAAGAAACTGCACCACACAGTCATGATGAAATGCAAATGGAAGATCAGATCAAGGAAAACAGAGATGTGAGTCCAAACCACTGGGTCAACTGCACGGCTGCAGCCCACGGGGTTCCAAGGACTGTACCAGCGGAGCCTTCTGCAAAGCACCAAGCTGCTTCAGGAAGAGCAAAAGCAGACTCAGGCCTGTGACTGTTAGGACAGACAAAGAATGGCAGACACTCGCTGGCCCTGTCCCCATCCTCTTACGAGAACTGGCGACCATCGGCTGGCTCTCTTGTCATCACCGTGAGAGCCACGTGATTACCCTAGACCTGCCCACACATGTATGATGTCTGGGGGAAGGGACACACAGTGTGTGCCTTCAGACAGGCCACTTGGGTGTTGCTTCTGACACGGAAACACCCTGTCTCCCAGGTATCCCTTTGTGCTCCTTGGAGGATTGCAGGCGACATAGAGTTGGGACGGTTATTTGCATAAAGGCTAAGGTTGGTGCAGCCTTTTCTGAGGCACATACAAGCTGGGTGGTGGGTGCCTAGTGGCCTTGGGTGACAAACTAGGAAGCCACAGTGAAGACAATACCAGCAGGTGACGACAAGCTCGCGGAACTTTGAACTTGATCTGCTCAGTGCAGCTGTCTGGTGCTACGGGTCATTCGTGAGCGTTCTGATCCTGTGAACACCCAGGAGGAGTGCCAACCACAGCCACTGCCAGCATGTTCATGGGTGAGATGCACATGGGAAGGCCTGGGGGTGTCAGGAGCGTCAGTGTCGGAACCCCTCCAAGAGTTTCTGTGACAGCAGGCACCACTGGGCACCGGAAGGTGTGCCAGGGCTGGGCATGTCGGAGTCATGGGGGGGATGGCCCTGTTACAGCACTGGGGCACCCAGGCCTGTTTCCAAGTCTGGGGACTAGGGGGCTGAAGCTGGTCACCAGGTTCTGACCGGGGCTGTTTGACGTGGCCGAAAGGAGGTTAACTTCTGGCTGTGGCCACTTGCATGGACTCTGTCCTGTCCTGAATCTGGGTTCTGCCAGGGGACAGAAGGATAGGTGAGTGGACAACCAAAGCATACGTGGGTGGCCTCCGGGAAGAGGAAATGACATCTAACCTCTCTCACTCTCATTTCATGATTGCCACTGAACCACATAGCACTGCACTCGGGAACAGAGTCAGAGGCGGCTGTGGGGTCTCCCCAGCTCCCCTGCCCTCATTAGCCAGGCTGTCCTCTCCAGCCCCCCGGCTCAGGTTGGCACCCCCGGCCTCCCCCTTGGAGCCCTACTGTGATGTGCTTCGGAGCCCACTGAAATTTCTAATAATACTAACCAATCATGTGTTAAATTGAGACACTTCTGGCTCGCACGCCGGAAACCACGCGATGGTTTAAAGGACCAGTGCTTACCTTTCTCTGTCAATTTGCTGCTAAATTACTGCTTTTGGAGCAACTTATAGAAAAGTAATTCTTTATTTAAATTTTAATTTCAATCTTGTCATTTTAAATGTATATTCGGATTTCTTTCATATTAAGGATTATGATGAAGTCTTTGGAGGGTGAGTGATCCTGCCATTGCCCCGTGGGGGTAAGTGATCCTGCCATTGCCCTGGGTGGGGGCTGAGGGGAGCGGCCCCAGGGCACAGGTGCAGAGATGGCTGCCCCCGGCGGGGGAGGGAGGAAACCCTGCCTCTCTCAGGGCTCTGATCTTGCCAGTGGGTCCCGGCTTTGCATCTGACCTTGCGAGTTGTCTGCAAATGCTTGGAGTTGAAGCCACAGTTACTTCCTGTGCCCTCTCTTTGTGGATCACCAAGAGGGTCTAGCCACAGGCGCCAGGCCTGGATGCAATGCCAGCTACCGTCTTAAGAGCTCGCATCTGCCACCCTCACAAGACGGGCATGGGCACCGTGTGTCCAGGAAGGTGCCATGCTGCTCTCACCCATGAGTGTGCTCAGCCTGGACAAGAACTTGATCAGTGTTCCCAGGGCTCAGGCCAGCAGCCCCTCCAGCCCGTCTCCATGGTAATCTTTTGCATTCACTATTCCCATAACAACACCTGTTTGGGTCTCTGTCCGTGAGCGCCCGGTTTTCCTAGTGTTCTGGAGGTCTGTTTGCATTTGGCTTTTCCAACACCAAAGCCTGTGCTGAGAGGGCGGCATGGTGGTGGCCTCCCTGCAGTTGCCGTGGGCTCACATGCTCCCCGTCCAGGCACCGCCCCCCAACTCCCATCCCCTTCCTGCAACCCCCTCCCAGTGGACAGGCCTTGTGGACAAAAGAAATGATAAATCCCGCAGAACCTTATAGCTTGAAGCTTTCAAGCTCCCTCTAACAACTTTCAACAGGAAACTTCTTAGTCCCATTTCCAAGTAACTTTTCATCCATTACAAAACCCACAAAATTTTCAAAGGGGCTTTGAAATCAGATCACCTAGAAAAAAAAGCTCCATCACAAACAGCGAGTCTTTGAAAGGAGCGTGGCCCTTCCCTGTGCTTCAGTTCCCCTCTGGTTCCCGCTTCCCTTTCATTCTGCTGAAAGGCTCAGGGCATGCCTGGCCCTCCATGGGTGCCTGTGATGAGGAGAGCGAGTGGCCCCTACTGACATGTGACACCCGGGACGCGGAGGAGGAGAGCAGGGGCATCTGCTTGTGGGCCAGGCCGGGCCTTTCATCGCTCCTGTCACTCAGCCCTCAGGACTCCCCCCACAGCCCACTCCCTGCCCCTGCCCCCCCGCCAGCTCCAGGTCGCCTCACCCTTTTGGCAACAACGCAGCAGCCTCCTGCGCATGGCATGGCGTGCCTGCCTTCATTCTTGTGACACAGGTGGGCGGGAGGCGTGGCGGGGCAGCCCCAGCTCTGGCCTTGGAGGGGACATTTCCCAGCTAACAGCCCCGCGGGCAGCGGCTGCAGGGTCACTCCTCACCCTCCAAGGCGTCAGCTTCAGACACACAGGCAGGCATCATATGACACCTGTTTCCGCAAGCCTTTGTCGTCCTCAGATCTGAAACCCTTGGTGAGTGTGGTGAGGACAAGTTCTCTGCACAGCAGAGCTGAGCTGTCCTGTCGGTAGGTGTAGGGCCGCGTGCTCTCCCTGGCGGAGCTGTCAGCCCATGGGCCTTCCCATAGGTGCTTCCTGTCCACTTTGGGGGGCCTCTTTTGGAAGGTCAGAGAAACAGAGACCATCTATCCACTCCTCAGATGTCTTCTACAGCCAGCTGGAACCAGGAGCCTGGAACTCAACCCAGCCTAGATGGCAGGGGTCAAGTCCTCAGGCCAGCGCCTGCTGTTTTCAGGGTGCACCTTAGCAGGAAGTTGGATGGGAAGTGGAGCTGGGACTAGAACCTAGGTCTGCTGCCATGGATGCGAGTATGCCAAGGGACATCCTAACCACTGTGCCCCAATGCCTACCCTCGCAGTGCATGGTTTGGAATGGCTTACCCAGTTGCTGGCCTGCTAACTTGGACCCTGGTCCTGCTAGTCCTTCTGAAGTGGAGGTGGGGGGCATTTAGGATGAACTA
The DNA here is from genome assembly GCF_030435755.1 of Ochotona princeps. NCBI lineage: Eukaryota > Metazoa > Chordata > Mammalia > Lagomorpha > Ochotonidae > Ochotona > Ochotona princeps. The sequence goes on from NC_080839.1 coordinate 66,367,759, forward strand.
ACATCTCTGTGCACGAGGCCCATCGGGAGCCCATCGGGAGCCCATCGGGAGCCCATCGGGAGCTCAGGACCAAGTCTACAGCTCCCTCTGCAGTTTCCTTTTTTCCACAACCTCCCCGTGAGCCTGCTCAAACCCTGTGTGAGCCCACCAGCCTGGACAGAGCACTCTTCAGTTCCTGTTACAAAGACTTGCTGAGGGAGGGAGCCCGGCTGCGTGTGGCTCACTCCGCGTGAAGCTGACTGCGCAATCCTGCAACGCACACCAATTCTGCAACTTTATTAGAGACCTGACTGTCGAGGGGTCAGTAGCAGCGTCATAGCGGGGTGCAAAACACAGAGACAGGCCATGCAGCCACTGAGCTCTAATGAGGTGGCTCCCAGTACAGATGAAAGAATTGGGTGGGGGTGCTTCAAGACACCCCAAGGAAAGCCATCCAGGCTGGCATGAGGGGGCTTGGGGCCTGGCAGGACTGGCCACGAGAGCCACAAGAGATGCCAGTTTTCTTTTCCCTGCCCCCAGTGCTGTGTCCTCCTGCTCGGGCCCTCTGTGTGAGTGGCCAGGCGGGCCCTGAGGGAGGGTCAAGCCCTCCGGCCACAGGCCAGCTCCTCAGCTCCCTGGGTTCAGAACAGAGACTGAAGTGGTTTGTTTTTAAGGAAATGGCCTCATTCAGCACCAATCCCTGGGCAGAGTATACCAACTAGGGACGGGAGTGCCAGCTGCAGGGTGATGTGGCAGGGGACAGCAGAGACAGGAGAGAGGACTCTGGTGGGGATAGACAGAGTGGGCTGGGAGTGGGCACCTGGGTGCTGCCATGTGGCCTTGGTGAGGGGGGCCCTGCAGGGTGCTGGGCTGGCTCTGTAAGGTGGAGGCATTGCCCATGATGGAGCTGGCCCAGAGGTGGCTGCGGGCTTCTATCTGGGGCCACTTGCCTGGACTTGGGGTCCAGGAGAACCCAGACAGCTGTTCTCCATGAATGCCTCTTCCCAGGCTGCTGGGGACCAAGGTTTCTTAGACCCCCAAGGGAGGGCTTCTCTCTGGGATGTCCGGCTACCACAGCTTTAGTTGTTCTATGGGGGCTTACTGCCTTAGTCGTACTGCCTTTCCATTCATCCCTCTGCCTGCCTGTCCATTCAGTTATCTATCCATCTATCGGTCCGTCCATCCATCCTTCCATCCCATACCTGAAGACAAGCTGCCCTGTCCTGCGGCAACCCGCCTCGCCACGGAGGAGTGCACAGGCTAATGGGAGAGTCTGAATCGTAATTCTAGCAAGTCGATAGCCACTGAAGCTTGACCTGGGCCACTTTACCGTCATCCCTTACGGCCTGCGAGTTCTCTGAGGACACAGTCGGGGTATTCGTCTCGGCTGCTGACTGTGCACACTCAGGTTGCTGTAACACAGACCCTCAGCCTGAGTGGCTTGTGAGACACAGGTGTCCATTCCTCAGGGCCCTGCGGGATGGGGCATGTGACACCCGGTGGTCAGCACAGTCACGCTCTGGGGGGTCTCTCCTTTCGGCCTGCAAACTGTAGCCTTCTCGCTTTGTCCTAACATGCAGGGAGCACCAGGGTCCCTTTCTCTGATGCCCACTGCGTGGGCACTGACCTGCCGTGATCTCCTCCATACCTCATTTGATCTCCTGGAGGCCCCATCTCCAAATGCTGTCACCATGGCAGTTAGACCATGGGGGTCAAGGGGCCACTCAGCCCAAGGTACTCACACAACATGCCCCCGTGGGGGTTGGGAATTCCAGCGGAATCCAGTGGCCTGTTGTTTATGCTTCCACCTGACTCCAGGCGCCAGGGGCAAGGGGGCATTTGATGGACAGAGACCACCCCCCCCCGAGAGCCGACCAGCCTGCAGGGGGGTCCTGCCACCGGCTTCAGCTCTAATTTTCTGATGCTTTGCTTTCTTCCCCCTTCACAACATAATCTCCATGATCTCCAGTCTTCCCCGAACGCTGTGGAAAGGCCTGTTGTATTTATCTCCAGAGAATCCACCGTGCCCCTGTGCAATTTTCCATTGTCATGGTTCATTTTAATTTCCTCTAAGGCTGTTGGCCACTCTCGTGTTCAGAAATAGCTTGTTCCACTTAATAAAATAAAAAGCGCTTAAATATGCAGACACTAGAAGTTTCCTTTGCTTGTTCCCAAACATTTTGGCAAGTGGCGTGAGCGGCAAGGCCTCTTGCTGCACAAGCCACAGGGTTTTCCCCAAAGGTGCAAGGTGCAACAGCACAGTCTTAGAACTTCCGGGGAAAGGACAGCTGCCCTGGATATCCACACATCCCCACGGGGGTCCTCATGCCTCTCCTGGTCCAGCAGTCTGAAGTGGAGGTCTGTCCCTCACTTGCTGGCCCTGCGGCCTTGCGCAAGTCACTTCACCTCTCTGAGCCCAAACAGATTTCAGGGAGAAATGGAAATCTCCATCTCCAGCTGGGATGCGGGGCTGTCAGCCAAGGAGGCTCAAGCCCAGGCAGCGCGGCCTCTAGTGGCGGCTGCCTGAATTGCAGGTCAAAGATCGGAGCTGTGCAGGAGACAGAGAACCAGAGACAATGAATGTCACAGGGCATCTCTCTTGGGCTTAAGTGATGACAGTTAGGAAGCCACAGTCCAGGTGCCTGCTAGACCCCAGCTTGGGAGCTGGAAAGGGGCAGCAGCAGCCGTGGCTTTACAATCTCTTAGTGGCCCAGGAAGCTACTTCCAGTCTGCAGTACTCTGGTACCTGGCTCTTCTCGGACACAGAAGCCACCTTGCCCCACAGAGCACCCCTGAGATTAGCTCTAGGGTGGGGTGAGAACATGCATAGGAGTGCAGGCCAAGCTATGCTGGCAGGTGGGCGTCCCCCAGGCAGCCAGCCCCTGGCGGGCATCGTTGGATCCTGGCAGTGTGCAGGTCACCTCGGTTACCAACAGCCCCCTCTGCCAGGTCCTCAGGAGCCACCCTCTCTGCAAACACATCTACAAGTACTCCGTTTGTCCCTGCGCCCCATCCGTTTGTCCCTGCGTCCCAGTCTCTGCAGGGTTTGCACTGGAATCAGAACTTGCTTGCGGGGAGCTATAGCCCACATGAGGTCATACTGCAGAGATGGGAACCTTTCAAACCAAGCCAGCTCTCTCCATCTGCTTCTGCTTCCTTCTGAGTTCCAGACGCAACCACTCCCATGGGCCATGCTTTGAGGATGACATGCAGCCTTCACCCGTGCCTGTGCGTTCACACACACGTGCACTAGCCTGCTCGGCCACCTGGCTGCACACACACGCAGTGCACAGACCTGGCTAACCTCAGCCTGCCCTGCCCGCCTCGTGGAATTTCTCCCTCTCCAGTGCCTCCAGAGCAGACTCCCCGGTGGCCACTTGGAGCTTCCCTCCCAGACACATTTTTTTTTTCCTAAACCGGCTTCCAATCTGACTCACTGCAGTTTTGAAACAAGAAAACATCAACAAACACGAGGCAGGGAAGCAGATGGCAACAATGGCGGGAGGCAGAAAACAGAGCCCACTCCCTCCACCAGGGGCAGGCGAACATATTGTTCCCCAGATAGCGACACCGGCCCTGGCCGTGTCTGTGGGACATGTGCGTGGGCCCTGTCGCCGCTGTGGGGACCACAGCAGCTCTGATGGGACCTGGTGGACTGGGTGGCAGCCTGTGGGGCAGGTTCTCTGGACACTGGCACCTGCCAGTTTCCGCGGGAGGGAAGCAGACATACCAGCACATCCCAGGGCACTTCAACTAGCAGAGGCCGGAGATCAGGGCGGGACGGGCCACTGGACTCAGTTCCCTTCTTCCCCTGCAGTTGGCCCTGGCCACCTGCTCTCATCTCCAACCAGATGCCGGGGAACCAGGACTAGCTTGCTCACTCCAGGGGGTAAAAAGCAGTCTCAGAAGCCTGGCTGCTGGTGCAATCCAAGTTCAGCCCCCTGGCAGGTGCAGGGAACTGGAGTGAGCTCATGGGCATCCTTTGCTGATTTTACTTTACTCTGGAAACAGAACTCTAGTAGTCACGCTGCAAGGAGCCTGGGTGACTTTCTGTAGAGGCCCCAGGGCTGCGGTCCCTGTCCGGCTACCCGGAGCCCAGTCCAGGAGGTGGTCTTCATTTGTAGTGGGAATTCCAGGGAGAGGGGAGCCACGCACTGAGGCCAGGACCAAGGACCTGTCCTGCTGCGGGGTGATGGGGCCAAGGGCCTGGGAGCTGGAGTGTGCCATGCTCCATGCCGACACGGACCCACTTGGTCCAGCCTCAACGTTACAGTAAGACAAAGGCTCTGTCCTCCAGCAGAACGGACGGGTGCGGAAAGAAAACAGGTGGACTGGACAGAGGAAAAGTGCTCTGAAGGGGGTGAGGGGAAGGGGAGTGCTCCGTCTCAGTTGTCTGGGTCCAGGAAAGCTGCCTGAAGGAGACGGGGGGGGGGGGGGGGTTGGGGGGGGGGGGAGTCCTGAGCAGTAGGGGCGGGGCGTGGTCATGGAAGGACAGGGCCTGCTTGTCACCTTAGGTCAGGGCCTTTGTGGGGGGTGGTCAGGACAGCAGCGTGTTGAGAGCGACGGGCTCGTATGGGATGCCTTCATGGCCTGGGCGCCCCAGGCAAGCACTTGTGTCCCTGAGTTTCAGCATCCTCGTTAGCATTCCGGACCAGGGGGCTTGGAAGCACACAGATCACAGATTGCACACGAACTGCCGGCTCGGAGCCTGGCTCAGCGGCTCCCCCTAGCGGCCGCCGCACTCCGCCTTTGGGTTGTGAGCCTCTCCTGTTCGCACGTGTTTACACACACACACACACACACTCCGCTGGCCCCCATGGGGCCCATGCGCTCTGACACCTGCAGGTGCCTCTCCCTTCCCCGGTCCCTCCGGGGAGTCCCCAGCCTTGGGGATGTGCTACAGCTGTCCCTACTCCAGGCTATTCCTGGCCACCAGAGGGACTCCAGTCTGGGTTCATTCTGAGAGCCCAGCAGCAGCAGGCTGTGGAAGCCTCAGGACGAGGGAGGGAGTGTGCTTGCCTCCGTGCCCCCACCTCCCACCGCCCTCCCGGGGCGAGGAGCTGTCACCCACATGTGTGTGTCACACTCATACTTGCTGCTTTAGCTGGGATCACGGCCATTGTCAACACTGGCCGGCACTCTGAAGGCCAGGGATGGTCTGGACTCTCCCCTCTCCCCCCAGAGACTTGATGTTGAAAGATGACTGTTGGGCTCAGCTGGCATGGTGTCTCCATGCTCTCCCCCGGGGAGTCTCGCTCAGGTGGACCTTGCTAGCGACCCTCAGCTGCTGCTGCTGCTGGGTCAGAACCGACACTAACAGACCCATGCCCTTCCCCAGCAGGGCCCTGGCACTTGGAGTGCTCCAGTTGCCATGTGGTGATGCACAAGCAGCTGCCGGCTTGGGCGCCTGGCTCGGCGTGCCACTGGCTCCTGAAGCTGCTCTGTCATCGACTCTGCCTCCCGTGCAAATGGAAGAAGGATCGTCACAGCAGCGGCAGCATTGAGGCCACCAGGAAGCTGTGGTTGTCATGGGAAACCGTACACAGTCCATGGCCACGGCCATGTCTGCCCTCCCTAGAGGCAGGTGCCTTTCAGCACTGCACGGCACTCTGCCCAGCTCTCCCCCGTGGGATCTCATGTGTACACCTTCACCAGATTCTGATTACCTTCACTGTCCAGACCCGAGGCAGGAACACGGGACTCAGGGGCCACTGCCTTGCCTGCGTTCCTCAGCATCCTACCTCCTGCTGAGGCCTCCCACCTGCATCTGCCAGAAACCCTGACTCTGCTGCCCATCACACCTGCCTTCCTCTGGCCCCCAGGAGGGTCACCTGTGCACCTCTGTAAGCTGTCAGTGGGGAGTCCTGACACCAGCCATCCATTGCTTTTTGCCAAAGGAGCGGTGGCTTCCCCCTGTGTTCATGTTTTTAGCCCTTCGTGTCTTCAAACATTAGGGACTGTGCCTGCTGTGGTCCCATGGGGCTCAGCGAAGAGGCTAACATCTCAATCCCCGCCTCAGTGAAGATCATCTGCATTGGTCAGGGTTCCGGAGCAGAACTGAGACGCTCACACACACATGCAACACATGTGTGCACAGACACACGATACACACCTGTGCACACATACACATGCATAAGACACACATGTGGCTTCCGAAAGTTCATGGAAAATACATATTGTGAAAAACTGCATGGAGCTCAAAAGTATTTTGCATCAAAATAAGCTTGCCTGTTAAGTTACATTTCCCTTGAACCTCCTCTGAGACTTATGATAAGGTGTTGGAGACCACAGAGCCCGAGATGTGCAGCTGGCCAGTGGGAGAGCCAGGAGACTCTGCAGCATGGCTCTTGCCCCAGGAAGGCCGCTGGTACCAAGTATGATGTGTGAACAGCAGGCGTGGGTCCCTCGGAGTGCTGACAAAACCTGCGTTCCAGCTCAGAGGCCGGTAGGTGGGGGAGTCGCCTCTGTGGACTGATTATCTTTGTCTGGCCTTTTCCTGACCAATGAGCTGTTCATCTCATCCAGACATGCGCTCAGATGCTCCCACAATCCCGTCTGGCCAAATCTCTGGGCACCCTTGTGACAATTTAAGTTGACACCTAAAATTAACCATCAGTCCACCTACTCTGGCTCCCACCTTGTTACTGCCTCTTGCTGTGAAATTTATTTGAATCTGGACTCTGGGCAGGGTGAGCCCAGGCAGAAAATAAAACCCAAATCGTAGGAAGCCTGGGCAGGGCTGGAGCATTCCTTCCAGAATGACAGGACTTTTCCTCTGGCTCCCTCTTCCCCAAAAAACACCCTGCCCACTCCCAGGAGCCGCGGCGGCTGCCGCTCTTATGTCCTTCTCCTCCCTGCCCCTCAACAAGGGAAAGAAGTCACGCCAGACCCGGCACATCTGCTCCCACTGCCTGGCAGGTGCTCCGCCCAGCTGGCTTCCTCACTGTGGAACTAGTTGAACTAACCCTGGGAGCAGACAGAGGCCCCTGATCACTCAGTACCCTGGGGTCTGTCCCGCGGCCCAGCCAGCCCACGCTGCCTCTGCTTCTTGCATTACCCACAACGTCAAAAAATGTTCCAAGGCGGGTTCAAGATTCTTAAGAAACAGATTCAAAACATCTTTCCCCCTCTGGGAAGAAGCCCTGTAGTGCAAGCGAGGCTACAGCCTTCCAGTCGCTATCATCCCTGCCCCCGCCCCCTTGGGGTTAGCGACAGGGTCGCTCAGCAGAGAAGGCTGGCTCCCAGGGAAGGGAGCAGCTACAATTCCAAGTGTTTGCCTAACCCCCTTTACCCTGAAAGGGGCCCCAGTTCTTGCAGGCAATATTTTGTGAGAAGTAGTCTTCTTCTTGTACATTATGTGGTCTGTCTGTTTCTACAGGAATACAAGTCTGGAGCAGGAACGCATTTCCAGAACTCTGAGCAAGCAGCTGCCGCTCGGCTTGGCCAAGGCCAGCTGGGCAGAGCAAAAGCTAAGAGTTGCTAAGCTTGAGAACCAAGCATGGCCTCTCCCTACTCAGGGGGACCAGACGTGGGGTGGCCCCTCGGACGGGTTAGCTCTTGGAGGTCTGCAGCAGGTGCCACTGCCTGGCTGGAAGAGCTGCGGGCAGCTGGGGAGCCAGGCACTTGGATTTGTCAGGCTGTTTACTCTTCTGAAGGTTAATGTTATGGGCAGAGAGAGAGGAGGAGACAAAGACCCAACAACGGAAAGTTTTCTCACCAGACCTCCAGTTTCAATGCAAATGCATTTGTATTTTCCCCTGGGATGTTTCTGTTTCCCCAGGCTACAGTTCTCCTGGGCATTTTCGTGCTTACTCAGGGTTGTGTGGGAGGGTGCTGCTGTGAGCCACCCTAAGGACAGGCCCCGAGTCACGGGGCAGCCAGTCACAGTGCCACCTGTCACAGGCTGCTCTTCCCCAGGCCAGCTCTGCCTCCTCAAGCCCTGGCCCTGTCTGCTGGTCCTGCTGTGTGCACTGGCCCTGGAGCTCTCTCCCACACCTCAGCCTTCCCCACATCCCTTCAGGTCAGCTTCTCAGAGCAGGCAGGACAGTAGGTGCTGATGGAGTGCGCCTATAGCAGCTGTGTGGAATGTGGGCTCATCCTCACCAGCCTGGCAGTGGGAAATCTTACACCCACTTCACAGATGAGAAAAGTGTGCCTGGGACGTGGACTGTTGCAAACACCGCCTCCTGCAGACCTTGCCCTGCCTTACATTTTGGCTGAGTGTCCCGAGTGGATGACTGCTGCTGCACCTTCCTCGTGGCTCTGCATCTGGGGAATGCCTGGTGCATCTCTCATTGTATTTAGCTCCCAGAATGACCCTGGGGAGAGGAGTTCCCAGAGCTTGGGCAAGCCACACTGTGCCTCACTGTGGGTGTGAGCCAGGCACCTGGCTGACAGCAGCAGCCTCATGAAGCGTTGAACACTGGCACATCCTTGGCCAGGTGGTTGAGAGAGCTCCCACTGTCGCCCTCTAGTGGAGCCCACACCCACAGGCTCATGCATGCTCCTCACTTGCAGCCCAAGATCAGGGACTCTGCATGCACTGCATGCACTTCTGTTGCAATCATTAGGAAGCACCCAGCCAGCCTGTTCAGCTGCCCCAGCCTTGGGCTACTGCAATGTTGCTGTCCCTCTGTCCAGCATTGTCTACTGCTGGTTCTAACCCCTGACGGCGACATTCCCACCTCTGTTGCAGGGTCCTTTGGCACCCCTTGGCATCTCTGTGGCATCTGGTCTTGGGACTTGGAGGCATCAACTTGTTCTCTTCAGGGTTCCTAAGTCCCCTTAGGGATGGCCAAGGTGACCCTGCTGGGCCTGCTCTATCCCATCCCCCTGCAAAGGGCAGTATGGCCAGGAGCTTACAGGGTCCCTATTAACATGCCTCACATGGAGGCTTTCCTCAGCCCAGATGCAGCCCCTGGCAGGTGCACCCACCTGGCTGTCTGCAGCTCTGAGCAGCCCACCTCTTCTTGAGCTTGTTTCTATCCTTCTGCTGAGTGCAAAAGTCCACCCCGGCCTGGAGTCTGTTTTGGCTCTGCATCTGTGCGTGACAGGAGCCCGTATGCAACCCAATAACCCTCCTTTTGCCCAAACCTCTTTCCTAACGTGGGGCAGCAAAAGATGAAAGACGGAACGTGATCCCAGGAGCACAAGAGGCAGAGGCACACCGAGTCTCCGGTGCTGTTCTCGCCATTCCTTTCTGCTCAATAAAGGAATCAGAGGGACTTCGAGGCCTTTCCTGAAACCAACGTTTTACAACAAAGAATATCATTTCAATCATTAAGCAAACAATTCACTAGAATAATGAGGACAATAAAAGCTATCTTTCCCTTATTACCTTTATTATTTATTTGAAAGGCAGAGGAAAACAGACAAGGAGATTTCTCACCTTCTGATTCAGTTCCCAAATGCCTGCCACGGCCAGGGCTGGATCCAGTCACATCCAGGAGCCAAGATCTCAGATCTGGCCTCCCACGTGGGCAGCTGGAACCTAACCACACGAGGCACCACCTGCTCCTGCCCCAGACATGTGGTCCCTAGAGGCCGGACTTGAATTCAGACACGCTAACATGGGATGAGGGTATCTTAACCGGTGTACCAAACACCTGCCCCAAAGCACCATTTTTGGAGGGACTGAGTTTGTGCCAAGCCTGGGGCAGTGGCTTGGACACCTGTCATATTGGCCCGTCTCATGAGCTGCAGGCATGATCCTATCAGGAAGCTTGTTTAGAGTTTGAAGGAGTGACCAGCACAACCTGTTCTAGGCAAGGCAAGCCTCTGCCAGGAGGCGGTGTTTACAACAGTCCACGTCCCAGGCACACTTTTCTCATCTGTGAAGTGGGTGTAAGATTTCCCACTGCCAGGCTGGTGAGGATGAGCCCACATTCCACACAGCTGCTATAGGCGCACTCCATCAGCACCTACTGTCCTGCCTGCTCTGAGAAGCTGACCTGAAGGGATGTGGGGGAAGGCTGAGGTGTGGGAGAGAGCTCCAGGGCCAGTGCACACAGCAGGACCAGCAGACAGGGCCAGGGCTTGAGGAGGCAGAGCTGGCCTGGGGCTACAGGGAGCCACAGGTCCTGACTTCATCACCAGTGCAGTAGCCTGAGACACCCTTGCCTGGTTATCAACAGTGTCTTTGAATCTTCTATTTTCTTACTACTACCAGTGCTACTGCTACTACTTATGATCATTATTATTATTAGTAGTAGTATTGTTCTGCTATTTAGAGATTTAAAGAAGTATCGCTCTAGGTTTATGAATTTTATTTATTATTATTACTTTTTTTAAAGCAAAGATCAATATGAGGGGCTACCCTTGAGCTTGAGTGAGTTGAGCTTCATGGAGGCAAGTATTCCTCGACAGAGGGCCAAGTTCAAGTTCCTGCTGTTCTTCCAATCCAGCTCCCTGCTGATACACCCCCGTAAGGCAGAGGAAAGGGGGTCCCTAGCACTCACGAGGGGGACCAGGATTGAGTTCCAGTCTCCTGGCTTCGGGCCAGTTGTGGCCACTCGGGGAAGGAAGCAGCAGATGAAAACATTCTGCATTTTCCCTCTGTCTTAACCCTTTCAAATTAATAAATCAACCTTAACAAGAATAATTATTGCTTTTTTGTTTTAATGTCAGTTCTACCTGATGTTACTATAATTACACTTGCATTTTAGTGGTATACCTTTTGTTTTACTTTTAATGGTGTGTGTGCTTTTTTAAAGATTTATTTATTTTTGATTGGAAAGGCAGATATACAGAGAGGAAGAGAGACAGAGAGGAAGATCTTCCATCTGATGATTCACTCCCCAAGTGGGTGCAAAGACTAACGGCTGGAGCTGAGCCTGACTGCTTTCCGAGGCTACAAGCAGGGAAATCAGGGCTGGTGAGGACTTTAGCGGCTAGGCTACTGTGCCGGGTCCAATGGTGTGTTTTAAAATAAGTAGTAAATAATAAGAATTTTATAACTTTGTCTGAAATCTTTGTCTTCCATGTATTTGGTACAATTACCAATGTATATAGTTTAAATTTGCCATTTTATTAAATGTTTTTATTTGTCTCATCGCTGCACATTTCTCTTTGCCTATTTTTTTTGAATTAAGGGCTTGTAATATGTCATTGTCATGCTTGTAGATGTTAATGTTCTTCCTTGACTTGTTGGAGTCTAACTATATGTATTTATATTCTCTTCCTTGTCAATTCAAGGAGCTTTAATCAATTTCATGTCCCTCCTCATTTCTGCCATCACTTGCACTTTGTTTTGCTTTTGTATGTTGCTTCAGGAGATCTTCTCGAATGGAGATTGAGCTGTATGTGGACTTCTGCGTCCTCCCCGCTGTCTTCACTCCCGCCTGGAACCCCACCTTCTAATGACTTGGTGTTCTGCAGCCTGTGGAGCCCGCGTGCATTGTTCCGTGAGACGGGTAAGTGCTGGTCGCCAATTTTACCTCAGGTTTTACTGGTCTGGATCTTTTTTTTCTTTTTAAATCTTACTTTATACTTTATTCTGAGTCTTTTCACTGGGCATGGAACTCTCAGCACTTTGAAGATTCCATCTATTGTCTCCTGGCTTCTGAGGTTTCTATTGAGAAGTCAGTTAATTGCGTTTAATTATCGCACCATCGAAAGTAACCTGTCTTTTATCCCTCGCATGTCGCATTTCTCTTCCTCTTGGGTTGTCAGCAGTTTTATCCTGAGTACCTTGTGCGAATTTCTTTGTATTTATCCTGCTGGAGTTTGTAGCGCCTCTTGAATCTGCGATTTTATTTATTTATTTTTTCCACAATGTAGAAATGTTCTTAGCCATCAACTCTTGGAAACACGGTTTCTGGTCCCTTCTTTTCTGTCTTGCTCCTGGAATTCCAGCCATACACACTCAACTCCTCACTGTAACTCAGCATCTCTCACTTCTGCTTTTTGAATTTTTTGCTCTTGTCTTTCTGTCCTTAATGCTGGGTACTTTTTCCTGTCAATGCCTCAGTTCACGGTACTGTTCTGTTGCATCTGGACAGCTCACCACTGGGTCGCTAGTTTGAGCTCTTGTATGGTTCTTTTGACAATGTATGGCTTCATGGCTCTCAGCTAAAAACTGCAATTTCTGCTGTTGAATCCTTCAACATGGCAAGTTTTACTCATTTTAAATTCTGTCTCTGGAGTTAGGCACCTCTTTTTTTTTTTTTTTTTAATTTAAGGATTTATTTACTTGTTTGCAAAGCAGAGGGACAGAGAAGGGAAAAGAAATAGCCATGTGTGGATCAGACAAGTGTTAGGAGCCAGGGAGTGAGTCTCACACTCCCACACGGTGACAGGGCCCCCAGTTCTTGCAGCTTCATCTTTACCCTGGGGCATGAGCAGGAACATGGACGGGCAGTGCAGCAGCCAGGCCAGGAACTGGCCCTTGGGTATGGCCGGTCGCCTTTCACCTTGCTGTCACGGATCTGTACCTGCCTGCCACCACTCCCAGGCCCAACTACGGTGACCACGCTGTTGGCCATGACAACCACAGCATCCAAGCACCCTGCCTGGTGTGTCTGAGACACTGAGTATAATAATTTGTCAGTTGAACGAGTGACCAAGTGACCGCTTTCAGAACAGGCTAGCAAAATCACAGGCAAAACACAACCCAAAGGCAGATCTAGACTCCTGCTGGAAGAATCTTTTAGAGCCAGTTCACACCAACCCCTCTTCTTCTATCTCCATTCCTAACACAGGACTCCATAAAAACCTGTAAATATTTTGCTTCCTAACTGTTTATCTGCACCTTAATCACACAGTAGCTTTATTATTATTGTTATCATTATTGTTATTATTAATGGTGATAAATAAAACAGAGCATAAAAGTATTTGCAGAGAAAAACAATTGCGTGATTTAGAATTTTTAATTAATGTGAGTTGAGGTTTGCATTGAGTTCTCTGAGTGAGAATGTGTAATCCTCCGAGCCTCCCCCAGTGGGTTTGGTATCTAAATGCTCCATATTGTAATTTACATCCTAAGGGGCCCACAGCACTTAAAAAAACCACCAGTTCTCCAGTTATCTGGTTCCTATCAGCATCGCTTTCTGCAAATGAATGCATTTCAATTAAAGGGCGAATTTACCAGAGTAAATGCGAGGTGTGTACTTTGTGAATTATAGCTCTAACTAGGAATTAAAAACAAAACAACAAACATTTTCTGAGCTCCTATGATATTCCAGGCATTGACGATAAGACAAAGAGGAAGGCAGAGGGCTCTGCCTCCAAGGAGACTGCTGTCTGGCTAGCGGGAGGAAGGAAGCCACAGGGCCCAGATGCTGCAGGGCGAAGCAGGGCAAGAGGCTGGGCCACGCAGGGCAGGTGCGTGTAGGGGAGCTGCTCACGCCTGTAGGCCGCCACGCGCAGGTGCCCTCAGCCTGCGCTGCTGCGGGAACGTGTGCAGGTGTGGCGGCCTCTCCTGAAGGACACCCTGGCATTGCCTTTTCCTCTCCCATCAAACCAGAGCCAGAGATAGTTAACTGCGGCTCTGTGTGGACCCCACAAGGGATATCCTGGAACACTTGGAGGACACCCAGAGAGAGGCATGAGGACCCAGGCGCACCTGTCACATATACACGGGCCTTCACATCGCTGTGACAGCAGGTCCTTGCCCACACAGAGCCAGCTGAGGTGCCAGGGGCACGGGGGTGGGGGGGGGGGTGGGAGCGGGAGTAGGGGAGCGGGATGATGCCATATAGTTCACCTGGGGCCAGGGCCGCAAAGCTGAAATGGACCATGGGAATGGGGTCCGAGGGACACCCACCGTCCCCTGACCACGCCCACGTGCTCTCACCCTCTCTGGGTCACCCTCTGCTCCTTTGTGGTCGCCGGGATGTTGATTCCCCAGGGTGACGGCGTAGGCAGGGCCTCATTGGCCATGGAGGTGGAGACCCCAGCGGAGGGCTTCTGAGGGGCTGTGGAGAAGGGAGCGCTCCTCATGCACCTCGTAAGGTCGTCGCTAGGAGCGCTGTCCCAGGGCCAGGAGGCCCACACCACACATGCACCTGCTGTCCTGCGGACAGATTCTCCCAGCAGACTGGACAATGACCAGGGGGCTCCGGGCAGCCTTGTGGTGTGGGCTCTGCCGGATTAGGCCGCCCCCAATACGCCCCCAGGTGCCCACTCCCGGGCCATCCAGACCCCGCAACGTGACTCGGCCTTTCCCCTCAGCTCTCACAGCGTTGAGATAAAACCGAGTCATGTCAAGCAGCGGGTGATGTTCCCTCGGGAGGTTCAAGCTGCTAATTGCGCTTTGTAAGAAAACGGATTTCCGCGAGAGAACCTTTTAATTGTCAAATTGGTCAGGATGATCGTGGAATTTTGGGCAGATCCCTTAAGATGTTTTCCGGCAGCGGTGTCTCATCCCCTGTGCCTCAGATCCTTTGGTGAAGCTGCTTATAGAAGAGAGGGCAGTGACTAGCACGGGACTTGCCCTCGTGCCTGGGGACCCCTGCACCTTGCAGCAAGGCCAGCAGGGCCCAGGGGCTCCCTCGGTGGTCTTTCCTGCTTCTGTTGCCATTCTTCCCCCCGTCAGGCCCGCGCACTGGGAGATGTGTCCCCTCTGACAGGCGTGCTGATGAGCTAGGATTGATGACATGTTGTGAAAACAACCATGTCTACATCGAATCTCAACAAGCACCCAGGGAAGATGTACCCTCCCCTGCCTCCACCCCCACCTTCACCCGGGGGCTTCCTCGGGCAGGGTCGTGTGTGCAGGATGGTTGACACCATGGCCAGCAGTGCCACAATGGCCTCCAAGTGGTTGGAGGACTTCTCCTGAGGTCTGATGAAGGGCAGGGATGGGTCAGGCTGCCCTAGGCCTGGCTGCAACAGCAGGTGGAGAAGGTAGGGGTGGGGATGCTTAGCTGACCATGTTGTATTATCTGCTTCTCCATCAGAGGCTTTGGTTCTGGTTCTCCAAATAGCTGAGGACAACTGGTCACCAGGCCTTGGCTGCAACCCAGGGTTTGAGGGCAAGGCCCAGCATCCGGATGGGCCAAGAGCTGGCCCAGGGGCAGAGAGGCAGGGACACAAGGAAGAGGGGGGTGGCCAGGGGATGGAAAGGGGTCCTGTCACCTGTTAGGGACCGTATTTTAGGACCCTGCTGTCTGCTCCCAGCCCTGACTCTTCCTCTTACATTTATGATGAACTAAAATGACCCCAATCGGACAAGGTATTCTGGTTTTGCAGCCGCATGCTTTGGGTCCCCAGGGCCTCAGCACATGCTCAATGCCAGTACCCAAAATAAAAGCTCCTAGTGTTCCCCTCCAGGGCTCCTGCTACTGCCTGCTAGGGGCACTGTCTCTCAGGAAATTTGCCACTTTCATCACCATCAGTGTCTTCCTCCGGTGACACCTGCCTCCCAGTGGGACCACTTACAAGCTAGCCCCTGTACACAGCAGCTGCTGCCCCAGTTGGCCAGGGGCCCTGTGTCCAGGTCCTTCATGCTGGATGGCAACAGGGTCTCCCTGGGGCTGTTCTGGTCCTAAGGCATGGAGGGGCTGGCCCATGCCAGGACTGTCCACCAAGCACTCTGGCCTGTGCCCATGGAACTGACTCCATGGTGCTGTACCACCTGACTACAAATGCCAGTTCCTTCTCTGAGCAGTGTCCAGGCAGAGACTAGGCAGGAGGGCCCCGCAAGAACTTCCACGCTGAGCTCAGGGTTGGGCTGAGGGCAGACTGCCTTTCCCTTGGGCTGTGAGTGCAGCTGCGCCAGGTCCCTGTGCCAGGAGTCTACTGGGTACCTCGATGGATGGCCACTTGAGGACCCCAGGACCCACCCTCTCCTGATTCCTCATCCCTCTGAAGCCAGTGAGGCATAGCTCCCTGGACAGGGCCCAAAAGCTTTCAAAGCCCTCTCGCCCCGATCCAGTTTCCCACACTCACAGGACCCTTCCTTGACCCTGGAATCCAACCCTTAGGACAGAAGACTCAGAATCTAAACACACCTCATGAGGGCGGGGGAGCAGCTGCCCGCACTTGCCTCTGACCAGGGCGTACAGCCACCTGCTTTCAAACCACGGCCAGCCACCCTGTGGCGCCCTAAAGTCATAGGGAGTGACCTCACACAGGACCCTGGGCAGGGTGACAAGAAGCTTCCCAGGTCAGGGGGGCCACACTAACTTAGAATCAGCCTTCGGAACCAGCCAGGACAGAATGTGTCCGGAGGCCTGCATAGAGGATGTTACTAAGAAAAGCGCCAGGAGAAAGTGGAATGTAACAGGCCAGCCTGGGGATGGTTCAGCTAATGCTGCGGGAGCTGCAGGGAGAGTGTCATGCCTCATCCATCTCGTGTTTATTAATAGTCATAATCTCTCATGGAGGTTCTGGCTTCTGGGGGCCCTGGAACAGGGGTCCTTCTGTGCTGGATGAGGTGTGGGGGGACCAGGGATACTCAGGGACCCTTGGTACTGCCCACACCCGTACCTACCCCTTCCGGAAGTTACTTTCTCTCGAGTTGTGATCACCGTGGCCACTGGATGTTGCTGGCTGCCCTGCCCTATCTGTCACCCTTCTCTGGCCAGAGGATCTTTGGAGCTTCCGTTATTACCGATACCAAAGCAGCTCCAAACGGTGGCGTGCCAAGGGCATGGCTCTGTGGGAGGGCTGGGACCATGGATGGGATGGAAACCACACAGTGTGGTGCACTAGGCTGGGAACTCAACCAGAGAATCACAGTTTAGCAGGGCCTTACTGAGCCTTACCCCTTCCTACCACCAGGAGCCTCAAGGAGCTCACAGTGTGTAGGGGTGTAGCTCCACACTCTGGCTTGGTCTTGACTGCTCAGCCTGGGAACCAAGGTGGTCCCTACAGCGTTCATCCTCATCACAGCTAGAGACATGGGAGGGGGTTGCATATAATCCCAGGCATGGTTTACTAGGATCCGCAAACCTCATGTCCCCAGAGTGGATATTCGTCCCCTTACTTCACCTCCTGTGGTTGCCATCAGCAAAATATCCCCGTCAGTCCAACCAGAGGCACCGGCAGCAGGCACGAGGTCATCAAAGACAGAGAGCCCACCTTGATCTGGTTTCATCAGCTGCACACCCCCTACACCTCCATTTGCTGGGCACCTCCATGGCCCTCATGGGCGCTGGCCAGTTCTTCTTCCCCTTGGATGATGCCTTTTGGACGTAGGAATGTTCACAGACCACTACAGTTCAGCAGTGGTCAGGAGCCCAGATTTGTGGGGTCCCCTCTCTGAACTTTCCACTCCTTGCTGGCTATAGATTGGCTTCTATGGGCCTCAGTTTTCGTATCTGTAAAATGGGTTGTCATGAGGCTGATGATATGGCTAAGTTCTCAATATGGTGTTAGATGCACAGCAGGTGTTGGGTTAATGAGGGCTGCTGGGTGGGGTATGAGTCTTACTTAGCCAAGTACAGACGAATGGGGCAAGGGGGGATCCTGCTCTTGGATTTCACACTGAGGACCTGATTCAGGGCAGAGCAGGAGCTCACACAAGCCAGCCTACCCCATCTGACCACCCTAGCTGGAGGGATCCGGCTTCCTCCTGGAGCCTCCCTTTGTTCCCAGCAGGATGCTCCTATGAGAGATGGCACATGGTTCACTCAGCAGACAACAATGCAGAGAGTCACAGAGAGTGGCGGGGCCAGAAGGCCATGCCCTTGGCAGGCAGGCCCGGGGACCCCAAGCCCAAGGGTGATCTCAGAGCCAAGTCACGACGCCCTCGGCCCTTCGCTCTTTCTCCACGCCACGGTTTGGCAACGATGCTAGTTCATGTGGGCTGGCCTGAATCACTTCATTTTCCCCTTCAATCTGGGCCCGTTAAAGGATGCTGTGTTGTCTCCCGGCTCATAATTCATCACGCGATTCGCCTCCCTCTGGAGCTCGTCCAGTGGCTGAGTTGTCACTGTAACCTATTGTCACTGCAACCTTTTATGAACCAGCCTACGTTTTTATGTCAAAAATTTATCTTAATGGCCTCACAGCTTTTACCTCCAATTATTTTGGTGTCACCGACCTTCAGCTTGGGCTGTGTTCCAGCTAATAGGTGGGGACAAATTCTTCTTTACTCCCACTCTAGGCCTTCAAGTCGCTTACACACTCACACTTGTGCACACACGTACACTCACATTCCCCACACAAATCACATTTGCACACTTACACTCACAATACACACACATATGCTCACATACATACAATACATACACAATACACAGGGACACACTCACACGTTTACACACATGTACATACATAATTCATATACACATATACTACACACACTCACAATATACTCACACCATACAGCCACAAACTCATAACACAATACACATATACATACTCACACACAAGACACATGTACACACAATCACACATTCACTTGCATAATACATGCACATATACACACAGTACACTCACCTCCATTCACACACAATGCACATACACAGACATGTACTCCTAATACAATACATAAGCACAGCTACACCCATACACATACAACACACACATGTACACATGTATGCACGCCCACATGTGACAGGGCTGGGCCTTTGGGGGGCACCTGAAGGTAGGCTGCAGAATGAGGCCTTCAGCAGTGGACCTCAAGTTGCTCTGTGTAAGTAGCACAGGGAAGGACACGACTAGGGCGGGGGTGAGCCCCCTAAGGTGCCGTGCAGAATGGCAGGGCCCCTGGTCTCTGCCACGCCAGTCTCCTTGCTATTACCCCCCTTGCTGTGCTCTTTCCAAGTGCACACATGTGTTTGTGTGCGTGTGTGTGTGTGCACACGCATGCTTAGGGATAGAAATATTTACATGCAACAGACATGAAATAGAATCTATTTATACTGAGTATAACATACAATATTTATATCTCATGTATCAAGTGTATGTTTAAAAATGCATATATAATAGAGATATTTCACTACTTTGGGAGCCAGGGAAAATGAAAGGGTGGCTTATGAAACAGACCTTTGTTTCTGGAACTTTTCTGGCTGCTCTTAGTGAAGAGATCAGCCATGGCTTTGGAGAGCTGCTTGATGTTTTCTGTAACTATTGGTGCAAGCCCCTTAGTGGGTGGGGAAGCAGGGGCCAAGCCATGCCCAGAGGCTGTGGCTGGGCCTCAGTCTCTCAGCTGCAGCCCAGCCTATGGGCACCCTTGCTGTCTGTCTTCTATCCCCACCCCTCTCTGAGGTTGAGACCTAACGCTCCTGCTTTTCTTGCCGGTGCCCGCCCGGTGTGGCTGCTTCCTAAGAAGCTCTCTCTGCATAGAGATGGCTGCCAGGGACAGAAAGCGGATTTTCTGGGCTCCTTCTCCAAGCAATCCGGGCTGGGAGACGGCGGCTCCCGATGGGCTCTGTGCCAGTCCTGGCTGTCCCACGCCACCTCTCCTGGTCCCCCACGATTTGGCAGGCACAGGCACTGCAGTTCTGTTCTCAAGTTTAATTTCCATCACCAGGCCTCCATCCCAATGTCAGCAGGAGGAGAGCTCGTGGGCTCAGGGTAGTGGGAATTCATACTGCAAAGGTGTGGTGCCTCGGCCTGTATAGATGCCCTGCCCTGGGTTGCCCCAGGGGTGGGAGGGGGTGTAGGGAGGTACTCTGAGGGAAGCTGTGGACCTCATTGCTGTTGCAGGCCTCATTGTGCTTGGCAGTTTGTGATCTCTGCTTGGAGGGGGACAGTCCATTCTGTCTGTGACAGGCTGCGCGTGCACAGCTGCAGGGGACACTATGCAGCAGGAAGATGAGCAGCATAGCCCGTGCATGAGCGTGCATGAGTTTGCACACAGTACAGCAGACTCTGCCCGCATGGTAGAAGGACTTGGTCTCTTGCACTCTTTTCTGTAGCCAGACCCTTCTGAGATTTTACAAATGACTGTTTAAATGAGCTTCTTCAACCCTCAGACTTTTTTTTTTTTAAACAGAGATAATAAAAACTGCTCCATGGTATAAAACAGAAGTGAAATGGTCACTTGTGCCCAGCCAACTCATGCCAACCCCTTGTGTGCTCGGTCTGATGACTGCTGCTCCCTGACGCTGTGTCCAAGTTCCCTTGGAATGGCCTACCTTCCCTCCTGCTGACTTTATGATGCTTTCGAGTTCTGCAGAAGTGAGCGTGGCCTAAATGAGAAGGGTCTCCAGGCACCTGCTCCAGAGACTGCCTGTGCTGGCCTGTCTGTGCCCAGGGAAGGAGGCGGACAGACCCCAGGCTCCACAGGCCAAGGCAGAGAAAAGGGACCAGAAAGATGTACCTTCTTGGCAGAAGCCCCCAGAGCTCCCCGATTCCTGCCCCAGACGAATGGCACAGCTTGGAGCTTGGCAGGGCTGGATGGAAGTGTCCAGGTGCTCACTGCAGAAGTGGGCCATGAACACACGGCGAATTGGCCCCGGCACCCTGATGCTGGAGGCTCTAAGACAGGTTTCCACATGTGCAGTGCT